>NC_090933.1:1318341658-1319005714 GCF_040938575.1 Ambystoma mexicanum
GAACAGGAGACAGACACAGGGGCATGAGCGGGTGGGGGGAACAGGAGACAGACACGGGCCATGAGCTGGAGGGATGGGGGGCAACAGGAGATAGACACGGGGCATGAGCGGGGGGTGGGGGGAACAGGACACAGACATGGGGCATGAGTGGGGTGTGGAGAGAACAGGCGACAGACACGGGGCATGAGCGGGGGGAACAGAAGACAGACATGGGGCATGAGCGGGGGGTGACACACGGGGCATGAGTGGGGGGTGGGCAGGAGGAAGAGAGACACACGGGGCATGTGCGGGGGGTCGGTGGGAAGGAGCGAGACACATGGGGCATGAGCGGGGGTGGGGGGAGGGAGAGAGACACACAGGGCATGAGCGGGGGGTGGGGGGAGGGCGAGAGACGCACGCGGCATGAGCAGGGGGTGGGGGGAGAGAGACACACGGTGCATGATCGGGGGGTGGGCGGGAGGGGGAGAGACACAAGGGGCATGACCCGGGGTGGGCGGGAGGGAGAAAGACACGGGGCAAGAGCGGGGGTGGGCGGGAGGGAGAAACACACGGGGCAAGAGCAGGGGTGGGCGGGAGGGAGAAAGACACGGGGCAAGAGCGGGGGTGGGCGGCAGGGGGAAAGAGACGCGGGGTGGGCGGGATGGGGAAAGAGACACGGGGCAAGAGTGGGGGAGGGCGGGAGATGGAGAGACACAAGGGGCATGAGCGGGGGTGGGCGGGAGGGAGAAAGACACGGGGCAAGAGCGGGGGTGGGCGGAGGGTTTGAAAGAGACATGGGGCAAGAGTGGGGGTGGGCGGGAGGGGGAAAGAGACACGGGCCAAGATTGGGGGTGGGCGGGAGGGGGAAAGACACACGGGCCAAGAGCGGGGGGGTGGGTAGAACAGGAGACAGACACGGGGCATGAGCGGGGGATGGGGGGAACAGGAGACAGACACGGGGAATGAGCGGGGGGTGGGGGGCAACAGGAGACAGACACGGGCCATGAGCGGGGGGTGTTGGGGACAACAGGAGAGAGACACGGGGCATGAGCGTGGAGTGGGGGAATGCAGGAGACAGACACGGGGCATGAGCGGGGGGTGGGGGGAACACAGGAGACAGACACGTGGCATGAGTGGGGGGTGGGGGGAACAGAAGACAGACACGGGGCATGAGCGGGGGAGTCGGGGGGGTACAGGACAGGAGACAGACACGGGACATGAGCAGGGGGTGGGGGGCAACAGGAGAGAGACACGGGGCATGAGCGGGGGGTGGGGGAACAGGAGACAGACACAGGGCATGAGCAGGGGGTGGGGGGAACAAAAGAGACAGACACGGGGCATGAGCGGGGGGTGGGGGCAACAGGAGAGAGACACAGGGCAGGGGCGGGGGGTGGGGGGCAACAGGAGACAGACACGGGGCATGAGCGGGGGGTGAGGGCAACAGGAGACAGACACGGGGCATGAGCAGGGGGTGGGGGGAACAGGAGACAGACACGGAGCATGAGCGGGGGGTGGGGAGAACAGGAGACAGACACGGGGCATGAGAGGGGGGTGGGGGGCAACAGGAGACAGACACGGGGCATGAGCGGGGGGTGGGGGGCAACAGGAGACAGACACGGGGCATGAGCAGGGGTGGGGGCAACAGGAGAGACACGGGGCATGAGCGGGGTGGGGGGCAACAGGAGAGACACAGGACATGAGCGGGGGTGGGGGGAACAGGAGACAGACACGGGGCATGAGCGAGGGGTGGGGGGAACAGGAGACAGACACGGGGCATGAGCGGGCGGTGGGGGTACAGGAGACAGACATGGGGCATGAGCGGGGGATGGGGGGCAACAGGAGAGAGACACGGGGCATGAGCGGGGGGTGGGGGAACAGGAGACAGACACGGGGCATGAGCGGGGGGTGGGGGAACAACAGAGACAGACACGGGGCATGAGCGGGGGGTTTAGGGCAACAGGAGACAGACACGGGGCATGAGCGGGGGGTGGGGGGCAACAGGAGACAGATACAGGGCATGAGCGGGGGGTGAGGGGCAACAGGAGGCAGACACGGGGCATGAGCGGGGGGTGGGGGGCAACAGCAGACAGACATGGGGCATGAGCGGGGGGTGGGGGGCAACAGGAGAGACACGGGGCATGAGCGGGTGTGGGGAGCAACAGGAGAGACACGTGACATGAGCGGGGGTGGGGGGAACAGGAGACAGACACGGGGCATGAGCGAGGGGTGGGGGGCACAGGAGTCAGACACGGGGCATGAGCGGGGGGTGGGGGGAACAACAGACACGGGCATGAGCGGGGGGTGGGGAGAACAGACACAGGGCGTGAGCGGGGCGGTGGGGGGCAACAGGAGACAGACACGGGGCATGAGCGGGGGTGGGAGGAACAGGAAAAAGACACGGGGCATGAGCAGGGGCTGGGGAGAACAGGAGACAAACACGGGGCATGAGCGGGGGGGTGGGGGGCAACAAGAGAGAGACACGGGGCATGAGCGTGTGGGGGGAACAGGAGACAGACACGGGGCATGAGCGGGTGGGGGGAACAGGAGACAGACACGGGGCATGAGCGGGAGGGATGGGGGGCAACAGGAGATAGACAAGGGCTCATGAGCAGGGGGTGGTGGGAACAGGACACAGACATGGGGCATGAGTGGGGTGTGGAGAGAACAGGCGACAGACACGGGGCATGAGCGGGGGGAACAGAAGACAGACATGGGGCATGAGCGGGGGGTGACACACGGGGCATGAGTGGGGGGTGAGCGGGAGGAAGAGAGACACACTGGGCATGTGCGGGGGGTGGGCAGGAGGGAGCGAGACACATGGGGCATGAGCGGGGGTGGGGGAAGGGAGAGAGACACACGGGGCATGAGTGGGGGGTGGGGGTAAGGGGAGAGAGACACACAGGGCATGAGCGGGGGGTGGGGGGGAGGGAGAGAGACGCACGCGGCATGAGCGGGGGGTGGGGGGGGAGAGAGACACATGGGGCATGATCGGTGGTGGGCGGGAGGGGGAGAGACACAAGGGACATGAGCGGGGGTGGGCGGGAGGGAGAAAGACACGGGGCAAGAGCGGGGGTGGGCGGGAGGGAGAAACACACGGGGCAAGAGCGGGGGTGGGCGGGAGATGGAGAGACACAAGGGGCATGAGCGGGGGTAGGCGGGAGGGAGAAAGATACGGGGCAAGAGCGGGGGTGGGCGGGAGGGTTTGAAAGAGACATGGGGCAAGAGTGGGGGTGGGCAGGAGGGGGAAAGAGACACGGGCCAAGATTGGGGGTGGGCGGGAGGGGGAAAGAGACACGGGCCAAGAGCGGGGGTGGGCGGGAGGGGGAAAGAGACACGGGCCAAGAGCAGGGGTGGGCGGGAGGGGGAAAGACACACGGGCCAAGAGCGGGGGTGGGCGGGAGGGTGAAAGACACACGGGGCAAGAGCGGGGGTGGGCGGGACGGGGAAAGACACACGGGGCAAGAACGGGGGTGGGCGGGATGGGGAAAGACACACGGGGCAAGAGCGGGGGTGGGTGGGAGGGGGAAAGACACACGGGACAAGAGCGGGGGTGGGCGGGAGGGGGAAAGACACACGGGGCAAAAGCGGGGGTGGGCGGGAGGGGGAAAGACACACGGGGCAAGAGCAGGGTGGGCCGGAGGGGGAAAGACACACGGGGCAAGAGCGGGGGTGGGCGGGAGGGGGAAAGACACACGCGGCAAGAGTGGTGGTGGACGGGAGGGGGAAAGACACACGGGGCAAGAGCGGGGGTGGGCGGGAGGGGGAAAGACACACGGGGCAAGAGCGGGGGTGGGCGGGAGGGGGAAAGACACACGGGGCAAGAGCGGGGGTGGGGGGTAGGGAGAAAGACACATGGGGCAAGAGCGGGGGTGGGGGGGAGGGAGATAGACACATGGGGCAAGAGCGGGGGTGGGGGGGAGGGAGACAGACACATGGGGCATGAGCGGGGGGTGGGGGAAGGGGAGAGACACACGAGGCATGAGCGGGGGGTGGGCGGGAGGGGGAGAGACACACGGGGCCTGAGCAGGGGGTGGGCGGGAGGGGGAGAGACACACGGGGCATGGGTGGGGGGAGGGAGAGAGACACACGGGGCATGAGTGGGGGGTGGGGGGAAGGAGAGAGAGACACATGGGGCATGAGCGGGGGGAGGGCGGGAGGGGGAGAGGCACACGGGGCATGAGCGGGGGGTGGGCGGGAGGGGGAGAGACACACGGGGCATGGGTGGGGGGGAGGGAGAGAGACACACGGGGCATGGGTGGGGGGAGGGAGAGAGACACACGGGGCATGAGCAGGGGGGTGGGCGGGAGGGGGAGAGACACACGGGGCATGGGTGGGGGGAGGGAGAGAGACACACGGGGCATGAGTGGGGGAGGGAGAGAGACACACGGGGCATGAGTGGGGGGTGGGCGGGAGGGGGAGAGACACACGGGGCATGGGTGGGGGGGAGGGAGAGAGACACACGGGGCATGAGTGGGGGGTGGGGGGAAGGAGAGAGAGACACATGGGGCATGAGCGGGGGGTGGGTGGGAGGGGGAGAGGCACACGGGGCATGAGCGGGGGTGGGGCGGAGGGAGAGAGACACACAGGACATGAGTGGGGGTGGGCGGCGGGTGGGGAGAGACACACGGACATGAGCGGGGGTGGGCGGGAGGGGGAGAGACACACGGGGCATGAGCGGGGGGTGGGCGGCGGGTGGGGAGAGACACACGGGGCATGGCTGGGGGGGAGGGAGAGAGACACACGGGACATGAGTGGGGGGTGGGCGGCAGGTGGGGAGAGACACACGGACATGAGCGGGGGTGGGCGGGAGGGGGAGAGACACACGGGGCATGAGCGGGGGGTGGGCGGCGGGTGGGGGGAGACACACGGACATGAGCGGGGGGTGGGGAGAGACACACGGACATGAGCGGGGGTGGGAGAGACACACGGGGGTGGGAGAGACACACGGGGCAAGAGCGGGGGGTGGGCGGTTGGGAGAGACGAGCGGGGCATGAGCAGGGCATGAGCGGGGGGGTGGGCGGGAGGGAGAAAGACACAGGGACATGAGCGGGGGGTGGGCGGGAGGGAGAAAGACACACGGACATGAGCCGGCGGTGGGCGGGAGGGAGAAAGACACACGGACATGAGCCGGCGGTGGGCGGGAGGGAGAAAGACACACGGACATGAGCGGGGGTGGGAGGAACAGGAGACAGACACAGGCATGAGCGGGGGTGGGGGACTTACTGTGCAGGCGGGATACAAAGCCTCTCATGCGAGGAACAAAGATGGCGGGCGTCTCTGAAGCCAGACGCACTGCACGCTTTCACGCATCCAATGAGAGAGCACGTCAGATGTCCGCGGACATCACGCAAGTTGCTTGCCCAATCACCGTCCTGTCCGCGGAGCGAACAGGGAAGTGTGTCCGCGAAGCGAACACAGATATCACTAATTTTTTTCACTTACATTTTTGTCATTTTTTTAAAAACTACTGGACGGATTTACACCAAATAAAGCAAAGCACACTTTCGGGACCAAGCCGCTGCTCCTGCCGCTAATTTGGTGTAAATCCATCCAGCGGTTTGGGCTGTAGGCGTGAGCAAAGTTTTTTCCCATTATGTCTATGGGAAAAAAAAAAGTTTTGGGACCCCCCTTATAACTTTGCCCCCCCTGGACAAATCCTCACTTAACTTTGCAAAAAAATTCAGAGTGACCCAAATACTTTTTTTGCAAAGTTTGGTGAGGATCCGTCCAGGGAGAGCGAAGTTATAAGCCACCCAAAAAGTGCTCTTCCTATTGAAACAGCAACTTAACCATAACTACATGGCCACTACCGTGGCCATGTAATATATATTACAGGGCCTGCAGTAGCGGTTCTGTAGTTATGGTTAGTTGCTCAACCCATAAGAAGAGCACTTTTTTGGTGGCTTATAAATTCCGGGTCCCCTGGATGAATCCTCACAAAAGTTTGCAAAAACGTATGTGGCCCATCAGATTGATCCTGCAAAGTTTGGGGAGGTCTTGTGCAGGGGGTGCAAAATTTTAGGGGGGGCCCCAAAATGTGTGTTTTTCCCATAGACGCAATGGGAAAAAAATGTTGCTCACACCTACAACCCAAACCGTTGGATGGATTTTCAACAAGTTTGAGGCAGGAGTGGCGGCTTGGTCCTGAAAGCGTGCTTTTGTAAATTTGGTGGAAATCCATCCAGTAGTTTTTTTTAAAACAACCAAAAAGTAGGTAAATAAAATTAGTGATATCTGGGTTCAGTCTGGGGACTCATCTCCCTGTTCGGTCTGCGGACAGGCCTACGATTGGCCCAGAGGCCGATGAGAGGTCCGCGAACATCGGACACGGCCGCTGATTGGATGGTGAAGAGCATGAGGTGTATTTTTGGAAACGCCCGCCATGTTGGATCTGCAGAAAGTCACGGGTGTCCATGGACAGCACGCTGGGGAAAAAGTCTATAAAAAACATTTTGAGTCATTTGGTGGTGGAAAGACGGGCTGGGAAGGGTGGGGTAATGGAAGAAAGATGATATGGGGCTGTTCATGTTGGTTGAAAAAGGTTGTGCAGGTGTCACAGCTGTCCACGGACAGTGCGGTCGTTCGCGGACAGCGCCGTGGACAGACAGCTTGTAAAAGACATTTGGGGTTATTTGATGGTTGGAAGAGGGTGTAGAAATGATAGGGAAGTGGAATGAAGGTAATGCGGAGCTCTTTTTATAGGTGAAAAGGGTTTGGAAATGCTGCTGAGTCTGCAGTTAATTTCGGTCTCCGTGGACATCATTTCGATTGCAAGGGGCCAGGGAGAGTTTTATTAGTTGGCAGTGTATGGTACGTATTTGTTACATAGCTAATTATATTGTGGTGGTTGAGGCCAGTGGCCCGATTCTGGGCGATATGGCCACAGGCCATGGCCCCAAGAATATGTGCACTGGGCACAACCACCACAGTAGTAATATGTGTATAGGAATTATAGGTAATTTTGTATGAGTATGGACAGAATCACCATAGTAGTAATATGCGTATTGTAATTATAGGTAATGTCATAGGAGTATGGCCAGAATCGCCATAGTAGTAATATGTGTATAGTAATTTTAGGTAATGTATTGGGAGTACTAAGTGTTTGTAATTTGGAGGAATTATGTAATTGAACTGTATATGATACTTATGATTTTAGTACAATTCAGGATAGTGCTCATATAATATGTATTTGACTATAATTGCTGTGGTTACTTAGTTTTGTAGCGTTATGAAGCTGTAATGTCCAGTTTATTTTCTGTGGAAAAGAAACAGTACCATTTTTTTAAGCAGGACAGTTCAAAAGCTGTAGTTGTATACAATTTTACATATACATTTTCTTTTTTAGACCCTCATAAACAGTACATTCTAAGTACTATGTTTGGTACAACATTAGTGTGCGACACATTGCTGTTGGTTTGACATTAAATAATCATTGGAAAAGAAAATCTGTACTGGATTAAAAAACAGTGATAGTATGTTTCTTTGAAGTATGTTGTAACTAAGGGAATGCTTGAAGTAGTTACATACCAGTTGGCATATTCTAACTGTTGTGAACAGTTGGTGGCAATTGAAAGAGAAGATTCATTGTCACATTAGCATAAACATTTACTCTAGTTGTGTTGCTGAATTTAAATGGACCAGAGAGTTATGATTGTGGATCATTTGATGGGCCTGCAGATATTTCTGGAGAAGAGACATTTGTGTCTTTCATTTCTGATGGATGTGCAGATGACTTCCACTAGACAGCCTTGTGGATGTATTGTTTGATGCAGAAGGAGTTGGTTATTTGTTTTGCGGTATCATTGGGAGATCTGCTATAGCTTCTGTTTATATTACTTGTCTTCTAGAAGATTTCTTTTTAGAGGTACAGGGTATATATCTAGATGGGGTGTGTATACTGGCCATAACATGTTGTATTCCAGGATGCAAGCAATGTCAGCGTTCACTTTGTTTGCATCAAAGTTCACTAGGAATAGACTATTGAGTGTACGCAGACGTGAAAGTGCTATGCAACTCATACCTTCTTTAAAGACTGTGCTGGCAATGTCAATCAATGCTTGATCTAGGGTCAGGTCTTGTGATTTGTGAATAGTGACAGCATATGCAAGAGATAGAGAAAATTGTTCTCTGCATATGCATACGTACATGTCTTTGAAAAGAAGGAAATGTGCTATTGTCTGGCCAATTTATTTAACTTCTGCAAGTTTGTCAAAGTGGACATTGACAAACTGAATGTTGTCATGTGGATATGTTTGGAAGCCAACAACTGTAACAATTGCTCCATTGACTATACCTTGTTCTATGTCAGGGTTACGTTTTAGAATTACTCTGCAGTTTAGACACAAAGGGCCTCATCACGAGTTGGGCGGTATCCAACTTTATTTGGGGTAGCACCCAACCATCCGGCAGATCATGGGTTGGGCATTCAACATTACTCCTTATTCCCCGTTGGGTCCATTGGACCCAATGGGGAATTTTCGGGCAAATTACTGTGCAGCAATACCACCAGAGGTAATTGTGCTAAAAAGGGTAATTTATCTGGTGCTTTTACACCCAGCTGTGTGCTGGGGGTAAATATGCCAGACTCAAGATTGGGCGGAGTAGTAAATGCAGCAGTTCACTCTTACCGCCGCTTTTAAGGGCTACCGCCCAACTCGTGATGAGGCCCAAACCCAAAACTTTCTCCAAACCGGCTGTGTTGGAGATACATTTTTCTTAGGTATTTAGTCGTGCTGTTGCTTGTTAACACATAGGAAGCATCATGCTGTTCACTTCTAGTTTGTCTGTGGAGCTGATATGTAGTATGGTTTGCATTTCTTTTTTCAACATTGTCTCGTTGAATTGACTACAGCTTGCAAGGGTTGTCAGTAAGGACATACATTTAAGATTTTGATGAGGTAATTGTGCCAGGACAGCAGGAGCAGATGTGTTTCGTCCATATAACTCATGGATAAGTCTATTTAAGATGGATTGGATTTTGCATCTTTAGTAAGCAAACCAGTTATAATGCTTTTTAAAATGTTAGCATGTATGTGAGGTCTGCAGACTGACACACGTTTTGAGTCTGTTCTCTGTAGTGAAAATGTTGCCAGAGATTTACATTTCCAATGCTGCCGAGGGTATTGCGGCATTGCTTGTGTCCTAATGTTTTGAAAATGGGTTGGCCTTCCACTAGTGTTAACTGTAGGTGGTCTCCGAAAACAATAACATGTTTTCCTCCAAACAGTTCTTGGTTGGTTTTAATGACTTCTTACATTCTGAGATAAATTAAAGCCAACATGAGGTCAGAAACCATGCTTACTTCATCTATCAGGAGCACTTTCATTTGTTTTAGAATTCTGCGTACTTCAGTAGAAGCTTCTGCTGATAATTTGTAGTATTCTAATTTGTTTTGGTGTTCTGCGGGGAGGAGTAGTAGTTGGTGTAAAATTACACCTCCTGTAATTGTAGGCAGCTAAACCTGTGGGGCTGTCACTGCAGCCGACAGTATGTTGTTTGTTATGTTTTTTAGAAATTTGCTGATTATTTTAATTAAGAATGTTTTACCAGAACCAGCTCCAACCCTTACACAGGAGCAGAGGTTTATAATTTGTACAGCTACAGGTTTTAGTTTCATGTTTAAAACCATGTTCAATTTCTTGAGTCATGTCTATATAAATGGTGAGTTGTTCATCATTTAGCTGTGATTCCATCACTGACAAGTCTTCCTCAGATGGTTTATATTGATACAAGGTATTTTCTACCTCAGTCATGGCTATTTCTGCTTCATTTAGAATGAGTGGTTCTCCAAGTGGTTCTTGGCTTCCTGACTGCCCTGAGGAGTGCCTTTGTCTAGTTGAGCTTTAATTTCTTCATTTTGTTGGCATTCATGGTCCATTGTCATTTGTTATACTGCTTTCATTTGCTTTTAATTCAGCTTCAATTGAGTCATAGTCACCTATATAGTCACCTAATAATGTGTTTTCTTTTCTCCAAGGTTTAAAAAGTTGGAGTAGGGCCATGTAATGCAGTTCTCTATGTTGTGAATATTTAAATGATAACTTTATATGATTAATTAGACTGGGTTTGGTGAGATTGAATGTTTGCCAGTTGTCTCATTTGGTGTGACATTGTTTTTGTAGGTGTAGTTTTGGGCAATGTCATACAGACACATGTTTTCCAAAGCAGTACTTCTGTTTGGGTTGCATGTGTCAATTAAATTGCTTCTTATCATTTCCTGGCTGTTGGGATAATTTTTGGCTATGTTTTCTATCTCTTGGTAGGATTTTAGTACTCTTTTTTTTCGGAATGAAGCTGGTCCAAGATTCAGCCAGACAAGGGAGGGTGGATGGGATGCCGGCGGGGCAATGGGAGGGTGGATGGCTGCCTGCGGGTCATGGTCTGGGGTGATGGGTTGCCTGCGGGTCATGGTCTGGGGTGATGGGCTGCCTGCGGGTCATGGTCTGGGGTCATGAGCTGCCTGCGGGTCATGCAGGATGGGCTGCCTGCGGGGCATGGGAAGGGTGTATGGGCTGCCTGCATGTATTCTGGTAGTGCTCGTGCTGTTCCACATGCGATTGGCCTGGCGCGAGTGGGGTACGCGTATTCCGGGGGGTGCGCGTGCAGTTTCATACGTGATTGGCCTGGCACGTGCGGGGTACACGTATTCCGGGGGTGCGCATGCAGTTTCACACGCGATTGTGCTGGCACGAGCGGGGTAGGAGTATTCCGAGGATGCGCGGGGAGTTTTACACACGATTGTCTTGGCGCGAGTGGGGTACGCGTATTCCGGGGGTGTGCGTGCAGTTTCACACGTGATTGTCGTGGTACGAGCGGGGTACGCATATTCCGGGGGTGCGTGGGGAGATTTACAGGCGATTGGGCTGGCGCGAGAGGGGTACGCATATTCCTGGGGTGCGCATGCAGTTTCACACGCGATTGGCCTGGTGCGAGCAGGGTTACGTGTATTCCGTGGGTGCGCGTGCAGTTTCACACGCGATTGTCCTGGCGCGAGTGGGGTACGCGTATTCCTGGGGTGCACGTGCAGTTTCGCATGCGATTGTCCTGGTTCGAGCGGGGTACGCATATTCGAGGGGTGTGTGTGCAGTTTCACATGCGATTGTTGTGGCGCGAGTGAGGTACGCGTATTCCGCGGGTGTGCGGGGAGTTTTCTATGTGATTGTCCTGGCACGAGAGGGGTACGCATATTCCGGGGGTGCGCAGGGAGTAATGCATGCAATTTGGCCACCTCAGGGGACCACCCGACACCCCCCGCAGGCCCCGCAGGCAGTCCATGTTAGGGAGAATTCTCTGTATAGGCTAATTTCCCAAATCTAGTGAGTCCCCCAACAGCTTTGCTGGATTTTTGGGGTTTATTTTTTTCTCCTGCTAAGAGTGAGACTCTTTTTCTCCCACTCTTAGACATGATTTGAGAATGTCCTTTGACTTTGTAATGTGTTTTATGGGCTATGGGGTCTCTTACTCCATAGGGTTTCATGTGTTTTTGGTAAGTATGTTACACAGCACCCTCAGTGCAGTAACACATGGGTGCAATAGTGACCCCCGAACATAGACTCCATACCTTGGGACTGACTACTGTCTCCCAGGGCATGTAAAGTCACCATTGACTTTACTAGTCTTAAATTGTGAACAGAACCAGTACAAACCATCATATTGTGGAAGTACTGGTAGGGGTAATTAGATTGCCCCTGGGTCTGTTTTTCGATCGGGCACTTTGCAGTCCCCCCTCGTCGAGTTTCTGGCTGGTGGCAGTGGTTACCACGCAAAATATTCCACCAGAATATTTCCTATGTGATTTTCCCATTCATTTTAAACGCACCACTTTTTTGGTGCAATGTTAAAGATACTGCCAGGTTATTTAATTAATATTTATCCCCCGGTTGGGTCTTTTTGCCAGGACTCGGTTTTAAAATGGCGTTTGTGTTTGCCTCTGTAACTCCAACCCAAGTTGAGCCCTTTGTTCCACTTTTGGCGGGCTTCTGCACACAAACCTCCAAAAGTGGTGCCACTCTGTCTGGGTCCACAGGATGTATGGGAGGGGGGAATAGGCACCCTGGACTGAATTGCCTCGGCAACTCAAGTCGCACTCTTGTGATTGGCCCAGTTGTGCCGCCCGGCTCACCACTTAGCATGTTTGAGTGACAGCTAGGACTGGTGAATGGGGGTTTTCTGCATAAAAGCAGGACTTTGGGGACTGGAACTTCAGAAGTCGCCACAGGACCTAAAGAATCCGCAGAGGGAGAAGCTGAGCCGACCTGCAACAATGACACCACCGGTGGAGCCCTGCTGAACCGACTCACCACTTCCCGACGACAGAGAAGATCTTCATCCTGGATAGTCTTCTTCCTTTGAACTGGTGGGGTTAACCAGTTCACCCTCTTTTCGCCTTCCTGGATGGTCTCATGGTCGAATCGCCCGTGCCAAGCACCCCAGCAGCCAGATAGCCACGCTTCACCACTACCGCAAATAAAAGGGTAGTACCTTTTAACCGAGAAACTCCGCGGCTGGTTTCTTCCCTGGCAGTGCAACGACCTCCAGCTTTCCTCCATGTCGAGATCTTCTCTTCCCCTGGATGAAGCACTGACTTGCAACCGCTGCCAGGAACAACTGCCCACGCTGGAGCTTTCTCACCATTTCAGGTACTGTGTCCCGCCGGGTCTCCCTTGCAACAGACTGTTCAAGGTGTCCCGTAAATCCTTGACTCTCTATCCTGGGGTCACCCGGGACCTGCTAACTAACTTTTCTGAACTGATCCAACTCCTTTTGAACTATCTGCAAAGACTTTTAAAGTGTACTTCAACTGTGTGATCTTGGGCACGTTCCGCCTTGCTCTCTCCAAGAGTAGGGCTGGCCTATGAACTTTCTTTCTCTACGGTAGACTCTGCCTTTCTTGACTTGCTGTGGTTCTTTTAAAAGCGTTGGTATTGTGTGCTTTTCTAATTCTGCCTTTTCCCTCCCTTTTTAAATAATTATTGGAGTGCCATCTTGGTTAAGTGCTCACCTCTGTATTTGATAATAAGCGGTGTTCTTTTCCTAAGACTTGTCGAATAATTAATCAGGGTGGTGTATATGGATGCCATTAGAGACTCAGGGAAACTTTGCATTCTCCTACTTTTGGACCTCTCAGCCGCGTTCGATTTGGTGGACCACGACAAACTCTGCAACTCACTTGCCCGTGAATTTAACTTCTCTGGGGCAGCCATTGCCTGGGTGAAATCATTCTTAACCGACCGCACCTCCAGAGTGTCCATAGGCAAAGAAGCAGCCAACCCCATCCCAGTCCCCATAGGAGTGCCCCAAGGCTCTTGCCTTTCTCCTACGCTGTATAACGCCTACACCAAGCTCCTGTTCTCAGCACTTGACAACATGGGTGTCACATACACAAACTTTGCGGATGACACCCAGATCCTTATTCCCCTTACAGGCAACTATGACCAGGACACCTTAACAATCAACAAAATTTACGCCATCATACAAAACTGGATGGCATTAAACAACCTATGTCTCAACGATGAGAAGACGGAAGTCCTCATCGTAGGACCTCCAGCCAAATTAGCTACCCTGCAGCCAGAATATTCAACCATCAACATCGATGGCACCAATATTCCAGTGTCTAAACAAGTAAAAACACTGGGCGTGTACCTCGATGCCAGCCTAACCATGACTAAACAGATCAATGCACTTTCCTCTTCCACGGCCTACACTTCTAAATTAATTGCACTCAGCCGACAATTTCTGACCCCAGCAAACTGCCTCACCCTGGCCAGAGCACTGGTACTATCGAAATTGGACTACTGTAATGTTTTACTACTGGGCACCTCCAACACTAACCTAGCTAAAATGCAACTTTTGCAAAACAAAGTCCTGAGGGCAGCGCTAGGCATAAAAAAATCAGATCACATCTCCAAGACCAGGAAAGATGTACACTGACTCCCCATCAAAGCCCGCATCATTTTCAAAACACTATGCATCACCTACAAATGCATTACAAAAAAAGGACCTATCTATCTCAATAACACCCTGCACCCTAAAACTAACATAAGACTACTGAGATCCAACGACAAACTCCTCCTGGACCCCCCCCCCGATTCAAAACCACAAGAGCAGGGGGCAGCAGCTTCACCACCTTAGCCCCCAAACACTGGAACTCCCTTCCTATCATCATCAAAAAAGCATCCTCCTTCACGATCTTTAAAAAACAGCTTAAAACCTGGTTATTCAACCAATATTAGCACCCAAGGATAGGACACCTTCCTCCGGATACTGTTGTAAATACTTAGGCCACTGTTTAGTGTTGTTAATATATTGTAACCTATATCATGCAATGTAACCAATGTAATGTTTGAACATGACTATTTTCTAAGCTGTCTTATAACCTCGCCGTGACACCTGAGGGTCTGGGCGTGTAACAAATAAATAAAATAAATAAATATATTTCTAATGACTGTGTCTGAACTTGCTTGACATATTAGTGCCAGTGTATTTTTACAAGTGTGTTTTTAAATAAATAATGATTTACTTTTATACCAAAGCTCTGGTCAGTGTTTGCTTGTGCTACTGTATTTTTGTACCTAATGTGTATACTCTATATACTGTCTAACTCTTCTTGAGCGAAGTCTGACTGCTCAGCCACAGCTACCAGGTAAATCTGGGTGGTACAGACTGCTACCAAGTGGGTTTACTGCCAACACCTGTAGTCTTAAACTTCTTGCAGTGGTCCCGAAGGGAACTGCACAAGTTTCTGTCCATGACCACAGACCATGACCCGCAGGCAGCCCATGCACCCTCCCCATGCCCCGCAGGCAGCCCATGCACCCTCCACATGTCCAGCAGGCATCCCATCCACCCTGGGCATGCCCCGCAGGCAGCCCATCCACCCTCCCCATGCCCCGCAGCAGGCCATGACCCCAGACCATGACCCGCAGCAGGCCAAATGGCACCATGCACTTTGGAGCCCCGACGCATGTCCCCCCACCCCACCCCCAGTGACGGGCACCTGCCAGCAGGCCCCGACTCATGTCCCCCAACCCCAGTGATGGGTTCCTGCCAGCAGGCCCTGATTCATGTCCCCCACCCCACCCCCAGTGACGGGCATCAGCCAGCAGGCCCCGACTCATATCCCCCACCCCCAGTGACGGGCTCCAGCCAGCAGGCCCCAACTCATATCCCCCACCCCCAGTGAGGGGCACCTGCCAGCAGGCCCTGACTCATGTCCCCCACTCCCAGTGATGGAAACCTGCCAGCAGGCCCCGACTCATGTCCCCCACCACACCCCCAGTGACGGGCATCTGCCAGCAGGCACCGACTCATGTCCCCCACCACACCCCCAGTGACAGGCACCTGCCAGCAGGCCACGACTCATGTCCCCCACCCCCAGTGACGGGCACCTGCCAGCAGGCCCCGACTCATGTCCCCCACCACACCACCAGTGACGGGCACCTGCCATCAGGCCCCGACTCATGTCCCCCACCCCCAGTGACGGGCACCTGCCAGCAGGCCCCGACTCATGTCCCCCACCCCCAGTGACGGGCACCTGCCAGCAGGCCCTGTGCAGAATCCTGTGCAGTTCCCTTGTGGGGCACTACAGAAGATTAAGACTACAGGTATGAGCAATAAATCCCCTTTGGTATCAGTCTGTACCACAAAGATCTAGTTGGTAGCTTTGGCTAAGTAGTCAGACATATCTCAAGAGGAAGATGAGCAGTATTCAGGGTTTACACCATAGGACTACAATACAATGGTACAAGGAAACACTGACCAAAGCTTGTATTAAAAAGAATATATATATTTATTTTACACACCTCTAGTTCAACACATAAATCACAGTTATTAAAGCAAGTTAAAATCAGTCAAGAAAGGTATACACAACTCCCTGGTTAAATTGTAGACAAGTTTGAGCAACAGTGAAAACTGAGCAAAAGGCACAGTGAAAACCAAACACAAATGGCACTCTATCAATTTCTCACAAGGGAGGGAAAGGACAAGTTATACAGGAATATACTCTTAGACACCCTAGCAACACTTCTCAATAAGATTGTGAACAAGTTTAGGCAAGGCAGTACTTTAGCATGTATAACACTGAGGTGAAAACCGAGCAAAATGGCACTTCAAAAGTTTTAAAAGTGGGAAGGAAAGGGCGGTTATAAGAGTTAGGTGCACCAACACATTTCTAGGTGAGAAGCAATCTAGAGAGGGCAGTTATAACAGATTCAGCCAGAGTCAATAGGCCTGTGCCAGAGTCAGTGGTACAGGGCAAAGAGCCCAGGAGCAAAAATGTTCTTGTAGCTACAGTCAAGTCTTTGTTAAATGATTCGAAAAGGTGGTTGCAGAAGTTGAAAGACAATGTTAGAGGATAGGAGCGGCCAACCCAGCAGGTAGGTAAAGGATTTAAAACACCTTTAGTGCTACCAAACGAAAAGGGAGGCCTGGCGGAACAAAGTACCTTAAAATGTAGAAGAGGCTCCTGCGGTGGCGGTTGTTCCTGGCAGTTCTTGCCGTTCAGGAGATCCAGCAGAGGAAGAGAGACTCTCATTGTGGAGGAAGGTTCGAGTTACTGCACTGCCCAGGGATGAAACCAGCCGCAGTGCTGCCAAACAAAATAAAAGGTATGCTCCTTTAAATCACGGTCCGGATGGACGGGTGCCTGGTTATCCGGTCTCCGAGTGCAGGGCACTGGCGATTCGACCAGGCAGGTCCTGCAAGGCGATTGGCAAACTGGTTGGCCCCACCAACTCAAGGGAAGAAGGCTCTTGCAGATGAAGATCTTCTCTCGTCGTGTGGAGAAAAGTGGTGAGACGCTGCAGCAGGGCTTCACCGGTGGTACAGATGTCTTTGGCTTCTCTCCTCTTCGGCTTCTAAGTTCCAGTGGCAACGTCTTGCTCTTCCAGTCCTCAGGACCCTACTTTTATGCAAAAAGATCCCCATTCACACAGCCTAGCTGTCACTCACACCGTGGAGTGGTCATCCTGGCGGGAGATCCTCCAGCCTATCAGGGCAGAATGCAACATGGGTTGCTGAGGCAACCCTGTCCAGCGGTCCTACTCCCCCTCCCACACAATGGATCCACCCCAGACTCAGTGGCGCCGAAAGGAGGGCTTCTTGGCAGAAGCCTGTCAAAAGGACGAACAAAGGATCCCCGACCTGGGTTAGGATCTTAGAGAAAGACACGAGAAAGAATTTATATAAAAGTTCTGGCAAATAAAACCTACCGGAGTAATGTTAATATAAAAATAACCCGGCGGTATGTTCGAGGCTGTCAGTAAATGTGGTAGCCTGGATCAATGGGAAAATCCCATAGGGAAATATTTGTGTTTGAATATTTTTGGTAGTAACCACTGCCACCAGCCAGAAACATTTGAGAGAGGGACTGTACGGTACCCTCTCGAAAATGAACATAAGGGAAAAACTATGAACCCTTGCCAGTACCCCCATAGTAAGATGGTTTGTACTGGTTTTGTTCATAAAGAGTGACTAGTAAAGTCAATGGGGACTTCACATGCCCTGGGAGACAGTAGTCAGTCCCAGGGTATGGAGTATGTTTGGGGGGTCGCTAAGTCACCTCTGTGTCACTGCATGGAGGGTGCTGTGTAACACCTGTGGATAAAGATGGTTCCTATGAGGGTGAGATAAACCCCATAGACATTAAACACAAAAATAGCCTAGAACACACATAGCAAATATGCCTAAGAGTGGGGAAAAGGGTAACACTCTTAGCAGGAGAAAAAAGCAAACCCTTCAAATCCAGCAAAGCTGCTGGGGGACTCTATAGGTAAGGGAAATTAGCCATAGAATGAGAATTCTCCCTAACACTCGCCCCCCCAGACTAAGGGACAGGAGAATCTAATCCGCTCCTGGATGAGTCTCTTACCTCTAGTCGGTTATAAACATCCTAGAGATACCATCAGCATTTTGGTCGTAAAATCCTGACCTGTGCTCAATAGTAAAATCGAACCCTATGGAGTAAAAGACCCCATAGCCCATAAAACACATTACAAAGTCAAAGGACATTCTCAAATCATGTCTAAGAGTGGGAGAAAAAGAGTCTCACTCTTAGCAGGAGAAAAAAATAAACCCCAAAAATCCATCAAAGCTGCTGGGGGACTGCCTAGGTTTGGGAAATTAGCCTATACAGAGAATTTTCCCTATAACCCCCCCCCCACCAGACTAAGGGACAGGAGGATTTAATCCACTCCTGGATGAATCTCATACCTCTAGACGATGACATACATCCTAGAGAGACCATCAGCATTTTGGTGGTGACACCCTGACCTGTGCTCAATGGTGAAATGAAACCCTTGGAGGCAGATTGACCATTTTAGCAGTTTTGGGTTTTCCGCTTTCATTTGCATTAACCATCTCAAGTGCTGGTGGTCTGTTTGAATAAGGAAAGTAGATCCATACAAGTATGGTCTAAACTTCTTCGAAGACCACACAATGGCAAAACATTCTCTCTCAATAGTTGCCCACCTTGTTTCAGGTTCCTTCAGTTTCCTACTGATGAAGCAAATAGGCTGCTCCCTACCTTTCTCATCCAGTTGACTGAAGACTGCACCTATACCTATATTGGAAGCATCTGTTTGCACAATGAAGGGTTGGTGGTAGCCAGGAGCTCTGAGAACTGGAGCTTGACAAAGGGCTTTCTTCAGAATTTCAAAGGCCTGATTGCACTCATTCCATTTGAACTTTTTAGGGAATTTTGGAGAGGAGATTACATTCAGAGGAGAAGCTATGGACCCATAGTTCTCAATGAAAGTCCTGTAATACCCAGTGAGGCCTAAGAAGGCTCTCACCTGGGTTTGAGTAGAAGGAGTTGTCCAATTTTGCACAGCTTCAATCTTGCTTAGCAAAGGCCTTATTTCACCACCTCCTACCTCATGCCCAAGGTAGACCACTTTACTCCGACCAATCTGGCATTTACTTGCCTTTATGGTCAGATGGGCCTGTTCAAGAGCCTGCAGAACATATCCTAGGTGGTCAACATTTTCTTTCCAAGTAGGGATGAACACTGCAATGTCATTCAAGTATGCCATGCAGAAGTCCTCCATCCCATTCAGAACCTGATTAACCATCCTTTGGAATGTAGCAGGTGCATTTTTTAGTCCAAAAGGCATAAACTTAAACTGGTAGAGGCCTACTGGGGTGGAGAATGAAGTTTTCTCCTTGGCATGGTCAGTCAGGGCTATTTGCCAATAGCCTGACGTGAGATCAAATGTGCTGAGGAACTTAGCTGAAGCAAGTCTATCCAACAGCTCATCTGTCCTTGGCAAAGGATGGGCATCAGTCTTAGTGACTGCATTTAGGGCTCTATAGTCCATACAGAATCTCAACTCCTTGGATCCTGCTTTTGGTACTAACACAACTGGCCTAGACCATGGACTAGTAGAGGGCTCTATTACCCCGAGATCAAGCATCTTATTGACCTCTCCTTTGATGTGAGTTCTTACATTTTCTGACATCCTGTAACCCCTGCTTTTGACAGGTAAACAGTCACCAGTATTGATATCATGCTGGCCCCAAGGGGTGAAGATAGCACCAAGCCTGGTGCTAGAGAAAACAGAGGTTCAAATTGTTTTAACACAACTTTGCACTCTTCCTGTTGTTCAGGTGTCAGATTAGAAGAGAGATTAACTCCTTCTACTTTCTCATGTAAAGGTTTGCCTCTGAGGCTGGGGCCTCCACCAGAGTGGCAGCTCCTTCCACCATGAAGCTGCTTCCTGCAGGGATAGTGACAGACTGTCCTTTGGGAATGGTGGCCTTAGTCATATCCCCCACTTTCATCAGAAGTATCTTCTCTAGGATGCCCCCTTCTAGTGTGGCCATGATGGGTGCCCCCACCAGAACCACCAGAGTGGCAGTTCTTTCCACCATGAAACCGCTTCCCGCAGGGATGGGGACAGACAGGCCTTTGGGAATGGTGGATTCAGTCATGTCTTCCATTGTCATCAGCTGTACTTTCCGTAGAATGCCTCCTACTAGTGTGTCCATGCCGGGGGCCTCCACCAAGACCGCTAGAGTGGCAGCTCCTTCCACCATGAAGCCGCTTCCCACAGAGGTGGTGACAGACTGTCCTTTGGGAATGGTGGCTTCAGTCATGTCCCCCAATGTCATCATCAGGACCTTCCACAGGATGCCTCGTGCTAGTGTGTCCATACTGGTGGCCTCCTCCAGGACCACCAGAGTGGCAGCTCCTTCCACCATAAAGCTGCTTCCCGCAGCGATGGTGACAGACTGTCCTTGGGATTGAGCAGAACTCGGATGATTTCTTTGCCGCCTCTGGGGCTTTGGTACATCTTGCCTCATCAGCGTTCTTCAGCATCTGAGCTGTTTGTGGAGGTTAACATCTCCTAGCTCACACCCCTTCAGCATTCACAGAAGCTCCTCTCCCGGGTTTGTCATTTCCCTATAGTCCAAAGGCCCAGTAGATCTTCAATCACTCTCCCTCTTAACCGGGAGTCCCAGGATATCTACATCTGGCCCCAGAATGACTGCCCTGCTACACTTGCAGCAGAAGGTCAGTGGGGCATCCATATCTGGATACTTTTGACTCATGGTCACTTGTGTACCCCTCTATTCAGGGGGCTTCTGTGTCAGGATACTCTTGCAGCTTGGTCCCTTGGGTACCTCTCTATTCAGGGGGCTTCTGTGTCAGGATACTCTTGACTCATGATCACTTGGGTACCCCTCTATTCAGGGGGCATCCATGTCAGGATACTCTTGAAGCTTGGTCCCTTGGGTACCCGCCTATTCAGGGGGCTTCCGTGTCAGGATACTCTTGACTCATGGTCACTGAGTATCTATTCAGGGGACTTCCATGTCAGGATACTCTTGAAGCTTGGTACACTTGGGTACCCCTCTATTCCCGGGGTTCCCATGTCAGGATACTCTTGACCCATGGTTACTTGGGTACCACTCTATTCCAGGGGCTTCCATGTCGGGATACTCTTGAGTCATAGTCCCTTGGGTACCCCTCTATTCAGGGGGCTTCAGTGTCAGGATACTCTTGAGTCATGGTCACTTGGGTACCCCTCTATTCAGGGAGCTTCTGTGTCAGGATACTCTTGAGTCATGGTCACCTGGGCACCCCTCTTCAGGGGCTTCCATGTCAGGATACTCTTGAAGCTTGGTCCCTTGGGTACCCCTCTATTCAGGGGGGTTCCATGTCAGGATACTCTTGACTCATGATCAGTTGGGTACCCCTCTATTCAGGGGACTTCCATGTCAGGATACTCTTGACTCATGGTCACTTGGGTACCCCTCTATTCAGGGGGCATCCATGTTGGGATACTCTTCACTCATGGTTACTTGGGTACCACTCTATTCAGGGGCTTCCATGTCAGGATACTCTTGAAGCTTGGTCACTTGGGTACCCCTCTATTCAGGTGGCTTCCATGTCAGGAACTCTTGAAGCTTGGTCCATTGGGTACCCCTCTATTCAGGGGGCTTCCATGTCAGGATACTCTTGACTCATGGTCAGTTGGGTACCCCTCTATTCAGGGGGCTTCCATGTCAGGATACTCTTGAAGCTTGGTCCCTTGGGTACCCCTCTATTCAGGGGGCTTCCATGTCAGGATACTCTTGACTCATGGTCAGTTGGGTACCCCTCTATTCAGGGGGCTTCCATGTCAGGATACTCTTGACTCATGGTCAGTTGGGTACCACTCTATTCAGGGGGCTTCCATGTCAGGATACTCTTGACTCATGGTCAGTTGGGTACCCCTCTATTCAGGGGGCTTCCATGTCAGGATACTCTTGACTCATGGTCACTTGGGTACCCCTCTATTCAGTTCATATCCACAGCCCCTTTTCTCTGCTCTGAGATGCTTGGCCAGAGGTACTCCCACTGCAGGAGCATCCATCGTCTGCTGCAGGTCTTCCTCTCCCTTCTGCATTTCTTTGTGGTCACATCCTGTGGTGGTTGACTGCTTCACGGGCATGAGTCATGACATTCCACTTTGATTTGTGGTCTTGATATGTGTTGCCTTCTGGATAGATGACCATAAAGGTTGGTGAATTTTCCTTCTGCGTTGCATTATCTGGTCTTCTCTGGTCCCAGTGAGTACTTGCTCCACAAGGGCGACATCCAGTTTTGATGTGTGGCAGCATCTGTGTGACATGAGCCAGTTACAAATGTGACTCCATGTGAGTCACATAGACTGGGAGTTTCTCACCTCTGCTGTTCAAATACCATAGGGGAACCTCAGTCCCAGATTCTGAATGTTCTAATGCTGCCGCGTAGTGAGCACTTTCCACACAGATACATCTGGCCTTGGGGCACTCAAAGTGGCTGGTCTCAGCTGCTTCTTCTTGTAAAACCTCAATGATTCTACCCCATTTTTGCCCTAGACTTGCAGGTCCCTTCCTTTTCCACAGGAATGGCCCTATCAATCCAGATCTCAAACTCTTCCTCTCAGCAGGGCATCCACTTGGCTCTCCAGAGGTTTGCCAGATTAATCTATTCCAGAGTCTTTTTAAGAAGTGACTAGAGAGATGGTGGTCTTGTTGAGGATCTTTAGAGTGGGTCTGGAAACAGACTGATGTGACTCTTGCTGTGGTAATGCCTCCATTGCAAGGTTCAGGGTCAGACCTTCAGTATCAGCCCAGCTCAGATGGTTGATGGGAATGTCCTGTGCAGTCACAGCCTTGACTGGCACCTTTGGCAAACATGAAAGATTCCAGTCCTTTGCAATATTTAGCAACCATGCAGCAGCTATCTTCCACAAGTCCACGAGCCATTCGTTTCGAGGCTAGGATGGCATCAGCTGGGTTCCAGCTAATCTCACTAATACACTGCCATGCATCTGCTATCTGGGACAATTCCACTGGCCATTCATTCAGAGGCTACGGTGGCTTACCAGCAGGGTTCAAGCTCATCTCACTAATACACTGCCATGCATCTGCTATCTGGGACAATCCGACTAGAAATTCATTCAGAGGCTACGGTGGCTTACCAGTAGGGTTCCAGCTCTTCTCAACATTGAGCAGCCCATCAGCTGCTTCTTTTGCAAGTCCACTATCCAATGGTTCAGAGGCTAGGATGGCGCACCAGCAGAGTCCAGCCCTGGTCAACTATATGCGGCTATAGAGCTGATATCTTGAACGGGTCCACTAGTTATTCATTCAGAGGCCATTATGGCGTACCAGCAGGACTGGTTGATGTCAGTGTAGCGGGATAAAAATGAGTGTCCTTTCACTAACCATCCATTCAGCTGTTATGGTCCATTCCCATGCTTCAAATGCAAGTATCTCTACCTCAGCAGTGGCTCCAGGTTAAAGCTCTTTAAAAAAAATGTAGCTGGTGTTAGATGCACTCTATCACCACCTTGTGTCACCCAAGTGAAGTAAATAATGGCAACTGGGCGATGAGGGCTGTGGTGACCAATCTCCCCCAATGTTATAGGTAAGTGCTTCTCACCTGTGCTGCAGAGAAGATCTTGGACACTGAAGCTCAGGAGTGTGGAACAGGACACAACCCTCAAACCCCCACTATTATGTAACCACTAATCCTAATGGTAATTTAAGGGAAGGCTTATAACTATCCCCTCCTTCCCCAAGGACCATCAACAACTATCCTGCCTAGTAGCCACTTCACCCTAGATACTCCTATGCTAAAAGAGATTATGAACACACCAGCAGCAGCACTGGTGAACTTTGCATAACCACCTCCAGCAGCAGGTGCTCTTCCTCTCCCAGGGGCCATCCACATTCCCACCCACTAGGCACGTCACCCTAGATACTCCTATGCTAAAAGAAATGATGAACACACCAGCAGCAGCACTGATGAACTCTGAAGAACCACCTCCAGCAGCAGGTGAGCTTCCTCCCTCAAGGACTATCCACATCATTCTTGCACATCAGGCACTTCACCCTAGATACTCCTATGCTAAAAGAGATGATGAACACACCAGCAGCAGCAGCACTGATGAACTCTGCAGAACAACCTTCAGCAGCAGGTGCTCTTCCTCCCCCAGGGGCCATCCACATCAATCCTGCCCACCAGGCACATTATAATATATACTCTGATGCTAAAAGAGATGATGAACACACCAGCAGCAGCACTGGTGAACTCGACAGAACCACCTCCAGCAGCAGGTGAGCTTCCTCCCCAGGGGCCATTCAGGGGCCATCACCTCATTACTGCCTCTACCCACTTTACCTTTGAGGTTCCTATGCTAAAAGAGATGATGAGCACACCACCAGCAGCAGCACTGGTGAACTTTAGAATAGAACCACCTCCAGCAGCACTCGTGAGCTTCCTCCCGCACGGGCCATCCAGGGGCCATCGCCTCATTCCTCCCTTCATCCACTTTCCCTTTGAGGCCCCTATGCTAAAATAGATGATGAACAGAACAGCAGCAGCACTGGTGAGCTTTGGAGTAGAACCTCCAGCAGCAGACGAGCTGGGGAGCTGCCTAACTTATCCTTTGATGGCTGTGTCAACAGTTGCTTTACACCCGTGCTGCTGATGAATAGGTCACCAGCACCTCATTGCTGGTGCACTTTTCAGTTTAAGAACTAGAGCAAGCAGTGTGACCTGCCCTCTGATGCACACTACTGCACTGTTTATACCCCACAGGGGGCTGATGCAGGGACACCCCAGCACTTGTGATCTCTGCATTAGCACTGGATGAACTAGAGCAAGCAGTGTGACCTGCCCTCTGATGCACACTACCACACTGTTTATACCCCACAGGGGGCTGCTGCAAGGACACCCCAGCACTTGTGATCTCTGCATTAGCACCGGATGAACCAGAGAAAGCAGTGTGACCTGCCCTCTGATGCACACTACTGCAGTGTTTATACCCCACAGGGGGCTGATGCAGGGACACCCCAGCACTTGTGATCTCTGCACTAGCACCGGATGAACCAGAGAAAGCAGTGTGACCTGCCCTCTGATGCACACTACTGCACTGCTAATGCCCCCACAGGGGGCTGATGCAGGGACACCCCAGCAATTGTGATCTCTGCATTAGCACCGGATGAACCAGAGCAAGCAGTGTGACCTGCCCTCTGATGCACACTACTGCACTGCTAATGCCCCCACAGGGGGCTGATGCAGGGACACCCCAGCAATTGTGATCTCTGCATTAGCACCAGATGAACCAGAGCAAGCAGTGTGACCTGCCCTCTGATGCACACTACTGCACTGTTTATACCCCACAGGGGGCTGATGCAGGGACACCCCAGCACTTGTGACCTCTGCATAAGCAACAGATGAACTAGAGCAAGCAGTGTGACCTGCCCTCTGATGCACACCACTGCACTGTTTGTATCCCACACCAGCACTTGTGATCTCTGCATTAGTACCAGATGAACCAGAGCAAGCAGTGTGACCTGCCCTCTGATGCACACTACTGCACTGTTTATACCCCACAGGGGGCTGATGCAGGGACACCCCAGCACTTGTGATCTCTGCATTAGCACCAGATGAACCAGAGAAACAGTATAACTCTGCCTGTACTGATACACTCCACACTTTCCTCTTGCACCCCAAAGGGTGGTGAGTAATAGGCAGGCAGGGACCCCAATATTTGAAACAACCTGAGGAACACATTGGACGACTGACATTTGGTGCTATCAACATGGTGTATTCAGTCACGTGACCCCAAACAGAATTTGCCAAACAACAAAAATACTTCCCCTGCATTCTAGCCAATAGCACCACAGGCCTTGACTTCCTCTTTAGGGGTACCCCTCACCCTATAACTCAGCAAGGTAGGTGCTCGCCCCAGGCATCTGTATTCACCTTGCGTGACCCAGGTTCAAATCCCAGTGGTGCTGACTCAGCATTTAACCCTTCCCGGTTTCTTTCCATGGAGCACCTTTACATTGGTAAATAGCATCTGTTATTACAGCGTTTGGAACCCGGCATGAAGCGCTATATATAATGTGATAGCAATGTTAGTTATTATATTTAACCTACTGTAAGATTTGGCAAACAGTCTGAAAGCCCCCCTTCCCCTCCCCCTCCCCCTCCTTAATTCATGCACTCACTGGCCATTATTTCTCATTTACAGGTGAGCAGCAGTGATAACTGCAACAGCCCTTGCAGCAGAAGTACAGCACTACAAGTCAACTGAGGGAGAGTGATCAGAGATCACGCTAAGGCTCGATGCATGGGAGCATCCATTCTGCACTGCATCTTTGCTCTGAACCTGCATCCTGGCTCACATCAGATGATCTGTACTGAGAACAGACTAATACAAGTGTGCTGAGTTCAAGAAGGCATCACCCAAACCTCACACTTGTACAGATATCACAACATCCTGCTGGCAAAATGACACAGTGTACTGAGCGTGAGAAAAGCTTCAGTCATGGCTCCCATCTATCCAGGAATCAGATGTTGCAGATGGGGGAGAAACCACACCTGGGTAGTGAGCATGAAACATGCTTCACTCTAAGCTCTCATCTGTTAGCAAATCAGGGGATCCATGCTGGGGTGAAACCATACCAGTGCACAGAGTGTGGCAAAAGCTTCACTCAAAGCTCCACTCTGTTAGCACATCAGAAGATCCATGCTGGAGAGAAAATGTACCAGTGCACGGAGTGCAATAAAAGATTCAGGCATTGCTCTTCACTTTCCAACCATAAGAGGCTGCATACAGGAGAGAAACCGTACCAGTGCACAGAGTGTGAGAAAAGCTTCACTCTGAGGTCTAATCTGTTATCACATCAGAGGATCCATACTGGAGTGAAGCCATACCAGTGCACGGAGTGCGAGAAAAGCTTCACTCATCACACTAATCTGTCCAGGCATCAGATGCTGCATACAGGAGAGAAACCGTACCAGTGCACGGAGTGCATGGAAAGCTTCACTCAGAGCTTTAATCTGTCTAGTCATCAGATGCTGCATACAGGAGATAAACCATACCAGTGCACGGAGTGCAATAAAAGCTTCAGGCATTGCTCTTCTCTTTCCAGGCATCAGAGGCTGCATACAGGAGATAAACCACACCAGTGCACAGAGTGTGAGAAAAGCTTCCATCTGAAATCTAATCTGTTATCACATCAGAGGATTCATACTGGATTGAAGCCATACCAGTGCACGGAGTGCGAGAAGAGCTTCACTCAGAACTCTAATCTGTCCAGGCATCAGATGTTGCATACAGGAGAGAAACCATACCAGTGCACAGAGTGTGAGAAAAGCTTCCCTCTGAAATCTAATCTGTTAACACATCAGAGGATCCATACTGGAGAGAAGCCATACCAGTGCACGGAGTGCAAGAAGAGCTTTAGTACGGGTTCTTCTCTCTCCAGGCATCTGATGCAGCAAACTGGGGAGAAACTGTAATGCTGCACAAAATGCATGCAAAGCTTCACTCTGGGCTCTGACCTGCACTAACCTGAAATGGTCCACGTTGGCAGGAAACTGAACCAGTGCATAAGAAACGCTTTGCTCAGAAGTCTGCTTTGTGCGTCATCAGAAGATCCATTCAAGTGAGAAACTCTGAGCTATGCGGTGGGATATGGGCCGTCATCAGACGATCCATTCAGCGGTGAGGCCTACCAGACTTGTAAACACAGAGGTCCCAGGTGGCTCATGGGGAAAGCATTGAGGAGAACATGTACAGATAACCTAAAAGATTATAATGCAATAAAAAACTGGACTGGATGAGCAGCACGCCCCTGACATGGATCTTGGTTGCTGCAGTGTATGTGTTAAACCATATATTTATGTGTACAGGTAAAGCATTCATATATTGCTTCATCGTGTCATGAAGAACCTCTGCTTATGTCATTAAACTGAGTTGCAAATTACAGCTGATAGCCCAGCCTCATTCTGCATAGAAATGTCAATGTTAAGTGTGAAATACCTTTCTCCAGTACAGAAAGGCCAACTTTGAAAGAACCCAACATTATTTTTTGTTTGTTTAAAAGGTTTAGGATAACATAAAGACCAACATCTCTATTTCTTTATTTACTATAGAATTTCATGCCTGTATAATATGTAAATCCTGTAAGAAGCAATATTCATTATCTTATTCTAAAAGTACGTCTTGTCTTTAAGAGATAAAGAGAGTCTCACGCCACTTAATGGCTGTCTCGTGTGGCGACTGTGGGCTCGCAGGGTCCCATTCTGGTGCATGTATCCGCAATGTGTTTGTCGTTCTGCACATGCACAGTCCTGAGGGCTACACAGTTGCTTCCGCTTGCCCTTCAAGCCTCGATTTTGCCCCGCAGCACTATTTCAGGAACCGAGACAGTTGGCTCAGCGAGCCTCAACGCGGTTCCCGGCTAGTCCGTTTGCTGCACCTTTACGCTCCCTGTGTTCCTTGTTTTGCCTTGCCCTGCTCGGCCTTTTTCTTTTGCCTTGCCCTGGATGTCTCTTGCCTTGCCCTGGATGTCTCCTGCCTTTTCCCTTGCCTTCCTGCTCCTCCCTATTGATTCCTTGCAAGCATTTTCCCCTGTTTACCCTTTTGCTCTGAGTGCCTGCCTTGATCCTCTTATTCTGTCTGTTCCCCGTTTGTCCTGGGGAGACCCTCTTGCCTGCCAGGGCAGTCTTTTGTTTGGTTATATGACTTTCTGCCTGCGGTACCCACCTAGCCTGCCTCCTTCATCTGCCAGTGTACCTGTGGAGCCCTTTTTGGTTGTGCCCAACTGTGAATTGTCCTGGCCGTTTTACAGCGTTTCACAGACATCTTCTCCGATATTATTGGTTTAACCATCTGAGTCTACTTGGGTCACATTTTATTTTTTTTGGTTTCCCTTCAAACACCACGTATTACATGTCAAGCAAGTCCTGCAAAGATTGCCCCAGAACCATTTATTAGCCGAACCTGAGAAATTTATTTTTCACCAGGAACAGATGGAATTCCTGGGATACATTATCAGCAATGTCGATATTCAAATGGTTCCTAATAAGGTCCAAACTATTCAAAAATGAAAGTTTTCCCGGTCGACCTCAATACTGACCGCTCTGACCAGTATCAAGGTGCATTTTCTTTGGGGAGACGGAGCCCAGATGGATTTTGAATATTTTAAGACTACTTTCATGTCTGCACCATTTTATGCCATCCCAATGAAGTAATACAGTTAATAGAGGAAACCAACGCTTCCAATGTTGCCGTAGAGGCAGTATTGCTGTAACCCATCCAGGAGATGTGAACGGTACATTCCCATTGCCTATTATTTATGAAAACGGACTACGAGTGAGTAGAACTATTCTGTAATCAAAAAAGAACTATTAGCCTTAAAAGCTGCATTCGAGCAATGGTGTCATTATCTCCTTGGGGGTCAATTTATCGTGGAGGTACGAACCGACCATAAGAACCTGCAGCATTTACGGTTCTTGCATTGCCGAATGTCGAGACAAGCCTGTTGGGCCTTCATCTTTTCCTAATTTGACTTCAAAGTGATTTACAGCCCCTGTGAAAGGAATCAGAAAGCTGATGCCCTGTCACATTCCTTGGAGACCGTACCCGTTATACAAGAGAACAAAACGCTGATTCTCTCCCGAAAACACTTCATGTGTCGGGTATAACCATACCTACAGACCTTCCTACGAGAAACAGCAACAGACTCATGGAAGCCTGATCTTCTACAAATGTCGGACGTTACCGAATGGAGTGGATTGCTGTTCTTTCGGGGATGGCTTTACATACCGACGACAGCTCTTCGTTCTGTGGTATAACACAGTTTCCATGATGCCAAGATGAGTGGACACCGTGGGGTGAAGGCCACAAAAGAGTTAATAGCGTGACAGTTTTGCAGGTCAGGATAGGCAGACCAAGTACGCGACTACGTGAGTACTTGTCCAGTCTGTAACCAGAATAAGACCATCCACAAATGTCCATTTGGATTATTACAACCCACCGTAATTCCACAGTTTCCCTGGCACACTATTGAAATGAATTACATTATTGAACTTCTTGCATCTGACGGCCACACTTGTATCAAGGTGGTGTTCGACTGCTTTACAAAGACCACCCACTTCATACCCCTGGTTTCCATTCCTACTGCAACCCAGACAGCAAAGGTATTTTTACACAAAGTCTATTGTCTGCATGGCTTACCCGAGAAGATGCTGTCTGACCGGAGCTCTCAGTTTCTTTCCAACATCTGGATTCAATTGTGCAAACAACTAGGTATCCAATGGGCATTAAGCTCTGGCTATCATCCCCAAACCAACGGGTAGACCGAGCGCACCAATCAGACCCTGGAGCAGTATCGGTGATGCTATGCAAATGCCACCCAAGAAAATTGGTACCGTCAACTGGGTGTGGCAGAAGTGGCATCCAATAATGCCATACATTCAACCACTTTTCTTAGTTTCTTCTACTGCTCCACTGGGCAACATCTGAAACTACATCCTCTACGGCCAGTAATGCCCAGTCCCATTGTGGCTGCAGACATTGTGGTGGCTCGGATTCAGGAGCAACATCTAAAGGCCAAGGTGGCCTTGGCAGATGCACAGGATTGCATGAGTGTACAGGCAGACAGGAGACATACACCAGAGCCCTTGTTTCAGGTGGGAGACCAGGTTTGGCTTTCCTCTAAGAATTTGCCAGTCAAGAATCCCCCCACTAAGCTGGCTACCAGCTTTTTCGGTCCTTTTAAGATCATAAAATGAGTGTCCTCAGTTGCTTTCCGCCTACTATTACCCACGGCCTGGCGGGTGCATCCGGTCTTTCATGTATCCCTTTTAAATCCATGTCAAATGATGCCCATGGCCGTTCCTGCAGGGTGTCCCGGAATTTGAGGTAAATGAGATCTGTGACTCGCAAATCCAGCGTGGAGTGCTTCAATATCTGGTTGATTGGAAGGGCTATCCTGCCATTGATCGCTCTTGGGAGCCTTGTTCCAATGTCCTTGCACCATGCTTGGTCCACATGTTCTTCTGCAGGTACCCTGGGAAGTCCAGGGCTCTGGCCCTTCCTGGGAGGGGGCATAGTGTCATCCCACTTACCTGCCATCTTGTGTGGCAACTGGGGGCTCGCAGGGTCCCATCCTGGCACATGTATCCACAATGGTTTTTTTTCTGCAATGGTACCCTGCAGTGTTCCACTCATTGGGGAGCTGCCATCATCTCTGAACTGCGCGTGCACTGACAGTTATGTTCATCGTTCCACGCATGCGCAGTACTGAGGGTTACGCAGTTGCATCCGCTTGCCCTTCAAGTCTTGCTTTTGTCCTGCAGCACTATTTCAGGAACTGAACTGTTTGGCTCTGTGTGTCCCAAAGCGTTTCCTCGCTAGTCCGTTTACCGCACCTTTATGCTCCTTGTGTTCCTTGTTTTGCCTTGTCCTGCTTGGATCCTGCCTTTTGCCTTGCTCTGCTTGTCACCTGCCTTTATCTTGCCTTCATGCTCCCCCTTGATTCCTGGCCAACTTTCTCCCCTGATTCCCCTTTGCTCTAACTGCCTGCCTTGATCCTCTTATTCTGCCTTTTCCCTGTTTGTCATGGGGATCCCTCTTGCCTGACAGCCAGTCTTTTGTCTGGTTATCTGTCTGCCTGGTGTACCCACCTAGCCTTCCTCCTCCATCTGTTGATGCACCTGTGGAGCCCTTATGGGTTGTGCTCATCGTTTTCCTCTGTCTCAACCCAAGTGACCATCTGCCTACTTGCACCATCGTATTCGCTGTGACCTGCCCTGTCAGTGCTTGCACTGTTCCAATACCATGCAAATTAGGGAAGTGCTGTCCCATGATGTTGGGAATCGACTCAGCACTGACCCCTCTTCCTGAATTAGGGTAGGGTGTTGGGTTAGTTCTCTTCTCTACATCAACTTCTGAAGTCCCCCGTTATCAGTCTGGCCTCAAGATCCAAGCAAGAGGCCCAGCGAACATGTACGCAGCACCAGCGTGAAACTCAGTATAACAGAGAGCAACAAGGAATTGAAGAGTCATTAATATATGAATAATTCTTGAATTAGCTTCAACTCACCATTGAGAACTTCCATAATTCCTCAATACTCCAGAATAACCTCCACGTGATGTGCCTCATTATTATTATTATTATTATTATTATTATTATTATTATTATTATTATTATTATTATTATTATTATTATTATTATTATTATTTTTATTATAACGTGCCTTAGATTTCAGGAAAGGCCAGGCATTTTCCACTTCTGGGGGGCACCGATAGGACTTTGGCAGGACACAGTGGTGCTTTTTTAGAAGCCAACAAAGCACATTAAAGCAATAAACTCAAATTACTTGGGCTGGGCTTGCTGGGCTTGCTGGGCTTGCCTTACAGCTGAGCTAGCCCAGTGGGGCTGTTCTGTCCTTCATTGGTATGTGATTGCCTTAATAGGATTGAGCTTCCCTAACAGGACTGAGCAACCATTAAAAGGCTTGGGATTGCCATGGTAGGGAATGAGCAATGGTCTTGCTTTGACAGGGAGGGGCTTTCCTTGATAATGATGGGCTTGCTTTGATAGGGATAGGCTATCATTAATAAGACTGGGATTCTCTTCACTCTGCTGGGCTTCCCATGGTACCGTTGTAGAGGTGGACCTGACTTGATAGGACTGGGCTTCGCTTGATAGGACTGGGATTTCCATAGCTGAGATGTAGGGATGGTCTTGCCTTGATATGGCTGGGCTTGGATTTTTATGGATTGTCTTGCATTGATATGACTGGACTTGCTGTAATAGAGATTCCTAAATAAGGTAGCCCCACCTTGATAAGGCTAGGCGTTGCCTGGATAAGGCTAAGCTCACCTTAATAAGGCTCAGCTTCCCTTAATAGAGCTGTGATTTCCGTAATAAAGCTGGGCTCACCTTGCTGGGGCTGAGCTTGCCTTAATAGTGCTGAACGTGCCCTGATATGGCTGGACTTGCCTGGATAGGGCTCCGGTCACCTAATAGGGCTCAGCTTCCCTTAATAGAGCTGTGATTTCCTTAATAGACCTGGGCTCACCTTGCTAGGGATGAGCTTGCCTTAATAGTGCTGAATGTGCCCTGATATGGCTGAACTTGCCTGGACAGGGTTATGGTCACCTAATAGGGCTCAGCTTGCCTCGATGGGCCTGGGCTTGCCTTGATATGGCTGGATTCACTTTAACAAACCTAGGCTCACCTTGCTGTGGCTGAGCTTGCTCTAATAGGGCTCAACGTGCCCTGATATGGGTGGACGTGCCTGGATAGGGCTCCAGTCACCTAATAGGGCTCAGCTTGCCTTGATGGGGCCGGGCTTGCCTTGATATGGCTGGATTCACTTTAATAAACCTGGGCTCACCTTGCTAGGGAGAGCCTGCTTTCATAGGTCCTGGCTTGTCTTAACTCTTCTGAGCTTGCCTTAATAGTACTGAGCTAGCATTGCAAGTGTTGAGCTTGCCTTAGTAGGGATTCAGCAATAGGCTTGCCTTGATAGAAATGGCCTTTCCTTGATAAGAACGGGTTTTCATTAATAGGGCTGTGCTTGCCTTATTAGGAATGGGCTTGCATTAATAGGGCTGGGCTTTCCATGGCAGCGATGTAGGGATGGGCTTGACATGATATGGCTGGACTCGCTGTAATAGGGCTGATCTTCCCTTAATATGGCTGAGCTTGCCTTGATAGGGATGAGCTTGCTTTCAAAGGGATGGGCTTTTCTTGATTATTCTGAGCTTACCTTAATAGGACTGAGATAGCCTTAAGGGTTGGGCTTGCCTTAGTAGGGATTGAGGAATGGGCTTGCTTGATAGAAATGGCCTTTCCTTAATAAGGATGGGTTTTTCTTATTAGGGCTGTGCTTGTCTTATTAGGACTGGGCTTGCATTGATAGGGTTGGGTGTCACTTGATAGGGCTGGGCTTCCCTTTATAGGGCTGAGCATTCCATGGCACAGATGCAGGAGTGGGCTTGACTTAGATTTGTATGGATTATCTTGCCTTGATATGCCTAGTCTCTTGGTAATAGGGCAGATCTTCCCTTAAAATGGCTGAGCTTGCCTTTAATATGGCTGAGCTTGCCTTCATTTGCGCAGACCGGAACCCCCCTGCCCTTGCAATTCTTGTTCTACACTTGCACATTCCAAATGTCACAATGCCTAGTTTGGAGGAGCTTTTTTGTATCTTTCTCCCTTATCCCCTCCACGCCCGTTTTTTGTCTTGTGGCACCTTGAAACTCCATTTTTTGTATAGGCTCTTTACAAATATCCAATAAATAAATACATATTTTTTTAAAATAAGGCCTTCCTGCCTCGATAAGGCTTTGCCCTGATAGGGCTAGCTCATCTCAATAGGGATCAACTTGACTTAATAAAGCTCTGATTGCCTTAATATGGCTTAATTCGACTTTATAAGGTTGGGCTTGCCTTAAAATGGCTAGATTCACTTCAACAAAGCTGGAGTCATCCTGCTAGGGCTGAGCTTGCCTTAATACTGCTCAGCTTGCACTGATATGGCTGGACTTGCCTTGATATGGATGGGCTTGCCTTGATAGGAATGGGCTTGCCTTAATGGTGCTGGGCCCACCCAGATATGCTGGACTTGCCTTGATAGGGTAAGTTTACTGTGATATGACTAGACTCACCATACCTGGGCAGCGCGTGACTAAATAGGGCAAGGCTTTTCTGAATAGGGCTGAACTTGGTTTGATAGGGCTGGGCTCACCTTGATAGGGCTGGGCTTGCCTTAATAGGTCTGGGCTTGCCTTAATAGGTCTGGGCTTGCCTTAATAGGTCTGGGCGTGCCGTTATATCAATGGATTCACTTTGCTAGGGCTGAGCTTGCCTTAATACTGCTGAGCTTGCACTGATATGGCTGGACGTGCCTTGATATGGCTGGACTTGCCTTGATATGGAGGGGCTTGCCTTAATAGTGCTGGGCTCACCCTGATATGGCTGGACTTGCCTTGATAGGGCTAAGCTTGTTGTGATATGACTTCACTCACTGTACTTGGGCGGAGCATGTCTAAATTGGACAAGGCTTGTCTGAATAGGGCTGAAATTGGTTTGATAGGATTGGGTTCACCTTGATAGGGCTGGGCTTGCCTTAATAGGTCTGGGCTTGCCCTGATATGGCTGGGCTTGCCTTGATAGTGCTGGGCTTGGTCTGCTATCCACCCCCCCTGGCACCAAACGCTGCCTCCCCTACTGCGCATAAGATCTACAAGGCAATCAATATAGACAGTGCCGGTAAGAGCTGCCCAGAAATAACTAACAGTTTTACCGTCAGAGAGAACCTTAACCCAACTGACTCATGGGAATATAGTTTTTGACCCATTTTTGCATGGGAACTCTGTCCTTGGGCCGCTTTGCAGCCCTTTTTCCTTACACCCCCTCCTCTAGGGCCATTCGCTGGATTTGGCTTACCCGGATGGGAACGATGAAATAGTCTTACCAGATGGTCTGCATGCTTTGCCTCCACAGGTTGCCAAGAATTGTCCTCTGGACCACAATCCACCCAGGAAATCAGATACCAAAGCATTTCCCATGCCACTTGGAGTCCAGAATGTGCTGAACTTCAAATTCCTCCTGACCATCCTTCATCACCCCCGGAGCCTTTCTTGTCACCACACCAGGTGCTGGTGGTTTAACCAAAGAAACATGAAACACTGGATGAATCCTCATATGAGAAGGCAAACTCAATTGCACCACTGTATCTGAAACACACTGAACAATGGAATACGGTCCGGGATATGGTTCGATGAACAGGCAAACTTTACGAGACCCAAACAACTTAATGTGCTGAGAGGACAACCATACTCAATCTCCCACCACATACTTAGGACTAGATCATCTTTTCCAATCTTCTTGCCTCTTATAGACCACCTTGGCCTTGTCCAGATTTTGGCATGCCTTCTCTTGTAAAGCTCCCGTGTGCGTTCAACTGCCGGGATCTTATTAAACCTTGGAACCCTCTTTGGTAACATTTGACAATCTTGGCCATGCAGACAGAAATAAGGGGACATTCCCAATGAATCATGTTTGGCATTTTTATAACAGAACTCCGCCAGCCAAAGAGACCAAACCAACAAGGATTTGCTCTCAGCTAGAAAACACCTCAGATATTGCTCCATGGTCTAATTTACTCTTTCAGTTTGACCATCCGTCTGGGGATGGTAACTAGTGGATAATGTGCAGGAGATTCCGAGCAACTTACAGAAAGCACACCCTAAACAAGCAGTGAATTGTGACCCCCGGTCGGATACTATTGTTCTTGACAATCCATGCAATCTCGCTATATGCTGCAAGAATAAGTCCAACAGAGTACCAGCACTTGGAATACCATCACACAGTATGAAATTAGCTTGTTTCGTCAAATAGTCCACTACCACCAAGATTGTATCGCAATCTCCATCTCGGGGCAGCTCAGTAACAAAGTCCATGGATACACACCCACAAGGTTCTGTGGGAGTGGCCAAAGGCTGCAGCAACCCAGCTTTCTTCAAATGTTCTGCCTTAGACTGTATACAAGTCTCACAACCTGCGACATATACCTGTACCTGGGCGGCCCACCCCTCCCACCAAAAATACTGTTGCACCATTTTTTAAGTTTTCTTGATGCCCACTTGACCAGCCATGGGAGAATTATGGCATCAAAACAAGGCCTTTTTCCTCAATGACTCAGTGGGGATTAACAACTTACCCTCTTGATGATGTAGACCCTTTCGTATGACTCTGGCCTTGCCCCTCTTCACCCACTCTGTCCACCCATTCTTTGAAAGGTTCTGACATATCTCCAAGGACCTCCTGAGTCACTGCACCCACAATCTTCTCCACTGGAATGATACTTTGTTCCCCTTGACACTGCCCTCTCAGATGTTCCTGCCTGGACAAAGCATCTGCCTTTCGGTTGGTCCTACCCAGCCTGTATGTGACCACAAAGTCAAATTCCTGAAAGAATTGGGCCCAACATAATTGCTGAGAACTCAAGGTCCTTGCCGATCTTAAATACTGCCAATTCTTGTGATCAGTGATAACTAATACTGGATGCCAGGCTCACATTTATTTATTTATTTATTTATTTATTTATTTAAATTTGTATAGTGCGCAAGCAGCCCAGGGGCATTGAGGCGCTGTTACTTGCATGAGCTTAGTTACAGGCATGGTATCAGTAAGAGGCATATTACAGATAGGAAAAAGCAAGGTTATCATTACAGATTATGCGGTTGGTCAATACAACTTAAGCAGTGGGTCCTATGGTTGGTGTACATGCTGCTGCGAGGGAACTTATGAGAAGAGGGTGGTTTTCAGTGCTTTGCAGAAGGCTAGGAGGGAAGGCTCACTGCGGATGGTGGGAGGTAGGGCATTCCAGTGAGTGGGTGCGAGATAAGGGAAGCTGGATCCACCTGCTCTGGATCTTTTTACTAGTGGCACAGAGAGCATGTTGGTGTAGGGTGATCTTGTTGGTCTTGTAGAGGTGACGGAGTGGATTCTTTGTGAGAGGTAGTCGGGGGCAGTGAGATGGATGCATTTGTGTGTCAGTGTGAGCGCTTTGAAAATTATTCTCTCCTTTATTGGGAGCCAGTGGGCTAGTTTTCTGGCTTCTGAGATGTGGTCCCTTTTGGCAATACCTTGGGCTGCTCGGAGAGCACTATTCTGGATGACTTGTAGCCTCTCCAAATTTCTTTTTGAGGTTCCTAGGAAGAGTATGTTGCAGTAGTCTAGCCTGGAGCCGGTGATGGCTCTGGCTATGTTTGTGCAGTTCTCTTTGGAGAGGAAAGGCCTGACTGCGTTGATCAATTTAGCATGATATGCGGCTGAGGAGGCAATGGCGTTGACTTGTCTGTCCATGGAAAGGTTAGAGTCTAGATAGACTCCAAGAGTTTTGACTGAGTCTGAAACAGGTATTTTGATGGTGTCGATGGTGAAGTGACTGAATTGGGAGTCAAGTTTTTTTAGCGTTTCGGGGGAATCTACCAATAGGAGTTCTGTCTTGTCAGAGTTGAGGCATAGTCCATTGTCTGCCATCCAGGCTTGGATGGTGTTGTAGAGGTTGTTAAGGGTCATGGAGTCTGTGTCGTAGTTGCCTGTGAGGGTAAGGAGGATCTGGGTATCGTCCGCGTAGTTAGTGTACATTAAGTAATGACGCAATTCCAAAAAAGCTTTCTTGATTGCCAGAAGTTCCTTATACATAATGGCATACTTCTGTTCACAAGCTGTCCTTTTGCGAGAGAAATAGGCCACTGGATGTAAAATGCCCTCCACATCTGCCTGTGACAAGATTCCCCCTATGGCCATAGTGGATGCATCAGTCTCCACCTGAAACTGTTTCTGAGATTAGGGTGACATTGAATCGGGGCCTCCGTGAATGCTGCCTTTAACCTTACAAATGCTTTATCAGCCTCCTGATCCCAATGGAACTTGGTAGCCGTGGGATATATTGACCCACTCAACACTATTTCCCCACATCACCAAGCTGCAATTGCGCAGAAACAGCAATATGGCTGCGCTGGCTCCTGTGAGTGCCATGGCCTCAAAACTGAGCTTTGTAGCAACAACAAGAAAAAAATGGCTGCACCCTCCTGCCAAGCATACATCGGGCAGGATGGAACCAGGCGACACACTGAGGGAGCGTGCCAATGCGTTCTGACATATACAAAAGGAATCAAGTGAAATAGTAGAGTTGCTTTGCTGCAAAGCCCAAAACCCTATTAAAAAGGAAACGTGTTCACCTTTAAAAAAATGCTGCTGTGACGCTATTTCCATCTGTCCTTCCTTAAACCACTGTGATTAATAAGACCCTGCCATGCCCAGTATATCTCCTTGTGCTTCAGCAAAACCAGGCATGATTTCTCAATGACATGCCCTGTCAAACCAACTCTGAGGAAAATCAACAAGGAACCTCATTTTTACCCGCACGGGAAAACACGTTCATTTTCTTCACAAAGTATCAAAGATCAGTAGTTCAAAGGAACTTCATCTATCTGGGCCATGTCAATTTCAATACATCTGTGCTTCAAACAAAACCCCTGCACTCAGGAAAATAACTATGGCTGTAGGACAGAGTTGGAATCTGATGGAGATGCAAAATCGAATTTAAAAAGAATTGCAAGTTTGCACCACGTGTAAATAAAATGGGCTTTGCAAGACTAAAGGAGAAAAATGCCTGTGTTTAAACAGTACACTGTTGAATGAAAGCCTGCCATTTTCTAGCAATGTGAAGGGGTTTGTTGCTGATGAGAATACACACATGGGTTATTTTATTCAACAGAGTTGTTTTAATTCTGGGCCTAATATAAGAAAATAAAGGTTTTAAGCTATATTGGCTGGATTTTGAAAGTTGAAAAACAGGTTTCTGCTTGGGGGGGTTTCTACCAACAGGTGGGCCTCTCTCAGTGGATTCTAACACCCCAATCGATAATTATTAGGTTGGACAGAATCTAGTCTAGGGGAGCCCACTGACAATGGAATTTCAAGGACAAGGATATGTGAAAAGAAAGTAGAACGTCGTTGTGATTTCTACAGGAGGCTTCAGAGGAGATCTCCATTACGACCCTGCCCTTCAGGGGGGTAGCTTGGAAGCTATGACCAAATATGGGGAACAAAGGACTGCCATTTGTTTCCAAAGGCTATTTTACAAATAAACTTTAAAGACGTTTATCTCTGCAGCAAGACTTTGCAAAAATGTAAAAATCTTGCAGTTTAAAAGTGATTTTGTGTTTTATAATTTGAGACATTGTAGAAGTCACTGACACCTTGGGAATAGAAATGGAAAAGTATTGGGGTTCTAAGAAAAGCATCCATGTTGCAAATGAACATTTTTATACTTATGTCCTTTATGATAAACCACAGGTGTATAAAGTTATGGAATATTAGGCCAAATCTTTCATACTCAAAATTACCAAAATGTATCAGAGGGGCGATACAATGTCCCACAGAGTTCAGAGTTGGAGTGGAATGGTCTGCATACAATATGTAACCTGCTCATGTAATTGGGTAATATGCTACAACTGTATAAATGGGTAAATTCTGTTATGACTGATTTTTGGCAAAAAGGTCTGCGGGAAGTCTTTCCATCTCATAAAGGTACAACCCCTAGAATGAGTCACATCCTAGGAGAGGCAGCCAACACTGATTGCCCAATCCAGTGGGTAGAGGTGTATTTAGCAGACCCTGCCCAGCCATATACTTTGATGATATCACTATGCATCATAAATAAGGGTCCCTGACAAGACTCTGGACACTGACTCTTCCTGAAGTTCCTGTGATGAGTTCCTGTTTCATTCATCATCCAAATTCCTGACCCAACTACAAGGCCAAAGAATTGCTGACCCTACCCCAGGGCCCACTGCAAAACCCAAGCAGTGCTGATCCTATTTCCATCAAGGCCTCCATTCTGAAAACCCACTAATCTCCCATTAAAAGGGGGAAAGCTGTTTAGCTTTTGAATCCTGAACCAGACTGGCTTGCTGCCCACTAACTGCATGCCTGCTGCAATCCTGCCATCCAGCTGACCTTTAGTATCCAGTTACCAGAATTGCCATTCCCCACTGTTTGCCAGGCATGCTGCCGTGTAGTGTCAAGACTCTATCGACGGTCCAAAAATCCCAAAACTAAAAGTGGACTGTAAGTATAAATCACCACCCTATAGAAATCCATAGTATACCTTGCTTCAAGGTTTTTAACACACATTCATTATTTATTTGTCCATTTCCGAGTTTCATTTCATAACATTGCAAGGGGTTTAAAATCTGTTTTCTCTCTTATTTGGGGAGGAAAGGTCAGATTTGGATTCTGTTAACTGTTTCTCATTCCTGATTACCTGTTGCTTCTTTTTATCAACTCAGAATTGATTATTTGTGGGATGAGGGAACATTGCAGGGGGACATCCTAACTTGGGTGCTATCTTTCCTAAATCAAAAACTGCTCTCATTCCGCTGTGCTGTGTATATGTTCCACTAGAAAGTTAAACCCAGTGCATTGCTCACATTCTCAATGTAGTTTTCTCCCCATTGGTGATTGCTGCCCCATACTAAAAAGTGTATGATTTCTTTTGAATTGTAACAACCAGCCTGATTCATGGTTCATTGTGACCCGGGGTATTTGAACAGGAAGTGCGATATGAGTGGTGTACCATCTCAAATTTGAAACTGCATAAAATAAGGACAAAAGTATCTCAATTGTGCGCTACATACTAGGCCGAGACCAAGGTATGTGTCGCTTCATTAAAATCTTTAACATAGCCTTTTTTAAAAATTTCGGTAATGGGTGTAAAGATGGCAGACAAATTCTTTATAAAACTTCGATCGAAATTTGCAAATCCCAGAAATGATTAAATTTCCTTCACACACTAGGGAAACGGCCATTTGGTGAATGCGTGTACCTTTTTGTCATCGATAACTACTCCTGCTGGTGTCAAAATGAAACCCACAAAATCTACTCAGGTGACATGAAATTAAAATGTTTCAAACTTTGCAAACAAATGAAACTCTTACAATCTAGCTGGAACTGCCTTGACATGCTGTACATGTTGTTCAACAGACACAGAGAAAATAAAAATATCATTGATGTAAACAAACACAAACAAATCAAAATATTCTCGCAACACTTCCTGCATAAAATATTGAAAAGCGGCAGGCATGTTGCACAAACCAAAAGGCAACACCAAATACTCAAATAAACCAAACTTTGTACGGAAAGCCGCCTTCCACTCATCACCCTCCTTCACCCTGATGAGATGGTAAGCGCCCCTTAAGTCCAACTTGGTGTAAATTGCACCTCATCTAACGATACCGAAATTAATGGCAATGGAAACCGGTTCTTGATGGTTACCCTATTTAGTTCTCTGTAGTCAATGCAAGTCCTTAAGGTGCCCTCCTTCTTGGGCATGAAAAACAATGGAGATGAAACTGGGGATTTAAACCCACAGGCCAACATCTCATATAAATATTAATGCAATGTTGTGTCTCTTTTTCAGATAGGGTATACACCCGACTGCAAGGCAACCAAGCGTGAGGTTCCAACTCGATCACAAAATCAAATGGCCTATGAGGCGGCAACTGGGACGCACACACCAGCAAACTCTCTGTATTCCACTGGCAGGGTAGTGACCACTGCCCCAATCTGGGCCTGCTGATTCACTCCTTCCACCAAAAAGGCTGACCCTCAATGCCAGTTAAATGAGATCTACACTGCTCATTTCCAAAAGTCAATGGGCCTCATTACACGGTACGTGGTAGCCATGGCGCTATTAGCGCCATGGCTACCCCCTACCGCCGTCGGAGCCCGGGTTCCCGGAATAGGGACTTACCGGTCTATTCCGACCTTTGCGGGACCGGTAAATCCCCATTCCGGGAACCATTCCCCATTCCCATTTTAGCCCCCATAGGGCTCAAATGGGAATGGGGAAGGAGCTAATAACGGTACCGGAATTTGCGGTACTGATATTAGCTCTGAGGTCCTTCAGCAGGAACAGTCCATAACACCTGAGCAGACCACACTTTTAGGACGGGACCCGCTGAGGGACCTTGTAGTAGGGCGGTAGTGGATTACCAGCACTGGTGCCCTTACCGGTGCCGGTAATCCCCTACCGTCTATCGTGTAATGACGCCCAATGTCCTTCCTCTCCAGTCTATGCTTGGATTATGTGCCACTAACCATGGCATTCCCAAAATCACCCCAAATTGGGGCGCTTCAATCAAATCGAACGTGATAACCTCCTCATGAGCCTCACCAGACCAATTCCTCTACTTCTGGGCCTGGGTGGTAATAGCACCGGATGTCAAACATGAACCATTCACTGCCTGCACCAATTAGCTCTCCTCCTTGATTCTTGTGGGGAGTCCTCATTTGGTTGCCAATGCAATATCTATGAAATTTCCCGTAACCCCAGAATCTACCATTGCCCATACCATCTCCTTACTATTTGCAAAAATCAAAGTCACCAATAAATAGATATGCAGAGTCTTAACCTGCATAATATTGGCCACTGCCGAAGGGAAGGAACTCTGCCTCCTGCTGGCTCAGTATAGTAATACCCCCACTAATGGAGCCCCTTCTTTTCCCGCCTCCACCTTTCGCCTTTACCCAACTTGTGCGAGTGTATTGGGACAGTTCCGGATGTAAGGCCCCGATTTCCCACAGTACAGTCACAATTTATTAGACTTCCTCTTTTCCTTTTCTTCCGCTGACAAAGGTCCCCGGACACTTCCAATTTGCATGGGCTCCCCTTGCTCCCTTCCAGCACATGCCCCTACCTCCCTGCTTCTGTCTATACACACAAATGGTCCCCCATCAGTCCTCTTTTCCTCTCCCCTGCGCTCACCCAATATATGGTCCAACCGCAGGGCAAAATCAATTAATGCAATACATAACTCTGGCTGTGGTTCCACATGAGCTGTTGCATCTTTTAACTGTTCTCTCAATCCTTGATCAAATAAAATTGCTTGCTTGGGTTCCGTCACGCAGTGTCTACCACCAAGCGATTAAATTGCATCTCATAAGTCACCAAATCCTTAGTACCCTGCTTCAGTGCTAATAACTCTTTGTCCTGGGCCAACGGCACCCTGCCCAATCATATAAGATAGGCTCATCCTTTTGTACTAACGGAATCGCCCAGGCGGCAGCGTCCCCAGTCAAATAGAAAAAACAAAGGGTGTCCACGCCTGAGCGGTCTCAAATGCTGTAGGTTTGTATAGAAAATGTACCTTGCATTGCATCAAAAAGGTAGAAAACTTCCTAGGACGCCCGGGCCCCCTGCAAATCTCTCGGGAGCTGCCAACAGAACACATTACTGTATTTGATTGACTAGATGATCCTGCAGATGAAGCCGCCGCCACCTCTCCCTGAAGCGGAGTTCCTTGAGCTATTAACCCATTAACCTGCATCTTCAACGTAGCAGTCTACTGCCGGGACTAAATCAGCTCTGCCTGAATATCCTGCAGTGCCTTCAGCACCTATGTTAAAGTTGGAGGGGACTCCATCTGGCTTGGGTGGCTTAAATATCCCAAACTGGGGGTTGGTGATTATGGAGTATCACACAACTCCTTCCTAGCCACAGAAGCCAAATGTAGTTGATCCCTCCCACCTTGGTTGGCACAGGCTCCTGATCTTAACTTATACAGGTACCTCGAGGCAGCCAATGGGGGGAAGGGTGTTAGGGAGATGCTGTGAGTAGGTAGGGCGTGTTAGGGTCACCGGAAAAAGGTTTAGGGTTCTTGAAATGGATAGGTATTTTATTTATTTATTTATTTATTTGCATTTGTTAAGCACACTTGCAGCCCATAAGGCATCGAGGCGCTGTTACAGAGGATACGCAGATTTAAGATTACAGACAGGTGCCAGGCGGGCTCTTAGTTACAGAATGGCAGGCATATATGCAGTGGAAGATACAGATTCAATTTAGACAAAAAGTCTAGTTTTGATAACCTTACGAAAGGCTAGGTGGGACTCAATGAGTCTTAGGTGAGTGGAAAAGCGTTCCAGTGCGTGGCTGCTAGGGTGGGGAAGCTGGAGCCACCAGCGCGCCCTTTCCATGTAGTAGGCGTAACAATTGAATTGGCATAAATGGATCTGAGAGGTCTCGTGGCGGTGTGCCTGGTAATTCTGTTAGTCAGGTAGGGGGGGCAAGTTCGTGAAGGCATTTGTGGGTGAGGGCAAGAGTTTTAAAGACAATTCTCTCTTTGACAGGGAGCCAGTGTACTTACCTTCTGATTTCAGAGATACGGTTTCTTCTTGCTGTGCCGGTGGCTGCCCTTAGTGCATTGTTTTGGGCTAGCTGGAGTTTGGCCAGGTTTTTGTTGGATGTCCCCATGAGAAGGGCATTACAGTAGTCTAGTCTTGACCCGACGATTGCCCTGGCAATCGTGAGGCAACTTTGACGGGCCAAGAAGGGCCTGGCTGCGTTGAGGACTTTGGAATAGTAGGCTGAGGCTGCAGCAATAGCATTGACCTGTCTATCCATTGACAGGTCAGAGTCAAGGTAGACTCCGAGTGCCTTAACGTGGTTTGAGACCTTGATAGGAATGTTATCAATAGTGATGGAGGCGTACTGCTCTCTGAGGTTACTTAGGGTGAGGGGTGTGAAGGCGAAGGGTGAGGGGTGCGAAGGCGAAGGGTGAGCCAATGAGGAGGAGTTCAGTCTTTTTGGTATTGAGGCAAAGCCAATTCTCCGCCATCCAGGATTGGATGGTAGAGTAGATAGAGGTGAGGGTGTTGGTGTCTGCTAGGTAGTCGCCCGTGAGTGGGATGAGTACCTGCGTATCGTCCGCATAGTTGGTATATGAGATACCAAGGGAGTCCAGGATGCTAAACAGGGGCCTAGTAAAGAGGTTGTTAAGTGTGGGTGCGATACAGGATCCCTGAGGGACACCGCAGGTGAGGAGGCTAGGGGTGGCCGCGGCAACTTCAGAAAAGACTTTCATGGCCCTTTCTTGGAGAAAGGAAGTGATCCACTGGCAGGCTTTAGTGGAGAAGTTGGCTTGGGTGGCTAGGTGGTGACACAGGGTATTGTGGTCAACCAAATCGAACGCTGAGGAAAGGTCAAGGAGCAGTAGGAGGGCAGGTTTGCCTGCATCTCTGAGATCATCCATTTGGTTCTTTAGGTCTAGAAGGAACATAGGGAAAGAAACAACCTGTTAAACACACACTTGTTTATGACCAGTGCAGCACAGACTACCACCTCCTGATAGTAGCTAACACCCTTCTTGATTGGATATAGCTTCTCAAAACTCATGTATTCTCCACTTGTTCACCCCCTGAGCCAGCAACAAACATAAGTACATAATGCATTAGTAATGGTCCACAGATAACTGCAGTAGCGTACAACATGGAATGGACAAAGGCATAAATTAACAAACATATATCTTGCAAGAGCGTGGGATTCCCATTTGATAATTCCAACCCGTCCTTCTGTGTCACCAGGTGAATGTTAATTCATAGGAATGCCTTGAACATAAGCGACTTGCAACAACACATGAAATGAGACAAGAGCAAGCAGCCACACACAACGTGAACGTCCTCCGTTTTCTGTATCAAAATGCCCAAAACATTCAATGTTCTGAGCGCTAGGATTCCGCTTCCTGCGGTTTGCCCAGCATGCGTTCCTGAGACTCTCTTCTGCAGGGAAACACACGTGCGGTATTCCATTACACATGTTACAAATCTTTACAGCATGCAGATGAGAAATACCCAAAGAATAACATACTGTGCGAGTCACAACATAGTAATAGCTGGATGCACTCCCCATTCACCCTCACACTTCCCGTAGCACTGAACTGAAGCCTGAGGGAGCTCTCCGGCACCACCCCAGGCAATGCTTAATCCCATGTTTGAAAGACACACCACTGTGATCTGCTCCGGGGCCTTCATGAAAAAAGGAGCCTTCCTGGATCACACCACCTCACCGCATGGCCCAGGTCCTGAAACACGTCTCCTAAGAATGCCTGCACACATGTTCTCGTACGGCCCTTGCCTGCCATGCTAACAATCACCAACAGGCAACACGGGCCAGGCAGGATCTTAAATAGTGTGAGTGAGCCTGCACACGCGTCGGCCTAACTGAACTCCCATGACTCATGGGAAATGTAGTTGTTGACCCGTGTTTTGCATGGGAACATTGTCATGGGCCGCTTTGCAGCCCTTTTACCTTACACCCCCTTCCTTTGACACCTTTTCCACATTTTCTCATGTAGGATATTCAAAACCACTATCCCCCCCGCCCCTTTTCCGACACAAAGGCCTTCATTAGGACCCAGGCGTTAAGGGGTTTACGGCGCCGTAAATGGCGCCGACCCTTAACGCCTGATTCCAAGGTCCCTTTGCGGGATGGTGATTTTAACGCCTGCTTTTTGCAGGCGTTAAAACCCATGCCGCAAAGGGACCTTGGTGCTAATTACGCCACCGTAATTTACAGTGGCGTAATTAGCGCCTTTCCCCATTCCCATTATGCCCTATGGGGCAAAAATGGGAATGGGGAAGGGTAAAATGGGAAATGGGGATTTACCGCCCCACTCACCTTGGAATGGGGCGGTAAATCCGCCATCCACCATGGTGTAAACGTAGTTTACACCATGGTGGTAAGGATACGACCCAGGCGGTAACTTACCGCCTGGGTCGTAATGAGGCCCAAACACTTTTGCACAACATAAAGACTAACGGACTAACACCAGAGACATGTCCCAATACAAGAGTCAGGCAAAGTCAGGCAATTAACGTGAATCATACCTAACTGAAAGCCCTTTCCCTTCCCCACAGTGATAAAAGGTGGAGCCTGAGAGCACAGTACGAGCACGGCAAACAGCACGACAACACGGCTAATCAAGCACGGCTGTTCAATAGAAGGAAAAAGGCGGCAGGAATCGAGAGGATGGCAAGGAGAGAAGTAACCGTGCCCGTTTCATCCCCAGACCCGCAGAACCTTCGTGCAAGAGAGCCTAAGACTGTGAACAATAGCACCAGTGTCTTATAGGAGATTGTGTGTAGTAAGAGCTTCCCTGATGAAATGTATGGTATGCTCTTGATGGATGTTAGTATACATGCTTTTGTGTCTAATTTGACGGAATATTCTGTTGCAGAATCAAATCTTTCATCCTCAAAGCATTGTATGGCCGCCATCTTGTCCTGCAGGTATGATTGCCATTTGATGCTGGTCCACAAACTTGCTAATTGGCTCCAAAATCGACCTGCATCCTAAGATGATCGGGCGGCCAGGAGGTGTACTTTGGGCCTTGTGAATATTAGCTAGTGCATACAGGATGGGTATCCTCCCTTGTGATTCATTCAAGAAATCAAATTCCTTCTTTGTGAACCAGTCCCTTTCGAGGCCTAGCATCGTTGTTTCCATGATCTATTGTTTTATTGTTGCTGTGGGGTCACTCTGTAATTTCTTGTAATGCTGGGTGTTCTGTACAAATTCGAGACCCCTATGTTGGTACTGGTCCTGACTCTGAAAAACAATCCCTACCCCCTTGTTAGCAGACTTGATGACAATGGGCCTCATTCTAAGTTTGCCGGTCCATAAAACAAGGGTGCCGGTAAGCTCCCCGGCACCCTTGTTTCCGGACCGGCAAACTAAGTGTCTGGCTGCCGTGGCCGCTGTGCCCAACAGGTCTGACCCTGGTAGGGGAGACTCCACGGTAGGTAGACTCCTCACAGAACTGTCAGCACCCTTAGCAACAGTGCCAGTGCTTCTGTGTCCCCACTCCCAGAGACTGCTGGGAAGGGGGACTTACAATGTACCGACGCCTGACTTCCCGGGCCACCAAACTCGTAAACAGCCAGTGGCACTTTGAAGTCAGGCGCCGGTAAATTATTACGAGCCCGACGGCAACCCACCGGTAGCACCACCAGACTCGTAATGAAAACCAATGTCTTTATTGAAACTAAGGGACTACAGCGCTGCCCTCTCTATATTGGTGAGGTTGTGCCACAGAGGTTTGTGGACTCCCTGTATTTGATGTATTTGGTATAAGACACATTCCTCAAATGTGAATAGTTCCTTGGGAGTCTGGCTCTCTGTGAGGGTGAATACCTTGGGTATTAGGCCAGTATCTTCAACTTGCTCGTCCATGTCCTGATTTTGAATAAAGACTTTCAATCTGATAGTTTGAAAGAACCGTCTGTGTTCAGATTCCCTTTTAAACCAATTTGTAGGCACGAATGATAGAGCTTTGGAGAGCAGTGATGTTTCTGACTCATTCAGGGCTATGTCAGCTAGATTGGAGAGGGATGTTTCTGCCACAGTCAGGGCTATGTCTTCTAGATTTGAGAGGGATGTTTCTGCCTAAGTCAGGGGAATGTCTGCTAGATTGGAGAAGGATGTTTCTGCCTCAGTCAGAGGTATGTCTGCTAGATTGGAGAGCAGTGATGTTTCTGCCTCAGTCAGGGGTATGTCTGCTAGATTGGGGAGGGATCTTTCTGCCTCAGTCAGGGGAATGTCTGCTAGATTGGAGAGCAGTGATGTTTCTGCCTCAGTCAGGGGTATGTCTGCTAGATTGGAGAGGGATATTTCTGCCTCAGTCAGGGGTGTGTCTGTAAGATTGGAGAGGTATGTTTCTGCCTCAGTGAGGGGTATGTCTGCTAGATTGGAGAGAGAGGTTTCTGCCTCAGTCAGGGGTATGTCTGCTAGATTGGAGAGGGATGTTTCTGCCTCAGTCAGGGGTCTGTCTGCTAGATTGGAAAGGGATGTTTCTGTCTCAGTCAGGGGTATGTCTGCTAGATTGGAGAGGGATGTTTCTGCCTCAGTCAGGGGCACGTCTGCAAGATTGCAGAGGGATGTTTCTGCCTCAGTCAGGGGTATGTCTGCTAGACTGGAGAGGGATGTTTCTGCCTCAGTCAGGGGTATGTCTTCTAGATTGCAGAGGGATGTTTCTGCCTCAGTCAGGGGTATGTCTGCTAGACTGGAGAGGGATGTTTCTGCCTCAGTCAGAGGTATGTCTGCTAGATTGGAGAGGGTTTTTTCAGCTTCAGTCAGGGGCATGTCTGCTAGATTGGAGAGGGATGTTTCTGCCTCAGTCAGGGGTATGTCTGCTAGATTGGAGAGCAGTGATGATTCTGCCTCAGTCAGGGGTAGGTCTGCTAGATTGGAGAGGGATGTTTCTGCCTCAGTCAGGGGTATGTCTGCTAGATTGGAGAGGGATTCTTCAGCCTCAGTCAGGGGCATGTCTGCTAAATTGGAGCAGTGATGTTTCTGCCTCAGTCAGGGGTATGTCTTCTAGATTGGAGAGGGATGTTTCTGCCTCAGTCAGGGGCACGTCTGCTAGATTGGAGAGGGCTGTTTCTGCCTCAGTCATGCGTATGTCTGCTAGATTGGAGATATGTAAGGTAACCTGAGTATCTATATCTGCACATTGCGTTTACTGGGTCAGTGCCTCCAACGGTGCTGGCTGGTGTACAGATCTTGCTGTCCGGGCCCCAGGCAAACCCTCTGGGGCTGCCCTGCCCCTCCCAGAAAAGGGCATCCTTGCTGCTCTGTAAGATCTGAAAACGTGGTCATTGTACCCTTGTTGGACCTCTCCAGCAGAAGCAGAGCTTGAGGAATCTGAGAAGGTAACCCAGCAGCGTCACGATCTAGCACCCACGGGTATGGCTTGTGCCCCCGCATTTTGACAGCTTCCTAAAGGGTCATCTTCTAGATAGGGGTAAACTACATCTAATTTAACATCCTGAACATCCCTTGCCAGTTTCCTGGTTTTTCTGTTTAATGTTGTGGTCTTACCTGGTCAAACTGTGTATTTATTCCGCTCAGTTTCTCTTGCGCGTCTGCAACGGCATCCTTCTATATAGGAGCCAGGCAATAAGGTTAGTTGTTAATAAAGGCATACAGACTGATTCATTCATTGGTCATTAAATGAAAAGAATAGGCTTCTTGACTGAAATGCATTTCATCTTTATTTATAGGGTGTCATATGCAGTCCTGCCCTGAAGTCAACGGTATCCAAGTCATTTATAACAAATACCCAAATATCGAACCTTGAAAATCTTTAAAACTTTTATAGTGAATGCATTTATTTTCTTTTTCTTTTGGGGAGACCCCCCCACCAAGCCCACGTTTCCCACTCCTAAAAACCCATCCCAACCATTTCCAAAAAATATTTAACCCTTTACCCCACCCTAAATACATTCACTTTAAAGTTTTTCAATATAAAATATTCGATATATGGGCATTCAATATCAAGGATTCGATATGAACACTGTATACCAATGGTTAACACAATACCAGGCCCGCCAAAGCGTGCCAGGGAGCAGCCATCAGGCCTTTCCATTGAAAGGAGGTTTACACCTAGCTCTAGTTATATGCGCATGCTGGCCATGTGCACTACCATTACATGGGGACGTCACATGAAATGAAAGGATTGCTTCTGAATAAAGGGCCTTTTTTTGGAAAATTCATTTGTCTGTGTGGAAATGCCGTCTGGCAAATAGAAATGTAGGCATGTCTCGGCTATTTTGACCACCAATGACCGGTCCCACTTTGACTTTATGCCAGGGGCACTTTTAAGTAGTAGTGTTGCAGGTTTTTTGTCCCTACTTCCTCTGTTTTAGGGGATTCCCTTCTAGGAACCCTGTCAAACATATTCACCAAGGATCTATGACATGTGACTACAGCCGCTGCGTCCCATTTAAACCTGTTCCTGATGTCATTTATTTCTACATTGGGCCTGTATAGGGTGCCGCTCTTACGAAGGGAAACAGCCGGCTAGTCGGAAGGATTGCATGATCACTCGCTGGAGATGGGTATATGCACAAATACTTCCTGAGACAAAGAAACAGTCAATAGTTGCAACATACTTCTCTCATGCCCAGAGGGATCTGGCTGGAGTATCTGCCCTTAGCACCGCATTGACCATATGGAAACCTCTGGATTCCATCAAGGAAGACCATTTGCAGTCCCTCTCTCTAGCATGAGCGCTGCCTACTCTTTGGCTGGTAAATCCAAATCCAATTCTGGACAAATAACATTTAAATCACACCCCACAATGATTGAAGAGCTTTCTGCATCTTGAAGACACATGTCCATTGTTTCCGCTTTCAAGTCTATAAAAACATCTGCAGAAATGGCATCAGGATTCCAACAGACAGCGAACAAGGCCGGCATCCCCTCATGCTTACAGATAAGTTCAGGCCATCCCATTTTTGATTCCTCTATAAATGAATTGGGGGACAGCCATTCCGGGTGAGACTATCCAATACTTCCCTTACAGCCGTTACTAACCCTAAAGTAGGTCTCCCTTAAGGCCTATAAGGGTCGGAGACAATAAGGCAGTGAAGCCGTCTATACTCAGTTTGGACTTAAGACAAGTTTCTTGTAACAATATCACATCTATTGAAGAAAGAGGTTAATTTAGTGTTTGGAATAGGTGAACAATCCCTCTGGTATTCCACAAGGCTCTTGTCACTATAATCGGCTTCCCAGAAGGGTCCAGTTACTCTCATCTCCTATTATTAGCCAACATCCCTGGTAACCATGACCAAGTATCTTCTTTTACTAATAATTCAGGGGCACTTTCCTGTCTTCCCTCTCCTTCAGAAAATAGGTCACTTTTAAGGGAGAAAAAGACTTGAGACTTGTACATTCACTTAGATTACCAAGCTTCTTAAATATGGAAACCAAAATATTAGCCCTATTGACTTCTGGGGTGCCAAATCTAACAAAAAGCTCCTTGTCATTTTAGAACCTATATGTAAGAGAACATGATCAGGCTGCAACTTGGAACCTAATTCGACTTGATCGATGTCCCTTGATGGAATATAACGCAAGGTGGGAATGATATTCAATCATTTAAGCACATTGGAGTGCTTCAGCGCCGTGGCTTCCTTAGAAATTGGCAGTCTTTCTAGTAATAAACATATGTACAGGTCCTTACATAAGTGGCAAGGAGGTAAGGACTGCACCCAACTATTTTGTTGGACCCCACGAGTTACACCCACACCATTCTTTTTTGCTCAAGTGTTAGCATTTCCTTTCTATGCTCTCTGAGTAACAATATCCTGCATCCTCAAGTTGTCTGGGTGCGACTTGAATCGAATCTGTCAAATTGTCCTCAGTATTTAGCCTAGAAGAGGTATACACCGATTCACCTGATAAATTGTCCTCAGTATTTGGACTAGAAGAGGTATACACCGATTCACCTGATAAATTGTCCTCAGTATTTGGCCTAGAAGAGGTATACACCGATTCACCTGGATAAATTGTCCTCAGTATTTGGCCTAGAAGAGGTATACACTGATTCACCTGGATAAATTGTCCTCAGTATTTGGCCTAGAAGAGGTATACACTGATTCACCTGGATAAATTGTCCTCAGTATTTGGCCTAGAAGAGGTATACAGATAAATTGTCCTCAGTATTTGGCCTAGAAGAGGTATACACTGATTCACCTGATTAATTGTCCTCAGTATTTGGCCTAGAAGAGGTATACACTGATTCACCTGGATAAATTGTCCTCAGTATTTGGCTTAGAAGAGGTATACACTGATTCACCTGGATAAATTGTCCTCAGTATTTGGCCTAGAAGAGGTATACACTGGATCACCTGGATATTCTGACAGATCCATTAGATCCTCCAACTCTTTCTCCGGGGTCACATGGATCTAGTCCTTTTTAGATTTCTCTTCATGGCGCTCGATTGCAGTAGAATATTTGCCACCTGTGGCATTGATAATGTCTGCAGAACTGTGCGGGTTCCATAAATATTGTTCTTAGGAACCGCCTTCTGATTTTTTGATTTTGTTTGCCTTAGTTTTCCCTTTTGCCTGTTGTTTTTTTCTTTTGTTAAAGAATAGAATAATTTGTTTGCACCTCTTCCAGTTCTAGATGTCTGCAATCAATAGGAGGCTGAAATGCCACAGAAAGTGAGATATCTTCTTTTGGTGGCTCTGCTGGTGACTTGCAACCAATGGGACTTCATCTAATTGAGCAACAGCTGAAGGTCCCATGGTTTGTAAAGACAGAATATGCGATGCTCGAAGGTGGTTCAGATATTGTCAGCTTCCACGTGATGCAGACTGTAAGTCTGGGAAGTCCTGAAGTTGTGCTCCACCTCCCGAAAGGAACAAGCCCAGTAAGCTAGTTCAGGGCCTGTGTGACCAGGGACCCTAGGCAGGAGTGCTACTGGACACTCCCCCTCTGGAACTAGTGGCATGGAGGAGCTACAGTGATGACAAAATAATAATGAGATAGAATGTCCTGACTTAGTATACATATATTCAACAACAACAATTTTAAGCAATGTCCTTACCCTATCAAAAAGGCTCCTGGCGTCGGGGGACTCCAGTAAATGGTCCTGGTACCTTACCTAGTTACCTATGAAGACGCAAGATAATATCAGGTAGCAGGATGCACAGGTGTGTGGCAAGATGGGATTACACCATTGTGAGACACTGAACGCTGGCATCGCTGAGCTTTTATGCAAACAAGAAGGGGAAGCCTGGAGAGGACTAGAGGAGAGGAAAGGGCCTACACGATGTGACGTCATACGTCACGTAGGAAACGCTACGTGGATGGTATGGGATACCCTGGCATTGGCAATCCATATCCGGCCCTGCGAGGAACAGGAGCTCTCAGAGCCCATCCTAGGCACCAGACCTTCCCTGGTCAGTGCAGCGGCACCTGTTGAGTCTGCCTAGTCCTACAGATATACAGTTTTTCGGGGTTAGAACCAAGGATTTATCAACAGATCGTACATCACAGTGTCAAGCAGCAGTGATGTAACCTTCAATAAAGGAGAACGTGGAGCTGAGATGAGATAAAACTAGAGCTTGCTCATTCCCTTTGGCATGTAGAGATTCATATCATTTCACAGGAGGAACTCTTTGTGTCCATGTCATGATTACTCTGAGTAGGCTGTGGAGGGTGGCTTGAATAAGTCGAAGAAGATTCATCCACTGTTGACGGTAAGTCCGGGTAAAACTCAGGGGAGGCCGATACTGGTCGTTCTGGATGAATATCAGAAACTCTTGTATTAAATATCTCTTGCTGGCAGCCTTCAGAATTAGACAATCTACATTACGCCTCTCGTGCCACATTATAGTCCAGCTGTCGCCTGTCTTGCAGTTCTTGCGGTTCTTCCACTCGGTTAAGAACCACCTCCTGGTGGGTGATAACCTCATTCGGATGTACCATTATTTCCTGCGGCTTCTTGGTGGCCTGGGGCTGCTTTTCTCCTTTCGAGAAATGTTCAACCTCTTGGACCCCCACCACAAGTTCCTCATCAGGAGTCTAATTGGCTGTAGCCTCTTCCATCATATTCGGGGGACCCATATCTTTGATGTGTTTGAGGAAAATAGACGTAATGTTTTTAGTTGATGCGGCTAAAAAACCGGACTTAGAAATGAATGGGGAGAACAGCTACAAACTTACATTTGAAATCAAATGTTTTGGATGCCCCCCCATCCCCCCTGGAAGAATTTCCACCAAAGGATACGTAAGCTCCAGAATAGTATGAAGGTCCATGGGGAGAGGCTCACACTGTATGGCAGTAGGGTGAGTAGGACTAGAGCATATAGCACATGCGTTGAAGCTCGGGAATAGTATGAAGGTCCATGGGGAGAGGCTCACACTGTATGGCAGTAGGGTGAGTAGGACTAGAGCATATAGCACATGCGTTGAAGCTCCAGAATAGTATGAAGGTTCATGGGGAGAGGCTCACACTGTATGGCAGTAGGGTGCGTAGGACTAGAGCATATAGCACATACGTTGAAGCTCCGGAATAGTATGAAGGTCCATGGGGAGAGGCTCACACTGTATGGCAGTAGGGTGAGTGGGACTAGAGCATATAGCACATGCGTTGAAGCTCGGGAATAGTATGAAGGGCCATGGGGAGAGGCTCACACTGTATGGCAGTAGGGTGAGTAGGACTAGAGCGTATAGCACATGCGTTGACATATTATCTAGATAGCGAGTCTGAAATCCTTTAGGCGTTGCAGAGACTTTTAAGCAGATCTCAAATACTGATGATGTTTACTTGGGACGGTCACTGATAATGCCGGATGACTGCCGCAGACTGCCTCTCTAACTCGCCACCTTCGCTTCGCGCCTGGCTGAAGGGACCGTGCAGCACTGCGTATGGGAAACATTCCAGAATGATGTGTGCCTCTTGACTCTCTGCCACAGACTGCCTCCCTCACCGGCCACCTTCACTGTACAAATACACAAAATTACAGTATTCACATTATTCAGATGCTCCAGCTTATAGCGATTTCACGATAGAAAAAACTATCTGTGAAATCAACAATTAAAAAAAAAAACACTGTGTAAATTATGGTAAAAAAGGAGGTGTGGCCCAGAGCCTAGTGGGAGAGTGGTGGGGCCAGAGAAGGAGTGATCGGCAAGAGGTCAGATGGTGTGGTGGGCCAGAGAAGGAGTGATCGGCAAGAGGTCAGATAGGGAGCAGTGGACAAGGAGGCCAGAAAGGGGGTGATTTGGGGAAAGAGAGAACTAGCAGCAGATTGGAGAGATGATGGGAGGGAGAGTGCAACAGAATAGGAGAAAGGCTGTGCGATGCAGTAAGAACAGGCCATTGGGGTAACACTGGGGCAAAGAGATACTGAGAAAGAACAAGAGGAACTGGAGAGTGTAAGGTGCGAGTTGGGAGCGTGGATGGGACCTGAGAGTGTGAGTTGTTACTTGGCAGTTGACAGAGCCAGTGTGCATGCGCAGGACATAGTGATGGTGTAAATATTGATTGAGAATTGGGGAAGGTGAGGTGTGTGGGTGACTGCAGGAATATTAGCACCATTCAAATATAATGATTAGTACATATATTAATTAATAAAATAAACATACCTGCCAAACAAAAAGGGTAGAACAGACCAAACACTGTCAAGCCTGGCACATCTGGAACTCTTTCCATGAAACTGATAGCATAGACAGCATACGAGAGATGCACATAATGACAACCTGTTCGCTCTCAGCCTCACGCACGCTGCCTCTTCCTTATATCCTTGCACTTGGGGGGAGTGGTGGGTCAGGTAGGGATGATAGGGGAGAGAGTGTGGGAGCTCCCTTTTGGCAAGTCAATGAAGCTTGAGCTGAGCTTTGAAGCGATCCACAGCTGTGTTAGCTTTGATTGTGATGGGCAGCGGGTTCCAGTAGAGCAGCATGAGTAGGGAGAAAGACGAAGCAACAGGAGAATTTGGGGAGGGGGCGTGGGAGAGTAAGGTATAATGCACAGAAGGAGCGGAGGGCATGCAATGGCGCATAGACAGAGGTTCAGTCAGGTAGGTAATAAGGAGCAAGACCATTAATAACGCTGTAGACCAGGAGCAGGAACCTGAAGAGCAGTTGTGCATGGGGAGCTGGATAGAAAGGCGTCTGTAGGTAGAAGTGGGGGAGCATATAAGTAAGTTGTAAAGAGTGCAGGCAGGGAAGTTGAGGACTGTCTAGAGGGAAGGAGTGCAGCAAAACCAGAAGAGCTTTTGTCGGCGCACATTACATGAATTTGTGTGCTTGCAGCTTTCCAATGAAAATAGAGGCCATGATTTATATATTGGTCAAGTTAGTTTAATTCGTGGTGTGTATGTTTAAGTCATCTTTATAAAACATCATATTGTTTAACAATTGGAAGCAAGCATTAACACATAACTGCAGCAAACTGAGCTGAGAGGATAGGAGACGCGGTGCTTAAATTGCAGACTGAGCTGTAAGTCCTTCCTTGCTTCACGACTTAACATAATTTGTACTCTATCACAAACAATTTAGGTATCTCACCAAAATTCAGAGCCATTACAATTATGGAGTTAATTATGTTACAGCCGCATTACCGCACAAGCTTGAGGGTAAGGTGCAGGATTTACCTCCAGTAGAAAGCTGGAGGTAAAACCTCACTTTTCCTACCAGAAATCAGCAACGTTAATGCCTTAAGAATTACTGCCGGTGGCAATTGCACCTTAGAATCATGGAGTCCTATGGACTCCAAAAATGGGGCTGAACATGCCCTACAACCACTTTTAATTCTGCTGTAAATCTGCTGGACCAAGTAACGGTAACTGAGCATAGAGACCGACTGGGTCATTCCAAGTTGGGCGGTAAGGGATACCGGGCACCGTTAAGGAGACCGGTGTCGGTAATCCCTTACCGCCCAATTCCGAGGTCCCTTAGCTGGACCCGTAAAGGACGTGTGGTCTGACCACATGTCCCTTAAGGGTCCCGCTAAGGGACCAGGGCGCTAATAAAGGGCTTGCTAGTCGTGAGCCTGTTATTAGCGCCCTCCCCATTCCCATTGAGCCCTATGGGGGTTCGAATGGGGACTTACCGGTCCCTCCAGCGTCGGAATGCACCGGTAAATCACCATTGAACAACACCGGTGCCGGACCCGGTATTAGAGGCAGCCATGGCACAAATAGCACCATGGCTACCTCCAAACTCGGAATGACCCTCCAAGTCTTGTGAGATGTTGGGAGCACGACTCTCATGAGACCTAGCAGAAGTTATATGCGTGGCTGCCGAGAGAGGAGGCATTCTGAGTGTGGGACAGTGTGGTGTGCACACTGACCCCGACGCTTCTACCGGATAAGAAGCAAAGACCATCAGGCCCAAAGAGACTGCACAGCTGATGCCTCGAGGACTTGTGCACTTATCTGTATATATGATGTTACATGCTCATGCAGAGTGAAACAACTGTGCCATACCCAGCTGTCTGTACAGAGGTTAATAAAGAGTCCACCTCACTTTGGGCCAGTGTACTCATTTAGGCCACAACATAAATGGCGAGGAGGATAATGCCACAAACCCACTGTGAAGATGATGCAAGGTACGATGCCACCCCCAACTTTCCGGCAATCGCCAGGTAGGCCTACCATTCATTGGCTGTAATGGGAAACGTTATTTGAGACGAACTTGGAGACAGTGGGCGGTGCCGGCTACTGTGAGAAAGAGGGAGATGCTGCTCAATGCACTGGCCGTTGAAGGCCAGAGAACCTTTGCAGGGCTGAAACCTGAGGTTGTGCCAGATGATGCTGATGTATACAAAGAGGCCGTAAGAAGGATCGTAAAGATGTTCTCGAGCAAAGAGGACATTGTGCTGCACAAGATCAAATTTTACAGCAGGAAGCAGGAGCCTGCAGAGCCAGTGTATGACTACGTCATTAAGTTGAGGGAAGAAAATGGCTGAGTCGGTGCTGAGTGAAGATGCCAAGCACGATGAGTCATCTGATGAAGAGGGGTGTCCGACCATCATCATGGTGGACAGCGGGACGCACAAAGGGAGAAACCGCACTGCATCATCAAAGTCGACGGAAATGAGACAAGGGCGATGGTGGACACTGGCTTTGATCTTACAATACTACCGATTGATTCGTATAAAGACATGGTCGGCAAGAGTAATGTGGAAGTGTGGACAATGAAGCACAAACCCAAGGTATTCGTAGGAGCCACTGTGGGCCTGTTTAGGTACATTTTGGGCACAAGCGAGTTCAAGGGAAGAGCGACGAAGACCAGAATCTTTTTTCCAGAGAAGGACCGGCCGTGCCAGTTAGGGATGACCAAGCCAAGATAAAGATCAGGCTAGACCTTGTTGGGATACCAATGATCCTATCCCACCCCCATAGTTATTGTAATGGTGGCAAAAATCTATCAAACATCATTGGAAGAAGTATTATGACATAAGTAGTACATTCAGCAATGCATTGCTATACACACCATTGTATTACAGACTTCTTTGCAGTACATGAACCAACTCATGTGGAAACGTAGCTATTGTCTGCACCATGCCCCATAGAAGTGTAATCTTCAAAATCTTCCCATTTTACGCAGTGAAATCATGAATTCTTTCATTTTAGAGTTTTGGGTACTGTGAAACATGTAAGAAGTACCTACCGTTGCCTTAATAACTACATAATTGCACTACTGCACAGCAAACATAAAGACACCACAATGCATACAAATAGGAGCATATACAAGGAAATTAAAGTAAGCAGAAAAGGAGCAGCATTACCAGAAACTGTTCATAACATAACTCATTATGTTCACGCACAGAAATGATTGCTGTGTTTTACGCTTTCTTCATCCCCTATATGTATATGCATCATATTCTGTGAGTTTACGCTAAGGAAATCAGTGTAAGAACATATGAGAAGGGTGCCGTACACAAAGATAGACCCTTTTGCTTTGTTAGTTCCTGAATGTTAGTGAAGAAAAGCACCTGGCCTACTTATGTCAGTGAACAAAAAAGAGGGAACCACACATGTGATGTCATCAAAGGGACAGCAATCACAGCGGTTCAAACAAACACTTACTCAAGGTTTCTTGGTAAAAGAATATACATTTATTTACACAGTCAGTTGGAAAACATTCCACTAGTAAGAGCAGCTCAATATCACTATCTAATATACTACAATACACAACCAATCCGTTTCTGAACAAGTTCAGCTCCCCTGAAGTGGGAGCAAAATGGCACTTCAGTTACTTTAAAAAGGGGTAAAAAGACAAGCTTAAAAGAATCAAAGCACAAATACTTTCAGAGGTAGGGCAAATAGTTTCAGTTCACTACAACCAGCAATTCAATTCAATAGGCCTGGGCCAATGTCATTGGTTCAGAGTCTTGGATAGGAAAGCACAGTTCTGGTAGTAAACGGTTAAGTCTTTGCCATGGTTTTTAGAAGTAGTTGGTCAGACGAAAAGTTATATGTCGGTTTAGGGAAGGACAAGCCTTCAAAGTTGGGAAAGTTTCACAAACTTTCACCGCGGCAGAAAGGATTTTTTGACCGCACTTGCACAGTACCCTTTAAATGAAGAAGAGCTGTAGCTGAGGCAGTTGTTCCTGGCAGTTCCTGCAGATCTCGCTGTTCCTGAGCTTCAGTCATGGGGAGAAGAAGGAGGACGTCGGGAGGTTCCTGCACTGCCCAGGGAAAAGGCCACAAGCTTGGCAAAATGTCGGTTTAAGGTGTGAGTGCCTGAAAGACCACAAACTGGTATTCTTCTCACTGGCTATCTGGTTTTCAACAGCACTCTGAAGAAAATTCGATCAGTATAGAAACGGTGTCCAGGTGACTTGCGAGTTGGTTGTTCCTACCAAACTCTACGGACCTCCTTTAATGTAGTGAGGCTCTTTGTAAGGCTCTTCCCGTTCATCCAACATGTTGGCTTGTTTCCCCAACTTGCTAAACCATGGTTGCATGACTATACATTTCACTGCCTCCAGACTCAAGTATATGTAGTCCCATTACTATTTTGCGAATCGCGCGATGGAATTCTGAGCAGACACAAACTTACGATCACCGCAGTAAGACGTGTTATTATGCTCCCCCTAATTATGGATGGTCAAGGACCTAATTGGGTGTTTCCTGGTACAATTATCTTCGCATTTCTTGTGTATTATGGCACAATTACGGCTGATGTATTTAATTTCTTGTATATTAGGAGCCAATTAGTGGTTTAAAAGGGTTCTTGCTGGCCTTTATGCAACATTAATTGAGACCCGGTTTTTCTTCTTTTGTTTTTGTTGAACTTTAGCCTTCCGCAACTGCGAGGCAGTTTGAGGTATGTTTCAATCTCTAGTGATCCTGGTATCTTGGTTATAAATGGTTTTTGCCTTAATGTTGGTTTATTATATTAATTGCAAATTGGGGTTTTATTTCAGAATTTATCCGGGCATTGTCCTACGTTATAATTGTGAAGACTAATTGCTGTAATTCAAGGTAAACCGTTTACTTCACAGTTATGGGGCACATATTAGTCTTTTATTTCAAGACTTGGCTGATTGATTTTTTTGGTACTTGATTGCGCTGCTATGGTCAATTTCTGTTTCTAAAATTGTGCTTTAATTTTCCTTCGCAATTGTCCCCATGCATACGTGCTGGTACGAATGAAATTGACAACTTGCGGTAATTCACCCTTATTTATTTTTTGGTATTTTACATGTACTGTACATGTGTAAATTGTGGTTGCACCTTGCCCTGTTCCTTTCCCTTCCCTTGTACCTTTGTTTGTTGTGATACATTGCACCAACTGTACATATTGTGATTTATTTATAATGTACTTGTCATTTTTGTATAACTGAAGCCTCTGATGAAGAGCTGTACGCAGCTTGAAACACGTGTCAGGCGTTTTTCGGCACCTTTAATAAATTCCAATTCCTTGGCGCAGAGAGACTGGGACTTCCTTTGTTCTTCATACTTACCTTGTGGATTTATACTGGCAGTATACCCACACCACCCAGACACCTGCAGCCTTGGTGTTTGATCCCTTTAATTGTTATACAAGCACTGTGGACCTGTGACTTTATCTGCCATAACCTCATTTTTGTCATTTAAGACAGGCAATATTCAACCTGTGGCTTACTCACGCAACACCTTACAGTCAGTATGTGTGTAGTTTGTCAACCGATTGCCTCTCTACAAGCTTTGAAATTGCCTCTACATAGTGCATTTGTTTTTTCTCTGCTCAATCTGGAATTGGCCTTGTCACTCTTGTCCTAAATAGGAACAATAGCTACACATTCAATAAGCATGCTTTCATTACAAGCTTCCCAGTACTGACTTTTGCTTCATAAGGTTCTGGACCTGGGGCTTCAGTTGGGACAACCGTTCCGGCTAATATGGGGATCTCTGATCACAAATCTAGGTGGATCACGGGAAGGGTAACTATCCCTACTGCCGTAGTACCCTGGATATTGTGAATTTTGGTAACCCTCCACCCTTGGCCTCCCCTCTCCCGGATTGGGTTGTCTGGTTTCCTGAAACCGGGAAACGAAAGGAGGGTTGTGCTGCAGGTTGGGGTTTTGTGAATACTGTGGGAAGAAACTTAACCCAGCATTTGGGGGATTACTGCCCTCCTGGGGGAAGTTAGGAGGGCAGTTTCCCGGGGCAGTACTTACCTGATTGGATCCCCCCCTTGAGCTGGGGGAGTCCATACATACCCCAAGATTGGTCGATTGCCCTTGTACATTGGACTTATATAATCAGGGGAGTTAGGGTTCCCATTGGTGGGATTACCTCCCTGACTGCCACCTGTTTGTGATTGGCCTGAAGGCCTTCTGGGTCTCTGATTTTGCTGATTTTGTGTAAGTACATTTTTAGGCTCCCCCATCTCTAGGTCTATAATGGGGGCAACCTTCACCACCGCCACCTTAGCAGCAGCAGGGGTGTTGGCTGGTTTGGGGTTTTTGGCCAGATTTTTATTTTCGGCAGGTTTTTGGACTTCATAAATGCAGGTTGCCGGCTCTATGACCCAGTCCAGAGATATTTTATTGTGAAAGTCCCTCACCAGCTGGGTCATAATATACTTTGGGAGTGCATGAAAGAAGGAGTTGTAAACTCCCTGCTATCCGTGCGCACCCTCCTTGTGGTTTTTGAAAAGGCGCGTTTCAGCTCGTGCACAAATTATCTTGGGGCTTGATCTTCCCCGCACTCCAGATTGTAGGCCGCTGTGCAAGCCTCTTGTGGGTTTCTGTGGGGGGAAAAGTGTTTCAAGATGGCCACCATGTAGGTGGACCATCTTGAGTGGTTCGGAATGTCCAGTGCAGCAAAGAAGCTGGAGTACTCAGGAGAGAAGGTCCATTTATCATACTCTATGCAGTTCTGGTTATCTTTGAGGTGAAAAGTATCCATCATCTGCTCATAGAGTTCCAAGTGTTCCCAAACAGAATATGCTGCATTTTTTTGGTATGGGGTTATGGAACTCCTAATGGCCTTAATCTGCCTAATGGGGTCTTCTGTCATAACTCTCTTGAGTTTATTTGCCTTCTTTGGCTTAGTCACCCGAGTCCACTCACCCTCAGACTCAGAGGCATAGCTACTTGAGGTCCCCTCATGATTATCTAGGTGCTCCCTGATTCTGTGAGCTTGAGAGGGGCTCGCAGAATTGTGGGGCCTAGTTTCTCCACTCCTGTGGTGCCCAGGAGAGTAGTATTCTGACTCCTCCCTGCTCCCAGGGTTGGCAGAGTATCCCCCCACTGCCCTAATTGGGTAGACGTCTTCAGGATGCTCTTTTTGAGCCTCATTTCATTCGGTTTTTCATCAAATTGAACCAATTGGCCTCCATGTTGTCCTGGGTTTTGAGACTTTAGTCCTCGAGACAGTTTTCTCTGGAACAATCATGCAAGTCAGCCAGACCTTGCGCGAGGGGACTCTTCTTGTTTTGGACATATCCGACCTGCACAGGAAAGCCTTGCATTGACAGAATCCAGGAAGTAATTCAGGAATTACTCACATTTCCGGACCAGATTCTGTCACTTTGAAGATATTGCAGAGGCGGGTGTGGAGTCTCCACTATGATGTGTTCCCCCTGGATGAACGGGCGGTAATTCTTCAATGCCCACACCATTGCCAGGAGTGCCTCCTCACAATCGTTGAATGCTTCCATCCCAGAGGATAAAGTCATACTTGCATAGGAGATTACTTTATTGACCTTGTCAAGCTTCTAATACAATATTGCTGTCAAGCATGTATTCGAGAACCGTGTCTCCAAGAAGAACTCCTTGTTTTTGACAGGGTAAGCTAGACAAGGCGCTTGTGAGAGGCTTCTTTTGAGTTGCTTTACTGCCTCGGCTTGTTCTGGACCCTATCCTACTTGACCCCCCCTTCAACCGGTGGATCAGGGGTTTTGTGAACTCTGCGTAATCCTCAATGAACTTCCTACTGTAATTAGTCAGTCCAAGGAGGCTTCTTAGCTCACGCAGAGTTGTGGGGTCTGTCAGTTTTAGGAGTGCTTCCACTTTCTTTTCCTGGGGACAGAGACCCTCAGGAGTTATCTCATTCCCCAAGAAGTTGACACGGGTCCTGCACCACTGTGCCTTTTGGAAGGACATCTTTGCTCCAGCAACCCACAACTGGGTCAGAACATAACAGATTTCCGCTATATGTTCCTCCACAGTTGAGCTTTTTATCAGGACATCATCCACATAGGCCAGGCTACCCCTTCCACCCAAGTCGGGCATGGCCTTATGTAGGAAGATGTTGAATTTGTTGCCGGAGTTGATGTATCTGAAGGGAGTCAGGGTCCACATGTACTGCGCCCCCGAAGGTAAATGCCAGCTTGTATAGGTCCTCCGTACTGACAGTCACGGTCCAGTACACATTGGCCAAGTCAATGGCAGTGTATACCTTTGCCCCTGGATCTGGGCCAGCCCCTGGTCAATGTAGGGGAGAGGCCATCGGGACATGTGGACCCGTTTATTCAGCTCCCTCACGTCAGCACAGAGTCTCCACTGGCCGTTTAGTTTTTATATCCCCAGCACTGGATTATTAGAGGTGCTGTGGACTGGACGAATTATCCCACTGGACTCAAGGTTTTTGATGATTTCCGTCAGGAACTCCATGGGTGCGAGAGGCAAGCGGTATTGCTTCACAAACACTGGAGTCATTCTAGGGTCCATGGGAATTGTTGTTTTATGGATTTCGGTGCGAGCTACTCTGTCCGTTAGTTCTTTGTTCCCATTGTTAGGGAGAATTCTCACCCAAGTCCTAAATTCCCTCTACCTTAGAGGCCTCCAGCTCTTTTGCTATATTTTAGGACTTTGAACTTTTCATTTTTCAATGTGTTTTACTTTTGTGTTCTTGGGATATGGAGTTTTAAAACAACTCCATAGGTATCATCCTTTTCTTGTGTGTCACACAGCACCTTCAGTGCAGTGGCACAGGGAGGTCTTTCAGACTTCCCAAGGTTTAAATACCTTCTCTCGGACTGACTACCGTCTCCCAGAGCGTGTAAAGTTAAATTGACTTTACTAGTCTTTTTAAATTTCCAGACCCAGCACACACGATCTTCCTATAGAGTGCTGGAGGGGTTGCCTAGCATCCCCTGAGTCTAAACACTCTTTTAGGAAAGGTCCTTCTTGTGTTTAACTCTGCGCGCCAAACCAGGTTTGGTCCCTTTGTTCGTTGGCCTTTGGCGGGCTTCAGTGCTGAAGCCCTCCTCTGGCGCGTGAGTGTCTGGGGTGGACAGGATGTGAGGGAGGTGCCTGAAACTCCCTGTGATTAGTCTCCTAGGAGACCTGAATGCACTCTGGCGTGATTGGCTGGCTGACTGTCCGGCAAGGACAGCCACGCTGCTGTGTGAGTGACAGCTAGGCTGGAATGAATGGGGGACAACTGTTTAAAAGCAGGCCTCTGGGACTTGGAAAGCAGAATCGACCACCTGAACGAAAGAACCGAAGACGAGTTGAAGGAAGATGACTGCTGCAACTCCTGGTCCACTGGTGAAGCTCTGCTGCAGTTCCGAATTGCCTGAAACTCCATCGACAGAGAAGCCCTTCAAGGTAAACTTGTTCCCTTGAGTTTGGTAGGAACAACCAACTCGCAAGTCACCTGGACACCGTTTCTATACTGGTCGAATTTTCTTCAGAGTGCCGTTGAAAACCAGATAGCCAGTGAGAAGAATACCAGTTTGTGGTCTTTCAGGCACTCACACCTTAAACCGACATTTTGCCAAGCTTGTGGCCTTTTCCCTGGGCAGTGCAGGAACCTCGTCCTCCTTCTTCTCCCCTTGACTGAAACTCAGGAACAGCGAGATCTGCAGGAACTGCCAGGAACAACTGCCTCAGCTACAGCTCTTCTTCATTTAAAGGGTACTGTGCAAGTGCGGTCAAAAAATCCTTTCTGCCGCGGTGAAAGTTTGTGAAACTTTCCCAACTTTGAAGGCTTGTCCTTCCTTAAACCGACATATAACTTTTCGTCTGACCAACTACTTCTAAAAACCGTGGCAAAGACTTAACCGTTTTCTACCAGAACGGTGCTTTCCTATCCAAGACTCTGAGCCAATGACTTTGGCCCAGGCCTATTGAATTGAATTGCTGATTGTAGTGAACTGAAACTATTTGCCCTACTTCTGAAAGTATGTGTGCTTTGATTCTTTTAACCTTGTCTTTGTACCCCTTTTTAAAGTAACTAAAGTGCCATTTTGCTCCCACTTCAGGGGAGCTGAACTTGTTCAGAAACTGATTGGTTGTGTATTGTAGTATATTAGATAGTGATATTGAGCTGCTCTTACTAGTGGAATGTTTTCCAAATGGCTGTGTAAATAAATGTATATTCTTTTACCAAGAAACCTTGAGTAAGTGTTTGTTTGAACCGCTGTGATTGCTGTCCCTTTGTGTAACCTCTTGTACTGCTGACTTTACTCTTGAGATAAGTCTGGCTGCTCAGCCACTGCTACCACATTACTGTGTAGTACAGGCTTGTACCAAAGGTGAAATTGTACTTAGACGTGTAGTCTTAATTGTGTGTAGTGTTCCCAAAGGGTACTGCATGTGATTCTGCCCAACACCCATGTACAGTAGCAGTGCGGTACGATTGGTGAAGGCAGACGTTAATTCTGTTGTTCATGCATTCCCTTCTGGTGTCCTCCCTATGACTTTCTCCTGTTTGCTTTGTTAGTCCACAATTTGTACACCTACTCTATTTTCCCTTGCCATTCTTCAACATGGTGCTATTTGCATATATTTTTTGCATTTGCTAATTGGTACTACCATGTACGAGAGGAGTTGCCATCTTCAGCAGGTAGGATGCCACCAGATGTCCACAAAGAGACGAATAGTCTGCGACTGCTGTGTGCATTAACATGGTGCCAGCAGTTTCACTATGTTGCACAGTTCTTCTTTACACACTAAGGGTATCCCGATAAAAACCAATGAAATTCACTGGCAAAAAACGTTGTTAAAGGAATGTTATGGTTAAGTTGCACTACTGAAAAACCTATGAAATTCAATGGACAAACGTTGCCACAGGGACTTTATGGTTACAGGTAAAACCGAACAACCCCCGAAATTCGCCAGTTATGGTACGCTAAGCAACCATAACTCGCGCCACCAGTGTGCACTGCAAGGACTAACACCCATGACATCAAAGATGCCATCATAAATCTGATTTGTGATATCACTGATGACATCACATGTGTGGTTACCTCTTTTTTGTTCACTGACATAAGTAGGCCAGGTGCTTTTCTTCACTAACAGTCAGGAACTAACAAAGCAAAAGGGTCTATCTTTGTGTACGGCACCCTTCTCATATGTTCTTACACTGATTTCCTTAGCGTAAACTCACAGAATATGATACATATACATATAGGGGATGAAGAAAGCGTAAAACACAGCAATCATTTCTGTGCGTGAACATAATGAGTTATGTTATGAACAGTTTCTGGTAATGCTGCTCCTTTTCTGCTTACTTTAATTTCCTTGTATATGCTCCTATTTGTATGCATTGTGGTGTCTTTATGTTTGCTGTGCAGTAGTGCAATTATGTAGTTATTAAGGCAACGGTAGGTACTTCTTACATGTTTCACAGTACCCGAAACTCTAAAACGAAACAATTCATGATTTCACTACGTAAAATCTGGAAGATTTTGAAGATTACACTTCTATGGGGCATGGTGCAGACAATAGCTACGTTTCCACATGAGTTGGTTCATGTACTGCAAAGAAGTCTGTAATGCAATGGTGTGTATAGCAATGCATTGCTCAATGAACTACTTATGTCATAATACTTCTTCCAATGATATTTGATAGATTTCTGCCACCATTACAATAACAATCCCTTGTGGAGGCTTCCTATGAAAACTAAATGCACATGTGATGTCATCAGTGATGTAATGGATGAGATTTGTGATGGCATATTTGATGTCATGGGTGTTAGTCTTTGCAGTGCATGCTGGTGGCACGAGTTATGGTTGCTTAGCGTACCATAACTGGTGAATTTCGTGGGTTGTTCGGTTTTATCTGTAACCAGAACGTCCCTGTAGCAATAGCAACGTTTGTCCATTGAATTTCATAGGTTTTTCAGTAGTGCAGTAGTGCAACTTAACCATAACATTCCTTTAACAATGTTTTTTTGCCAGTGAATATTATATAAGGTTACATTGCTGTTCATATGTATTGTTAATGAGTCTTCGTACTATAGCCGATTGTGGCTTTTACACCTTTCCATATGCTGTATTACACAAATATCAACCACTACTTGTTCCCAAGCCCTCTAATTATACAGGGCTCCTACTTTGTCTCTGTATTTGTAAATCTCTGCACGGTTCGGGACAGTGCACTGTGGCTGCCACCTTCTACCCCCTCGCAGGGGTAGGCTTCCATTTCTTCCTCTTTTATATTTTCCGTATAACTTAAAATTAGAAAAAAGAATAATAAATGGCCATAAAAATGCTTCACGTTCAAATAACCAAACCGTTCATTCACTTTCAGTCACTGCCTGTTCCCTTCAACCATACTGCTCTATACTCATAACCTCTAACTTTGTTATCCTTGCAGTGTATACTGACGTGTCTGTGTTCTTCCGAAAGCCTCAGTTCGTGGTTAATACACAACATGTATGGGCCTCTCCATGGGTCCGCACCCGGCTCCAATGAGCAGGTGGGGTATTCGCAAAGCCAGAACCCACCAGAACCGCTTCTGCTGCATACGCGCTTTAGGGGACTGGTCAGCTGTAGGTGGGCACAGCCTTTCCGGAGAGGCCCCTGGATATCGCTGCAGGTAAGGGGGCTAAGGAATCACGTCACAGGGGTCACCAAATGAAGGTGTAGACCTCTGAACATACACTCCAAAGTAAATACAACCCACTAGGGAATAAAGCAAGGAGATAGTTTTGCAAGGATAACAAAGTTTCTATATACTATAAATGCCAGCAAAGAACTCTGCTGCCCGAGAGCGCTCTGCCAAAAATTAAATGGGCAGCACACTAAAAAGGCCAAACGCATCATCAGTGACAACATCGTATACAGTAGATATTCACACAGTTGGTTGGTGCAGCCATACACCGAAGCATACTCCATAGGGGATGCCAGGCGCTAATTGGCTGTTTGTTCTCACTCGATCTTGGTGCACGTGGGTCAGCTGGGCTCATCCTCGTGGTGAAGGTCAGGACGAACATTATAAACACTCTAATCTAAGCTAATCGACAGGAACTAGTTAGTCATTCATCATGGCAGGCACCTCAACATCATATGAATGGAATATCTGATAGAAAGGGGGATAACATACAGTTATGTTGACCCCCACATTCAGGGCTTCATTAATACTGCAGTTCCTGCACCCAAAGCCTCTCCCCAGGGGATTGATCTATAATTTATCCTCCCTGGTATCCCATGTTACAGGAGACGTGTGTTGCTATTTGGAATATATACAGTCGTGCGAGTTTGTAGATCTGTGGTGGACACCTTGGATAGGTTAGGACCTGGGGGCTGGGTCAGTGGAAGGTGGCTGGCTGCAGCGTGGCTGGGCGGGGGTCAGAGACCCAATGGCAGTTTAGTGGAGATGGAAGGGTGCATCGCAGGGCCTGGTACTGTCTCACGTTCTGTGCCGGGCACATTCCTAAATGTGATACTAGACATTAGCAACAATGATGGGAGAGAAGGGAAATGGACTTCCGTGGGAACAGGGTTCCTGCAGAGCTGGCCTGGTGTGCTGATGACTTGGCACCTCTGTGTGAATTCAGGATGCCAGCGCTGCAGTTCTCAGTATGTCTGTTCTGAACCTAATACAAAATGGAGTCGCAGGGCAGGGGCATGGCTAGTGCTATTCACCTATTTGCATGTGCTATCGGGCCTTCATACACACCCTGGAGGTGGGGCTGCTCCCCCCCCCTGGTCTTCGTATGGAGTGTACTTAATTTGGACACTCCTATGGGGGTGGGATAGGATCATTGCTATCCCAACAAGGTCTAGCCTGATCTTTATCTTGGCTTGGTCATACCTAAACAGGCACGGCCGGTCCTTCTCTGGAAAATAGACTCTGGTCTTCGTCGCTTTTCCCTTGAACTCGCTTGTGCCCAAAATGTACCTAAACAGGCCCACAGTGGCTCCTCCGAATACCTTGGGTTTGTGCTTCATTGTCCCCACTTCCACATTACTCTTGCCGACCATGTCTTTATACGTATCAATCGGTAGTATTGTAAGATCAAAGCCAGAGTCCACCATCACCCTCGTCTCATTTCCGTCGACTTTGATGATGCAGTGCGGTTTCTCCCTTTGTGCGTCCCGCTGTCCACCATGATGATGGTCGGACACCCCCCTTCATCAGATGACTCATCGTGCTTGGCATCTTCACTCAGCACCGACTCAGCCATTTTCTTCCCTCAACTTAATGACATAGTCATACACTGGCTCTGCAGGCTCCTGCTTCCTGCTGTAAAATTTGATCTTGTGCAGCACAATGTTCTCTTTGCTCGAGAACATCTTTACGATCCTTCTTACGGCCTCTTTGTATACATCATCATCATCTGGCACAACCTCAGGTTTCAACCCTGCAAAGATTCTCTGGCCTTCAACGGCCAGTGCATTGAGCAGCATCTCCCTCTTTCTCACAGTAGCCGGCACCGCCCACTGTCTCCAAGTTCGTCTCAAATAACGTTTCCCATTACAGCCATGGAATGGTAGGCCTACCTGGCGATTGCAGGAAAGTTGGGGGTGGCATCGTACCTTGCATCATCTTCACAGGGGGTTTGCGGCATTATCCTCCTCGCCAATTATGTTGTGGCCTAAATGAGTACACTGGCCCAAAGTGAGGTTGACTCTTTATTAACCTCTGTACAGACATCTGGGTATGGCACAGTTGTTTCACTCTCCATGAGCATGTAACATCATATATACAGATAAGTGCACAAGTCCTTGAGGCATCAGCTGCGCAGTCTCTTTGGGCCTGATGGTCTTTGCTTCTTATCAGGTAGAAGCGTCGGGGCCAGTGTGCACACCACACTGTCCCACACTCAGAATGCCTCCTCTCTCGGCAGCCGCGCGTATAACTTTGCTAGGTCTCATGAGAGTCGGGCTCCCGACATTACACAAGACCTGGGGGGTCATTCCGAGTTTGAAGGTAGCCATGGAGCTATTTGCACCATGGCTGCCTCTAATACCAGGTCCGGCACCGTTCTTGTTCAATGGGGACTTACCGGTGCATTCTGACGCTGGAGGGACCGGTAAATCCCCATTCGAGCCCCCATAGGGCTCAATGGGAATGAGGAGGGCGCTAATAACGGGCTCGCGACTAGCAAGCCCGTTATTAGCGCCCTGGTCCCTAAGCGGGACCCGTAAGGGACGTGTGATCAGACCACACGTCCTTTACGGGTCCCGGCTAAGGGACATCGAAATTGGGCGGTAAGGGATTACCGGCACCGGTCTCCTTAATGGTGCCCGGTATCCCTTACTGCCCAACTTGGAATGACCCAGTCGGTCTCTACACTCAGTTACCGTTACTTGGTCCAGCAGATTTACAGCAGAATTAAAAGTGGTTGTAGGGCATGTTCAACCCCATTTTTGGAGTCCATAGGACTCCATGATTCTAAAGTGCAATTGCCGCCGGCAGTAATTATTAAGTTGTTAACGTTGCTGATTTCTGGTAGGAAAAGTGAGGTTTTACCTCCAGCTTTCTACTGGAGGTAAATCCTGCACCTTACCCTCAAGCTTGTGCGGTAATGCGGCTGTAACATAATTAACTCCATAATTGTAATGGCTCTGAATTTTGGTGAGATACCTAAATTGTTTGTGATAGAGTACAAATTATGTTAAGTGGTGAAGCAAGGAAGGACTTACAGCTCAGTCTGCAATTTAAGCACCGCGTCTCCTATCCTCTCAGCTCAGTTTGCTGCAGTTATGTGTTAATGCTTGCTTCCAATTGTTAAACAATATGATGTTTTATAAAGATGACTTAAAAATACACACCATGAATTAAACTAACTTGACCAATATATAAATCATGGCCCCTATTTTCATTGGAAAGCTGCAAGCACACAAATTCATGTAATGTGCGCCGACAAAAGCTCTTCTGGTTTTGCTTCCCTGTAGACAGTCCTCAACTTCCCTGCTTGCACTCTCTACAACCTACTCATATGCTCCCCCACTTCTACCTACAGACGCCTTTCTATCCAGCTCCCCATGCACAACTGCTCTTCAGGTTCCTGCTCCTGGTCTACAGCGTTATTAATGGTCTTGCTCCTTATTACCTGCCTGACTGAACCTCTGTCTATGTGCAATCTCATGCCCTCCACTCCTTCTGTGCATTATACCTCACTCTCCCATGCCCCCTCCCCAAATTCTCCTGTCACTTCCACTTTCTCCCTACTCATGCTGCTCTACTGGAACCCGCTGCCCATCACAATCAAAGCCAACACAGCTGTGGATCGCTTCAAAGCTCAGCTCAAGCTTCATTGAATTGCCAAAAGGGAGCTCCCACTCTCTCCCCTATCATCCCTACCTGACCCACCACTCCCCCCAAGTGCAGGATATAAGGAAGAGGCAGCGTGTGTGAGGCTGAAAGCAAACAGGTTGTCATTATGCGCATCTCTCGTATGCTGTCTATGCTATCAGTTTCATGGAAAGAGTTCCAGATGTGCCAGGCTTGACAAAACAGTGTTTGTTCTGTTCTACCCTTTTTGTTTGGCATGTATGTTTATTTTATTAAATAATATATGTACTAATCATTATATTTGAATGGTGCTAATATTCCTGCAGTCACCCACACACCTCACCTTCCCCAATTCTCAATCAATATTTACACCATCACGATGTCCTGCGCATGCACACTGGCTCTGTCAACTGCCAAGTAACAACTCGCACTCTCAGGTCCCATCCACGCTCCCAACTCGCACCTTACACTCTCCAGTTCCTCTTGTTCTTTCTCAGTATCTCTTTGCCCCAGTGTTACCCCAATGGCCTGCTCTTACTGCATCTCACAGCCTTTCTCCTATTCTGTTGCACTCTCCCTCCCATCATCTCTCCAATCTGCTGCTAGTTCTCTCTTTCCCCAAATCACTCCCTTTCTGGCCTCCTTGTCCACTGCTCCCTATCTGACCTCTTGCCTATCACTCCTCTTTGGCCCACCACACCATCTGACCTCTTGCCTATCTCTCCTCTTTGGCCCACCACACCATCTGACCTCTTGCCGATCACTCCTTCTCTGGCCCACCACATCATCTGACCTCTTGCCGATCACGCCTTCTCTGGCCCACCACACCATCTGACCTCTTGCCGATCACTCCTTCTCTGGTCCACCACTCTCCCACTAGGCTCTGTCCCACACCTCCTTTTTTACCATAATTTACACAGATAGTTTTTTCTATCGTGAAATCGCTATGAGCTGGAGCATCTGAATAATGTGAATACTGTAATTTTGTGTATTTGTACAGTAAAGGTGGCCAGTGAGGGAGGCAATCTGTGGCAGACAGTCAAGAGGCAGACATCAGTCTGGAATGTTTCCCATACGCAGTGCTGCACGGTCCCTTCAGCCAGGCGCGAAGCGAAGGTGGCGAGTTAGAGAGTCAGTCTGCGGCAGTCATCCGGCATTATCAGTGACTGTCCCAAGTAAACATCATCAGTATTTGAAATCTGCTTAAAAGTCTCTGCGACGCCTAAAGGGTTTCAAACTCGCTATCTAGATAATATGTCAACGCATGTGCTATATGCTCTAGTCCTACTCACCCTACTGCCATACAATGTGAGCCTCTCCCCATGAACCTTCATACTATTCCCGAGCTTCAACGCATGTGCTATATGCTCTAGTCCTACTCACCCTACTGCCATACAATGTGAGCCTCTCCCCATGGACCTCCATACTATTCCGGAGCTTCAACGCATGTGCTATATGCTCTAGTCCTACTCACCCTACTGCCATACAGTGTGAGCCTCTCCCCATGGACCTTCATACTATTCCGGAGCTTACGTCTCCTTTGGTGGAAATTCTTCCAGGGGGGATGGGGGGGCATCCAAAACTTTTGATTTCAAATGTAAGTTTGTAGCTGTTCTCCCCATTCATTTCTAAGTCCGGTTTCTTAGCCGCATCAACTAAAAACATTACGTCTTTTTTCCCCAAACACATCAAAGATATGGGTCCCCCGAATATGATGGAAGAGGCTACAGCCAATTAGACTCCTGATGAGGAACTTGTGGTGGGGGTCCAAGAGGTTGAACATTTCTCGAAAGGAGAAAAGCAGCCCCAGGCCACCAAGAAACCGCCGGAAACAATGGTACGTCCGAATGAGGTTATCACCCACCAGGAGGTGGTTCTTAACCGAGTGGAAGAACCGCAAGAACTGCAAGACAGGCGACAGCTAGACTATAATGTGGCACGAGAGGCGTAAGGTAGATTGTCTAATTCTGGAGGCTGCCAGCAAGAGATATGTAATACAAGAGCTTCTGATATTCAACCAGAACCACCAGTATCAGCCTCCCCTGAGCTTTACCCGGACTTACCGTCAACAGTGGATGAATCTTCTTCGACTTATTCAAGACACCCTCCACAGCCTACTCAGAGTAATCATGACATGGACACAAAGAGTTCCTCCTGTGAAATGATATGAATCTCTACATGCCAAAGGGAATGAGCAAGCTTTAGTTTTATCTCATCTCAGCTCCACGTTCTCCTTTATTGAAGGTTACATCACTGCTGCTTGACACTGTGATGTACGATCTGTTGATAAATCCTTGGTTCTAACCCCGAAAAACTGTATATCTGTAGGACTAGGCAGACTCAACAGGCGCCGCTGCACTGACCAGTGAAGGTCTGGTGCCTGGGATGGGCTCTGAGAGCTCCTGTTCCTCGCAGGGCCGGATATGGATTGCCAATGCCAGGGTATCCCATACCGTCCACGTAGCGTTTCCTATGTGACGTATGACGTCACATCGTGTAGGCCCTTTCCTCTCCTCTAGTCCTCCGCAGGCTTCCCCTTCTTGTTTGCATAAAAGCTCAGCGATGCCAGCGTTCAGTGTCTCACAATGGTGTAATCCCATCTTGCCACACACCTGTGCATCCTGCTACCTGATATTATCTTGAGTCTTCATAGGTAACTAGGTAAGGTACCAGGACCATTTACTCGAGTCCCCCGACGCCAGGAGCCTTTTTGATAGAGTAAGGACATGGCTTAAAATTGTTGTTGTTGAATATATGTATACTAAGTCAGGACTTTCTATCTCATTATTATTTTGTCATCACTGTAGCTCCTCCATGCCACTAGTTCCAGAGGGGGAGTGTCCAGTAGCACTCCTGCCTAGGGTACCTGGTCACACAGGCCCTGAACTAGCTTACTGGGCTTGTTCCTTTCGGGAGGTGGAGCACAACCTCCAGGACTTCCCAGACTTACAGTCTGCGTCACGTGGAAGCTGACAATATCTGAACCACCTTCCAGCATCGCATATTCTGTCTTTACAAACCATGGGACCTTCAGCTGTTGCTCAATTAGATGAAGTCCCATTGGTTGCAAGTCACCAGCAGAGCCACCAAAAGAAGATAGCTCACTTTCTGTGGCATTCCTGCCTCCTATTGATTGCAGAGATCTAGAACTGGAAGAGGTGCAAACAAATTATTCTATTCTTTAAACAACAGGCAAAAGGGAAAGATAAGGCAAACAAAATCAAAAAATCAGAAGGCGGTTCCTAAGAACAATATTTATGGAACCCGCACAGTTCTGCAGACATTATCAATGCCACAGGTGGCCAAAATTCTATTGCAATCGAATGCCATAAAGAGAAATCTAAAAAGGACAAGATCCATGTGACCCCGGAGAAAGAGTTGGAGGATCTAATGGATCTGTCAGAATATCCAGGTGAATCAGTGTATACCTCTTCTAGGCCAAATACTGAGGATAATTTATCCAGGTGAATCGGTGTATACCTCTTCTAGGCCAAATACTGAGGACAATTTATTCAGGTGAATCAGTGTATACCTCTTCTAGGCCAAATACTGAGGACAATTTATCCAGGTGAATCGGTGTATACCTCTTCTAGGCCAAATACTGAGGACAATTTGACAGATTCACCTCAAGTCGCACCCAGACAACTTGAGGATGCAGGATATTGTTACTCAGAGAGCATAGAAAGGAAATGCTAACACTTGAGCAAAAAAGAATGGTGTGGGTGTAACGCGTGGGGTCCAACAAAATAGTTGGGTGCAGTCCTTACCTCCTTGCCACTTATGTAAGGACCTGTACATATGTACATTACTAGAAAGACTGCCAATTTCTAAGGAAGCCACGGCGCTGAAGCACTCCAATGTGCTTAAATGATTGAATATCATTCCTACCTTGCGTTATATTCCATCAAGGGACATCGATCAGGTCGAATTATGTTCCAAGTTGCAGCCCGATCATGTTCTTTTACGTATAGGTTCTAAAATGACGAGGAGCTTTTTGTTAGATTTGGCACCCCAGTTATACCTGTGGGTTATGATCTGACAGAAGTAAATAGGGCTAATATTTTGGTTTCCATATTTAAGAAGCTTGGTAATCTAAGTGAATGTACAAGTCTCAAGTCTTTTTCTCCCTTAAAAGTGACCTATTTTCTTAAGGAGAGGGAAGACAGGAAAGTGCCCCTGAATTATTAGTAAAAGAAGATACTTGGTCATGGTTACCAGGGATGTTGGCTAATAATAGGAGATGAGAGTAAGTGGATCCTTCTGGGAAGCCGATTATAGTGACAAGAGCCTTGTGGAATACCAGAGGGATTGTTCACCTATTTCAACCACTAAATTAACCTCTTTCTTCAATAGATGTGATATTGTTACAAGAAACTTGTCTTATGTCCAAACTGAGTATAGACGGCTTCACTACCTTATTGTCTCCGACCCTTATAGGCCTTAAGGGAGACCTACTTTAGGGTTAGTAACGGCTGTAAGGGAAGTATTGGATAGTCTCATCCGGAATGGCTGTCCCCCAATTCATTTATAGAGGAATCAAAAATGGGATGGCCTGAACTTATCTGTAAGCATGTGGGGATGCCGGCCTTGTTCGCTGTCTGTTGGAATCCTGATGCCATTTCTGCAGATGTTTTTATAGACTTGAAAGAGCAAACAATGGACATGTGTCTTCAAGATGCAGAAAGCTCTTCAATCAGTGGGGTGTGATTTAAATGTTATTTGTCCAGAATTGGATTTGGATTTACCAGCCAAAGAGTAGGCAGCGCTCATGCTAGAGAGAGGGACTGCAAATGGTCTTCCTTGATGGAATCCAGAGGTTTCCATATGGTCAATGCGGTGCTAAGGGCAGATACTCCAGCCAGATCCCTCTGGGCATGAGAGAAGTATGTTGCAACTATTGACTGTTTCTTTGTCTCAGGAAGTATTTGTGCATATACCCATCTCCAGCGAGTGATCATGCAATCCTTCCGACTAGCCGGCTGTTTCCCTTCGTAAGAGCGGGACCCTATACATGCCCAATGTAGAAATAAATGACATCAGGAACAGGCTTAAATGGGACGCAGCGGCTGTAGACACGTCATAGATCCTTGGTGAATATGTTTGACAGGGTTCCTAGAAGGGAATCCCCTAACACACAGGAAGTAGGGACAAAAAACCTACAACACTACTACTTAAAAGTGCCCCTGGCATAAAGTCAAAGTGGTACCGGTCATTGGTGGTCAAAATAGCCGAGACATGCCTACATTTCTATTTGCCAGACGGCATTTCCACACAGACCAATGAATTTTCCGAAAAAAGGACCTTTATTCAGAAGCAATCCTTTCATTTCATGTGACGTCCCCATGTAATGCCAGTGCACATGGCCAGAATGCACATATAACAAGAGTTAGGTGTCAACCTCCTTTCTATGGAAAGGCCTGATGGCTGCTCCTTGGCACGCTCTGGCGGCCTGGTATTGTGTTAACCATCGGTATACAGTGTTTATATTGAATCCTTGATATTGAATGCCCATATATCGAACATTTTATATTGAAAAACTTTATAGTGAATGTATTTAGGGTGGGGTAAAGGGTTAAATATTTTTGGAAATGGTTGTGATGGGTTTTTAGGAGTGGGAAACGTGGGCTTGGAGGGGGGGACTCCCCAAAAGAAAAAGAAAATAAATGCATTCACTATAAAAGTTTCCAAGATAAAAGGTTTGATATTTGGGTATTTGTTATAAATGACTTGGATACCGTTGTCTTCAGGCCAGGACTGCATGTGACACCCTATAAATAAAGATGAAATGCATTTCAGTCAAGAAGCCTATTCTTTTCATTTAATTACCAGTGAATGAATGAGTCTCTATGCCTTTATTAACAACTAACCTTATTGCCTGGCTCCTAGAGAGAAGGATGCCATTGCAGACACGCAAGAGAAACTGAGGGGAATAAATACACAGTTTGACCAGGTAAGAGCACAACATTAAACAGAAAAAACAGGAAACTGGCAAGGGATGTTCAGGATGTTAAATTAGATGTAGTTTACCCCTATCTAGCAGATGACCCTTTAGGAAGCTGTCAAAATGCGGGGGCACAAGCCATACCCGTGGGTGCTAGATCGAGACGCTGCTGGGTTACCTTCTCATACTCCTCAAGCTCTGCTTCTGCTGGAGAGGACTAACAAGGGTACAATGACCACGTTTTCAGATCTTACAGAGCAGCAAGGATGCCCTTTTCTGGGAGGGGCAGGGCAGCCCCAGAGGGTTTGCCTGGGGCCCGGACAGCAAGATCTGTACACCAGCCAGCACCGTTGGAGGCACTCTAGCAGACATATCCTTGACTGAGGCAGAAACATCCCTCTCCAATCTAGCAGACGTGCCCCTAACTGAGGCAGAAACATCACTGCTCCAATTTAGCAGACATGCCCCTGACTGAGGCAGAAGAATCCCTCTCCAATCTAGCAGATATACCCCTGACTGAGGCAGAAACATCCCTCTCCAATCTAGCAGACATACCCCTGACTGAGGCAGAAACATCCCGTTCCAATCTAGCAGACATACCCCTGACTGAGGCAGAAACATCCCTCTCCAATTTAGCAGACATACCCCTGACTGAGGCAGAAAAATCCCTCTCCAATCTAGCAGACATAACCCTGACTGAGGCAGAAACATCCCTCTCCAATCTAGCAGACATACCCCTGACTGAGGCAGAAACATCACTTCTCCAATCTAGCAGACATACCCCTGACTGAAGCAGAAACATTCCTCTCCGATCTAGCAGACATACCCCTCACTGAGGCAGAAACATCCCTCTCCAATATAGCTGACATACCCCTGACTGAGGCAGAAACATCCCTCTCCGATCTAGCAGACATACCCCTGACTGAGGCAGAAACATCACTTCTCCAATCTAGCAGATATACCCCTGACTGAAGCAGAAACATTCCTCTCCCATCTAGCAGACATACCCCTCACTGAGGCAGAAACATCCCTCTCCAATCTAGCTGACATACCCCTGACTGAGGCAGAAACATCCCTCTCCGATCTAGCAGACATACCCCTGACTGAGGCAGAAACATCCCTCTCCAATCTAGCAGACATACCCCTGACTGAGGCAGAAACATCCCTCTCCAATCTAGCAGACATACCCCTGACTGAGGCAGAAACATCCCTCTCGAATCTAGCAGACATACCCCTCACTGAGGTAGAAACATCCCTCTCCAATCTAGCAGGCATACCCCTCACTGAGGCAGAAACATCCCTCTCCGATCTAGCAGACATACCCCTGACTGAGGCAGAAACATCCCTCTCCAATCTAGCAGACATACTCCTGACTGAGGCAGAAACATCACTGCTCTCCAATCTAGCAGACATACCCCTGACTGAGGCAGAAACATCACTGCTCTCCAATCTAGCAGACATGCCCCTGACTGAGGCTGAAAAATCCCTCTCCAATCTAGCAGACATACCCCTGACTGAGGCAGAAACATCCCTCTCCAGTCTAGCAGACATTCCCCTGACTGAGGCAGAAACATTCCTCTCCAATCTTGCAGACATACCCTGACTGAGGCAGAAACATCCCTCTCCAATATAGCAGACATACCCCTGACTGTGGCAGAAACATCCCTCTCCAATCTACTAGACATACCCCTGACTGATGCAGAAACATCCCTCTCCAATCTAGCAGACATACCCCTGACTGAGGCAGAAAAATCCCTCTCCAATCTAGCAGACATACCCCTGACCGAGGCAGAAACATCCCTCTCCAATCTAGCAGACATACCCCTGACTGTGGCAGAAACATCCCTCTCCAATCTAGCAGACATACCCCTGATTGAGGCAGAAACCTCTCTCTCCAATCTAGCAGACATACCCCTCACTGAGGCAGAAACATCCCTCTCCAATCTAGCAGACATACCCCTGACTGAGGCAGAAACATCACTGCTCTCCAATCTAGCAGACATTCCCCTGACTGAGGCCGAAACATCCCTCCCCAATCTAGCAGACATACCCCTGACTGAGGCAGAAACATCACTGCTCTCCAATCTAGCAGACATACCTCTGATCGAGGCAGAAACATCCTTCTCCAATCTAGCAGACATTCCCCTGACTGAGGCAGAAACATCCCTCTGAAATCTAGCAGACATACCCCTGACTGAGGCAGAAACCTCTCTCTCCAATCTAGCAGACATACCCCTCACTGAGGCAGTAACATCCCTCTCCAATCTAGCAGACATGGCCCTGACTGAGGCAGAAAAACCCCTCTCCAATCTAGCAGACATACCCCTGACTGAAGCAGAAACATCCCTCTCCAATCTAGCAGACATACCCCTGACTGAGGCAGAAACATCACTGCTCTCCAATCTAGCAGACATTCCCCTGACTGAGGCAGAAACATCCCTCCCCAATCTAGCAGACATACCCCTGACTGAGGCAGAAACATCACTGCTCTCCAATCTAGCAGACATACCTCTGACTGAGGCAGAAACATCCCTCTCCAATCTAGCAGACATACCCCTGATTGAGGCAGAAAAATCCCTCTCCAATCTAGCAGACATACCCCTAACTGAGGCAGAAACACCCTCTCCAATCTAGCAGACATACCCCTGACTGAGGCAGAAACATCACTGCTCTCCAATCTAGCAGACATACCCATGACTGAGGCAGAAACATCACTGCTCTCCAATCTAGCAGACATTCCCCTGACTGAGGCAGAAACATCACTGCTCTCCAATCTAGCAGACATACCTCTGACTAGGCAGAAACATCCCTCTCCAATCTTGCAGACATACCCCTGACTGAAGCAGAAATATCCCTCTCCAATCTTGCAGACATACCCGTGACTGAGGCAGAAACATCCTTCTCCAATCTAGCAGACATACCCCTGACTGAAGCAGAAACATCCCTCTCCAATCTTACAGACATACCCCGGATTGAGGCAGAAACATCCCTCTCCAATCTAGCAGACATACCCCTGACAGAAACATCACTTCTCCAATCTAGCAGGCATACCCCTGACTGAAGCAGAAACATCCCTCTCCAATCTAGCAGACATACCCCTGAGTGAGGCAGAAGAATCCCTCTCCAAACTAGCAGACAGACCCCTGACTGAGGCAGAAACATCCCTCTCCAATCTAGCAGACATACCCTTGACTGAGGCAGAAACCTCTCTCTCCAATCTAGCAGACACACCCCTGACTGAGGTAGAAACATCCCTCTCCAATCTAGCAGACATACCCCTGACTGAGGCAGAAACATCCCTCTCCAATCTAGCAGACATAACCCTGACTGAGGCAGAAACATCCCTCTCCAATCTAGCAGACGTACCCCTGACTGAGGCAGAAACATCACTTCTCCAATCTAGCAGACATACCCCTGACTGAAGCAGAAACATTCCTCTCCGATCTAGCAGACATACCCCTCACTGAGGCAGAAACATCCCTCTCCGATCTAGCTGACATACCCCTGACTGAGGCAGAAACATCCCTCTCCGATCTAGCAGACATACCCCTGACTGAGGCAGAAACATCCCTCTACAATCTAGCAGACATACCCCTGACTGAGGCAGAAACATCCCTCTCCAATCTAGCAGACATACCCCTGACTGAGGCAGAAACATCCCTCTCCAATCTAGCAGACATACCCCTGACTGAGGTAGAAACATCCCTCTCCAATCTAGCAGGCATACCCCTCACTGAGGCAGAAACATCCATCTCCGATCTCGCAGACATACCCCTGACTGAGGCAGAAACATCCCTCTCCAATCTTGCAGACATACTCCTGACTGAGGCAGAAACATCACTGCTCTCCAATCTAGCAGACATACCCCTGACTGAGGCAGAAACATCACTGCTCTCCAATCTAGCAGACATGCCCCTGACTGAGGCTGAAAAATCCCTCTCCAATCTAGCAGACATACCCCTGACTGAGGCAGAAACATCCCTCTCCAGTCTAGCAGACATTCCCCTGAGTGAGGCAGAAACATTCCTCTCCAATCTTGCAGACATACCCCTGACTGAGGCAGAAAAATCCCTCTCCAATCTAGCAGACATACCCCTGACTGTGGCAGAAACATCCCTCTCCAATCTAGCAGACATACCCATGACTGGTGCAGAAACATCCCTCTCCAATCTAGCAGACATACCCCTGACTGAGGCAGAAACATCCCTCTCCAATCTAGCAGACAGACCCATGACTGAGGCAGAAACATCCCTCTCCAATCTAGCAGACATACCCCTGATTGAGGCAGAAACCTCTCTCTCCAATCTAGCAGACATACCCCTCACTGAGGCAGAAACATCCCTCTCCAATCTAGCAGACATACCCCTGACTGAGGCAGAAACATCACTGCTCTCCAATCTAGCAGACATTCCCCTGACTGAGGCCGAAACATCCCTCCCCAATCTAGCAGACATACCCATGACTGAGGCAGAAACATCACTGCTCTCCAATCTAGCAGACATACCTCTGACTGAGGCAGAAACATCCTTCTCCAATCTAGCAGACATTCCCCTGACTGAGGCAGAAACATCCCTCTCAAATCTAGCAGACATACCCCTGACTGAGGCAGAAACCTCTCTCTCCAATCTAGCAGACATACCCCTCACTGAGGCAGAAACATCCCTCTCCAATCTAGCAGACATATCCCTGACTGAGGCAGAAAAATCCCTCTCCAATCTAGCAGACATACCCCTGACTGAGGCAGAAACATCCCTCTCCAATCTAGCAGACATACCCCTGACTGAGGCAGAAACATCACTGCTCTCCAATCTAGCAGACATTCCCCTGACTGAGGCAGAAACATCCCTCCCCAATCTAGCAGACATACCCCTGACTGAGGCAGAAACATCACTGCTCTCCAATCTAGCAGACATACCCCTGACTGAGGCAGAAACATCCCTCTCCAATCTTTCAGACATACCCGTGACTGAGGCAGCAACATCCTTCTCCAATCTAGCAGACATACCCCTGACTGAAGCAGAAACATCCCTCTCCAATCTTGCAGACATACCCCGGACTGAGGCAGAAACATCCCTCTCCAATCTAGCAGGCATACCCCTGACTGAAGCAGAAACATCCCTCTCCAATCTAGCAGACATACCCCTGAGTGAGGCAGAAAAATCCCTCTCCAATCTAGCAGACAGACCCCTGACTGAGGCAGAAACATCCCTCTCCAATCTAGCAGACATACCCCTGACTGAGGCAGAAACCTCTCTCTCCAATCTAGCAGACATACCCCTGACTGAGGCAGAAACATCCCTCTCCAATCTAGCAGACATACCCCTGACTGAAGCAGAAACATCCCTCTCCAATCTAGCAGACATACCCCTGAATGAGGCAGAAACATCCCTCTCCAATCTAGCAGACATACCCCAGACTGAGGCAGAAACAGCCCTCTCCAATCTAGCAGACATACCCCTGACTGAGGCAGAAACATCCCTCTCCAATCTAGCAGACATACCCCTGAATGAGGCAGAAACATCACTGCCCTCCAAGGCTCTATCATTCGTGCCTACAAATGCCACAGATTGGTTTAAAAGGCAATCTGAACACAGACGGTTCTTTCAAACTATCAGACATGGACGAGCAAGATGAAGATACTGGCCTAATACCCAAGGTATTCACCCTCACAGAGAGCCAAACTCCCAAGGAACTATTCACATTTCAGGAATGTGTCTTATACCAAATACATCAAATACAGGGAGTCCACAAACCTCTGTGGCACAACCTCACCAATATAGAGAGGGCAGCGCTGTAGTCCCTTAGTTTCAATAAAGACATTGGTTTTCATTACGAGTCTGGTGGTGCTACTGGTGGGTTGCCGTCGGGCTCGTAATAATTTACTGGCGCCTGACTTCCCAGTGCCACTGGCTGTTTACGAGTTTGGTGGCCCGGGAAGTCAGGCGCCGGTACATTGTAAGTCCCCCTTCCCAGCACTCCCTGGGAGTGTGGACACAGAAGTACTGGCAATGTTGCTAAGGGTGCTGACAGTTCTGTGAGGAGTCTGCCTACCGTGGAGTCTCCCCTACCAGGGTCAGGCCTGTTGGGCACAGCGGCCACGGCAGGCAGACACTTAGTTTGCCGGTCCGGAAACAAGGGTGCCGGGGAGCTTACCGGCACCCTTGTGTTAGGACCGGCAAACTTAGAATGAGGCCCATTGTCATCAAGTCTGCTAACAAGGGGGTAGGGATTGTTTTTCAGAGTCAGGACCAGTACCAACATAGGGGTCTCGAATTGTTACAGAACACCCAGCATTACAAGAAATTACAGAGTGACCCCACAGCAACAATAAAACAATAGATCATGGAAACAACTATGCTAGGCCTCGAAAGGGACTGGTTCACAAAGAAGGAATTTGATTTCTTGAATGAATCACAAGGGAGGATACCCATCCTGTATGCACTAGCTAATATTCACAAGGCCCAAAGTACACCTCCTGGCCGCCCGATCATCTTAGGATGCAGGTCGATTTTGGAGCCAATTAGCAAGTTCGTGGACCAGCATCAAATGGCAATCATACCTGCAGGACAAGATGGCAGCCATACAATGCTTTGAGGATGAAAGATTTGATTCTGCAACAGAAAATTCTGTCAAATTAGACACAAAAGCATATATACCAACATCCATCAAGAGCATACCATACATTTCATCAGGGAAGCTTTTACTACACACAATCGGCTACAAGACACTGGTGCTATTGTTCACAGTCTTAGGCTCTCTTGCACAAAGGTTCTGCGGGTCTGGGACGAAACGGGCAAGGTTATTTCTCTCCTTGCCATCCTCTCGATTCCTGCCGCTTTTTTCATTCTATTGGATGGCCGTGCTTGATTAGCCGTCTTGTCGTGCTGTCTGCCGTGCTCGTACTGTGCTCTCAGGCTCCACCTTTTATCACTGTGGGGAAGGGAAAGGGCTTTCAGTTGGGCATGATTCACGTTAATTGCCTGACTTTGCCTGACTCTTGTATTGGGACATGTCTCTGGTGTTAGTCCGTTAGTCTTTATGTTGTGCAAAAGTGTTTGTGTCGGAAAAGGGGAGGGGGGATAGTGGTTTTGAATATCCTACATGAGAAAATGGGGAAAAGGTGTCAAAGGAAGGGGGTGTCAGGTGAAAGGGCTGCAAAGCGGCCCCATGACAGTGTTCCCATGCAAAACACTGGTCAAAAACTACATTTCCCATGAGTCATGGGAGTTCAGTTAGGCCGACGCGTGTGCAGGCTCACTCACACTATTTAAGATCCTCCCCGGCCCGTGTTGCCTATTGGTGATTGTTAGCATGGCAGGCACGGGCCATAGAGGAACATGTGTGCAGGCATTCTTAGGAGACGTGTTTGAGGACCCGGGCCATGCGGTGAGGTGGTGTGATACAGGAAAGCTCAGTTTTTCATGAAGGCCACAGTGGTGTGTCTTTCCACCATGGGATTAAGCATTGCCTGGGGTGGTGCCAGAGAGCTCCCTCAGGCTTCAGTTCAGTGCTGCGGGAAGTGTGAGGGTGATTGGGGAGTGCATCCAGCTATTACTATGGTGTGACTCGCACAGTGTGTTATTCTTTAGGCATTTCTCATCCGCATGCTGTAAAGATCTGTAACACGTGTAATGGAATACCGAACGTGTGTTTCCCTGCAGAAGAGAATCTCACGAACGCATGCTGGGCAACCCGCAGGAAGCGGAATCCTAGTGCTCTGAACATTGAACGTTTTGGGCATTTTGATACAGAAAACGGAGGACGTTCACGTTGTGTGTGGCTGCTTGCTCTTGTCTCATTTAATGTGTTGTTGCAAGTCGCTTATGTTCAAGGCATTCTAATGAATTAACATTCACCTGGTGACACAGCAGGAGGGGTTGGAATTATCAAATGGGAATCCCACACTGTTGCTAGATATGTGTTTGTTACTTTACGCCTTTGTCCATTTCATGTTGTACGGTACTGCAGTTATCTATGGACCATTACAAATGCATTATGTGCTTATGTTTGTTGCTGGCTCAGGGGGTGAACAAGTGGAGAATACATGAGTTTTGAGAAGCTATATCCAATCAAGAATGGTGTTAGCTAGTATCAGGAGGTGGTAGTCTGTGCTGCACTGGTCAAAAACAAGTGTGTGTTTAACAGGTTGTTTCTTTCCGTATGTTCGTTCTAGACCTAAAGAACCAAATGGATGATCTCAGAGATGCAGGCAAACCTCCCCTCCTACTGCTCCTTGACCTTTCCGCAGCGTTCAATTTGGTTGACCACAATACCCTGTGTCACCACCTAGCCACCCAAGCCAACTTCTCCCCTAAAGCCTGCCAGTGGATCACTTCCTTTCTCCAAGAAAGGGCGATGAATGTATTTTCTGAAGTTGCTGCTGCCACCCCCATCCTCCTCACCTGCTGTGTCCCTCAGGGATCCTGTATCACATCCACACTCTACAACCTCTTTACTAGGCCCCTGTTTAGGATCCTGGACTCCCTTGGAATCTCATATACCAACTATGCGGACGATACGCAGGTACTCATCCCACTCACGGGCGCCTACCTAGCAGACACCAACACCCTCACCTCTATCTACTCTACCATCCAATCCTGGATGGCGGAGAATTGGCTTTGCCTCAATACCAAAAAGACTGAACTCCTCCTCATTGGCACCCCTCCGCCTTTGCACCCCTCACCCTCGGTAACCTCGGAGAGCATTACGCCTCCTTCACTATTGATAACATTCCTATCAAGGTCTCGAACCATGTTAAGACACTCGGAGTCTACCTTGACTCTGACATGTCAATGGATAGACAGGTCAATCTATCGCTGCAGTCTCAGCCTACTATTCCAAAGTTCTCAATGCAGCCAGGCCCTTCTTGGCCCATCAAAGTTGCCTCACGATTGCCAGGGCAATCATCGGGTCAAGACTAGACTACTGTAATGCCCTTCTAGTGGGGACATCCAACAAAAACCTGGCCAAACTCCAGCCAGCCCAAAACAATGCACTAAGGGCAGCCACCGGCACAGCAAGAAGAAACCGTGTCTCCGAAATCAGAAGGTAAGTACACTGGCTCCCTGTCAAAGAGAGCATTGTCTTTAAAACTCTTGCCCTCACCCACCAATGCCTTCACGAACTTGCCCCCCTTACCTGCATAACAGAATTACCAGGCACACCACCACGAGACCTCTCAGATCCATTTATGCAAATTCAATTGTTACGCCTACTACATGGAAAGTGCGCGCTGGTGGCTCCAGCTTCCCCACCCTAGCAGCCACGCACTGGAACGCTTTTCCACTCACCTAAGACTCATTGAGTCCCACCTAGCCTTTCGTAAGGTTATCAAAACTAGACTTTTTGTCTAAATTGAATCTGTATCTTCCACTGCATATATGCCTGCCAATCTGTAACTAAGAGCCCGCCTGGCACCTGTCTGTAATCTTAAATCTGCGTATCCTCTGTAACAGCGCCTCGATGCCTTATGGGCTGCAAGTGTGCTTAACAAATGCAAATAAATAAATAAATAAATAAAATACCTATCCATTTCAAGAACCCTAAACCTTTTTCCGGTGACCCTAACACGCCATACCTACTCACAGCATCTCCCTAACACCCTTCTCCCCATTGGCTGCCTCGAGGTACCTGTATATGTTAAAATCAGGAGCCTGTGCCAACCAAGGTGGGAGGGGTCAACTACATTTGGCTTCTGTGGCTAGGAAGGAGTTGTGTGATACTCCAGGGGTGTGACATAATCACCAACCCCCAGTTTGGGATATTTAAGCCACCCAAGCCAGATGTCCCCTCCAACCTTAACATAGGTGCTTAAGGCAGAGCTGATTTAGTCCCGGCAGGAGACTGCTACGTTGAAGATGCAGGTTAGTGGGTTAATAGCTCAAGGAACTCCGCTTCAGGGAGAGGTGGCGGCGGCTTCATCTGCAGGATCATCTAGTCAATCAAATACAGTAATGTGTTCTGTTGGCAGCTCCCGAGAGATTTGCAGGGGGCCCGGGCGTCCTAGGAAGTTTTCTACCTTTTTGATGCAATGCAAGGTACATTTTCTATACAAACCTACAGCATTTGAGACCGCTCAGGCGTGGACACCCTTTGTTTTTTCTATTTGACTGGGGACGCTGCAGCCTGGGCGATTCCGTTAGTACAAAAGGATGAGCCTATCTTATATGATTGGGCAGGGTGCCGTTGGCCCAGGACAAAGACTTATTAGCACTGAAGCAGGGTACTAAGGATTTGGTGACTTATGAGATGCAATTTAATCGCTTGGTGGTAGACACTGCATGACGGAACCCAAGCAAGCAGTTTTATTTGATCAAGGATTGAGAGAACAGTTAAAAGATGCAACAGCTCATGTGGAACCACAGCCAGAGTTATGTATTGCATTCATTGATTTTGCCCTGCGGTTGGACCATAGATTGGGTGAGCGCAGGGGAGAGGAAAAGAGGACTGATGGGGGACCATTTGTGTGTATAGACAGAAGCAGGGAGGTAGGGGCATGTGCTGGAAGGGAGCAAGGGGAGACCATGCAGATTGGAAGCGTCCGGGGACCCTTGTCAGCGGAAGAAAAGGAAAAGAGGAAGTCTAATAAATTGTGATTGTACTGTGGGAAATCGGGGCCTTACATCCGGAACTGTCCCAATACACTCGCTCGAGTTGGGTAAAGGCGAAAGGTGGAGGCGGGAAAAGAAGGGGCTCTGTTAGTGGGGGTATTACTATACTGAGCCAGCAGGAGGCAGAGTTCCTTCCCTTCGGCAGTGGCCAATACTATGCAGGTTAAGACTCCGCATGTCTATTTATTGGTGACTTTGATTTTTGCAAATAGTAAGGAGATGGTATGGGCAATGGTAGATTCTGGGGTTACGGGAAATTTCATAGATATTGCATTGGCAACCAAATGAGGACTCCCCACAACAATCAAAGAGGAGAGCGAATTGGTGCAGGCAGTGGATGGTTCATGTTTGACATCCGGTGCTATTACCACCCAGGCCCAGGAGTAGAGGAATTGGTCTGTTGAGGCTCATGAGGAGGTTATCACGTTCGATTTGATTGAAGCGCCCCAATTTGGGGTTATTTTGGGAATGCCCTGGTTAGTGGCACATAATCTAAGCATAGACTGGAGAGGAAGGACATTGGGCGTCATTACACGATAGACGGTAGGGGATTACCGGCACCAGTAAGGGCACCAGTGCTGGTAATCCACTACCGCCCTACTACGAGGTCCCTCAGCGGGTCCCGTCCTAAAAGTGTGGTCTACCCAGGTGTTATGGACGGTTCCTGCTGAGGGACCTCAGAGCTAATATCAGTACCGCAAATTGCGGTACCGTTATTAGCTCCTTCCCCATTCCCATTTGAGCCCTATGGGGGCTCAAATGGGAATGGGGAATGGTTCCCGGAAAGGGGACTTACCGGTCCCGCAAAGGTCGGAATAGACCGGTAAGTCCCTATTCCGGGAACCCGGACTCCGACGGCGGTAGGGGGTAGCCATGGCGCTAATAGCTAATAGCGCCATGGCTACCACGTACCGTGTAATGAGGCCCATTGACTTTTGGAAATGAGAAGTGTAGATCTCATTTAACTGGCAATGAGGGTCCCACAGCCTTTTTGGTGGAAGGAGTGAATCAGCAGGCCCAGATTGGGGCAGTGGTCACTACCCTGCCAGTGGAATACAGAGAGTTTGCTGGTGTGTTTGAAAAGGGCAGTGCGTCCCAGTTGCCGCCTCATAGGCCATTTGACTGTGTGATCGAGTTGGAACCTCAGGCTTGGTTACCTTGCAGTCGGGTGTATGCCCTATCTGAAAAAGAGACACAACATTTGCATTAATATTTAGATGAGATGTTGGCCTGTGGGTTTATAAGACACTCTAAATCCCCAGTTTCATCTCCATTGTTTTTCATGCCCAAGAAGGAGGGCACCTTAAGGACTTGCATTGACTACAGAACACTAAATAGGGTAACCATCAAGAACCGGTTTCCATTGCCATTAATTTCGGTATTGTTAGATGAGGTGCAATTTACACCAAGTTGGACTTAAGCGGAGCTTACCATCTCATCAGGGTGAAGGAGGGTGATGAGTGGAAGACAGCTTTCCGTACAAAGTTTGGTTTATTTGAGTATTTGGGGTTGCCTTTTGGTTTGTGCAACATGCCTGCCGCTTTTCAATATTTTATGCAGGAGGTGTTGCGAGAATATTTTGATTTGTTTGTGTTTGTTTACATCAATGATATTTTTATTTTCTCTGTGTCTGTTGAACAATATGTACAGCATTTCAAGGCAGTTCCAGCTAGATTATAAGAGTTTCATTTGTTTGCAAAGTTTGAAACATTATAATTTCATGTCACCCGAGTAGATTTTGTGGGTTTCATTTTGACACCAGCAGGAGTAGTTATCAATGACAAAAAAGTACAAGCATTCACCAAATGGCCGTTTCCCTAGTGTGTGAAGGAAATTTAATCATTTCTGGGATTTGCAAATTTCGATCGAAGTTTTATAAAGAATTTGTCTGCCATCTTTACACCCATTACCGAAATTGTTAAAAAAGGTTATGTTAAGGATTTTAATGAAGCGACACATACCTTGGTCTCGGCCTAGTATGTAGCGCACAATTGAGATACTTTTCTTCTTATTTTATGCAGATTCAAATTTGAGATGGTACACCACTCATATCACACTTCCTGTTCAAATACCCGGGTCACAATGAACCATGAATCAGGCTGGTTGTTACAATTCAAAAGAAATCATACACTTTTTAATATGGGGCAGCAATAACCAATGGGGTGAAAACTACAATGAGAATGTGAGCAATGCACTGGGTTTAACTTTCTAGTGGAACATATACACAGCACAGCGGAATGAGAGCACTTTTTGAGTTAGGAAAGATAGCACCTAAATTAGGATGTCCCCCTGCAATGTTCCCTCAACCCACAAATAATCAATTCTGAGTTGATAAAAAGAAGCAACAGGTAATCAGGAATCAGAAACAGTAAACAGAATCCAAATCTGACCTTCCCTCCCCAAATAAGAGAGAAAACAGATTTTAAACCCCTTGCAATGTTATGAAATGAAACTCGGAAATGGACAAATAAATGATTAATGTGTGTTAAAAACCTTGAAGCAAGGTATACTATGGATTTCTATGGGGTGGTGATTTATACTACCAGTCCACTTTTAGTTTTGGGATTTTTGGACCGTCAATAGAGTCTTGTCACTATACGGCAGCAAACAGCAGGGAATGGCAATTCTGGTCACTGGATACTAAAGGTCAGCTGGATGGCAGGATTGCAACAGGCATGCAGTTAGTGGACAGCAAGCCAGTCTGGTTCAGGATGCAAAAGGTAACACAGCTTTCCCCCTTTTAACGGGAGATTAATGGGTTTTCAGAATGGAGGCCTTGATGGGAGTAGGATCAGCACTGCTTGGGTTTTGCAGTGGGCCCTGGGGTAGGGTCAGCAATTCTTTGGCCTTGTAGTTGGGTCTGGAATCTGGATGATGAATGAAACAGGAACTCAGCACAGGAACTTCAGGAAGAGTCAGTGTCCAGAGTCTTGTCAGGGACCCTTATGTATGATGCATAGTGACATCATCAAGGTATATGGCTGGGCAGGGTCTGCTAAATATGCCTCTACCCACTGGATTGGGCAATCAGTGTTGGCTGCCTCCCCTAGGATGTGACTCAGTTTAGGGGTTGTACTTTTATGAGATGAAAAGACTTCCCGCAGACCTTTTTGCCAAAAATCAGTCATAACAGAATTTACCCATTTGTACAGTTGTAGCATATTACCCAATTACAGGAGCAGGTTACATATTTTATGCAGACCATTCCACTCCAACTCTGAACTCTGTGAGACATTGTATCGCCCCTCTGATACATTTTGGTAATTTTGAGTATGAAAGATTTGGCCTAAAATTCCATAACTTTATACACGTGTGGTTTATCATAAAGGACGTAAGTATAAAAATTTGCCTTTGCAACATGGATGCTTTTCTTATAACCCCAATACTTTTCCATTTCTATTCCCAAGGTGTCAGTGACTTCTACAATGTCTCAAATTATAAAACACAAAATCACTTTTAAACTGCAAGATTTTTACATTTTTGCAAAGTCTTGCTGCAGAGATAAATGTCTTTAAAGATTATTTGTAAAATAGTCCTTGGAAACAAATGGCAGTCCTTTGTTCCCCATATTTGGTCATAGCTTCCAAGCTACCCCCCTAAGTTGCAGGGTCATAATGGAGATCTCCTCTGAAACCTCCTGTAGAAATCACAACGACGTACGACTTTCTTTTCACATATCCTTGTCCTTGAAATTCCATTGTCAGTGGGCTCCCCTAGACTAGATTCTGTCCAACCTAATAATTATTGATTGGGGTATTAGAATACACTGAGAGAGGCCCACCTGTTGGTAGCAACCCCCCAAGCAGAAACCTGTTTTTCAACTTTCAAAATCCAGCCAATATAGCTTAAAACCTTTATTTTCTTATATTAGGTCCAGAATTAAAACAAGTCTGTTGAATAAAATAACCCATGAGTGTCTTCTCACCAGCAACAAACCCCTTCACATTGCTAGAAAATGGCAGGCTTTCATTCAACAGTTTACTGTTTAAACACAGGCATTTTTCTCCTTTAGTCTTGCAAAGCCCATTTTATTTACACGTGGTGCAAACTGGCAATTCTTTTTAAATTCGATTTTGCATCTCCATCAGATTCCAACTCTGTCCTGCAGCCATAGTTATTTTCCTGAGTGCAGGGGTTTTGGTTGAAGCACAGATGTATTGAAATTGACATGGCCCAGATAGATGAACTTCCCTTGAACTACTGATCTTTGATACTTTGTGAAGAAAATGAACGTGTTTTCCCGTGCGGGTAAAAATGTGGTTCCTTGTGGATTTTCCTCAGAGTTGGTTTGACAGGGCATGTCATTGAGAAATCATGCCTGGTTTTGCTGAAGCACAAGGAGATATACTGGGCATGGCTGGGTCTTATTAATCACAGTGGTTTAAGGAAGGACAGATGGAAATAGCGTCACAGCAGCATTTTTTTAAAGGTGAACAAGTTTCCTTTTTAAAAGGGTTTTGGGCTTTGCAGCAAAGCAACTCTGCTATTTCACTTGATTCCTTTTGTATATGTCCGAACGCATTGGCACGCTCCCTCAGTGTGTCGCCTGGTTCCATCCTGCCCGATGTATGCTTGTCAGGAGGGTGCAGCCATCTTTTTCTTGTTGTTGCTACAAAGCTCAGTTTTGAGGCCATGGCACTCACAGGAGCCAGCGCAGCCATATTGCTGTTTCTGCACAAATGCAGCTTGGTGATGTGGGGAAATAGTGTTGAGTGGGTCAATATATCCCACGGCTACCAAGTTCCATTGGGATCAGGAGGCTGAGAAACAATTTGTAAGGTTAAAGGCAGCATTCACAAAGGCCCCGATTCAATGTCACCCTAATCTCAGAAACAGTTTCAGGTGGAGACTGATGCCTCCACTATGGCCATAGTGGTAATCCTGTCACAGGCAGATGTGGAGGGCATTTTAAATCCAGTGGCCTATTTCTCTCACAAAAGGACAGCTTGTGAACAGAAGTATGCCATTATGTATAAGGAACTTCTGGCAATCAAGAAAGCTTTTTTTGGAATTACGTCATTACTTAATGGGAGCCCGGCGTCCAGTACTAGTTATCACTGTTCACAAGAATTTCCAGTATTTAAGATCGGCAAGGACCTTGAGTTCTCAGCAATTATGTTGGGCCCAATTCTTTGAGGAATTTGACTTTGTGGTCACATACAGGCTGGGTAGGAGCAACCGAAAGGCATATGCATTGTCCAGGCAGGAAAATCTGGGAGGGCAGTGTCAAGTGGAACAAAGTATCATTCCAGTGGAGAAGATTGTGGGTGCAGTGACTCAGGAGGTCCTTGGAGATATGTCATAACCTTTCAAAGAATGGGTGGACAGAGTGGGTGAAGAGGGGCAAGGCCAGAGTCATACGAAAGGGTCTACATCATCAAGAGGGTAAGTTGTTTATCCCCACTGAGTCATTGAGGAAAAAGGCCTTGTTTTGATGCCATAATTCCCCCATGGCTGGTCAAGTGGGCATCAAGAAAACTTAAGAAATGGTGCAACAGTATTTTTGGTGGGAGGGGTGGGCCTCCCAGGTACAGGTATATGTCGCAGGTTGTGAGACTTGTATACAGTCTAAGGCAGATCATTTGAAGAAAGCTGGGTTGCTGCAGCCATTGGCCACTGCCACAGAACCTTGTGGGTGTGTATCCATGGACTTTGTTACTGAGCTGCCCCGAGATGGAGATTGCGATACAATCTTGGTGGTAGTGGACTATTTGACGAAACAAGCTAATTTCATACCGTGTGATGGTATTCCAAGTGCTGGTACCCTGTTGGACTTATTCTTGCAGCATATAGCGAGATTGCATGGATTGCCAAGAACAATAGTATCCGACCGGGGGTCACAATTCACTGCTTGTTTAGGGTGTGCTTTCTGTAAGTTGCTCGGAATCTCCTGCACATTATCCACTAGTTACCATCCCCAGACGGATGGTCAAACTGAAAGAGTAAATCAGACCATGGAGCAATATCTGAGGTGTTTTCTAGCCGAGAGCAAATCTTTGTTGGTTTGGTCTCTTTGGCTGGCAGAGTTCTGTTATAAAAATGCCAAACATGATTCATTGGGAATGTCCCCTTATTTCTGTCTGCATGGCCAAGATTGTCAAATGTTACCAAAGAGGGTTCCAAGGTTTAATAAGATCCTGGCAGTTGAACGCACACGGGAGCTTCTTGAAATACAAGAGAAGGCATGCCAAAATCTGGACAAGGCCAAGGTGGTCTATAAGAGGTAAGAAGATTGGAAAAGATGATCTAGTCCTAAGTATGTGGTGGGAGATTGAGTATGGTTGTCCTCTCAGCACATTAAGTTGTTTGGGTCTCGTAAAGTTTGCCTGCTTCATCGGACCATATCCCGGACCGTATCCCATTGTTCAGTGTGTTTCAGATACAGTGGTGCAATTGAGTTTGCCTTCTCATATGAGGAGTCATCCAGTGTTTCATGTTTCTTTGGTTAAACCACCAGCACCTGGTGTGGTGACAAGAAAGGCTCTGGGGGTGATGAACGATGGTCAGGAGGAATTTGAAGTTCAGCACATTCTGGACTCCAAGTGGCATGGAAAATGCTTTGGTATCTGATTTCCTGGGTGGATTGTGGTCCAGAGGACAATTCTTGGGAACCTGTGGAGGCAATGCATGCAGACCATCTGGTAAGACTATGGGCCTCATTACGACCCAGGCGGTAAGTTACCGCCTGGGCCGTGACTTTACCACCATGGCGTAAACTACGTTTACTCCATGGTGGTTGGCGGACTTACCGCCCCATTCCGACCTTGGCGGGGCGGTAAGTCCCCAATCCCCATTTACCCTTCCCCATTCCCATTTTTGCCCCATAGGGCATAATGGGAGTGGGGAAGGCGTTAATTACGCCACCATAAATTACGGTGGCTTAATTAACTCCATGGTCCCTTAGCGCCATGGATTTTAACACCTGCTAAAAGCAGGTGTTAAGTCCGCCATGGCGCTAAGGGACCTCGTACTCAGGCGGTAAGGGTCGGCGCTGTTTACGGCGCCGTAAACCCCTTACCGCCTGAGTTGTAATGAGGGCCTATGTCATTGTTCCCATCTGGGTAAGCCAGGTCCAGGGAATGGCCCTAGAGGAGTGGGTAATGTAAGGAAAAAGGGCTGCAAAGCGGCCTAAAGACAGGGTGCCCATGCAAAAATGGGTCAAAAACTACATTCCCATGAGTCAGTTGGGTTAAGGTTCTCTCTGACGGTAAAAATGTTAGTTATCTCTGGGCAGCTCTTACCAGCACTGTCTATATTGATTGCCTTGTAGATCTTATGTGCAGTAGGGGAGGCAGATTTTGGCGCTGGGGGGGGGGTGGATAACAGGGTAAGCCCAGCACTATCAAGGCAAGCCCAGCCATATCAGGGCAAGTCCAGACCTATTCAGACAAGCCTTGTCCAATTTAGACACACTCTGCCCAAGTACAGTGAGTGAAGTCATATCACAACAAGCTTAGCCCTATCAAGGCAAGGATTCACTTTAATAAACCTGGGCTCACATTGCTAGGGAGAACCTGCTTTCATAGGTCTTGGCTTGGCTTAACTCTTCGGAGCTTGCCTTAATAGTACTGAGCTAGCATTGCAAGTGTTGAGCTTGCCATAGTAGGGATTCAGGAATAGGCTTGCCTTGATAGAAATGGCCTTTCCTTGATAAGGACGGGTTTTCATTAATAGGGCTGTGCTTGCCTTATTAGGAATGGTCTTGCATTAATAGGGCTGGGCTTTCCATGGCAGTGATGGATTTGGCATGATATGGCTGGACTTGCTGTAATAGGGCTGATCTTCCCTTAATATGGCTGAGCTTGCCTTGATAGGGATGAGCTTGCTTTCAAAGGGATGGGCTTTTCTTGATTATTCGGAGCTTACCTTAATAGGACTGAGCTAGCTTTATAAGGGTTGGGCAAGCCTTGGTAGGGATTGAGGAATGGGCTTGCTTGATAGAAATGGCCTTTCCTTAATAAGGATGGGTTTTTATTATTAGGGCTGTGCTTGTCTTATTAGGACTGGGCTTGCATTGATAGGGCTGTGTGTCCCTTGATAGGACTGTGCTTCCCTTGATAGGGCTGAGCATTCCATGGCACAGATGCAGGAGTGGGCTTGACATCAAGGCAATCTGAGCCCTATTAGGTGACCGTAGCCCTGTCCAGGCAAGTCCAGCCATATCAGGGCACATTCAGCACTATTAAGGCAAGCTCAGCCCCATCAAGGTGGCCTAGCTTTATTAAAGTGAATCCAGCATATCAAGGCAAGCCCAGCCCCATCAAGGCAAGCTGAGCCCTATTAGGTGACCGTAGCCCTGTCCAGGCAAGTCCATCCATACTGGGGCACGTTCAGCACTATTAAAGCAAGCTCATTCCCAGCAAGGTGAGCCCAGGTTTATTAAAGGGAATCCAGCCATATCAAGACAAGCCCAGCCCCATCAAGGCAAGGTGAGCCCTATTATGTGACCATAGCCCTGTCCAGGCAAGTCCAGCCATATCAGGGCACATTCAGCACTATTAAGGCAAGCTCAGCCCCAGCAAGGTGAGCCTAGCTTTATTAAAGTGAATCCAGCATATCAAGGCAAGCCCAGCCCCATCAAGGCAAGCTGAGCCCTATTAGGTGACCGTAGCCCTGTCCAGGCAAGTCCATCCATACTGGGGCACGTTCAGCACTATTAAGGTAAGCTCAGCCCCAGCAAGGTGAGCCCAGCTTTATTAAGCCAATCTCAGCTCTATTAAGGGAAGCTGAGCCCCATCAAGGCAAGCAGGGCCCTATTATGTGACCAAAGCCCTATCCAGGCAAGTCCAGTCATATCAGGGCATATTCAGCACAATTAAGGCAAGCTCAGCCCCAGCAAAGTGAGCCCAGCTTTATTATGGCAAGCTCAGCTCTATTAAGGGAAGCTGAGCCCTATTAAGGTGAGCTTAGCCCTATCCAGGCAAGTCCAGACATATCAGGGCACGTCCAGCACTATTAAGGCAAGCTGAGCCCTATTAAGGTGAGCTTAGCCTTATCCAGGCAAAGCCTAGCCTTATCAAGGTGGGACTGCCTTATTGAGGAATCTCTATTACAGCAAGTCCAGTCATATCAAGGCATGACAATCCATAAAAATCCAATCCCAGCCATATTAAGGCAAGACCATCCCTACATCTCAGCTATGGAAATTCCAGTCCCATCAAGGGAAGCCCAGTCCTATCAAGTCAGGTCCACCTCTACAACTGTACCATGGGAAGCCCAGCAGACTGAAGAGAATCCCAGTCTTATTAATGATAGCCTATCCCTATCAAAGCAAGCCCATCATTGTCAAGGAAAGCCCATCTCTGTCAAAGCAACACCATTGCTCATTCCCTACCACGGCAATCCCAAGCCTTTTAATGGTTGCTCAGTCCTATTAGGGAAGCTCAGTCCTTTTAAGGCAATAACATACCAATGAAGGCCAGAACAGCCCTACTGGGCTAGCTCAGGTGTAAGGCAAGCCCAGCAAGCCCAGCCCAAGTAATTTGAGTTTATTGCTTTAATGTGCTTTGTTGGCTTCTAAAAAAGCACCACTGTGTCCTGCCAAAGTCTTATCGGTGCCCCCCAGAAGTGGAAAATGCCTGGCCTTTCCTGAAATCTAAGGCACTTTATAATAAAAATAATAATAATAATAATAATAATAAGGCACATCACAGGGAGGTTATTCTGGAGTATTGAGGAATTATGGAAGTTCTCAATGGTGAGTTGAAGCTAATTCAAGAATTATTCATATATTAATGACTCGTCAATTCCTTGTTGCTCTCTGTTATACTGAGCGTCACGCTGGTGCTGCGTACATGCTCGCTGGGCCTCTTGCTTGGATCTTGAAGCCAGACTGATAACAGGGGACTTGAGAAGTTGATGTAGATAAGAGAACTAACCCAACACCCTACCCTAATTCAGGAAGAGGGGTCAGTGCTGAGTTGATTCCCAACATCATGGGACAGCACTTCCCTAATTTGCATGGTATTGGAACAGTGCAGGCACTGACAGCGCAGGCCACAGCGAATACGATGATGCAAGTAGGCAGATGGTCACTTGGGTTGAGCCAGAGGAAAACGATGGGCACAACCCATAAGGGCTCCACAGGTGCATCAACAGATGGAGGAGGAAGGCTAGGTGGGTACACCAGGCAGACAGATAACCAGACAAAAGACTGGCTGGCAGGCAAGAGGGATCCCCATGACAAACAGGGAAAAGGCAGAATAAGAGGATCAAGGCAGGCAGTTAGAGCAAAGGGGAATCAGGGGAGAAAGTTGGCCAGGAATCAAGGGGGAGCATGAAGGCAAGATAAAGGCAGGTGACAAGCAGGGCAAGGCAAAAGGCAGGATCCAAGCAGGGCAAGGCAAAACAAGGAACACAAGGAGCATAAAGGTGCGGTAAACGGACTAGCCAGGAAACGCTTTGGGACACACAGAGCCAACCAGTTCAGTTCCTGAAATAGTGCTGCAGGACAAAAGCAAGACTTGAAGGGCAAGCGGATGCAACTGTGTAACCCTCAGTACTGCGCATGCGTGGAACAACGAACACAGCTGTCAGTGCACACGCAGTGCAGAGATGATGGCAGCTCCCCAATGAGTGGAACACTGCAGGGTACCGTTGCAGAAAAAACCCATTGTGGATACATGTGCCAGGATGGGACCCTCGAAGCCCCCAGTTGCCACACAAGATGGCAGGTAAGTGGGATGACACTATGCCCCCTCCCAGGAAGGCCCGGAGCCCTGGACTTCCCCGGGTACCTGCAGAAGAATGTGTTGACCAGGCATGGTGCATGTACATTGGAGCAAGGCTCCCAAGAGCGATCAATGGCAGGATAGCCCTTCCAATCAACCAGATATTGAAGCACTCCACGCCGGATTTGCGAGTCACAGATCTCTTTTACATGAAATTCCGGGACACCCTGCAGGAACGGCCATGGGCATCATTTGACATGGATTTAAAAGGGATACATGAAAGACCGGATGCACCCGACAGGACGTGGGTAATAGTAGGCGAAAAGCGACTAAGGACACCCATTTGATGATCTTAAAAGGACCGAAAAAGCTGTGAGCCAGCTTAGTGGGGTATTCTTGACTGGCAAATTCTTAGTGGAAAGCCAAACCTGGTCTCCCACCTGAAACAAGGGCTCTGGTGTACGTCTCCTTTCTGCCTGTACGCTCATGCAATCCTGTGCATCTGCCAAGGCCACATTGGCCTTTAGATGTTGCTCCTGAATCCGAGCCACCACAATGTCCGCAGCCGCAATGGGACTGGGCATTACTGGCCATAGAGGATGTAGTTTCGTATTTTGCCCAGTGGAGAAGTAGAGCAAACTCAGGCTAGTGGTTGAATGTATGGCATTATTGGATGCCACTTCTGCCATACCCAGTTGACGGTACCAATTGTCTTGGGTGGCATTTGCATAGCATCACCGATACTGCTCCGGGGTCTGATTGGTGCGCTCGGTCTACCCGTTGGTTTGGGGATGATAGCTGGAGCTTAATGCCCACTGGATACCTAGTTGTTTGCACAATTGAATCCAGAAGTTGGAAAGAAACTAAGAGCTCCGGTCAGACAGCATCTTCTCGGGTAAGCCATGCAGACAATAGACATTGTGTAAAAATACCTATGCTGTCTGGGTTGCGGTAGGAATGGAAACCAGGGGTATGAAGTGTTTGGTCTTTGTAAAGCGGTCCACCACCACCTTAATACAAGTGTGGCCGTCAGATTTAGGAAGTTCAATGATGTAATTCATGGCAACTTTGTGCCAGGGAAATGGTGGAATTACGGTGGGTTGTAATAATCCAAATGGACATTTGCGGCTGGTCTTATTCTGGTTACAGACCGGACAAGTACTCATGTAGTCGCGTACTTGGTCTGCCTATCCTGACCTGCAAAACTGTCAGCCTATTAACTCTTTTGTGGCCTTCACCCCACGGTGTCCACTCATCTTGGCATCATGGAAACTGTGTTATACCACAGAACGAAGAGCTGTCGTCGTTATGTAAAGCCAACCCCGAAAGAACAGCAATCCATTCCTTTCGGTAACGTCAGACATTTGTAGAAGATCAGAATTCCATAGGTCTGTTGCTGTTTCTCATAGGAAGGTCTGTAGGTATGGTTATACCCGACACATGAAGTGTTTTGGGGAGAGAATCAGCGTTTTGTTCTCTTGTATCACTGGTACGGACTCCAAGGAATGTGACAGGGCATCAGCTTTCTGATTCCTTTCACAGGGGCTGTAAATCACTTTGAAGTCAAAATGGGAAAAGATGAAGGCTCAACAGGCTTGTCTGGACTTTCGGCAATGCAAGAACCATAAATGCTGCAGGTTCTTATGGTCGGTTCGTACCTCCATGATAAATTGACCCCCAAGGAGATGATGACACCATTGCACGAATGCAGATTTTAAAGCTAATAGTTCCGTTTTCATGAATAATAGGCAATGGGAATGTACAGTTCGCGTCTTCTGGATGGGTTGCAGCAATACTGCCTCGAAGGCAACATTGGAAGCGTTGGTTTCCACTATGAACTGTACTACTTCATTGGGATGGCATAAGATGGTGCAGACATGAATGTAGCCTTAAAATATTCAAAATCCATCCGGGCTCCATCTCCCCAAAGAAAATGCACCTTGATACTGGTCAGAGCGGTCAGTATTGAGGCCGACTGGGAAAGCTTTCATTGTTGAATGGTTTGGACCTTATTATGAACCATTTGAATATCGACATTGCTGATAATGTATCCCAGGAATTCCATCCGTTCCTGGTGAAAAAGACATTTCTCAGGTTTGGCTAATAAATGGTTCTGGGGCAATCTTTGCAGGACTTGCTTGACATGTAATACGTGATGTTGAAGGGAAACCAAAAAAAAAAAATGTCACCCAATAGACTCAGATGGTTAAACCAATAATATCGGAGAAGATGTCTGTGAAACACTGTAAGAAGGCCAGGACATTACACAGTTGGGCACAACCAAAAAGGGCTCCACAGGTAACCTGGCAGATGGAGGAGGCAGGCTAGGTGGGTACCGCAGTCAGAAAGGCATATAACCAAACATAAGACTGCCCTGGCAGGCAAGAGGGTATCCCCAGGACAAACGGGGAACAGGCAGAATAAGAGGATCAAGGCAGGTACTCAGAGCAAAGGGGTAAACAGGGGAAAATGCTTGCTAGGAATCAATAGGGAGGCGCAGGAAGGCAAGGGAAAAGACAGGAGACATCCAGGGCAAGGCAAGAGACATCCAGGGCAAGGCAAAAGAAAGGAGCCGAGCAGGGCAAGGCAAAACAAGGAACACAAGGAGCGTAAAGGTGCAGCAAACGGACTAGCCAGGAACCACGTTCGCTGAGCCAACTGGCTTGGTTCCTGAAATAGAGCTGAGGGGCGAAATCGAGGCTTGGAGGGCAAGCGGAAGCAACCGTGTAGAACTCAGAACTGTGCATGTGCAGAACGACGAACACAGCCATCTGCGCATGCGCAGTGCCGAGATGATGGTGCCGCCCAGATGAGTGGAACCCCACAGGGTACTGTTGCGGATAAACCGTCATCGCAGATACATGCACCAGAATGGGACCCTGCAAGCCCACAGTCACCACACGGGACAGCCATTAAGTGGCATGAGACTCTCTTAATCTCTTAAAGATAGGAAGTACTTTTAGAATAAGATAATGAATATTGCTTCTTAAAGGATTTACATATTATACAGGCATGAAATTCGATAGTAAATAAAGAAATAGAGATGTTGGACTTTATGTTATCCTAAACCTTTTAAACAAACAAAAAATAATGTTGGGATCTTTCAAAGTTGGCCTTTCTGTACTGCAGAAAGGTATTTCACACTTCACATTGACATTTCTATGCAGAATGAGGCTGGGATATGAGCTGTAATTTGCAACTCAATTTAATGACATAAGCAAAGGTTCTTCATGACACGATGAAGCTATATATGAATGTTTTACCTGTACACATAAATATATGGTTTAACACATACACTGCAGCAATCAAGATCCATATCAGGGGCGTGCTGCTCATCCAGTCCAGGTTTTTATTGCATTATAATCTTTCAGGTTATCTGTACATGTTCTTCTCAATGCTTTCCCCATGAGCCACCTGGGACCTCTGTGTTTACAAGTCAGGTAGGCCTCACCCGTGAATGGATCTTCTGATGACGGCCCATATCCCCACCTCATAGCTCAGATTTTCTCACTTGAATGGATCATCTGATGGCACACAAAGAAGACTTCTGAGCAAAGCTTTTCTTGTGCACTGGTTCAGTTTCCTGCCAGCGTGGACCATTTGAGGTTTGTGCAGGTCAGAGCCCAGAGTGAAGCTCTGCATGCATTTTGTGCACCATTACAGTTTCTCCCCAGTTTGCTGCATCAGATGCCTGGAGAGAGAAGAACCCGTACTGAAGCTCTTCTTGCACTCCATGCACTGGTATGGTTTCCCCTCCATTATGCAGATGAGAGCTCTGAGGGAAGCTTGTCAAACACTCTGTCCACTGGTATGGTTTCTTCCCAGTATGGATCCTCTGATGTGATAACAGATGAGAGCTCTGATTGAAACTCCTCTTGCACACTGTGCACTGGTATGGCTTCTCTCCAGTATGGATCCTCTGATGTGTTAACAGATTAGATTTCCGAGGGAAGCTTTTCTCACACTCCGTGCACTGGTATGGTTTCTCTCCTGTATGCAACATCTGATGCCTGGACAGATTAGAGCTCTGTGTGAAGCTCTTCTCGCACTCCGTGCACTGGTATGGCTTCACTCCAGTATGGATCCTCTGATGTGATAACAGATTAGTCCTCAGAGTGAAGCTTTTCTCACACTCTGTGCACTGGTACGGTTTCTCTCCTGTATGCAGCCTCTGATGGTTGGAAAGAGAAGAGCAATGCCTGAAGCTTTTATTGCACTCAGTGCACTGGTACGGTTTCTCTCCTGTATGCAGCATCTGATGACTGGACAGATTAGTGTGATGAGTGAAGCTTTTCTCACACTCTCTGCACTGGTACGGTTTCTCTCCTGTATGCAGCCTCTGATGGTTGGAAAGAGAAGAGCAATGCCTGAAGCTTTTATTGCACTCAGTGCACTGGTATGGTTTCACTCCAGTATGGATCCTCTGATGTGCTAACAGAGTGGAGCTTTGAGTGAAGCTTTTATTGCACTCCGTGCACTGGTATGTTTTCCTTCCAGTATGGATCCTCTGATGTGCTAACAGAGTGGAGCTTTGAGTGAAGCTTTTATTGCACTCCGTGCACTGGTATGGTTTGACTCCAGTATGGATCCTCTGATGTGATAACAGATTAGATCGCAGAGTGAAGTTTTTCTCACACTCTGTGCACTGGTACGGTTTCTCTCCAGGATGGATCTTCTGATGTGCTAACAGAGTGGAGCTTTGAGTGAAGCTTTTATTGCACTCTGTGCACTGGTACGGTTTCATCCCGGTATGGATCCCCTGATTTGCTAACAGATGAGAGCTTAGAGTGAACCGTTTTTCACGCTCACTACCCTGGTGTGGTTTCACCCCCGTCTGCAACATCTGATTCCTGGATAGATGGGAGCCATGACTGAAGCTTTTCTCACACTCAGTACACCGCATCATTTTGCCAGCAAAATGCTGTGATATCTGTACAAGTGTGAGCTTTGGGTGATCCCTTTTTGAACTCCGCACACTTGTATTAGTCTGTTCTTAGTACAGATCATCTGATGTGAGCAGGGATGCAGGTTCAGAGCAGAGATGCAGTGCAGAATGGGTGTTCTGATGCATCAAGCATCAGTGTGATGTCTGATCACTCTCCCTCAGTTGACTTGTAGTGCTGTACTTCTGCTGCAAGGGCTGATGCAGTTATCACTGCTGCGCACCTGTAAATGAGAAATAAAAGCCGGTGAGTGCAAGAGTTAAGACGGGGGAGGGGGGCGTTCAGACTGTCAGCCAAATCTTACAGTAGGTGAAATATAATAACTAACATTGCTATCACATTATATATAGCGCTTCATGCCGGGTTCCAAACGCTGTAATAACAGATGCGATTTCCCAATGTAAAGGTGCTCGATGGAAAGAAACCGGGAAGGATTAAATGCTGAGCCAGCAGCACTGGGATATGAACCTGGGTCATGCAAGGTGAATACAGATGCCGGGGGCGAGCACCTACCTTGCTGAGTTATAGGGTGAGGGGTACCCCTAAAGAGGAGGTCAAGGCATGTGGTGCTATTGGCTAGAATGCAGGGGAAGTATTTTTGTTGTTTGGCAAGTTCTGTTTGGGGCCAAGTGACTGAATACACCATGTTGATTGCACTCAATGTCAGTCGTCCAATGTGTTCCTCAGGTTGTTTCAGATATTGGGGGCACTGCCTGCCTATTACTCACCACCCTTTGGGGTGCAAGAGTAAAGTGTGGAGTGCATCAGTACAGGCAGAATTATACTGTTTCTCTGGTTCATCTGGTGCTAATGCAGAGATCACAAGTGCTGGGGTGTCCCTGCATCAGCCCCCTGTGGAGTATAAATAGTGCAGTAGTGTGCATCAGAGGGCAGGTCACACTGCTTGCTCTAGTTCATCTGGTGCTAATGCAGAGATCACAAGTGCTGGGGTGTCCATGCATCAGCCCCCTGTGGGATATATACAGTGCAGCAGTGTGCATCAGAGGGCAGGTCACACTGCTTTCTCTAGTTCATCTGGTACTAATGCAGATATCTCAAGTGCTGGGGTGTCCCTGCATCGGCCCCCAGTGGGGTATAAACAGTGTAGTAGTGTGCATCAGAGGGCAGGTCACACTGCTTGCTCTGGTTCATCCGGTGCTCCTACAGAGATCACAAGTGCTGGGGTGTCCCTGCATCAGCCCCTTGTGGGTTATAAACAGTGCAGTAGTGTGCATCAGAGGGTAGGTCACACTGCATGCTCTGGTTCATCCGGTGCTAATGCAGAGATCACAAGTGCCGGGGTGTCCCTGCATCAGCCCCCTGTGGGGTATAAACAGTGCAGTAGTGTGCATCAGAGGGCAGGTCACACTGCTTGCTCTGGTTCATCCGGAGCTAATGCAGAGATCACAAGTGCCGGGGTGTCCCTGCATCAGCCCCCTGTGGGGTATAAACAGTGCAGCAGTGTGCATCAGAGGGCAGGTCACACTGCTTTCTCTGGTTCATCCGGTGCTCCTACAGAGATCACAAGTGCTGGGGTGTCCCTGCATCGGCCCCCTGTGGGGGTATTAGCAGTGCAGTAGTGTGCATCAGAGGGCAGGTCACACTGCATGCTCTGGTTCATCCGGTGCTAATGCAGAGATCACAAGTGCCGGGGTGTCCCTGCATCAGCCCCCTGTGGGGTATAAACAGTGCAGTAGTGTGCATCAGAGGGCAGGTCACACTGCTTGCTCTGGTTCATCCGGTGCTAATGCAGAGATCACAAGTGCCCGGGTGTCTCTGCATCAGCCCCCTGTGGGGTATAAACAGTGCAGTAGTGTGCATCAGAGGGCAGGTCACACTGCTTGCTCTGGTTCATCTGGTGCTAATGCAGAGATCACAAGTGCCGGGGTGTCCCTGCATCAGCCCCCTGTGGGGTATAAACAGTGCAGTAGTGTGCATCAGAGGGCAGGTCACACTGCTTGCTCTCGTTCTTAAACTGAAAAGTGCATTAGCAATGAGGTGCTGGTGACCTATTCAACAGCAGCGCGGGTGTAAAGCTCACAAGTGCTGCTGGAGGTGGTTCTATTCCAAAGTTCACCAGTGCAGCTGCTGCTGGTGTGCTCATCGTCTCTTTTAGCATTGAACCTCAAAGGGAAAGTGGCTGAAGGCAGTAATGAGGTGATGGCCCCTGGATGGCCCCCGTGGAGGAAGCTCACCTGCTGCTGGAGGTGGTTCTGTTGAGTTCACCAGTACTGCTGCTGGTGTGTTCATCATCAAGAGCTGGAACCATGCTGGTACGCCATCCTAGCCTCTGAACGAATGGCTAGTGGACCCGTACAAGATAGCAGCTGCATAGTAATGTTTTGTTGACAAGGGCTGGACTCTGCTGGTGCGCCATCCTAGCCTCTGATCCAATGGATAGTGGATTTGTAATAGAAGCAGCTGATGGGCTGCTCAATGTTGAGAAGAGCTGGAACCCTGCTGGTAAGCCACCGTAGCCTCTGAACGAATGGCCAGTGGAATAGTCCCAGATAGCAGATGCATGGCAGTGTATTAGTGAGATTAGCTTGAACCCTGCTGATGCCATCCTAGCCTCTGAACGAATGGCCAGTGGAATAGTTCCAGATAGCAGATGCATGGCAGTGTATTATTGAGATTATCTGGAACGCAGCTGATGCCATCCTAGCCTCTGAACGAATGGCTCGTGGACTTGTAGACGATAACTGCTTTATGGTTGCTAAATATTGCAAAGGACTGGAATCTTTCATGTTTGCCAAAGATGCCAGTCAAGGCTGTGACTGCACAGGACATTCACATCAACCATCTGAGCTGGGCTGATACTGAAGGTCTGACCCTGAACCTTGCAATGGAGGCATTACCACAGCAAGGGTCACATCAGTCTGTTTCCAGACTCACTCTAAAGATCCTCGACAAGACCACAAGCTCTCTAGTCGCTTCTTAAAAAGACTCTGGAATAGATTAATCTGGCAAACCTCTTGAGAGCCAAGTGGATGCCCCGCTGAGAGGAAGAGTTTGAGATCTGGATTGATAGGGCCATTCCTGTGGAAAAGGAAGGGACCTGCAAGTCTAGGGCAAAAAGGGGGAGAATCATTGAGGTTTTACACGGAGAAGCAGCTGAGACCAGCCACTTTGAGCGCCCCAGGGCCAGATGTATCTGTGTGGAAAGTGCTCACTACGCGGCAGCATTAGAACATTCAGAATCTGGGACTGAGGTTCCCCTATGGTATTTGAACAGCAGAGGTGAGAAACTCCCAGTCTATGTGACTCACATGGAGTCACATTTGTAACTGGCTCATGTCACACAGATGCTGTCACACATAAAAACTGGATGTCGCCCTTGTGGAGCAAGTACTCACTGGGACCAGAGAAGACCAGATAATGCAACGCAGAAGGAACATTCACCAACCTTTATGGTCATCTATCCAGAAGGCAACACATATCAAGACCACAAATCCAAGTGGAATGTCATGACTCATGCCCGTGAAGCAGTCAACCACCACAGGATGTGACCACAAAGAAATGCAGAGGGAGAGGAAGACCTGCAGCAGACGATGGATGCTCCTGCAGTGGGAGTACCTCTGGCCAAGCATCTCAGAGCAGAGAAAAGGGGCTGTGGATATGAACTGAATAGAGGGGTACCCAAGTGGCCATGAGTCAAGAGTATCCTGACATGGAAGCCCCCTGAATAGAGGGGTACCCAACTGACCATGAGTCAAGAGTATCCTAACAGAGAAACCCCCTGAATAGAGGGGTAACCATGTGACCATGAGTCAAGAGTATCCTGACATGGAAGCCCCCTGAATAGAGGAGTACCCAAGTGACCAAGCTTCAAGAGTATCCCGACGTGGAAGCCCCTGGAATAGAGTGGTACCCAAGTAACCATGAGTCAAGGGTGTCCTGACATGGAAGCCCCGGGAATAGAGGGGTACCCAAGTGTACCAAGCTTCAAGAGTATCCTGACATGGAAGTCCCCTGAATAGATACTCAGTGACCATGAGTCAAGAGTATCCTGACATGGAAGCCCCCTGAATAGAGGGGTAGCCAAGTGACCAAGCTTCAAGAGTATCCTGACATGGAAGCCCCCGGAATAGAGTGGTACCCAAGTAACCATGAGTGAAGAGTATCCCAACATGGATGCCCCCTGAATAGAGGGGTACCCAAGTGACCATGAGTCAAGAGTATCCTGACATGGAATCCCCCTGAATAGAGGGGTACCCAAGTGACCATGAGTCAACAGTATCCTGACATGGAAGCCCCTTGAATAGAGGGGTACCCAAGTGACCAAGCTTCAAGCGTCTCCTCACATGGAAGCCCCTGAAGAGGGGTACCCAAGTAACCATGAGTCAACAGTATCCTGACATGGAAGCCCCTGAATAGAGGGGTACCCAAGTGACCAAGCTTCAAGAGTATCCTGACATGGAAGCCCCTGGAATAGAGTGGTACCCAAGTAACCATGAGTCAAGAGTATCCCAACATGGATGCCCCCTGAATAGAGGGGTACCCAAGTGACCATGAGTCAAGAGTATCCTGACATGGAAGCCCACTAAATAGAGGGGTACCCAAGGGACCAAGCTTCAAGAGTATCCTGACATGGAAGCCCCTGAAGAGGGGTACCCAAGTGACCATGACTCAAGAGTATCCTGACATGGAAGCCCCTGAAGAGTGGTACCCAAGTAACCATGATTCAAGAGTATCCCGACATGGACGCCCCCTGAATAGAGGGGTTCCCAAGTGACCATGAATCAAGACTATCCTGATTTGGAAGCCCTATGAATAGAGGGGTACCCAAGTGACCATGAGTCAAGAGTATCCTGACATGGAAGCCCCCTGAATAGAGGGGTACCCAAGTGACCATGAGTCAAGAGTATCCTAACATGGAAGCCCTCTGAATAGAAGGGTACCCATGTGACCATGAGTCAAGAGTATCCTCACATGGAAGCCCCCTGAATAGAGGGGTACCCAAGTGACCAAGCTTCAAGAGTATCCCGACATGGAAGCCCCCGGAATAGAGTGGTACCCAAGTAACCATGAGTCAAGAGTATCCTGACATGGATACCCTCTGAATAGCGGGGTACCCAAGTGATCATGAGTCAAGAGTATCCTGACACAGAAGCCCCCTGAATAGAGGGGTACCCAAGGGACCAAGCTTCAAGAGTATCCTGACACAGAATCCCCCTGAATAGAGGGGTACCCAAGTGACCATGAGTCAAATGTATACAGACATCGATGCCCCACTGACCTTCTGCTGCAAGTGTGGCAGGGGCAGTCATTTTGGTACCAGATGTAGATATCTTGGGACTCCCCGGAAAGCGGTAGAGTGATTGAAGATCTACTGGGCCTCTGAACTATAGGGAAATGACAAACCCAGGCGAGGAGCTTCTGTGAATGCAGAAGGGATGTGAGCTAGGAAATGTCAACCTCCACAAACAGCTCAGATGCTGAAGAACGCTGATGAGGCTATATGTACCAACCAAATCCTGCGGCAAAGAAATCAGAGTTCTGGCCAATCCCATGGACCTTGTCATCTTAGTGGAGCAATGAACTGCTCGCCATCCTCCATCCCTGAAAATGGCTGAAGAGAAAATTGCCTGACTCAATCAAAATTCACCTTTGTGGTTTGGCAAGCTTGCAGACCCATGCAGGGAGCCAGCGGACCAGTTTATATCAGAAACATTCTCTTGCCGTCAGGTGCTGTCAGGAAAATGGAAGAAAGAAAAGAACAGACCCTGAACAAGGCCACCATTCCCAAAGGACAGTCTGTCACCATCCCTGCAGGAAGAGGCTTCATGGAGGAAGGAGCTGCCACTCTCTGTCACTCTGGTGGTCCTGGTGGAGGCCCCTAGCATGGACACACTAGCAGGAGGTATCTTAGAGAAGATACTTCTGATGAGAGTGGGGGACATGACTAAAGCCACCATTCCCAAAGGACAGTCTGTCACCATCCCTGCGGGAAGAGGCTTCATGGATGAAGGAGCTGACACTCTGGTGCTCCTGGTGGAGGCAGCCAGCATGGACACACTAGCAGGATGCATCCTAGGAAAGGTACTGCTGATGAGAGTGGGGGACATGACTGAAGCCACCATTTCCAAAGGACAGTCTGTCACCATCCCTGCGGGAAGCGGCTTCATGGTGGAAGGAGCAGCCACTCGCTGCCATTCTGGTGGTCGTGGTGGAGGCCCCCAGCATGGACACACTAGCACGAGGCGTTCTCTGGAAGGTACTGCTGATGACAATGGGGGACATAACTGAAGCCACCATTCCCAAAGGACCGTCTGTCACCACCCCTGCGGGAAGCAGCTTCATCGTGAAAGGAGCTGCCACTCTGGTGGTCCAGGTGGAGGCTTCCAGCATGGAGACACTAGCAGGAGGCATCCTAGAGAAGATACTGCTGATGAGAGTGGGGGACATGACTGAAGCCACCATTCCCAAAGGACCGTCTGTCACCACCCCTGCGGGAAGCAGCTTCATCGTGAAAGGAGCTGCCACTCTGGTGTGGCACCCATCATGGCCACACTAGCAGGAGGCATTCTAGAGAAGATACTGCTGATGAGAGTGGGGGACATGACTGAAGCCACTGTAGTAGTACCCCTGGCAAACATCACCAAGCACTACATGGCTCCTGCCCAGTGGGGCGTGACTGTGTGTAACCAACTCGACGAGTCCCTGTATTCCCACATAGGAAGGGGAGATTTGTAAAAAAAACACACAGAAAAGCTGTGTGGCTGGAATGGAGGATTCTAGTGAGCAATGATTATCATGAGGTTGCAAAGAACTGCTACTACCTACCCTTGCTGGCCTATATGGGCCCTGCCAGGACAATGCATGAGTTTCCCCGAGGAGAAAAAGACTAAGATGGATTTGCGTAACTTTATTCTCATCAAAGTGCAATGTGCAATCATCAATCACCTGGTGAATGCTAGACTTAGTCAAGAGTAATCACTGGAACTGTGCCGTTATGACCAACATTCATGGCAATAAGGAGACACACATCACACTAACAATACATGAACAATTCAGAGCTTACATTTCCACAATCATAAAAGCACATGGGTGCTTGGACACTGTAATGGCCCCTGTGGGGCGTATGTTACCCATTGTGTGAACCTGCATTGCTCGTGATTTTATAGCTTATTGCGTGGTCCTAAGAGTACTAGGACGTTGGTGCTGTACAATGTACAGCTGCAGGTACTAGGCCTGGTGCGGACCATTCCTGGGGCCCTTGGGTAAAGTGCTGGGGGCCTGTGGGAAAGTGCAAAGTGCCTACGAGCTAAACCTGGGTATACTTGGATGTCTACACTCAGATCAAATGACAATTTCGATAGTGGCCGCTGGCTAGTATCGACAAAAGGTTGTCTTCCTCTGTGCTGCAATTAAAAAAAGATATATATATATATATATATATATATATATGCTCATAGCTGTATACTCCATGTCTACACATGCTGCTATGCTGCTCTACTAATGCTTCAAGAAAGTACCTGGTGTTATGGGGGTACCCTTGTGGGTCTGGGTGGAGACATTGAATCCCGAACTGTAGAGATCCTGCAGAAAGTCCTGCTGTCTACAAGCTGTGGATTGGACCGACGGTCAACCCTGTAAAGAGAACAATCATATTGGTAATGTAAGTGAACCCTGATGGCAGGGCTTTAAGTGAGCCATAGCTAGACGGGGCCGAGCCCCAGCAGGCTCAGAAATCTCGTGAATGGGCCGATGGGGTAAATGCATTGTATATTACAATGAATGTAGCGATTATGCAAATGGTGCGGAGAGCTAAGCGACATACTCCACCATTGCCTTTGCTGCTTATGCTGGGCCTGTGATAGTCTTTGCCCGTTTCCTGCCCCCTGCAGGCTAAGCGGCATACTCCACCATTGCCTTTGCTGCTTATGCTGGGCCTGTGATAGTCTTTTCCCGTTTCCTGCCCCCTGCAGGCTAAGCGGCATACTCCACCATTGCCTTTGCTGCTTATGCTGGGCCTGTGATAGTCTTTGCCAGTTTCCTGCCCCCTGCAGGCTAAGCAGCATACTCCACCATTGCCTTTGCTGCTTATGCTGGGCCTGTGATAGTCTTTGCCCGTTTCCTGCCCCCTGCAGGCTAAGCGGCATACTCCACCATTGCCTTTGCTGCTTATGCTGGGCCTGTGATAGTCTTTGCCCGTTTCCTGCCCCCTGCAGGCTAAGCGGCATACTCCACCATTGCCTTTGCTGCTTATGCTGGGCCTGTGATAGTCTTTACCTGTTCATGCCCCCCTGCAGGCTAAGCGGCATACTCCACCATTGCCTTTGCTGCTTATGCTGGGCCTGTGATAGTCTTTGCCCGTTTCCTGCCCCCTGCAGGCTAAGTGGCATACTCCACCATTGCCTTTGCTGCTTATGCTGGGCCTGTGATAGTCTTTACCTGTTCATGCCCCCCTGCAGGCTAAGCGGCATACTCCACCATAGCCTTTGCTGCTTATGCTGGGCCTGTGATAGTCTTTGCCCGTTTCCTGCCCCTGCAGGCTAAGTGGCATACTCCACCATTGCCTTTGCTGCTTATGCTGGGCCTGTGATAGTCTTTACCTGTTCATGCCCCCTGCAGGCTAAGCAGCATACTCCACCATTGCCTTTGCTGCTTATGCTGGGCCTGTGATAGTCTTTGCCCGTTTCCTGCCCCCTGCAGGCTAAGCGGCATACTCCACCATTGCCTTTGCTGCTTATGCTGGGCCTGTGATAGTCTTTGCCCGTTTCCTGCCCCCTGCAGGCTAAGCGGCATACTCCACCATTGCCTTTGCTGCTTATGCTGGGCCTGTGATAGTCTTTACCTGTTCATGCCCCCCTGCAGGCTAAGCGGCATACTCCACCATTGTCTTTGCTGCTTATGCTGGGCCTGTGATAGTCTTTGCCCGTTTCCTGCCCCCTGCAGGCTAAGCGGCATACTCCACCATTGCCTTTGCTGCTTATGCTGGGCCTGTGATAGTCTTTGCCCGTTTCCTGCCCCATGCAGGCTAAGCGGCATACTCCAGCATTGCCTTTGCTGCTTATGCTGGGCCTGTGATAGTCTTTGCCCGTTTCCTGCCCCCTGCAGGCTAAGCGGCATACTCCACCATTGCCTTTGCTGCTTATGCTGGGCCTGTGATAGTCTTTGCCCGTTTCCTGCCCCCTGCAGGCTAAGCGACATACTCCACCATTGTCTTTGCTGCTTATGCTGGGCCTGTGATAGTCTTTACCTGTTCCTGCCCCCTGCAGGCTAAGCGGCATACTCCACCATTGCCTTTGCTGCTTATGCTGGGCCTGTGATAGTCTTTGCCCGTTTCCTGCCCCCTGCAGGCTAAGCGGCATACTCTACCATTGTCTTTGCTGCTTATGCTGGGCCTGTGATAGTCTTTGCCCGTTTCCTGCCCCCTGCAGGCTAAGCGGCATACTCCACCATTGCCTTTGCTGCTTATGCTGGGCCTGTGATAGTCTTTGCCCGTTTCCTGCCCCCTGCAGGCTAAGCAGCATACTCCACCATTGCCTTTGCTGCTTATGCTGGGCCTGTGATAGTCTTTGCCCGTTTCCTGCCCCCTGCAGGCTAAGCGACATACTCCACCATTGCATTTGCTGCTTATGCTGGGCCTGTGATAGTCTTTGCCCGTTTCCTGCCCCCTGCAGGCTAAGCGGCATACTCCACCATTGCCTTTGCTGCTTATGCTGGGCCTGTGATAGTCTTTGCCCATTTCCTGCCCCCTGCAGGCTAAGCGGCATACTCCACCATTGTCTTTGCTGCTTATGCTGGGCCTGTGATAGTCTTTGCCCGTTTCCTGCCCCCTGCAGGCTAAGCGGCATACTCCACCATTGCCTCTGCTGCTTATGCTGGGCCTGTGATAGTCTTTGCCCGTTTCCTGCCCCCTGCAGGCTAAGCGGCATACTCCACCATTGCCTTTGCTGCTTATGCTGGGCCTGTGATAGTCTTTGCCCGTTTCCTGCCCCCTGCAGGCTAAGCGGCATACTCCACCATTGTCTTTGCTGCTTATGCTGGGCCTGTGATAGTCTTTGCCCGTTTCCTGCCCCCTGCAGGCTAAGCGGCATACTCCACCATTGCCTTTGCTGCTTATGCTGGGCCTGTGATAGTCTTTGCCCGTTTCCTGCCCCCTGCAGGCTTAGCGGCATACTCCACCATTGTCTTTGCTGCTTATGCTGGGCCTGTGATAGTCTTTGCCCGTTTCCTGCCCCCTGCAGGCTAAGCGGCATACTCCAGCATTGCCTTTGCTGCTTATGCTGGGCCTGTGATAGTCTTTGCCCGTTTCCTGCCCCCTGCTGGCTAAGCGGCATACTCCACCATTGCCTTTGCTGCTTATGCTGGGCCTGTGATAGTCTTTACCTGTTCCTGCCCCCTGCAGGCTAAGCGGCATACTCTACCATTGCCTTTGCTGCTTGTGCTGGGCCTGTAATAGTCTTTGCCCGTTTCCTGCCCCCTGCAGGCTAAGCGGCATACTCCAGCATTGCCTTTGCTGCTTATGCTGGGCCTGTGATAGTCTTTGCCCGTTTCCTGCCCCCTGCAGGCTAAGCGGCATACTCCAGCATTGCCTTTGCTGCTTATGCTGGGCCTGTGATAGTCTTTGCCCGTTTCCTGCCCCCTGCAGGCTAAGCGGCATACTCCAGCATTGTCTTTGCTGCTTATGCTGGGCCTGTGATAGTCTTTGCCCGTTTCCTGCCCCCTGCAGGCTAAGCGGCATACTCCAGCATTGCCTTTGCTGCTTATGCTGGGCCTGTGATAGTCTTTGCCCGTTTCCTGGCCCTTGCAGGCTAAGCGGCATACTCCAGCATTGCCTTTGCTGCTTATGCTGGGCCTGTGATAGTCTTTACCTGTTCATGCCCCCCTGCAGGCTAAGCAGCATACTCCACCATTGTCTTTGCTGCTTATGCTGGGCCTGTGATAGTCTTTGCCCGTTTCCTGCCCCCTGCAGGCTAAGCGGCATACTCCACCATTGCCTTTGCTGCTTATGCTGGGCCTGTGATAGTCTTTGCCCGTTTCCTGCCCCCTGCAGGCTAAGCGGCATACTCCACCATTGCCTTTGCTGCTTATGCTGGGCCTGTGATAGTCTTTGCCCGTTTCCTGCCCCCTGCAGGCTAAGCGGCATACTCCACCATTGCCTTTGCTGCTTATGCTGGGCCTGTGATAGTCTTTGCCCGTTTCCTGGCCCTTGCAGGCTAAGCGGCATACTCCACCATTGCCTTTGCTGCTTATGCTGGGCCTGTGATAGTCTTTACCTGTTCATGCCCCCCTGCAGGCTAAGCGGCATACTCCAGCATTGCCTTTGCTGCTTATGCTGGGCCTGTGATAGTCTTTGCCCGTTTCCTGCCCCCTGCAGGCTAAGCGGCATACTCCACCATTGCCTTTGCTGCTTATGCTGGGCCTGTGATAGTCTTTGCCCGTTTCCTGCCCCCTGCGGGCTAAGCGGCATACTCCAGCATTGCCTTTGCTGCTTATGCTGGGCCTGTGATAGTCTTTGCCCGTTTCCTGCCCCCTGCAGGCTAAGCGGCATACTCCACCATTGCCTTTGCTGCTTATGCTGGGCCTGTGATAGTCTTTGCCCGTTTCCTGCCCCCTGCAGGCTAAGCGGCATACTCCAGCATTGCCTTTGCTGCTTATGCTGGGCCTGTGATAGTCTTTGCCCGTTTCCTGCCCCCTGCAGGCTAAGCGGCATACTCCACCATTGCCTTTGCTGCTTATGCTGGGCCTGTGATAGTCTTTGCCCGTTTCCTGCCCCCTGCAGGCTAAGCGGCATACTCCAGCATTGCCTTTGCTGCTTATGCTGGGCCTGTGATAGTCTTTGCCCGTTTCCTGCCCCCTGCAGGCTAAGCGGCATACTCCAGCATTGCCTTTGCTGCTTATGCTGGGCCTGTGATAGTCTTTGCCCGTTTCCTGCCCCCTGCAGGCTAAGCGGCATACTCCAGCATTGCCTTTGCTGCTTATGCTGGGCCTGTGATAGTCTTTGCTTGTTTCCTGCCCCCTGCAGGCTAAGCGGCATACTCCACCATTGCCTTTGCTGCTTATGCTGGGCCTGTGATAGTCTTTGCCCGTTTCCTGCCCCCTGCAGGCTAAGCGGCATACTCCACCATTGCCTTTGCTGCTTATGCTGGGCCTGTGATAGTCTTTGCCCGTTTCCTGGCCCTTGCAGGCTAAGCGGCATACTCCACCATTGCCTTTGCTGCTTATGCTGGGCCTGTGATAGTCTTTGCCCGTTTCCTGCCCCCTGCAGGCTAAGCGGCATACTCCAGCATTGCCTTTGCTGCTTATGCTGGGCCTGTGATAGTCTTTGCCCGTTTCCTGGCCCTTGCAGGCTAAGCGGCATACTCCACCATTGCCTTTGCTGCTTATGCTGGGCCTGTGATAGTCTTTGCCCGTTTCCTGCCCCCTGCAGGCTAAGCGGCATACTCCACCATTGCCTTTGCTGCTTATGCGGGGCCTGTGATAGTCTTTGCCCGTTTCCTGCCCCCTGCAGGCTAAGCGGCATACTCCAGCATTGTCTTTGCTGCTTATGCTGGGTCTGTGATAGTCTTTGCCCGTTTCCTGCCCCCCTGCAGGCTAAGCGGCATACTCCACCATTGTCTTTGCTGCTTATGCTGGGCCTGTGATAGTCTTTGCCCGTTTCCTGCCCCCTGCAGGCTAAGCGGCATACTCCAGCATTGTCTTTGCTGCTTATGCTGGGTCTGTGATAGTCTTTGCCCGTTTCCTGCCCCCCTGCAGGCTAAGCGGCATACTCCACCATTGCCTTTGCTGCTTATGCTGGGCCTGTGATAGTCTTTGCCCGTTTCCTGCCCCCTGCAGGCTAAGCGGCATACTCCAGCATTGCCTTTGCTGCTTATGCTGGGCCTGTGATAGTCTTTGCCCGTTTCCTGCCCCCTGCAGGCTAAGCGGCATACTCCACCATTGCCTTTGCTGCTTATGCTGGGCCTGTGATAGTCTTTGCCCGTTTCCTGGCCCTTGCAGGCTAAGCGGCATACTCCAGCATTGCCTTTGCTGCTTATGCTGGGCCTGTGATAGTCTTTACCTGTTCATGCCCCCCTGCAGGCTAAGCAGCATACTCCACCATTGCCTTTGCTGCTTATGCTGGGCCTGTGATAGTCTTTACCCGTTTCCTGCCCCCTGCAGGCTAAGCGGCATACTCCAGCATTGCCTTTGCTGCTTATGCTGGGCCTGTGACCTGCAGATCTTACCTGGGTGCTGTCAGAGTGATGGGGGGTACTGTGCGCTGTCACTGAGAGCTGGAAGCTGCATCTGGCGAAAAGGAGCACACTTTAAATCTTAAAAGCGTGTGCTCTTGAATGTCCCCTGTGCTTAGGGACCCCCTGCTCGCCTGAGTAGTGCCCTTCACGATTCACTCTGCCGTGCTGGCGCTGCCCCACGAGTCTATTATACTGCAGAGTCGTGGGTGGTCTAGTCTGCTCTCTCTGGCCACCTATAACATGCTCTCCACTGCTTTCTACCCCAGGGCTAATTCAACAGTGCGTGGAAAAAACAGCCCTGCTGGTCATGGGGCCACATGCGTGTTTGCCAAGTATTGAATGCTCCATTTTACAATAGTGAACAGTGCCTGCAGCCCGCCAACGTGTGCCTCAAGGCGCATTAGCCATGTTCCCCAAGTGAAAGGGAGGGTTCTGCGTCAGGAGGAGCGAGTTGGGGGAGGTATGTCCTTATGATTGGGCGGAAGGAAGTATTAGGTGCTTGGGAATACGCCGTACGGAGTTCCTAGGGGCACAGTATGGGACCAATTCTGATCTCATGGATAGGGTAAGATGGCAGCTTCTAGATTGGGACCCATGTCAATATCGTGTCAATATTGTGGCTGGGGAGGATAAACACCCTGAAGATGATGACCCTCCCCCCAAAGATCCTCTACTATTTTCAGGCTCTCCTCGTGGCTGTTCCGAAAAAAATCTTTAAGGCGCTTCAAAAACAAATGGGTAACTTTATTTGGAGCAACCAAAAAACAGAGACCTCCATGAAGCTGCTAATGCCACCCACTCGTAAGGGAAGTCTGTGGATAATGAACGTTTGTGTCTATTATTTGGTGGCCCAGATCCGGGTGGTTCTTGAGTGGTTTAAAGATGATCAGGGCAAGATATGGAGGCCGATGGATAGGGCAGTGGTGGGGAAGTCCCTAGACGAAGTGCTTTGGTCCCCTAGGGCAGACCGGCCTAAGATTGTTTATAGGAGTAGGTTCACAGCACTGCTGGGGGATTCCCTGGTTAAGATGATGGACATGGTGGAGGGTCAAGATATCAAGAATTACCTTCAGTGCAAACAACCCTTCGAACTGGGTCAGGGGGAGAGATTTAGGTACTCTCAATTACAGCATTGGCTTATTAATCTGGTGGCCATGAAGGCTGCGACCAGAGATCTCATCCCCTTTGAGAAATATGTAGCGACTAATGATGGGGACACACACATTATAGCAGCGCTCTATAAGATATTATCCAATCCTCTAGTGGCGGAGCAAGTGGCCATATATGCGACAGGGGGAAGCCACTCTGCAACACAAAATAGAGGGGGACCAATGGGATCGATTGTTGGGGAATAGATTCTAGTTGACTAGGGCGGTGCAGATCAGGGAAATGTGGATTAAGTTCATGGTGCAGTGACACCTCACCCCCGAAAGACTGCACAAATGCTACTCGACGGTCCATTATGGGTGCTGGAGAGGGTGGGACGAGCTTGGATCCTGGGATCATATATGATGATCATGTGGAAAATTACAGACCTTCTGGGTTTCTATAAAGAGCGCAATATCGGGGATTTATGGGATACAGGCTCACAAGGATTTGGGGGAGGCCATGGAGAGCATGCTCACTAAGGCTCAGAGGAAGGCTTACATGATCCTCAGTGTAGCGGCATTGCTGCCAGTGGCACAGAAATGGAAAAATAAGGCTATACCCACAGAACAAGAGGGGATAGCTAAGATTTGGAACTTTGGTGCCCTGGAATGAGTGACATGCTCGGTGCTCGGTGCAGGGGGATTTGCAAATGTTTGGCCAGACTCGGATGTAGTCTTATCCTTTCTTCGCAAAGACTCTAGAAAGGCACTTTGCCCACAAAGACTGTGGATGCTGGAACTGGCTTGAATACGCATTAGGGAACCTTGGGGGAGGGATCAGCTGTCCATTTGTTCAAGAGGGGGGTTGTTGGGGCAGGGGAACGAATGAGGGAGGTTTCATATTTGTTGAAAATGCTAAAAAAAAGCATTAAAGAAAAAGGGCATCATTAGAAGGGTGGCGCTCCCGTAATGAAGGGTGCAAGTACGGGACCGGCACCCTTCATTACAAGAGCGCCTATTATGAGGTTCCTTTTTTGGGACCCGGACCTGAAACCAGACGTCCTTTCCGGGTCCCGCGAGGGGAAGAGGGAGCTAATAACGGGCCATTCGTAATGTGCCCGTTATTACCTCCCTCCCCATTCCCTTTGGACTCTATGGGGGCTCAAATGGGAATGGGGATGGGTTCATGCAAGGAGGAATTACCGGGTCCTCCAATGTCGGAATGACCCAGTAATTCCTCGTTGCAGGAACCCTGTATTGGAGCCCGGTATGGAGGCAGCCATGGCGCTAATAGCACCATGGCTACCTCCATACTCGTAATGAGGCCAAAGACTTGAACGAACGCTTCAGCTCGCTTTAGCTTATTCACGAGTAAAGGTTTGAATTGTATACTGTTGACGGCGGTGCTCGCGCAGGAGATCAGAACGCCCGGTTTCAGTAACCGGCTTCTGATATGAACTTCTGCGAATTGCCCTAATTCTACAACTTCTACTACTTCTGTCTCTTCCAGGACCTGCACCATTCCTCACTGAAGGCGTCCTCGGTCCCGCCACTTAGTTTTGGAGCCCCTCTAGCTCCTAAAACATGCGACTCAAACACAGCTCCTTACTTCGATCTCCGACATGGCACATGCCCAGCAATCATGGCAATCAGGCTTATATGGGGAATGACAATCTTGCAGCACGTCTTCCGCTGTGCAGCCTCTGCACTTCAGATTTTGGGAGAACAATGCCCTCTCAGGACAGGCAGTTGAAGTCTGACTGTTACAAGTCCCGGCGTCTCTTTGGTTTTCCCGGATTTCCCACTTCTGCTTAAATTGTAACACTGCTCTGCAGCACTCTTCCTCATCCCACTACTTTTGGAACTATGGGACTTGTAGTCCCAAACAGTGAAGTTAGGTTTTCCTACTCTGTCTACCTGGCAGAACCCCATCACTAATGTGGTATTACAGGGAAAATTGAACAAGGGGTTTTCCCAGTTGGCCTGACCCCCCCCTTCATGTGATCCTCCCTTAGAACACCACCCCCAGGGTTGGGATCAGAAAGTGTCTGCCCTTCCCTGGCCACATGAGAAGGGTCCTAGGCCAGATTTCTAGAGGGAACCATTACTGATTCGGCACATACCTCCTTGCTTGCATACTTTGCGTGATAATCTCTGCTTCTTTGTGAAAATCGGCGAGATTGGTGCAATTATGTCTCGCTCTGAGAAACTGGCTAAATGGGATATTAGTTTTAAAATTTTAGGATGTTGGCTGTGATGATGTAGGATGGTGTTCCTATCAGTGGGCTTGCGGTATAACGTTACAGCTAGTTGTCCCCGGTCTGCTTTAATGAGCCAGTCTAGGTAAGAAATGGAGAATTGACTCTTAGTTTGTGTAAACTTTAAGTTAGTGTCCAGGGTGTTCATCCACCGGCCGATTTCTGCGAGTTTGATCTGGTTACCCGTCAAGATAAGGATGTCATCAATGTATCTTTTATACAGCTTGATATGTGCCAGATATGGGTTATTAGGGGACAAAATGTGCCTAGCCTCAAAGACGCTGACAAACGAATTGGCCAAGCTTGGCGCAAATGTCGCCATCATAAATGTTCCTTTTGGTTTGCTGGAAAAACTTGTTTCTGAAGATTAAGTAATTAAGTTTGAGGCCAACTTCTGCTAGATTGATGAGGACATCAATTGGCACCTGTTGTGGTCTGGCTCTAGTGTCTAGATCTTTCCTTAGTACATAGAGGCCTTGGTCTTGGGGAATGTTAGTATATCATGACTATATGGGGGTCATTCCAAGGTGGGCGGTAAGGGTTTATGGGCACCGGTACGGATGCCGGTGCCGGTAAACCCTTACCGCCTTATTCCGAGGTCCCTTAGCGGGACCCGCAAAGGACATGTGTTCAGACCAAACGTCCTTAGCGGGTCCCACTAAGAGACCAGGGCGCTAACAACAGGTGTGCTATTTGCTGGCCCGTAATTAGCGACTTCTCTATTCCCATTGAACCCTATGGGGGCTCAAATAGGAATGGGGAATGGTTTACTGAATGAGGACTTATCGGGTCCTCCAAGGTCGGAATGACCCGGTAAGTCCCCATTCAGCCAGACCAGACCCGAACCCAGTTTTGGAGGCAGCCATGGTGCTAGTAGCACCATGGCTGCCTCCAAACTCGGAATGACCCCCTATGTCTAATGTAACTAACCAATCTGTGTTCAAACCAAAAGTAAATCCCTCGACAAGTTGAATATCTTTCCTTGTATCTTTGAGATATTATGAAGCACCCTCTGTTGACAAATGTTTGGCAGAGAAATCTATATATTTCAACACTATTTTCACTACTGTCCTTCAAGCAGAGACAACAGGTCTTCCTGGTGGTGACTCCAAGGAGTTATGGATTTTCTGCACCAGATATAAAGCTGGTACTTTTGGATTCTTTTAATTTAGGTAGGTAAATTCTTCAGAGCTAAGATGACCTTCAACATATGCTGGCTCGGTTAATTTAAGAGTGGTTTTCTGAAGCTCTTTGTTAAGCTTCCTTATGTACCATTCTACATCCTATATTACAATCCCTCCTCCCTTGACGGTTGGCTTTATAACGACTGACTTCCATTGTTCTAAAGATCGAAGTTCCAAGTACTGGTCATTCGTGAGATTGAATGTGGCATGATTTGTTTTGCCAAGATGTAATCCAAACCATTGAGGATAATGGATTCAAAGGTGGGTACTTCTTTGGGCATTACTTTAGTGGCTGGTAAAAAGAATGATTTACTCTGCAGTCCTGTCACTGAAAGGTGACCTGGTTTTTTTCTGTCACTGTCAAAGAACATGTGTAATCTAATGTTTCTCAGGATTTGTCAAATCTCTGTTTTGACCATAAACTGGGGAGAAACTGTGTGAGGACAAAAGAGAGTCCTTTATTAAGAACTTGGACATGTGCTTCAGATAACTGCAATCTTGACAGTGGGGCGTGACTGGCACAGCTCTGTGTTCCAGCAATAGTAGCCTAAACCACATCTATTGCTGCATTTCTTAAATAGTGTTCTAAGATATGAAATGAGAAGAACGGGTTGTGTTTCGAAAAATGTTAATCCCATGCAAATTTGCTCTGCACACCACCGCTCTTAAACAAAACACTACGGGCCGCATCACAGTCTGGCGGTAACCCTTAAAAGTGGCAGTCACGGTAATAGCACCACTAATTCCGTTCTGCTGGATCATGAGCCTGCGCAAATACTGGATGATTTTGTGAGCTAAACTATAGTGTGTGAGGGGTCGCAACCAAATATTGCTTCTTTGTGGTCTGAGATTATCGCTCCTGTTTTCGAGTTTAGGATGGGTACGGAATCTGAGGTCCTAGTCATTTTGCAACAGATTTAGCCCACTTATTGTAAGGGAGATGCCTGACCAGCTATGATCGTTAAGGACTGTGCTTCAAAACGTATTCCTTTGATTGTGAAATGTATTAATTCCTCCTTAGGAAAGGTTTTGTTCCACCATGTATTAATCAGGCATGGATATCACCCTTGATCCGAACATCCCTTTAAATTATTGCTCTATTAGTAACACTCTGTTTTTGTTGAAAATTCTGGATATGGTGGCCTATATTCAAATTCAGGATGTTCTGTCCAGCAATAAGATCTTGGGCCAATGACAGTCCGGTTTTCGCAGTTCTAGTAGTACTGAATCCGCCCTGTTGTATTTGAAGGCGAATATGCTTCAGGTTTTTGAATGAGGTGGCACTGCACTTCTTATGCTCCTTGATTTGTCGGCAGCGTTTCACTCAGTTGATAGTTCGCTGCTGGTATCTAGGCTGCTATTTTCTGCCTGTTTTTTTTTCTGCGGCAGCCAGCTGGATCGAGTAATTTCTATCTGACCGCTCAGCTAGGGTGTTGTCGGGGAACTTTGGGCCGACAATTTCTTGGTGTCGTGCGGAGTCCCTCAGGGATCCAGCTTGTCACCTACATTTTTTAATATCTTCACTCTGCCACTTTTTGATCTGCTTGATTCTAATGAGGTGCTTTATACTAATTATGCAGATGATAGTCAGTGGGCCTCATTACGGGTTTGGCCGTAGCTGTGCCAGTAACACAGGCATGGCTGCCGCCAAACCTGTGATTATACCGGCACCCGGCAATGGGGATGAACGTTGGGACTCCGACATTGGCGGACCCAATTTGTCCCCATTGTCGGGTGTCGGTAATAAGGAAATCCACATCCCCATTCGGCCCCATAGGGCTGAATGGGAATGGGGAGCTCATATGCACCTGCACCGTTCATAGCGGTGCTGGTGCATCTGACGAGTTGTGCTTGCGGGTGCCGCACTGCCCGCTAGGTCTGACTTGGCAGGCAGTGCGACACCCGCGAGCACACCTCGTAGTATGGCAGTATGCAGTTTCTCTGGGGGAACTGGAAGAGGAGAGGGTGAATCAGACCCCAACACGGGTTAAGCAAACACAGGGCCTCATTACGAGGTTGGAGGTAACCATGGCGCTATTAGCACCATGGCTGCCTCCAAAACCTTGCCTACTCCGCCCTGGTGAATGGAGCTATTACCGCCCCATTCCAAGGTTGGCGGAGCCGGTAATTCCCCATTCACCAGGGCCCTTCCCATTACCATTTCAGCCCCCATAGGGCTCAATGGGAATGGGGGAGGCGCTAATAACGGTACCGCACATTGCGTAAATGTGCCCTTACCGGTGCCGGTAATCCCTTACCGCCCACCTCATAATGAGTCCCACAGACTCTAAGGCAGGGTGAGAGGAGGGAGGATGACCCCCAAAGTGGGGTGAGAGAATCCAGACTCCAAGGCAGAATGAGCAAGACAAGACCACACGATAGGGTGAGAGATTAACAGCCCTAAGGTGGGGTGAGCGAGACAAGACCCCAAAGTGGGGTGAGAGAAGTTAGCCCTAAGGCAGGGTGAGAGAAGGACAACTACAAGGCGGGGTGAGCGAAATAAGACCCCCAAAGCAGGGTAAGAGGTGAAGATCCCAGCTTGGGTGAGAGAGTCAGAACCCCAAAGCAGAAGAGAGACACCAGACTCCAAGGGCGGGTGCAAGAAAACAAAACCAAAGACAGGGTATCAGTTAAAAACTGTCTTAGGGGCGAGAACGGTCAGAACCATCCTAGCAGACGATACCCATAACTCTCTCCAAGAGTGGTGGGAAAAGGACTAGAACCAGATGAAAGCACTCATGGAACTTGACTGAGCTGTGCTGGAGAGAGGGCACTTGAAACTACATTCTGACCACTGCATTAACTGTGCATCACGGGCAGCAAGCCCTACTAAGGACAACATGCCTGAGTGGGGGTCAGAAAGCAACCACAATTCACATGCAAGGGCTGAGGCCCTGAGTGTACCTTTGGTTGAGTTATATGTTTCGCTGTAAAAGTGGTAGGGACAGAATCTAGGTTAACATAGGCTTTCGGACAAAGGACTTTATTGTTTGTAATAACCTCACTGACGAGCACCATTGGACAGTTTCTTTTGTAGAATAGGGCCAAGATCATAGATCTAGGGATGGAAGAGGTTTTTAGATGGTAATAAAATACATTTAGGGCATCATTACGAGTGTGACGGTCCGGAAACAAGGGTGCCAGGATAGCTTTGCCAGAGATTGGCCAAGGGGCTCCCCTTGGCCAATCTCTGTGACAAGTGACAAGGGAGAACAATCAGAGCCGGGAGGAGTCTACACTCCCTTCCCTTGGAAGGGGATAGGCTAGGCTATAGAAGCGTACCCAGCACAGAGGAGATTGAAAGGTGTTTGGGTGAGGGCATGTCTTCTTTTTCTCCAGTTGTGTCGGCTGAGTGAGAAACCAGAGGGTGTCTCACCCACTAGTTCCCAGGGTTCTCTCTCTCAGGTGGCCAGGGCACAGCCATCACCGTTGGATCCAGACCCAGGGAGTGGACCAGTGCGGGATGATCACCTGGGTGAGGGGTCTTTGGGAAGTGGGGGTACGGCAGTCAATGGTGATATGCGGTATTACCCCCTTTTTTGTACATCCAACCCATCCTATTTTTTGGGATCCAATTTTCCAGCTCCCCCCCTTTCTGCACAAACACTAGGTCGGGGAAGAGGGCGACTGAGAGTAACAAAACCAACTCTTACACATCGTACTGAACATGTCCCGCTAATCGGGTTAGGCAAAGTCAGGCACTTGACTTCAAATACATACACCTGATTCCAATTAGCTCTCCCCACATGGATAAAAGGTGGAACCTAGAGACACACTATGAGCAAGGTGGTACTCAAGTATGAGCAGAACTTCCGATGTGAAGGCAAACCTATTGGAGCAGATCGACGGACCAAGGGACGAGAGCAGTGGGTCGAAAACCCCAAGAGTTCCCTACAGGAGGACGTTGCCTCCACAGGGTCATGAAGGACACGTGGAGAAGGCCAGATCGCAATATTGAAGACTGCAGAGTGTTTCAAGGATGCCAGCGACCCTCCTGTGTGAATGACAAGTTGGGGAGGAGAGGTCAAGCCTTTGGTACTAACCCTGACTCGTGAATTAGATATCAGAAAAGCAATAAAGAACCGCACACAGCCAGTAATTTGGCAAGCGACCTGAGAAACCGGTGTGTGCGAAGAAAGAGTGAAGTTTGCAGCAATAATAGTGCAAGTGAAGGCTGGACATTTGTTTTTGAGACACGAAGAAAGGCAGACTTGCGAATTTACTTTAAAGTAAAGATAACTGTGGAAGTAATGATACCGAGTAATGGAGTGGTCTGGCAAAATGGAGTAGCCCATTCGAAAGTCTCAGTGAAAGGTGCTTTGTCTGAGGCGATAAAAGTGAATGTACTATAAAAGGGAAAGTGAACAAAGTGAATCCAGAGTAAAGGGGAGAGGAAAAGCTGAACATTGAAGTCGAAGTGGTCCTGGGGTGGTCTGAAAGGGAAGCACTACGCATTCAAAGAGCAAGGGGCCCACGTCTGGATGACCCTGGGAAGCTTAGGGTGACTAGACCTAAGGCGCTTGAAAAATCAAAAATTTATCATGGGTGCCCCTCTATGAGAATGAACATGGCAAAAGAGGCCTGTTCTTTGGGAAGGTACCCACTCTAGAGTCTGCAGCCACATTTTAGCTCACTGTACCTTTCACAGATGGTAAATATCCATTTGCATATCAGTCTTTGTCCCGCCCACATGGGCAGTCCAGCATCGAAATGCTATGGCAATTCCTTTCTGAACAAGAGTACCAACAGCAACCCCATACACATGTTTCAACCTTGTTGGTCATCATCAGTGAGGTGGAGCTGTGCCTCTCTGAGCACAGTGATCAAGGGGTGCACGCAGTGCTCCAGATAAGATTTTGAGGTGGGAGTATTTTACTCCCTATTTTTAAACTTTGAGACTAAGGGCCTCATTACTCGGAAGGCGGTGATCCAGGGTGCTATTAGCACCCTGGACCATGCCGGTAAATTACCGGCACCGCCTTGGCGGAAAGGGGATTTACCGCCCCATTCCAATGTCGGTGGGGCGGTAAATCCCCCTTCCGCCATTGCCCTTCCCCATTCCCATTTCTGCCCCATAGCGCTCTATGGGAATGGGGAAGGCGCTAATTACGGCAACGCAATTTTGCGGTGCCGTAATTAGCTCCGAGGTCCCTTAGCGGGTTGGTTTTTAACGCCTGCAAAAAGCAGGCGTTAGAGCACCAACCCGCAAAGGGACCTCGTAGTACGGCGGTAAGGGTTAACGGTCACCGTTGCCATTAACGGTGACCGTTAACCCTTACCGCCGTCCGTGTAATGAGGCTCTAAATGTGATTTTAAGAGATTAAAAAATGACTTTTATCCTTTTCAAGAGAGTAAAATGTTTGTGACATCCAGGTGACATGTGCAAAAACTGTATGGAAATCATTGCTATGCGGCAGCTTTCAGCATTGTGACAGAATACACCAGTCATTTTTTTTCTATGGTCTGGCCCTTTGATCTCTCCTGTGTACATTTAAATGTTGAAAACACGAAATCCTAGCCAATTACATAGTAAAGCAAGCATGAATTGTATTGTGTGTTTTGCGGTTCGATAGCAGAATTGTCTTTTGATGTTTAATGAAAGTTCTCATTTCCTGGAGCTATTACTATCTAATAGTATGCCAATGTTAAGATAAAACAGTGCAGAGAGGCAAGGACTCCATGCTAAATTCTATATCTAATCTCATGGTCAAATGGTTATTTATATAGCGCTTTTGACAAAGCGCTGTACATAGAACATATTTATAAAAATTATACAAATCAAAAGAAGCCTTCTGGTTTCTGCAAAGTAACCTGTCCTTTGCACTGCCCTCTGCTCTAAACTTGTGTGTAAATGAACACAGGAAAATAATAAAGCTGTCGTATTTACAAGATTTTCATGCATAAAAAGGCCTAGTACGCACCTAATCTGGAGGCCTGGGTCCATGTCTGGAGAAGGGAATTGCCATAGCATTTCGGTGCTGGAATGCCCATGTGAGCGTGACAAAGACTGATATGCAAATGGTTATTTCCCATCTATGAATGGTACATTGAGTTACAGTGTGGCTGCAGACTCTAGAGTGGGTACCTTCCCAAAGAACAGGCCATTTTTGTCGTGTTCGTTCTCATTGAGGGGCGCCCATGACTAATTTTTGATTTTTGAAGGGCCTTAGGTCTAGTCACCATAAGTTTCCGAGGGTCATCCAGACGTGGACCCCTTGCTCACTGTGCTCAGAGAGGCACAGCTCCACCTCACTGATGATGCCCAACAAGGTTGAAACACGTGTATGGGGTTGCTGTTGGTACTCTTGTTCAGAAAGGAATTGCCATAACGTTTCGGTGCTGGACTGCCCATGGGGGCGGGACAAAAAATGATATGCAAATGGATATTTCCCATCTGTGAAAAGTGCAGTGAGCTAAAGTGTGGCTGCGGACTCTAGAGTGGGTACCTTCCCAAAGAACAGGCCATGTTTGCTGTGTTCGTTCTCATAGAAGGGTGCCCATGACTCATTGCTGGTATTTGATTATGTTTCTCCACATCCTCGGTTAAAAGACTGGGCATCACTACCAAAGAAGACTCTAGCGGATCTTCCTTCCATTCCGTTAAGGTGTTAAAATATCTGGCTGAGATGCTCTACAATTACATGGGCCAGTCTGTTCTAAGACCTTGTATGGACCCTGCCACCAGGACAGGGAGCAACACTAATACTTTCTATTCTATGGAAAGAGAGCGAGTAGCTGTTTCCCGGTCATGCACGCCCTTTTGATATTCTTAGTTAAGAGGGAATGGACTAGATCTTGATACATTTTCGTATGTTCCTTTATTTTCCGTGCTGTCTGGGATAAAGGTAATGCGGCTTCCTCCCTCTCTTCCCAGGTCTCTCTAAGCATATCTAGTACATCCCTTGGTTCACGTCCATATAGAAGTTCATAAATAGCGAGAAATCTGGGGACTGGGGAACCTTTCTTACTGCAAAGAGAGACCAAGGGATCATTATATCCCAGTCCCTTTCAACGGTTTCCACAAACTATCTGAGGACTGTTTTGAGGGTCTTATTAAAAAACACATACAAATAAGGTTTAAGCCCAACACACTTCATCCACGTGGAGCTGTCATGGTTCGTCCATGACGGGTCAGTGAGCTCAGCGTCCCTGTCTTTGTCAGGGTTTCCATGGCTGCCATTCTCGCTGGTAAATATAGCCTCTGGAAGATGTCAGGACCCCCTTTCATGTCCCTGGTGGTCTACGATTGAACACAACTCTCTGGTAGAGCACCCACCTCTAATTAGTGGATGCCCATGTGGGTCCAGCGATGCCACTCTCGATCCCAGGCCTTTGCTGTCAGATTTTCCAACCACGTCAAATGTTCCTACCTCTGTATTTTGTTCTTTTTACAGCAGGTAGGAATTTCTGGTGGGTAGGAGATAACGACAAGACCTTTCTTGTGCGATTTTCCTACCCTTTCAAATGTTCCTATCTGTAGGATTTTCTGACAGACAGGAAAATGTGACAAACAATGCTGTCAGATGTTCCTAGTGATAGGAGTGTCTGTGATAAGTCACTATGATAATATATACGTAAATACAATATACCTCCCTCCTCCTGCATCTAGCGCCCACCTTCCCCCCTTGTCCTATTACCATTATTCTTCTCCCTTCCTTGTCAAAAGGAACTTTGCCCCCTAAGGAACCCTCGGGTTGTGGAGATAATTGACCCCATCCTCCAGATTGGGGGCTGGAGGACCAAATACAGTTCAATAAAGTTCCCAGCGTTTCTTAATATGGCAAGTGTGCTATTCAATGGGGAGATCACACACCCGTGCCCTAGGTGTGTGATATTGGGATGAATTCCGTGCACACTCATCATCTTCCAGTGAGTATCCCAACATCCTCCCATCACGATAGCACAATCTGCACAGCCCACAGCACACACAGCACTACCCATCATGCAGCACACTCCTGCACAGCCCATGACACAGAACACTCAGCAATACCCATCACGCAGCACACTCCTGCACAGCCCATGACACAGCGCACCTTGCACAGCCCATCACACAGCACAATCCTGCACATCCCATCACACAGAACACCTTGCACAGCCCATCACACAACACACTCCTGCACAGCCCATCACACAGAACACCCTGTACAGCCCATCCCACAGCACACCTTGCACAGCCCATCACTCACCTGATCAGAAGCTGATGTGCCTTTCTGCTCTCAGCTGGGATTTCCTGCAGCTGAAAGTAGTTTCTGGGGCTGTAACTGAGCAGAAGGCGGGGTGCAGACTCCAGACACGCACTGCTACAAACAGGAGCTTATCCGAAATATGGGAGCCTTATATCGGAATCATGTCCAAGGTACTGCGCAAACCCCGAGCATAATACACTGCTCCCCAGGACATGCACAGAGGCAGCACCTCAGCCTCAGAGACCCATTATAATATCTAATGCACAAGTCCAGACCCTGAGGCGCTGCTCCCCAGGACATGCACAGAGGCAGCACCTCAGCCTCAGAGACCCATTATATAATCTAATGCACAAGTCCAGACCCCGAGACACTGCTCCCCAGAGGCAGCCTCAGAGACCCATCGTATAATCTAATGCACAAACCCAGACCCTGAGACACTGCTCCCCAGGCATGCACAGAAGCAGCCCCTCAGCCTCAGAGACCCATCGTATAATCTAATGCACAAGTCCAGACCCTGAGGCACTGCTCCCCAGGACATACTCAGAGGCAGCACCTCAGCCTCAGAGACCCATTATATAATCTAATGCACAAGTCCAGACCCCGAGGCACTGCTCCCCGGGACATGCACAGAGACAGCACCTCAGCCTCAGAGACCCATTATATAATCTAATGCACAAGTCCAGACCCCGAGACACTGCTCCCCGGGACATGCACAGAGGCAGCACCTCAGCCTCAGAGACCCATTATATAATCTAATGCACAAGTCCAGACCCCGAGACACTGCTCCCCGGGACATGCACAGAGGCAGCACCTCAGCCTCAGAGACCCATTATATAATCTAATGCACAAATCCAGACCCCGAGACACTGCTCCCCAGAGGCAGCCTCAGAGACCCATCGTATAATCTAATGCATAAATCCAGACCCCGAGACACTGCTCCCCAGGACATGCACAGAGGCAGCACCTCAGCCTCAGAGACCCATAGTATAATCTAATGCACAAGTCCAGACCCTAAGGCACTGCTCCCCAGGCATGCACAGAGGCAGCCCCTCAGCCTCAGAGACCCATCGTATAATCTAATGCACAAGTCCAGACCCTGAGGCACTGCTCCCCAGGACATACTCAGAGGCAGCCCCCCAGCCTCAGAGACCTATTATATAATCTAATGCACAAGTCCAGACCCCGAGGCACTGCTCCCCGGGACATGCACAGAGACAGCACCTCAGCCTCAGAGACCCGTTATATAATCTAATGCACAAGTCCAGACCCCGAGACACTGCTCCCCGGGACATGCACAGAGGCAGCACCTCAGCCTCAGAGACCCATTATATAATCTAATGCACAAGTCCAGACCCCGAGACACTGCTCCCCAGAGGCAGCCTCAGAGACCCATTGTATAATCTAATGCATAAATCCAGACCCCGAGACACTGCTCCCCAGGACATGCACAGAGGCAGCACCTCAGCCTCAGAGACCCATAGTATAATCTAATGCACAAGTCCAGACCCTAAGGCACTGCTCCCCAGGCATGCACAGAGGCAGCACCTCAGCCTCAGAGACCCATTATATAATCTAATGCACAAGTCCAAACCCTGAGATACTGCTCCCCAGGACATGCACAGAGGCAGCATCTCAGCCTCAGAGACCCATTATATCATCTAATGCACAAGTCCAGACCCTGAGGCACTGCTCCCCAGGACATGCACAAAGGCAGCACCTCAGCCTCAGAGACCCATTATATAATCTAATGCACAAGTCCAGACCCCGAGGCACTGCTCCCCGGGACATGCACAGAGACAGCACCTCAGCCTCAGAGACCCGTTATATAATCTAATGCACAAGTCCAGACCCCGAGACACTGCTCCCCAGAGGCAGCCTCAGAGACCCATCGTATAATCTAATGCATAAATCCAGACCCGAGACACTGCTCCCCAGGACATGCACAGAGGCAGCACCTCAGCCTCAGAGACCCATTGTATAATCTAATGCACAAGTCCAGAGCCTGAGGCACTGCTCCCCAGGACATGCACAGAGGCAGCACCTCAGCCTCAGAGACCATAGCTCTCAACTCACCCGCTTTTGACGGGTGTCACCCGCCTTGCAAAGGGCTGACTCACCCGCCCAGCCTCCTGCACGCCCATTCACTCCAATGGGCGTCTCACCCGCCAAAAACAAAATCGGGTGATTTCACCCGCCTTTGCGAGACAAATGGTTGAGAGCTATGTCAGAGACCCATCATATAATCTAATGCACAAGTCCAGACCCCGAGGCACTCCTCCCTGGGACATGCACAGAGGCAGCACCTCAGCCTCAGAGACCCATTATATAATCTAATGCACAAGTCCAGACCCCGAGACACTGCTCCCCAGGACATGCATAGAGGCAGCACCTCAGCCTCAGAGACCCATGGTATAATCTAATGCACAAGTCCAGACTCTGAGGCACTGCTCCCCAGGACATGCACAGAGGCAGCACCACAGCCTCAGAGACCCATTATATAATCTAATGCACAAGTCCAGACCCTGAGACAGTGCTCCACAGGACATCCACAGAGGCAGCACCACAGCCTCAGAGACCCATTATATAATCTAATGCACAAACCCAGACCCTGAGGCACTGCTCCCCAGAGGCAGCCCCACAGCCTCAGGCTCCCAGTGAGTAACCTGATATCTAAACACAGAGCATGAGACACGGCCCCCAAAGACATGCTCAGAAACAGCCCCACATCCTCAGGGTCCCAGTGTTAACCTGATGTATAAACACAGAGCACGAGACACAGCCCCCCAAGACATGCTCAGAGGCACCCCACACCACAGGCCAGACCTATTATGAACGAGAAGAGAATCTATCAGGGTTTACACCTCAACCTGACTGAATATAAGAAAAGGCTTCATGGTCACTGCCAGTGTCTCGGTGGCAGGGGGAGGGCGGTGGAGTCTCATGTGCCGGCTTGTTCGCCTAGACTTTCCTGGTAAATGTTTAAAAACATGGAGCAAAACAACGATTTAAGCTTTACTTTTTAAACATAACCCACACTTTCCAAGTAACTTCAATGGCTGGAAGTAATTTCCTAGAAGTGGACATCAGTGTGTAAGAAAATATATTCAGCCAATGGTTATTTCTGATATCATTACACAGCTGTCAATCATTTGTATCCTCTGGGAGAGTGAAATCACTGGCATTGAACTCTATAGGCGTGAAAGGCACGTGGCGGGGGAGTGAAATGATTGCATGGCCCGACAAAATCATACATAGCTCTCAACTCACCCGCTTTTGGTGGGTGTCACCCGCCTTGCAAGCAGATGAATCACCCGCCAGGTCCCTCATATGCCCATTCACTTCTATGGGCCCTTCACCCGCCAAAAAGTAAATTGGGTGTTTTCACCCGCCATGGTGACAAACAAGGTTGGGAGTTGGGAGCTATGAATCATGAGTTGAGAGGCGTGTCATTCATGCATGCCAACATTTTGTCCCAGCTGGGAAGGAGATTTTTTAACAAAAATCGGGAGAATAGAATTTTCCCGTTGGATTGAATTGAGGTAAGAATTATTTTAGGAGGGATAGAGTACAATATAGCACCATTGTTGATGAAAGAAATGGAGTGTCTCCTGCCCAAATCAGGAGGGCTGGCATTTATGGTAATTAACAAACTCTGTGCTGTTCATTAATTTCACTTTCGAATGAGGAACCGTGCCCCGGTAGGACTCGATCCTGTAATCTGCAGTAGCTGGTAAGAATATCTGCTAAATCTCCCGCCACTTGTAGGAGTCTCCAGCAAAAGCAAATTGCGCCTGCATTTTAATTCTCTTCCAAGTCGCAGACAGTTAACATTTTCCCCCCTGCTGCCAATCTAGGCGGGCTTCATTTCTTAGACACTACATTCAGCCAATCCCGGCGCCCGGCTGAAAGCATCGTGAGACCATGTGACATACCACATGAGCCACCAAACTAGTGTCAGGAGCAGGCGCCAGTCATGTCAGCCTGTGTCCCGCTCTCCATCAGAGCAGTGCCTCAGGGTCTGCGTGTCTGTGGTCAGTAGTAGCCCTGGGGACCCAGTCACTTTACTGGGAGCAGGCGCCAGTCCTGTCAGCTGTGGCCCGCTCTCCATCAGAGCAGTGCCGCAGGGTCTGCGTGTCTGTGGTCAGTAGCAGCCGTAGGGACCCAGGCACTTTACTTGGAGTAGGAGCCAGTCCTGTCAGCCTTTAGCCCGCTCTCCATCAGAGCAGTGCCGCAGGGTCTGCGTGTCTGTGGTCAGTAGTAGCCGTAGGGACCCAGGCACTTTACTGGGAGCAGGCGCCAGTCCTGTGTCAGCCTGTGGCCCGCTCTCCATCAGAGCAGTGCCGGAGGGTCTGCGTGTCAGTGGTCAGTAGTAGCCCTAGGGACCCAGGCACTTTACTGGGAGCAGGCGCCAGTCCTGTCAGCCTGTGGTCCACTCTCCATCAGAGCAGTGCAGCAGGGTCTGCGTGTCTGTGGTCAGTAGTAGCCCTAGGGCCCCAGGCACTTTACTAGGAGCAGGCGCCAGACCTGTCATCCTGTGGCCCGCTCTTCATCAGAGCAGTGCCCCAGGGTCTGCGTGTCTGCCATCCGTAGTAGCCCCAGGGAACCAGGCACTTTACTGGGAGCAGGCACCAGTCCTGTCAGCCTGTGGCCCTCTCTACATCAGAGCAGTACTGCAGGGTCTGTGTGTCTGTGGTCAGTAATAGCCCTAGGCACCCAGGCACTTTACTGGGAGCAGGCGCCAGTCCTGTCAGCCTGTGGCCCGCTCTCCATCAGAGCAGTACTGCAGGGTCTGCGTGTCTGTGGTCAGTAGTAGCCCTAGGGACCCAGGCACTTTACTAGGAGCAGGTGCTAGTCCTGTCAGCCTGTGGCCCGCTCTCCATCAGAGCAGTGCCGCATGGTTTCCGTGTCTGTGGTCAGTAGTAGCCTAGGGACCCAGGCACTTAACTGGGAGCAGGCGCCAGTCCTGTCAGCCTGTGGCCCGCTCTCCATCAGAGTAGTGCTGCAGGGTCTGCGTGTCTGTGGTCAATAGTAGCCCTAGGGACCCAGGCACTTTACTGGGAGCAGGCGCCAGTCCTGTCAGCCTGTGGCCCGCTCTCCATCAGTGCAGTGCGCAGGGTCTGCGTGTCTGTGGTCAGTAGTAGCCCTAGGGATCCAGGCACTTTACTGGGAGCAGGCGCCAGTCCTGTCAGCCTGTGGCCCGCTCTCCATCAGAGCAGTACCGCAGAGTCTGCGTGTCTGTGGTCAGTAGTAGCCCTAGGGACCCAGGCACTTTACTGGGAGCAGGCGGCAGTCCTGTCAGCCTGTGGCCTGCTCTCCATCAGAGCAGTGCCGCAGGGTCTGCGTGTCTGTGGTCAGTAGTAGCCCTAGAGACCCAGGCACTTTACTGGGAGCAGGTGCCAGTCCTGTCAGCCTGTGGCCCGCTCTTCATCAGAGCAGTGCCCCAGGGTCTGCGTGTCTGCCATCCGTAGTAGCCCCAGGGAACCAGGCACTTTACTGAGAGCAGGCGGAGTCCTGTCAGCCTGTGGCCCTCTCTGCATCAGAGCAGTACTGCAGGGTCTGCATGTCTGTGGTCAGTAGTAGCCCTAGGGACCCAGGCACTTTACTGGGAGCAGGCGCCAGTCCTGTCAGCCTGTGGCCTGCTGTCCATCAGAGCAGTACTGCAGGGTCTGCGTGTCTGTGGTCAGTAGTAGTCCTAGGGACCCAGGCACTTTACTGGGAGCAGGAGCCAGTCCTGTCAGCCTGTGGCCCGCTCTCCATCAGCGCAGTGCCGCAGGGTCTGCGTGTCTGTGGTCAGTAGTAGCCGTAGGGACCCAGGCAATTTACTAGGAGCAGGCGGCAGTCCTGTCAGCCTGTGGCCCGCTCTCCATCAGAGCAGTACTGCAGGGTCTGCGTGTCTGTGGTCAGTAGTAGCCCTAGGGACCCAGGCACTTTACTGGGACAGGCGCCAGTCCTGTCAGCCTGTGGCCCACTCTCCATCAGAGCAGTGCACAGGGTCTGCGTGTCTGGGGTCAGTAGTGGCTGTATGGACCCAGGCACTTTACTGGGAGCAAATGCCAGTCTTGTCAGCCTGTGGCCCGCTCTCCATCAGAGCAGTGCTGCAGGGTCTGTGTGTCTGTGGTCAGTAGTAGCCGTAGGGACCCAGGCACTTTACTGAGAGCAGGCGCCAGTCCTGTCAGCCTGTGGCCCACTCTCCATCAGAGCAGTGCCGCAGGGTCTGCGTGTCTGTGGTCAGTAGTAGCTGTAGGGACCCAGGCACTTTACTGGGAGCGGGCGCCAGTCCCGTCAGCCTGTGGCCCGCTCTCCATCAGAACAGTGCCGCAGGGTCTGTGTGTCTGTGGTCAGTAGTAGTCCTAGGGACCCAGGCACTTAACTGGGAGCGGGCGCCAGTCCTGTCAGCCTGTGGCCCGCTCACCATCAGAATAGTGCTGCATGGTCTGCGTGTCTGTGGTCAGGAGTAGCCCTAGGGACCCAGGCACTTTACTAGGAGCAGTCGCCAATCCTGTCAGTCTGTGGCCCGCTCTCCATCAGAGCAGTGCCCCAGGGTCTGCGTGTCTGGCATCCGTAGTAGCCCTGGGACCCAGGCATTTTACTGGGAGCAGGCGCCAGTCCTGTCAGCCTGTGGCCTGCTGTCCATCAGAGCAGTACTGCAGGGTCTGCGTGTCTGTGGTCAGTAGTAGTCCTAGGGACCCAGGCCCTTTACTGGGAGCAGGAGCCAGTCCTGTCAGCCTGTGGCCCGCTCTCCATCAGCGCAGTGTCGCAGGGTCTGCGTGTCTGTGGTCAGTAGTAGCCGTAGGGACCCAGGCAATTTACTAGGAGCAGGCGGCAGTCCTGTCAGCCTGTGGCCCGCTCTCCATCAGAGCAGTACTGCAGGGTCTGCGTGTCTGTGGTCAGTAGTAGCCCTAGGGACCCAGGCACTTTACTGGGACAGGCGCCAGTCCTGTCAGCCTGTGGCCCGCTCTCCATCAGAGACGTGCCTCAGGGTCTGCGTGTCTGTGGTCAGTAGTAGCCCTAGGGACCCAGGCACTTTACTGGGAGCAAATGCCAGTCCTGTCAGCCTGTGGCCCGCTCTCCATCAGAGCAGTGCTGCAGGGTCTGTGTGTCTGTGGTCAGTAGTAGCCGTAGGGACCCAGGCACTTTACTGAGAGCAGGCGCCAGTCCTGTCAGCCTGTGGCCCACTCTCCATCAGAGCAGTGCCGCAGGGTCTGCGTGTCTGTGGTCAGTAGTAGCTGTAGGGACCCAGGCACTTTACTGGGAGCGGGCGCCAGTCCCGTCAGCCTTTGGCCCGCTCTCCATCAGAACAGTGCCGCAGGGTCTGTGTGTCTGTGGTCAATAGTAGTCCTAGGGACCCAGGCACTTTACTGGGAGCTGGAGCCAGTCCTGTCAGCCTGTGGCCCGCTCTCCATCAGCGCAGTGCCGCAGGGTCTGCGTGTCTGTGGTCAGTAGTAGCCGTAGGGACCCAGGTAATTTACTAGGAGCAGGCGGCAGTCCTGTCAGCCCGTGGTCCGCTCTCCATCAGAGCAGTGCACAGGGTCTGCGTGTCTGGGGTCAGTAGTAGCCGTATAGACCCAGGCACTTTACTGGCAGCAAACGCCAGTCCTGTCAGCCTGTGGCCCGCTCTCCATCAGAGCAGTGCCGCAGGGTCTGCATGTCTGTGGTCAATAGTAGCCATAGGGACCCAGCCACTTTACTGGTAGCAGGCGCCAGTCCTGTCAGCCTGTGGCCCGCTCTCCATCAGAGCAGTGCCGCAGGGTCGGCATGTCTGTGGTCAGTAGTAGCCATAGGGACCCAGCCACTTTACTGGGAGCAGGTGCTAGTCCTGTCAGCCTGTGGCCCGCTCTCCACCAGAGCAGTGCCGCAGGGTCTGCGTGTCTGTGGTCAGTAGTAGCCGTAGGGACCCAGGCACTTTACTGGGAGCAGGCGCCAGTCCTGTCAGCCTGTGGCCCGCTCTCCATCAGAGCAGTGCACAGGGTCTGCGTGACTGTGGTCAGTAGTAGCATTAGGTGCCCAGGCACTTTACTGGGAGCGGGCGCCAGTCCCGTCAGCCTGTGGCCCGCTCTCCATCAGAACAGTGCCGCAGGGTCTGCGTGTCTGTGGTCAGTAGTAGCCCTAGGGACACAGGTACTTTACTGGGAGCAGGCGCCAGTCCTGTCAGCCTGTGGCCCGCTCTCCATCAGAGCAGTGCCGCAGGGTCTGCATGTCTGTGGTCAGTTATAGCCATAGGGACCCAGGCACTTTACTGGGATCAGGCGCCAGTCCTGTCAGCCTATGGACTGCTTTCCATCAGAGCAGTGGCACAGGGTCTGCGTGTCTGTGCTCAGTAGTAGCCCTAGGGACCCAGGCACTTCACTGGGAGCAGGCGCCAGTCCTGTCAGCCTGTGGCCCACTTTCCATCAGAGCAGTGTCGCTGGGTCTGCGTGTCTGTGGTCAGTAGTAGCCATAGGGACCCAGGCACTTTACTGGGAGCATGCGCCAGTCCTGTCAGCCTGTGGCCCACTCTACATCAGAGCAGTGCCGCTGGGTCTGCGTGTCTGTGGTCAGTAGTTGCCCTAGGGACCCAGGCACTTTACTGGGAGCAGGCGCCAGTCCTGTCAGCCTGTGTCCCGCTCTCCATCAGAGAAGTGCCTCAGGGTCTGCGTGTCTGTGGTCAGTAGTAGCCCTAGGGACCCAGGCACTTTACTGGGAGCAGGCGCCAGTCCTCTCTGCCTGTGGCCCGCTCTCCATCAGAGCAGTGCCGCAGGGTCTGCGTGTCTGTGGTCAGTAGTAGCCCTAGGGACCCAGGCACTTTACTAGGAGCAGGCGCCAGTCCTCTCTGCCTGTGGCCCGCTCTCCATCAGAGCAGTGCCGCAGGGTCTGCGTGTCTGTGGTCAGTAGTAGCCCAAGGGAACCAGGCGCTTTAATGGGAGCAGGCGCTAGTCCTGTCAGCCTCTGGCCCACTCTCCAACAGAGCACTGCCTCCTGGGTCTGCGTGTATGTGGTCAGTAGTAGCCCTAGGGACTCAGGCACTTTACTGGGAGCATGCACCAGTCCTGTCAGCCTGTGGCCCACTCTCCATCAGAGCAGTGCCGCAGGGTCTGCGTGTCTGTGGTCAGTAGTAGCCCTAGGGACCCAGGCACTTTACTGGGAGCAGGCGCCAGTCCTGTCAGCCTGTGTCCCGCTCTCCATCAGAGAAGTGCCTCAGGGTCTGCGTGTCTGTGGTCAGTAGTAGCCCTAGGGACCCAGGCACTTTACTGGGAGCAGGCGCCAGTCCTCTCTGCCTGTGGCCCGCTCTCCATCAGAGCAGTGCCGCAGGGTCTGCGTGTCTGTGGTCAGTAGTAGCCCTAGGGACCCAGGCACTTTACTAGGAGCAGGCGCCAGTCCTCTCTGCCTGTGGCCCGCTCTCCATCAGAGCAGTGCTGCAGGGTCTGCGTGTCTGTGGTCAGTAGTAGCCCAAGGGAACCAGGCGCTTTAATGGGAGCAGGCGCTAGTCCTGTCAGCCTCTGGCCCACTCTCCAACAGAGCACTGCCTCCTGGGTCTGCGTGTATGTGGTCAGTAGTAGCCCTAGGGACTCAGGCACTTTACTGGGAGCATGCACCAGTCCTGTCAGCCTGTGGCCCACTCTCCATCAGAGCAGTGCCGCAGGGTCTGCGTGTCTGTGGTCAGTAGTAGCCCTAGGGACCCAGGCACTTTACTGGGAGCAGGCGCCAGTCCTGTCAGCCTGTGGCCCACTCTCCATCAGAGCAGTGCAGCAGGGTCTGTGTGTCTGTGGTCAGTAGTAGCCCTAGGGACACAGGCACTTTACTGGGAGCAGGCGCCAGTCCTGTCAGCTTGTGACCCACTCTCCATCAGAGCAGTGCCTCCTGGGTCTGCGTGTCTGTGGTCAGTAGTAGCCCTAGGGACCCAGGCACTTTACTGGGAGCAGGCGCCAGTCCTGTCAGCCTGTGGCCCACTCTACATCAGAGCAGTGCCGCTGGGTCTGCGTGTCTGTGGTCAGTAGTTGCCCTAGGGACCCAGGCACTTTACTGGGAGCAGGCGCCAGTCCTGTCAGCCTGTGTCCCGCTCTCCATCAGAGAAGTGCCTCAGGGTCTGCGTGTCTGTGGTCAGTAGTAGCCCTAGGGACCCAGGCACTTTACTGGGAGCAGGCGCCAGTCCTCTCTGCCTGTGGCCCGCTCTCCATCAGAGCAGTGCCGCAGGGTCTGCGTGTCTGTGGTCAGTAGTAGCCCTAGGGACCCAGGCACTTTACTAGGAGCAGGCGCCAGTCCTCTCTGCCTGTGGCCCGCTCTCCATCAGAGCAGTGCCGCAGGGTCTGCGTGTCTGTGGTCAGTAGTAGCCCAAGGGAACCAGGCGCTTTAATGGGAGCAGGCGCTAGTCCTGTCAGCCTCTGGCCCACTCTCCAACAGAGCACTGCCTCCTGGGTCTGCGTGTATGTGGTCAGTAGTAGCCCTAGGGACTCAGGCACTTTACTGGGAGCATGCACCAGTCCTGTCAGCCTGTGGCCCACTCTCCATCAGAGCAGTGCCGCAGGGTCTGCGTGTCTGTGGTCAGTAGTAGCCCTAGGGACCCAGGCACTTTACTGGGAGCAGGCGCCAGTCCTGTCAGCCTGTGTCCCGCTCTCCATCAGAGAAGTGCCTCAGGGTCTGCGTGTCTGTGGTCAGTAGTAGCCCTAGGGACCCATGCACTTTACTGGGAGCAGGCGCCAGTCCTCTCTGCCTGTGGCCCGCTCTCCATCAGAGCAGTGCCGCAGGGTCTGCGTGTCTGTGGTCAGTAGTAGCCATAGGGACCCAGGCACTTTACTGGGAGCATGCGCCAGTCCTGTCAGCCTGTGGCCCACTCTACATCAGAGCAGTGCCGCTGGGTCTGCGTGTCTGTGGTCAGTAGTTGCCCTAGGGACCCAGGCACTTTACTGGGAGCAGGCGCCAGTCCTGTCAGCCTGTGTCCCGCTCTCCATCAGAGAAGTGCCTCAGGGTCTGCGTGTCTGTGGTCAGTAGTAGCCCTAGGGACCCAGGCACTTTACTGGGAGCAGGCGCCAGTCCTCTCTGCCTGTGGCCCGCTCTCCATCAGAGCAGTGCCGCAGGGTCTGCGTGTCTGTGGTCAGTAGTAGCCCTAGGGACCCAGGCACTTTACTAGGAGCAGGCGCCAGTCCTCTCTGCCTGTGGCCCGCTCTCCATCAGAGCAGTGCCGCAGGGTCTGCGTGTCTGTGGTCAGTAGTAGCCCAAGGGAACCAGGCGCTTTAATGGGAGCAGGCGCTAGTCCTGTCAGCCTCTGGCCCACTCTCCAACAGAGCACTGCCTCCTGGGTCTGCGTGTATGTGGTCAGTAGTAGCCCTAGGGACTCAGGCACTTTACTGGGAGCATGCACCAGTCCTGTCAGCCTGTGGCCCACTCTCCATCAGAGCAGTGCCGCAGGGTCTGCGTGTCTGTGGTCAGTAGTAGCCCTAGGGACCCAGGCACTTTACTGGGAGCAGGCGCCAGTCCTGTCAGCCTGTGTCCCGCTCTCCATCAGAGAAGTGCCTCAGGGTCTGCGTGTCTGTGGTCAGTAGTAGCCCTAGGGACCCAGGCACTTTACTGGGAGCAGGCGCCAGTCCTCTCTGCCTGTGGCCCGCTCTCCATCAGAGCAGTGCCGCAGGGTCTGCGTGTCTGTGGTCAGTAGTAGCCCTAGGGACCCAGGCACTTTACTAGGAGCAGGCGCCAGTCCTCTCTGCCTGTGGCCCGCTCTCCATCAGAGCAGTGCCGCAGGGTCTGCGTGTCTGTGGTCAGTAGTAGCCCAAGGGAACCAGGCGCTTTAATGGGAGCAGGCGCTAGTCCTGTCAGCCTCTGGCCCACTCTCCAACAGAGCACTGCCTCCTGGGTCTGCGTGTATGTGGTCAGTAGTAGCCCTAGGGACTCAGGCACTTTACTGGGAGCATGCACCAGTCCTGTCAGCCTGTGGCCCACTCTCCATCAGAGCAGTGCCGCAGGGTCTGCGTGTCTGTGGTCAGTAGTAGCCCTAGGGACCCAGGCACTTTACTGGGAGCAGGCGCCAGTCCTGTCAGCCTGTGTCCCGCTCTCCATCAGAGAAGTGCCTCAGGGTCTGCGTGTCTGTGGTCAGTAGTAGCCCTAGGGACCCAGGCACTTTACTGGGAGCAGGCGCCAGTCCTCTCTGCCTGTGGCCCGCTCTCCATCAGAGCAGTGCCGCAGGGTCTGCGTGTCTGTGGTCAGTAGTAGCCCTAGGGACCCAGGCACTTTACTAGGAGCAGGCGCCAGTCCTCTCTGCCTGTGGCCCGCTCTCCATCAGAGCAGTGCTGCAGGGTCTGCGTGTCTGTGGTCAGTAGTAGCCCAAGGGAACCAGGCGCTTTAATGGGAGCAGGCGCTAGTCCTGTCAGCCTCTGGCCCACTCTCCAACAGAGCACTGCCTCCTGGGTCTGCGTGTATGTGGTCAGTAGTAGCCCTAGGGACTCAGGCACTTTACTGGGAGCATGCACCAGTCCTGTCAGCCTGTGGCCCACTCTCCATCAGAGCAGTGCCGCAGGGTCTGCGTGTCTGTGGTCAGTAGTAGCCCTAGGGACCCAGGCACTTTACTGGGAGCAGGCGCCAGTCCTGTCAGCCTGTGGCCCACTCTCCATCAGAGCAGTGCAGCAGGGTCTGTGTGTCTGTGGTCAGTAGTAGCCCTAGGGACACAGGCACTTTACTGGGAGCAGGCGCCAGTCCTGTCAGCTTGTGACCCACTCTCCATCAGAGCAGTGCCTCCTGGGTCTGCGTGTCTGTGGTCAGTAGTAGCCCTAGGGACCCAGGCACTTTACTGGGAGCAGGCGCCAGTCCTGTCAGCTTGTGACCCACTCTCCATCAGAGCAGTGCCTCCTGGGTCTGCGTGTCTGTGGTCAGTAGTAGCCCTAGGGACCCAGGCACTTTACTGGGAGCAGGCGCCAGTCCTGTCAGCCTGTGTCCCGCTCTCCATCAGAGAAGTGCCTCAGGGTCTGCGTGTCTGTGGTCAGTAGTAGCCCTAGGGACCCAGGCACTTTACTGGGAGCAGGCGCCAGTCCTCTCTGCCTGTGGCCCGCTCTCCATCAGAGCAGTGCCGCAGGGTCTGCGTGTCTGTGGTCAGTAGTAGCCCTAGGGACCCAGGCACTTTACTAGGAGCAGGCGCCAGTCCTCTCTGCCTGTGGCCCGCTCTCCATCAGAGCAGTGCCGCAGGGTCTGCGTGTCTGTGGTCAGTAGTAGCCCAAGGGAACCAGGCGCTTTAATGGGAGCAGGCGCTAGTCCTGTCAGCCTCTGGCCCACTCTCCAACAGAGCACTGCCTCCTGGGTCTGCGTGTATGTGGTCAGTAGTAGCCCTAGGGACTCAGGCACTTTACTGGGAGCATGCACCAGTCCTGTCAGCCTGTGGCCCACTCTCCATCAGAGCAGTGCCGCAGGGTCTGCGTGTCTGTGGTCAGTAGTAGCCCTAGGGACCCAGGCACTTTACTGGGAGCAGGCGCCAGTCCTGTCAGCCTGTGTCCCGCTCTCCATCAGAGAAGTGCCTCAGGGTCTGCGTGTCTGTGGTCAGTAGTAGCCCTAGGGACCCAGGCACTTTACTGGGAGCAGGCGCCAGTCCTCTCTGCCTGTGGCCCGCTCTCCATCAGAGCAGTGCCGCAGGGTCTGCGTGTCTGTGGTCAGTAGTAGCCCTAGGGACCCAGGCACTTTACTAGGAGCAGGCGCCAGTCCTCTCTGCCTGTGGCCCGCTCTCCATCAGAGCAGTGCTGCAGGGTCTGCGTGTCTGTGGTCAGTAGTAGCCCAAGGGAACCAGGCGCTTTAATGGGAGCAGGCGCTAGTCCTGTCAGCCTCTGGCCCACTCTCCAACAGAGCACTGCCTCCTGGGTCTGCGTGTATGTGGTCAGTAGTAGCCCTAGGGACTCAGGCACTTTACTGGGAGCATGCACCAGTCCTGTCAGCCTGTGGCCCACTCTCCATCAGAGCAGTGCCGCAGGGTCTGCGTGTCTGTGGTCAGTAGTAGCCCTAGGGACCCAGGCACTTTACTGGGAGCAGGCGCCAGTCCTGTCAGCCTGTGGCCCACTCTCCATCAGAGCAGTGCAGCAGGGTCTGTGTGTCTGTGGTCAGTAGTAGCCCTAGGGACACAGGCACTTTACTGGGAGCAGGCGCCAGTCCTGTCAGCTTGTGACCCACTCTCCATCAGAGCAGTGCCTCCTGGGTCTGCGTGTCTGTGGTCAGTAGTAGCCCTAGGGACCCAGGCACTTTACTGGGAGCAGGCGCCAGTCCTGTCAGCTTGTGACCCACTCTCCATCAGAGCAGTGCCTCCTGGGTCTGCGTGTCTGTGGTCAGTAGTAGCCCTAGGGACCCAGGCCCTTTACTGGGAGCAGCCGCCAGTCCTGTCAGCCTGTGGCCCACTCTCCATCAGAGCAGTGCCTCCTGGGTCTGCGTGTCTGTGGTCAGTAGTAGCCCTAGGGACCCAGGCACTTTACTGGGAGCAGGCGCCAGTCCTGTCAGCCTGTGTCCCGCTCTCCATCAGAGAAGTGCCTCAGGGTCTGCGTGTCTGTGGTCAGTAGTAGCCCTAGGGACCCAGGCACTTTACTGGGAGCAGGCGCCAGTCCTGTCAGCTTGTGACCCGCTCTCCATCAGAGCAGTGCCTCCTGGGTCTGCCTGTCTGTGGTCAGTAGTAGCCCTAGGGACCCTGGCCCTTTACTGGGAGCAGGCGCCAGTCCTGTCAGCCTGTGGCCCACTCTCCATCAGTGCAGTGCCTCCTGGGTCTGCGTGTCTGTGGTCAGTAGTAGCCCTAGGGACCCAGGCAGTCTACTGGGATTAGGCGCCAGTCCTGTCAGCCTGTGTCCCGCTCTCCATCAGAGCAGTGCTGCAGGGTCTGTGTGTCTGTGGTCAGTAGTAGCCCTAGGGACACAGGCACTTTACTGGGAGCAGGCGCCAGTCCTGTCAGCTTGTGACCCACTCTCCATCAGAGCAGTGCCTCCTGGGTCTGCGTGTCTGTGGTCAGTAGTAGCCCTAGGGACCCAGGCACTTTACTGGGAGCAGGTGCCAGTCCTGTAGCCTGTGGCCCACTCTCCATCAGAGCAGTGCCTCCTGGGTCTGCGTGTCTGTGGTCAGTAGTAGCCCTAGGGACCCAGGCACTTTACTGGGAGCAGGCGCCAGTCCTGTCAGCCTGTGGCCCACTCTCCATCAGAGCAGTGCCTCCTGGGTCTGCATTTCTGTGGCCAGTAGTAGCCCTAGGGACCCAGGCACTTTACTGGGACAGGCGCCAGTCCTGTCAGCCTGTGGTCCACTCTCCATCAGAGCAGTGCACAGGGTCTGCGTGTCTGGGGTCAGTAGTAGCCGTATGAACCCAGGCACTTTACTGGGAGCAAACGCCAGTCCTGTCAGCCTGTGACCCGCTCTCCATCAGAGCAGTGCCGCAGGGTCTGCATGTCTGTGGTCAATAGTAGCCATAGGGACCCAGCCACTTTACTGGGAGCAGGCGCCAGTCCTGTCAGCCTGTGGCCCGCTCTCCATCAGAGCAGTGCTGCAGGGTCGGCGTGTCTGTGGTCAGTAGTAGCCCTAGGGACCCAGGCACTTTACTGGGAGCAGGCGCCAGTCCTGTCAGCCTGTGGTCCACTCTCAATCAGAGCAGTGCTACAGGGTCTGCGTGTCTGGGGTCAGTAGTACGTTTTGTTAATCCAGTGACACTTGTGAGGGGTCACAAATGAGAGACGGACACATAGCTGAAGTTTTCTCAATGTTTGCCATATTCATTAAAGTCTTCCGGGGATGGGATGAACACGTATCTGTCCATACCCTAAAGAGAATGTTCCTACCTAGAAAACTAAAACTAAAGGAAAAATAACTTTGTGTCCAAATGTATCTGACCCTCACACAATAATACACAACCAAAATGCAAAAGGTACATTTCTCAGAGTTTGTTCAAGAAAAGTATGAATCTCACAAAGCAATCCTGTGACCAGGGTTGGACTCCCTTCTCCAGAATCAATTCAGGAAGACATTTGAAAGACATCTGTTTCAACAGTGTTCTATTCAGTTCAATGGCAAATGTCTTTCATCCAACACATCTTTGCATTGTTAAAGGAAATGTCACTTTCACAAAACCACTTGTTCACAGAAAAAACTGAGCAATTGTTTCTGTCCCAAAGTACTCTTCCCAAGTATTCTGTAGAATACCTTTGTCAGCACAGCACAGCAAAGGTCTAGGGGTTTAACAGCGCTGCAGCCTTTTACGGCGCCGTTAACCCCTTAGCGCCAGGGTCGTAATGGGTTAACGGCGCCGTAAAAGGCTGCAGCGCCGTTAAACCCCTAGCACCTGATTACGAGGTCCCTTTGCGGGACCCGACCTTAACGGCTAGTCTAGACCAGCCGTTAAAGTAAGGACACGCAAAGGGACTTTCAAGGTAAGTGCGGTACTACAATTTGCAGTACCGTACTTACCGCCTTCCCCATTCCCATTATGCCCTATGGGGCGAAAATGGGAATGGGGAAGGGCCATGGTGAAATGGGGAAGTACTGCCGCACCAACCTTGGAATGGGGTGGTACTTCCCCATTTCACCATGGCGGACTCGTTACAATACCGGCACCAACCATGGTGCTAATAGCGCCATGGTTTAGCACCAGTGTTGTAATGAGGCCATGGGGTCTGGATGATAAAGTGTGTACTTTCTTTCCACAACTCATGAAACACAGCAAAGATCCCTTGTAAAATAAATGTTTGTCAGTATGATAAAGTGTGCACTTTATTTCCACAGCTCTAGAAACCGCAACCATGTTTCCTTCGGTATAACAACTGTTCCCTTCCTGGTTTACTCGCCTACCAGGATTAACTTCCCCTTCAAAGCAACTATCAATGTTTCCTTCAGCATGTGGCAATGCTTGTTCCAAGTTTCACCCCCAATATCTCTTATGGTGTGAATTGTACAATGAATGCCAGTTTTTACAGTGTTTTGGCTAGTGGCAATGCAGGTTACAGGTTTCCCCAAACTGAAATCCCAGGTAAGGAGAATTGCACCCTCTTTGTCCCTTTGTCTCTTCTTGGCAGTGCAAGGCATGGTATCAAACAGCGAAGACAGGCACAAGTGATCACAGTTCAACGGTATTTATTGAACTTCAATGGGTTGGTTGAATGCCTATCTAAATCTAAATCTAAGGAAGGAAGCAAGCCATGACCATCAAATAATAATAACACAGTCCTAGTGTAGTTTCTGTCAAAATAAAAGGGCTATACTAATAAACCTATTGCCAGTCCTTACTTCTAAATACAAATGGTATGGGACTTCAATGTATGCAAAAATAAAAGTGTTCAATAAATGATATGTCAGGTCTCCCTCATTCGGCTCGTACCCCTTTGTATCAAGAATCGAAGACTTTCGATTGTACAAAGAATTTTTGCTTAAACCATAACAGGACAACTTTGTTTCACTTAATTCCTCATTGGCGTGGTTTAACTTTCTTTTCTGCCACTTCTTGTCTGGATACCTCACATAGACCTTCGATTGAGCACACTCGCAGTGCCAGTCCACTCTGTTGCTGGTATTGTATATTTCTTCCTTTCAGTCCAAACATCGATCAGCAATTAAGATTTCCTCGCATATTTCATCACATGCGTACACAATCTTCGTTCTTGTTCACTTTATGCAATGTTGCTGCTTGCAACCTTGACTTCAACACAGATCGGTCTTGCATCAGTCTCCCCAACTCACTGGCTGTGCTGATCTGTCTGGCGCTGCTTTGTTCTTGGTGCCAATGATGGGACCACAGCGGCTGCTGCTCCTCCCTGACTCTATCAAACATGCAGGAAGGCCCTGGGTATCCCTGACACACAATGCTGCATTCTTCAGTCTGGTTACCTGGCTTTACGCTCTTTAATCTGAAGGATTTAGAAAAGTCACAGTTTCTTGCTGGAAAGGTCAAGGGTATTGTGAGAAACCAGAAGGTGTCTCACCCGTTAGTCCGAGGATCTGTTATCCAGGTGGTCAGGACATGCCCATCGCTTTTGGATACACTTCCTGAGGGTGGTCCAGTGCCGGAGGATCCCCTGGGTGAGGGGTCTTCGTGGAGTGGGAGTGGGACACCGGATTATGAGACATGGTATCCCATTCCCTGTAACACCTTTACCCCATCCTACCAGCTAGGATATTTAGGAATTCAACCCACCCCCTTTTACAACACAAAAACGTTCTCACGGACAAACCTGCTATGAGAGAAAACGGACTATCACCTGAGCCGTATACCTGACGTGTCCCAATACAATTGTCAGGCAAGGTAGGCAATTACAGACTATCACACAAACCTGACTTCCATTACACTACCCAACACAGATAAAAGGTGGAGCACTAGAGCACACTCTGAGCGAGGCAAAGTACACAAGGAAACAGCAATTCCAAGATGGCAGTTTAACAAGAGAAGAAACATGGTGAAACAGAAGGCGATTGCAAGGAGGGAAGTTCCTTTGACCTTTTCGTCAAGGAACCGTTACTTTCATGAAACCACGAGAATAGAATAGAAGACGTAAAACCAGGACGCCAAGCTGAAGAATCCTGTATTGTGTGTTGGAGGAACCCGGGGCCCGCATCTATAATCAAGACGGGAGAATTGCCAGCTGCCGTCGAAATGTCCTTGGCTCCAACAACAAAGCAGTGTCAGTGAAATCACGCAGCCGGTGAGTTGGGGAGAACGACATGTGTTGAAGCCAAGGTTGCAAGCGGCACCATTGTATGGTAAGGGCTGAAAAGAACATTGTTTGATAACCAACGCAAGTAAAGTTGAAAGGCAGATGAGTGATTGTACTTTTAAACCAAGAAACAATACCTTTTACAGAGTGGTCCGGAACCGCATGTGTGCTCAATGAAAGGTCTCTGTAAGGTATCCAGCTGAGAGTTGACAAAAGTGAAAGAGTGGCAAAGGACTGTGAATCAAAGTGGTCCTGATGTTGATAAAGAAAGTTTATGGAAAAGTAGATAAAGTTGGTCTGAGCCCGGCAGAGGGAGATCAATTGAAAGCTTTGGGTTAAAACAAGCTGTGTTAAATAGATAATTTGGCCAGAGCCCGGCGGAAGGTGACTTATAAGATTTGGTGTAAAAGTGGATCTGAGCCCGGCAGAGGGAGATCCGGGTGAACAGTGAATCACCCAAGAAATTGGATATGTGAAAATCCTGAGAACATTGTGTTTAAGTGGATCTGAGCCTGGCAGAGGGGGATCCGAGGTGAATAGCAAAACACCTAAGAATGTTGTGCATATGTGAAATACAAGAGGAACAGAACTTTATTGTTTGTTTGTTGCATCAGGCCCTCTGAAAGAAGAGACTTTAAATATCAAAGAGACTTTGGCACAGAAGGCCATGATATTGAAGTTTTGAACGTCTTTTACCCATGTGGGGAAGTTTAATGGAACCCAGGTGTGAGTGGTTACCATTAATTGCCTGACCTTGCCTGACCATAGTAGTGGGACATGTCAGCTACAATGCTCCAGTGCGAGTCTGCTTTCTCCCACAGCAGGCTGTCTGTGTGAAAGTGTTTGTGAAGGGAAAGGGGGGTAAAGATCTCAAGTATGAGGGGGTAAAGATGTTGCAGGAAAGGGGATACTGTGTTTCACCATCGGGTGTCCCACTCCCTGAAGACCCCTCACCCAGGTGATTCTCCGCACTGGATCACCCCCCAGGGTATGGATCCAAAGGCGATGGCCATGCCCTGGTAACCTGAGCGAGAGATCCCTGGAGACTAGTGGGTGAGACAACTTGTGGTTTCTCACAGCAGTCCCTTGGCTGGTGGCAATGTGGGTTACAGGTTTCCCCAAACTGATATCCCAGGTAAGGAGAATTGTGCCCTCTTTTCACCTTTATCTCTTCTCAGCAGTCTCTTGGCTAGTGGCAATGTGGGTTACAGGTTTCCCCAAACTGATATCCCAGGTAAGGAGAATTGTGCCCTCTTTTCACCTTTATCTCTTCTCAGCAGTCTCTTGGCTGGTGGCAATGTGGGTTACAGGTTTCCCCAAACTGATATCCCAGGTAAGGAGAATTGTGCCCTCTTTTCACCTTTATCTCTTCTCAGCAGTCTCTTGGCTGGTGGCAATGTGGGTTACAGGTTTCCCCAAACTGATATCCCAGGTAAGGAGAATTGTGCCCTCTTTTCACCTTTATCTCTTCTCAGCAGTCTCTTGGCTGGTAGCAATGTGGGTTACAGGTTTCCCCAAACTGATATCCCAGGTAAGGAGAATTGTGCCCTCTTTTCACCTTTATCTCTTCTCAGCAGTCTCTTGGCTGGTGGCAATGTGGGTTACAGGTTTCCCCAAACTGATATACCAGGTAAGGAGAGTTGTGCCCTGTTTTCACCTTTATCTCTTCTCAGCAGTCTCTTGGCTGGTGGCAATGTGGGTTACAGGTTTCCCCAAATTGATATCCCAGGTAAGGAGAATTGTGCCCTCTTTTCACCTTTATCTCTTCTCAGCAGTCTCTTGGCTGGTGGCAATGTGGGTTACAGGTTTCCCCAAACTGATATCCCTGGTAAGGAGAATTGCGCCATCTTTTCACCTTTATCTCTTCTCAGTAGTCTCTCGGCTGGTGGCAATGTGGGTTACAGGTTTCCCCAAACTGATATCCCAGGTAAGGAGAATTGTGCCCTCTTTTCACCTTTATCTCTTCTCAGCAGTCTCTTGGCTGGTGGCAATGTGGGTTACAGGTTTCCCCAAACTGATATCCCAGGTAAGGAGAATTGTGCCCTCTTTTCACCTTTATCTCTTCTCAGCAGTCTCCTGGCTGGTGGCAATGTGGGTTACAGGTTTCCCCAAACTGATATCCCAGGTAGGGAGAATTGCGCCCTCTTTTCCCCTTTAACTCTTCTTGGCAGTCTCTTGGCTGGTGGCAATGTGGGTTACAGGTTTCCCCAAACCGATATCACAGGTAAGGAGAATTGCACCCTCTTTACCCCTCTCTTCTGCTTAGTCGGTATTCAAAATTGTCTTTTATTTGTAACTGTTCTTTGCGAAGGGGGTTACCTTTCTGGGTCTCCATGCAGTTTCTGGAGGCAACCACCTTAGGTTGAGTAAGAAAAATATACCTCCAGGTAACATCTATGTTCAAGAACATTGCGCTTTCAAAATCAAACTAAAAAGTGTACACCATTACTCTTTGGGCTAAAAAAACATTATTAACATTTAATGTCAACTTCAAATAATATATTTATTTGGAATTCACAATATTTTCTATAAAATGTATAAATGCAGTAAAAACAAACAGTTCATTTGTACAAAACCATACAACATACTTAAGTGCCACTTAAAAAGGTACAAAAATCCATTTGCAACTTCTTCACTGAATAATTAACTCTAAGACATATCATTAAAATTCCATAATTAACATATCGTCCAACTCCTTATTGTCACATATATCTGAGTGTAATCATGATCACATTGCCATCCAAAGAGACTGTCTAGTAACTGTCCTCCATTGCCTGTAATATTCTGACTTGCTCAAGTTGACTTTATTGATGTCTACTTGTGGCTGATCTCATAAGGCAGCACAGCTCCCCCGGGCTCAGTGCACTCTGACACAGCAATGCTTGAATGGGGTAAATAACACAACCCTACAAAACAAAGAAATCATCCTGCACCTGTGCCAACTAGGGCTGTTGTTGTTGATTTGCTCAAGACTTTGCCGTTCATTCGATATTTCATATTTTGCATTTATATTCGGACAGCAGTGGAGAATGAAGCCGCCTTTACAACAGCCATGTGACTAATTGTCCATTGAATCACTTGCTCTGGTACTTATATCAAGTGTGTTGACATAGCCTGTTGGTACTGCAGTCCGATTTCTATAATTCTACTGAGTCATGGTAATTCAGACTGGTTTTCTGACTGAACCTTGTTTGACATTCAGAGCACTGGTAAGGTTTTATGACTGTGCATGTCCTCTCCTGGTGTCTTAGACCGTCTTTCCGGCTGAATGTTTGTGGGCATTCTGTGCACTGATAACGTTTTTCTGCACAGAGGCTGTTCTGACAGAGCACTTAGAATCTTTTTCTACAGGGTTTTTTCATAATATTTAGTCCGATCCTCTTCAGTACTGATACTGTTACGATGTTAAGAGGACTTGTGTTTTCTCCAGTGTGTTTCCTCTCATGTACAGTCAGTTGGCTTTTTCAAATAAAACTTTCCAGATGTTCTGAGCAATGATGACGTTTTTCTCCAGTATCTTTTCTTGTATGTTTAGTTGGATCACTTTTATTAGCACCCTGGGCGTGGGAGCCAGTCAATCAGGTGGCTCGGAACGCAGGCTTGAACCGTACAGAGCCCCACTTCCCTTCCACGGTGGCCATGTTGGTAAAGGATTGTCCTTCCTACAATGGGACGCATGAGGTATCCCGCTGTAGGAAGGAAAATCCTTTTTCTTTAGCACCCCGGGTTGCCGCTTTGGTAACCCAGGGTGCTAAAGGCCTTATGTACTCGTTCCACATGCAACATCTGGGGGTAACGGCCCTGGGCCCACGTTAATTGCTATTTCTTTGCTAAGGCTGTTAACTGGGGCTGTGGGCCATTACCCCCCAGTGTTGCTCGTGGAATGGGTAAATAACGCCACATTACTAAAACGTTTCTGACATTCGGAGCACTGATGAGGTTTTTACCAGTGTGTTTTCTCTCATGTATAGTCAGATTGCGTTTCTGACTGAATGTTTTTGGACATTCTGAGCACTCATAAGGTTTTTCTCCAGTATGATTTCTTTTATGTATAGTTAGATTACTTTTATTACTGAATCTTTTCTGACCTTCTGAGCCCTGTAGAGGTTTTACTCCAGTGTGTTTTCCCTCATGTCGAGTTAAATGGCCTTTCTGACTGAATCCTTTCTGACATTCTGAGCATTTATAAGGTTTTTCTCCAGTATGTATCCTCTCGTGCTCAGTCAGAGAGCTTTTATGACTGAATCCTTTCTGACATTCTAAGCATTTATAAGGTTTTTCTCCAGTGTGTTTTCTTTTATGTATAGTTAGATGACTTATATTACTGAGTCGTTTCTGACATTCTGAGCACTGATGAGGTTTTTTTTCCAGTATGTATCCTCTCGTGCTCAGTCAGAGAGCTTTTATAACTGAATCTTTTCGGACATTCTGAGCACTGATGAGGTTGTTCTCCAGTGGACTTTACCTCATGTAGAGTTAAACTGCCTTTCTGACTGGATCTCTCACTGGACATTCAGGACACTGATAAGGTTGTTTTCCAGTGTGTGTTGTTTGATCTAGAGATAGATGTCTTTCATGACTGAATTGTTCATCACATTCAGAACACTGATACAATTGTTCTTGGAGGCAAGTGTCTCCAGATTGGGTTTTGTTGAGCAAAGATGCCATGGCAAGAATTCACATAATTTCAAAGTCAGGACATTTGGGAAATGCTCACTATAATCCTCCCATGGGGCCTTTGAGTTTACCTAGAGCAGCTTCTTTCTATGAGTCTATATGCGGTCACCCCCATGGACAATCTACATTGTACTGCGCCATTTTCTTGAACACCTCAGTCCCCAATTCTGACAACTTCTATCACATGCTTTCTCTCATGATGAACCAGACTGATTTTATGACCAAAGGTTTTCTAGCAGGCCCCACACTGATGGGTGAATGAAGAAACATTTAGTAGGTTTAACCTGTTTGCAATGATGCGAACACAATACATTCCACTGGCGTCTTCTCCGATATAGCATAAAACTAACGTTTTTCACGTTTGCATTGAGTTGATTAGCGATTGTCCTATACTTATTTTCGTGCAGAAACAAGCTGTCCTCTTTAATGGATTGGTATATTATAGATAGTACTTGCAGAAGTCCTGTGTGCATTGATTCCACTGATAACCCTTACACAGGGTGAGGTTTAATGGAAGGAAACCACTTTCAGTCTCAGAGCTGTGGCACACTTTCAGTTTTCTTCCTTGTAAACCGTTCCCGGGTCTTCATTTTTCAGGTAATTTCCCTGCCTTGCAGCTTTGCATTCTCTCGTCATACGCCCACCTGTGGAGTGAAAGCAACAGATGATGAATACACCAGATAAACAGTGCACAGCAATTATATCCATAGTCTATTTCAGTGGGAATTGGTGCAGGGAAAAAGAGTAGGAGTGGCTTTTCTGAGAGGAATTGTGGCTCTGTGTGGACAGAGATCTTCAAGGCCAGTAATAATGGACACATCACTTTTCTAATAGAGCTTCATACATTCCTCTTACTTCTGAGCATTATAAAAAAAAACAGGTGTTTTATTATTACCCAATTAAGTGGCATTCAAGACAGGTGTAAAATAATGATTAATGAGGCATGTAGAACCTGGTTGGCTACAGTTGGACAATGTCTGATGTCTGAGATGAGTGCTTAACTTGATTAGCTATCTTACCAGTGGAGGACACAAAGTGAAAGGCATAGCTAAAGATTTCTTTAAGTGGGACATATGAAGGCACGGACAAAGTGATAACACCTTCACTTTAAATCTGCACCATAACGCCTCGAAAGAACCCAGCCACAAAATGTTAATTAGTATTTAAGTGTCAAGGGCTACACTAACATGTGTGTCTTGACTTTTGAAGGCAAGTCCCTGAACGCTCATGCCAGAGAGAATACAACCCACTAGGGAAGAAAGGCCCAAGTCGATCCTGTAAGGATAACAAGTTTTTAATCTCACACGCAGATGAGAGCAACAGCAAAGATCTCTGCTGCTAAGAAGGTTCTGCAGAAAAGTAGTACAAGCAGAATCGTATAAAGCAAGGCATCGTCATACATGATGCAATACATAGGGTCAAATCCTGTGCGGCTGGTCGGTGTGCACCCATACAGGATCTGCCTGCCGCATAAGGGAAGGGATGCTGGGATATTGGTTCCAGCCAGTCGGTCCATATTCCAACATGCAGGTGCTGCGTCGATCATCTTCTCACGTTGAAGGTCAGAATAACACATTTCACTCACTCCCCTCCACGCCACCTGGCTCCAAGGTCTCCACCCTTGTTCTGAGCTATAATTTATACCTCCCAGCACTTTGCAATACAATTCACACGATTGTTGCTTCAACAATGTGCCCTGTCTGTCCTCTTTGAACATCTCAGGACTTCTTACTTTGGGGTTGGTGGTCAAAGGGCACCTGGTGCCATGGAATTCGGAGGTCTTGAGTTTTAGTCAGTTACATGGGCTACCATTTGCATTCGCCTGGGGATGGGCCGGGTCATGCTTTGGCCAGTGTGAGATAACATGCACTCCAGACACCGGTCTGTGATCGCAGCCTTTTAGGGCACATTCCTCTCGAACATCTTTGCAACACTGTTAGAACAATGAATAGGTGTTGTGGCGGTAAGGGGTGTGGCCTATCCTCATAAGAGCTTGGGCATGGCAGGGGATTTCCCTTGTCTCGCGATTTTGGGCCCAGTACATGTAATTCTGCATGTACCGCATATGGCTTCCCTTCTACCTATGGTTACTAATATCTACGCAAAATAGCTATGCCACTTGTGCCTTGTGCCTTATGCTGTACGATGTGGATAGACTATATTTGGTCATATTGGAGTAAGGTCCTGTTAAACTGGAGGTGTCCCTTTCACCATCCCCCCTAGCCCAGCATTTATCTTATTTTATTGTGTTTCTTACGCACCATGGGCATCAGGGTGTAGATAGGGATCATGGATAACAAAGCAATATAGTGAAGGAGTTGCACTGGTCTGAATTATAAAAAAAAAGTAGCTTTCAGGATATTTTTAAACGTAAGAACATTTCTTTCACATCGCAGATCTGGGGGCAGCTTGTTCCATGTAGTAGCTGCCCTCACAGGGAAGGAATTTTCCTTCCCATTGACTCTACAAGATTTGGGGCAATGCAGACGCATGGTGTCTTTAGATCTAGTATTCCGAGTTGATGTTCGGACTTTACAGCGCATTTTAAGATAGCCAGGTGCATCGCCAAACAAGCATTTGTGTGTCAGAACGTTGATTTTGAATTCTATTCTTGTTTGCACAGGAAGCCAATAAAGGTCTCTCCTATGCTGCGAAATATGCTCATATTTTGGTAGACTTTTAACTACTCCGGAAGCATCATTCTGTAGGATCTGTAACTTCTTGATACAGATTTTACTAGCTCCACCAAGTAAGGCATTACAATACTCCAGTCTTGATAGAACCAATGCCCTGACCAGAGTAGCACCATTTTCAGTCAAGATAAAAGGTTTTAACAGGCGTATTAGCCTGAGGTGATAATGAATACTCGTAGTCACACTAGCAACCCGAGCATTTGCCTTGAGTGATGCCTCAGTAGTGACCCCTGGTGTTTTTACTTTGTCAACAACTGCAATTTCATGATGGTCAATGTTACATTTTGTATATGCTGTTCCTAATTTTTCTCTTGTTTTGTCAGAGCCAAAGATCAGAAGTTCTGTCTTCTGACCATTTAGACAGAGTCCATTGTTCATCATCCAAGTATGAATACTTTCGCAGACAGATGCGATCGTACCTACATCTTTTTCATAGTTTCCGCTTAACCTAAACACGAGCTGAGTATCATCAGCATAATTCGTAAAATAAAGACCCATGGACTCCAGAAGGTCACATAGGAATCTACAGAAGACATACACAAGGCAGGAGACAAGCAGGCTCCCTGCGGAACTCCACATGTGGTCTGTTCTAAGCTAGAGGACGCATTTTGCCAAATAAATTTGCTTAGAAAGGATTGGAACCATTTTACAGTGTCAGGAGAGCAGTTTCCATTTCCCTGTATATATTTAAAAAGTTTAGCATGATCAACAAGATCAAACGCTGCTGTCTTCCTGTCGCCTGGAACAAGGTAATCAACAATATAATCGGACTGCGCACACTGCGTCGCCTCGCGTGTGATACGCCCCTCGACAGGAGGGCTTAACCAGCCAATTATCTTCCGTATTGGGCAACTAACTAGCTACCGCGTACAGGGAAACGTCATCTACCTATCGAGTTTCTTGCTCGAACAATAGGGATCCTCATCTACTCATTGATCAATAAATGCCAAATCGTAGGAAACCACACACACACACCCTTACACATAGTCGCGACCTAGGCCAATCAGTGTCTACGAGCGGCCGCACGTGATGTTTTCGTGCTCCACCTCCCTCTCTCGCGTAACGTAGCCGACTGCTCTCGCACTCGTTCGGCTACCATTCATTTCATTGCCTACACTAAATTGTCAAACCTTCGCCGCGCACCTGTGCAACACCTCCCACCTCCCGTATTTAATTCCTCCCCCCTCCCTCACAATTTCACATTGCTTGTTGTGCGTGGCATGCTCACCAAGTTCTCTTGATGCGGGGCCGCTCGACTGCGTGCACCCCTCCAAGCGGCTCGCCACCTCCCCTCGTCTGGACCACGTCTGGACACTCGCCAACCGCGGGCGGGATACTTCTCAACCGGCTCCCGAAGGCCAATATCCAGATTGCGCTGTCCGGTCTTCTCGCAATTCCGCGATGGTCCTGTAGTCCTCAGAAGGGGGCAACGGCAGAGGGGGCCGCGCCACCGGGCCTCCTCGCAACGGGAGTACCTGGAAAAATAAAAATAAAAAAGCAGATCTTAAACAGATCTCAGCAGTGCCTCCAACTTGTCGGGGGGAAATTCTGCCGGGGTCGGCCGGGCCGTCCGTAGACCTCCGGGCAGGGAGGCCCCAACTCCTCCCGTATATCCCAAAAGAGATAGAGTATGAGACACACCAAGAAGCAAGGTGACTCTGCTGTTTATTAGACAAAACGGCAGGGATGGGTCAAGGATCGTACGCGTCCGTCCTGACACACACACAATCGTGGGGCTCGCAGGCCCTTTTTACCTTAGTATGACGCGCTACTTGCGTCACCTTAGAAAGTTTAGCAAAAAACCTATTTCCACTCTGGATTAGTTACTCGAGTGGTAGGGTTAGTATAGTATACAGATAGATAACAGTGTTAGTGGTTGAGGGTTAGTCAGGTGGTATACTTGGGCTGTCCTTTCAATTTGATACATGAAAATTGTTACATGAAGACCTCTGAGGATTGGTCAATGTTAATGGCGTCAGTGATAAGAGCCCCATGTTCTGATTGGTCCGCTCGTGAGCCTCCCAGTCTGAGACTATCGCTGTTCCCAGCTTGCGGTGCACCTGTCATTTGCAACAATGTTTTACTATGGGTAGGTGTGAAACAATGTGAGGATTTATTCATATGTTGGGAGGTCGACTACTCCCACTGCTGCAGATGTCCAATGAGTCTTTTAATTGTATCTGCCTGTGTCTTGAAACGTGGGATTCAGGCGTCTCCTTCCTCCTGGGCTTGGCATCCTGTCAGGTTTGGCTTTGTCACGTGAGGTGGGACCGTGTTTGAGGCAAAATTCAGCACAATTAATATTGTTTTTCCCACTGTGTGCCTGGTTTATCTTGCAGGTGCGACCTTGGCGTCGGCTTGCGGCGTGCGAGATTGCAACATCGTGCCCTTGGCGGTGTGCTTTCGCCGGGCTCATCCTGCAGGGTCAGCAACAGAGCTCTTGCTCATTCAATGCTCATGGAAGCTTTTGCTTGCGGCCTACTTGGGCCTGGTACATAGGTGGAACTGTTTGATGCAGAGCGCTTTAGGTTACGGTATCATATTGCTCTATCCTCAGTATCGTGGCTCCGTTATATTCTTCATTATGGTACATGGTTCTTAGAAGAAGCGTGAGCAAGCCTTTTTAGATAAGTTCATTATGCGTCTTGCGTTTCTGCATTTTGGGAGCCTATGTGGAAAATAATAAAGATGCACGTCCGTGGGTATGTCTGTCGCCTACGTCATAGCACTGAGTATGTTCTTCGTGTGGATTGGTGTGGGAGTGTCCGGTGTGCCTGTTTGCACAGGTGTGCTGACCGTTGGCTAGGTCGTCATGGCATCTCTAACGACGTGTAGGTTTAGTCGAGTTGATCCATGCCGCAGGTGTCGGCATGGACAGGGCGGGCTGCTGGGCAGGTAGGTGGGCACATCCGTATGTTCCTGTACCAGGGTATTTGGTCGTCTGGTAGATAGGCAAACTCCTCTCGTGGCGGGTGTCTAGGCCGTGATCCTCTAGGCCAAGCACGAGAGGGGAAGGGCAGGAGCCTGTTCTTCCATTCTCCCACTTCACCCCCAAACATAGACTCCATACCCTGGGACTGACTACTGTCTCCCAGGGCATGTAAAGTTACCATTGACTTTACTAGTCTTAAATTGTGAACAGAACCAGTACAAACCATCTTATTGTGGAAGTGCTGGTAGGGGTAATTCGATTGCCCCTGGGTTTGTTTTCAAGGGGGCACTCGAGTTTCTGGCTGGTGGCAGTGGTCACGACGCAAAATATTCACTCAGAATATTCTCTATGGGATTTTCCCATTGATTTTAAACACACCACTTTTTTGGTGCAATGTTAAAGATACCGCTGGTTTTTGTATTTAATATTAAATCCACGGTTGGGTCTTTTTGCCAGAACTCGGTTCTAAAATGGCGTTTGTGTCCGTCTCTGTAACTCTGACCAAGGTCGAGCCCTTGGTTCCACTATTTTGGCGGGCTTCTCCACAGAAGCCCTCCAAATGGTGCCACTCTGTCTTGGTTCCACAGGAGGGGTGGAGGGGGGAATAGGCACCCTGGACTGCGTTGCCTTAGCAACCCAAGTCGCACTGAAGCTGAGCCATCTTTAATGACGACACCAGCGGTGAAGCCCTGCTGCAACGAACTCACCACTTTCCCAACGACAAGAGAAGATCTTCTGCTGAATGAGTCTTCTTCCTTTGAGCTGGTGGGACCAACCAGTTCGCCCTTTTCACCTTCCAAAGATGTCTATTTTTTGAATCACCCATGCCAAGCACCCCGGCGGCCGGATAGCCAAGTTTCACCACTTTGACCGCGAATAAAAGGAGCGCACCTTTTAAATCGAGAACTCCACGCTGGTTTCATTTCTGTGCAGTGCAACGACTCCAAGTTTCCTCCTCAACAAGATCCTCTCTTCCCTTGGTCGGAACAACAAACTGCAACCACTGCCAGGAACAACTGCTACCGCTAGAGCTTCCTCTCTCTTTAAGGTACTGTGTCCTGCCAGACCTCCCTTTCTACAGATTGCTAAAGGTGACCCTTAAATCCTTGGCTTTCTACACTGGGTTGGCTCCTTGACTAACCCCAACCACTTTTGAACCATCTCCAAAGACTTTTAGTGCATTTTAAACAACCTTGTGATCCTGGGCACATTTGGCCTTGCTCCGTTTAAAGTGGGCCTGGCCTATGAACTTTGGCTCTACAATATATCCTGCCTTTCTTCCCTTGCTTTGAACTTCTAAAAGTGTTGGGAACTGTTTTATTTTTATGCTCTGCCTTTTCTCTCCCTTTAACCCTAACTATTGGAGTGCCATCTAAGTTACGCGCTCACATCTGTCTTGACAAATAGTGGTGTTCTAACTCTGACTTGTCTAATAGTTATTAAGGGAGGTGTGTAAACTTTTTCTGACTGTGTTTTAACTTGCATTTTATTGAGAGTGCTAGTGTATTACCTAAAGTGTGTTTTAAATAAATAATATACTTTTGATACAAAGCTCTGGTCAGTGTTTGTTTGCTCTAATGTGTTTTTAGCCCTATTGTGAATACTCTATATACTGCCTAACCCTTCTTGAGGGAAGTCTGACTGCTGCGCCACAGCTACCAGGTAAATCTGGGTGGTGCAGACTGCTACCAATTGGGTTTACTGCTTACCCCTGTAATCTTAGGGCCTCATTACACGGTAGGCGGTAGGGGTTTACCAGCCGTTAAAGTAGGGTGCCGCAAAGGGACCTCGGAACCGTAATTAGCACCTATGGGGGCAAAAATGGGAATGGGGAAGAGCCTTGGTGAATGGGGAATTACCGCCCCCACTCACCTTGGAGTAGGGCGGTAATTCCGCCATCCACCAAGGCGGACAAGGTAAAATACCGGCGGCAACCATGGCGCTAATAGCGCCATGGTTACCACCTACCGTGTAATGAGGCCCTTAATGTTTTTGCAGTGTTCCCTAAGGGAACTGCACAGGATTCTGCCTAACACCGTACAGTTGGGCATGATCTCTGGTATTTTGTTACGATTGAGTGAACAATTGATGTAGTGTTTTGTGTAGTGCTCTGATTGTAGACTTTTGTGAGTGAGATGGGTGTGTTGGGGACCTGCGTGTTTTAGAATGGAGATATGTTGAGTTTGTTGGCGGTGCCTTTGGGTTGTACATTTATACTGTTGTTCAACTTGGCATAATTCGACTCAGTGTGGGGGGTAATAAGGTTGTAATGTTTGAGGGAAATGTAACTGCTATGACTGTTTAGCACTACAGATCAAGAACTGCATATGTCTCTATATAGATGCACACTGCTGGGGATATGTTATGGGATTAGGTGGGAGGTATAATGTGGTTATTTAAGTAGAAATTGTTGGATTGAGATGGGGAGAAGGAATTTATTTATAATTCAGATTTATGGGCTTGGATTCTGGAGGGACTGGGTTGGAATGCACTATGGTCGTACGCTCATGATGAATCTGGAATTTGGTTTCAGATTGTACAATGGTTTGGTATTTTTGAGGGTTTATGTTTGTGCTTTTGTGTTTTTGTTGGTCTGCTGCTGTGTCTTTGTGTTTCGTTTTCGGTTGGGGATCCTCAATATGGTATGGTGGTGGGTTGGAATGGTCAGTTCTTGACAATTTATAACATTACCTGACTTTACTGCTTTCTTCTTTAGTAGATGGCACAGCACTATAGGATACTATTTTGGATTATTGTTGGGAATTGGACATTGAGTAGGTTACTTTAATGGGATGGGTACACTAATGGCTTTGACATGGAATGTCAAAGGACTGAATTGCCCGCGTAAGCGTAGGAAAGTTATGGCGAGATTGTGGAGAGCAAAAGTGGATGTTGTGTTTCTGCAGGAGACACATTTGGTGAGTGAAGACAGTCACTTTTTACTTAGTTCAAGATTTCGCAAAGAACTTTCTAATTGTCTTTTGTTTGAGGCCAGAGGAGTCAGCATTTTGTTTAGGAAAGGTTTACAATTCAGTGTTGATAAGGTGCTAATGGATGGGGAGGGCCGGATGATTTTTGTCGACATCCAATATAGTGGCAAGAAAAACACTTTGGGATGCATTTATGTTCCCTGCTCACCGGGTAAGTTATTCTTTGAGGACATGTCTCGATTGCTCAGTGAAATGCATGGGGAGATGATTATTTTAGGGGGGGGATTTTAACTGTGTTCGTGATTACAAAATTGATCGGTCCAGCCAGTGTAGGTATACAAATTTTGGTGTATGTAAAGAGTTTGATTTTTTCTTACAGACGTTTAGCTTGGTGGATGTGGAGGGAACTTCATCCGTCTTCAAGAGAGTATACCTTTTATTCTCCAGTGCATGATACATTTTCTAGAATAGATGATGTTTTAGTCACTGATAGATTGTTGGATAAAACAGTTAATGTAGATGTGGGAAAGAGAGAGCTCGGATCATGCTCCTGTGGACTTGCATGTGGTTATGGATAGGGAAGTTCCCACATTTATGAGGTGGCGTCTTAAAGTGGGGGTTCTGAATGATGAGGGGGTTCAGGAAAGCATTCAGACATTAATGGAGAGGTATTTTGGGGAAAATGAGGGGTCAATTGACTTTAGGGTGGTGTGGGATGGCTTTAAGGCTGTAGTGAGAGGAGAATATATAAGTGAAACCGCATATCTGCGAAAGAAACATTTATGTGAATTGAAATCAATGGAGGATGGACTATCGTATTTGCAACAGAAATTTGCACAGTCCGGTAGGGCTAAGGATAGATCAGAGATGTTACAAACTCGCAAATTGTTGGCGAGTAAGACTGATTTATTAGCTGAGAAAGGCCTTTTCTATATGAAACAAAATTGTTGGGAGTGTGGGATAGGAGTGGGAAGCTAGATTGAATGGAATGACAGAGAAGCCGTTTGTTCATAGTATTGTGAGTGAACATGGGGAAGTGGTGGTGAAAAATATTGATATTTGTGAATGTTTTAAGAGATTTTATGAGAAATTAAATTCGGAAGATGTTTTTCCTTCTCAGCTGGAATTAGTGGATTTCTTTGTGAATTTAGATATTCCTAGGTTGACATTGGAAGAGAGTGGGGAATTGGAAACGGAAATTGAGGTGGATGAGGTGTTACGGGCTATTGAGCTACTTGGGGGAGGTGTGTCTCCGGGAATGGATGGTATTCCTGTGCGAGTTTTATGAGAAATTTAAAACTTATTTAGCTCCTATTTTATGTAGGTTGTTTAATAGGTTCGTGCGTGAAGGTGAGTTGTGCCAATCGATGTGTGAGGCGATTATTACCTTGATACCGAAGGAGGTGGAGGATCGTAAGAATTGTAGTAATTATATGCCCATTTTGTTACTGAATGTGGATGCAAAGTCCATGGCGAATAGGTTGGAAACGTGCATAGGGAAACTGATTCATGAGTCTCAGGTGGGGTTTATGAAAAACAGGTTTGGATATGATAACATAAGAACTTTGGTGGACATAATGAGTTTGCAGCGAGGGAATTATTGGATACAGCATTGGTTTTTATGGATGTGGAGATAGCATTTGATAGGGTGAGTTGGAGTTTGCAATTGAAAGGATGGGGTTTGGGAATAGGTTTCTGGGGATAATTAGATGTCTTCAGGGTGGTGCTATGGCAAGGATTTGGGTGAATAATGTGTTATCTGGAGGCCTTTGAGCTGAGTCGGGGGACAAGACAGAGATGTTCCTTGTCGCCCTACTTGTTCAACCTCGCCTTGGAGCCATTATTGGCATATATTCGTGGAGAACGGGGTATTAGAGGTCGAATGTTTGGTCGCATTGAAGTTAAGGTCCTTTCATATGCAGATGATATGGTGGTGGTTCTTGTGAATCCGGAACGCGGTAGTATAGTTCTAAAAAATATATTTGATAAAGTGGGTAAATTATCAGGGCATAAGATTAATTGGGATAAAACTGAGGTGTTTCCGATTGCTAGGACTTGTGTAAGGGGTTATATTTTGGATTGGAATTGTAGATGGACGGAATCTTATGTGAAGTATGTAGGTGTTTACCTGACTAGAGATGTTAAACAAATGGTGGAATTCAATGTGGAGAAGATAGTAGATACTTTGGGGAAGGATAGTAGGAGCTGGGAGCTTTTACCGATGGGGATTTGGGCAAAAATCAATGCAATTAAGATGTGTCTTTTACCGAAAGTGCTTTATGTCATGCAGTCTTTGCCTTTGAAGTTTTCGAAGAAGGTGCTAGCTAGTATTGATCGGGTTTTTCAAAACTTTCTGTGGGGGGAAAAGAAGAGACCAAGAATTCCAAAGTTTATTTTGGTGCATAGTATTAAATGCAGAGGTTTTGGATACCCTGACATGGAGCATTATTATAAAGGGTTTCGATTGAAAAAGGACGCACACTATTTTTCATTGGGGGATGGATCAGAACCATTTTGGGTACTAATTGAAAGATGTAAACTGAATGGTTTTAAGTTGAATGCTATTACTTCCATGGGCAAGCTACCTGGGACAGATAGTAAACTACCGACTATTACTGTGACTCGGGAAATTTTGATTTGGTGGTTGAATATTTTTCAGGGGAATGTGTATCTTCATTATGGAGCTTCTCTTTGGCTTGATCCAAGCTTGCAAATTGCCAAAAAACCTTTATACTGGAGAAGTTGGAACTCAAAGGGAATTTTGTGTATCGGGGATGTGTTACGGGATGGTCAAATATCATTTGATGAGTTGCAAAGGAGGTTTCATTTAGCCAGGAGGGAAATGAGTAGATTTGTGGCATTGAAAGCGCTATTGAGTGAGAGGTTGACAACGTTAGCGGGGCCATTGAAAGAGGTGTCGTCGGGTAGTAAGATTCTTATGTCGTCACCACGTATGGTAAGCACTTATATTAACTTTATGCCAATATGTTCGGCGGTTGCTGATTCTGGGAAGAAAGTGCTGGAGAAGTGGAGCAGGAATTGGAATGTGAAATTACAGAGAAGGAGTGGGAAAATATGTGGAGTGTGGGATATAGGAGTAAATTAGATCTTAGGTTCCGATTAATTCACTTGAAAATATTGGGACGTTTGTATTGGACTCTGTTCCGAATGTGTATATTAGGGCTAACTGATGATGATTTGTGTTGGTGATGTGGGAAGGAGAAGGGGACTCTGATTCATATGTTGTGGTATTGTTCTCGGGTGTTGAACTTCTAGGTGGACATTTTGGATAGATTAGATGTAATTTTGCCCATAAATATTCCTAAAATGCTTATGCAGGTGTTGCTTTTTTCAGGATAGGGACGATGCACGGATGCTCATAGATATGGGCAGTGGATTGATAAAGTGCTTGTGGTTGTGGTGAAGCAGGTGTTAATGGTGTGGAAGACAAGGAAAAAGCCTAGAGTGGAGAATTCGATTAATGATATATTAGTATCATCGGACTTTGAGCGGGTGATGTTTGTGAGACAGGGCAGAGAAGATAGATATCTAGCTCTTTGGACACCATTTAATGATTTGTATGGTGGTTGAGTATCTGGGGATTGGTTGTTTTTTTGAAAGGGCCCAACGGACTGGTAAAGTGTGTGAGCATTGATTGAGGATTATCATTCCCGTTGTTGTTTTATTTTGTTCAGTCTGTGAAGTGTCTTTGTGTTTTTTGTGTTGTTTTGTGTTAGAATTTATGTACAAAGAGTTCTGATTAGGTATTTATGCATAGGAAGGATCAAATGTTGTTCTAGTTATTTAGAATGTGGTGGTGCTTCTTCATGCTTTGCATTGCTTTTTGTTTATTTGCCTGTGTAATGCAGTGTAATGTGTTATATATTCTGTTTAATTTTTTGGTGATATGTTGTTTAATTATCTAAAATTCTTGAAAATAAATATTTAGACCTTTTCAAACTTATGTGAAGGTGATGTCACGTCCTGTTTTTCCGAAGGTTTCCGCAATTGGAGGCTGCCGCGGCGTTTGTTTGAACGCTATCCGGCACACAGTGCCTTTTGAGACTATGGGCCTCATTACACGGTAGGCGGTGAGCCATGGCGCTATTAGCGCCATGGCTCATGCCGGTAAAATACCGGCACCGCCTTGGCGGTAAGGGGATTTACCGCCCCATCCCAAGGTTGGAGGGGCGGTAAATCCCCCTTCCGCCATTGCCCTTCCCCATTCCCATTTCTGCCCCATAGGGCTCAATGGGAATGGGGAAGGCGCTAATTACGGCACCGCAATTTAGCGGTGCCGTAATTAGCTCCGAGGTCCCTTAGCGGGTTGGTATTTAACGCCTGCAAAAAGCAGGCGTTAAAACTCCAACCCGCTAAGGGACCTCGTAGTAAGGCGGCAGGGATTTACCGGCACCGGTATTTTACCGGTACCGGTAAATCCCTACCGCCTACCGTGTAATGAGGCCCTATGATTCCCATCATTGCCGCTATTGTAGCCACGTGGCACACACATACTATTCTGCTGTGTCCTACTATGAAGACCGAATTTAAATACTGTTGATGCAAACATCAAGTGCTCCTAATCTGTTGTTACGAGCATTTGATTTCCTGACTTCCTATTTGTCTTCCGACGCGAGCCTCCCTCGACTGCTTCCCCCGGAATATACGAACTTGGCTTACTCTTCTCGACCTGCAACTCCTGATTCCATAGGCTGTGACACTTGGAGAACTCGAACAATACTTTCAAGGGAACTAGCGTGAGGTGAACGCTCGTTTCCCTGGTCATTGTTTATTTTCTTTAAACATTTTGGGTGAACACCTTTTGCACGTGTTGTTTTTTCTTTACCTTGGATTACTTTGGCCACCTTTTTGGGACGCTTTGCTGTACAACGTTAGATTACCTTGGACACCTTTTGGGACGCTATGCTGTGTTAATTTTGGAATACATTGGACACCTTTTGTGGGACGCTTTGCTGCTTTACCATTGGATTACTTTGGGCACTTTTTTGAAACGATTTGCTGCTTTACCATTGGATTACTTTGGGCACTTTTTTGAAACGATTTAGTGCTTTACCATTGGATTACTTTGGGCACTTTTTTGGGACGCTTTGCTGCTTCCACCTTTGGATTACTTTGGGCACTGTTTTAGGATGCTTTGCTGCTTTACCATTGGATTACTTTGGGCACTGTTTTGGGATGCTTTGCTGCTTCCACCTTTGGATTACTTTGGGCACTGTTTTGGGACGCTTTGCTGCTTTACCATTGGATTACTTTTGGCACTGTTTTGGGACGCTTTGCTGCTTCCACCTTTGGAGTACTTTGGGTATTTTCTTTAGGACGCTTGGCTGCTTTACCATTGGATTACTTTGGGCACTGTTTTGGGACGCTTTGCTGCTTTACCATTGGATTACTTTGGGTATTTTCTTTAGGACGCTTGGCTGTTTAAAACCTTGATTTCCTGATATACTGGTGCACTTCCTTCACCATATCCAGTCCTCGTCTCTTCATTCGAATACTAGTAGGTTACTGGTATAATTCTATATGAAGCAGGTAAGAGTGGGTACTTGTGGGTGATGTTTTCTGTTTTTCCGGCACTTCATGGTTGCATATTCTGAACGACTGCTTCGATCTTTGTCCCTCTTGCTCTGCTGAGTGAAGAAAGCTTCCCCCACAGTGAGGGGGGTGTTATCTGCAACTACTGGGACACTACCTCTGAGTTGTGACAGATTTAGGGGCCCTTTAAAAAGCTTATCAGTCATGGAGGCTGCATCGGATCCAATGTCAGCCCTTATGCAGGCTTTTTCTGCTCTACGTACCGATATGGCATCTGCACATGCGACTTTACATCAGCACATGGATATATTACAGAGCTTTGTGCAGCCATTACACCCTGACTAGGAGTTTGGTGGTGCAGCTGCTGTGGCACCTCCTCCTGTACCCCCTGTACCACCTCTGGCTCCAGCCCCAGTTCTCCTTCCTGGGCCTTTCCCTTTGGTTCCACCAGAACGTTTTTTGGGTGATCCCAAGACGTACCGGACTTTTGTGAACCAATGTTGCCTTCAATTCCTTTGCCGTCCTTTGGCGTTTCCAGACGCTACTACAAAAGCGGCATTTGTTCTTTCCCACCTGGGTGGCACTGCCGCAGCATGGGCTAATCCATTACTGGAAGCTAATGACCCGGCTCTGTATGATTTTGATAGGTTAATCCAAGCCATGAATAGTGTTTTTGATATGCGATATAAAGCACAGGCTTCGGATTTGGAGTTCTTGGCTATTAGTCAAGGCAAGACGGATCTTCTGACTTATCTCGCCTGATTCAACCAATTAGCGGCTGAAACCACCTGGCCGGAACAGAAGAAAGCGGCTGTGTTCTATGAAGGACTATCAGACGATCTGAATGTTGCCTTATCAGTGGTGCCCGCTCTTCCATCTGGTTTTCCCAAATTGCTAGACTTAGTCTTGCAAGTCGATGCTCGGCTTCAGCAAAGACGTGGCGAACGTCGGTATCCCGATATTCGCACCTCTTCCCGACCAGATGGAACTGCTCCTGTTCCCCATGGAGAAGCCGAACCCATGCAAATCAGGGCAATCAGGGGCCCATTGTCCAAAGTTGAACGAGAAAGACGGGTTGTGCATAATCTATGTTTCTATTGTGGCCAATCAGGTCATTACATCCGTTTGTGTCCCAAAAGACCCGCCAAGGTGTCGGGAAATGCCAAGACTCGTCCATAAACCGGGCCTTCCGGACAAGTCAAATGATCCCAGGCTCGGCTGAGTGTTTCCTGTCCTCGCATGTTTACCTTGCTATGTGCTTCAAGGCTCCTGGCATCAAAACCTTTTCCAACCCGGTAATGATAGATTCAGGAGCTAGTGGGACTTATATGGACCTCAAGTTGGCCGAACGATATGGACTACCTGTATTTCCCAAGGCAAGACCCGAGGAAATACATGCGGTAGACGGTTCCCGTTTAGTATCTGGACAGGTAACGGAGCAAACAGGTCCACTACAAATGTTCACTTTACAATTTCATTCGGAATCCATCACATTTGACCTTATTTCAGCCCCTCAATCATTCTTGGTCTTTCTTGGTTGCAAACCCACAACCCTCTAATTGACTGCGTTTTTCCTCCTCTTTTTGCATACAGAGGTGTTTTGAATCTCATGATGTAGCAGCATTGTCTCCTTGCTTGGCAATTGTGACTAGTCTCCCTTCTATCAATCCCACATCGTCTAATCTAGTCCCTGTACTTCCACTGTAATATCAGGAGTTTTGTGATGTATTTGATAAAGGCCTGTCAGAGAAATTGCCCCCACATAGATGTTATGACTGCCCCATTGATTTGATACCTGGGGCAGTAATTCCACATGGGCGCATTGACTCCCTCACTCAGAAGGAAGAGGACCATCTACGGTACGATATAGACAAAGGGCCTCATTACACGGTAGGCGGTGAGCCATGGCGCTATTAGCGCCATGGCTCATGCCGGTAAAATACTGGCACCGCCTTGGGGGAAAGGGGATTTACCGCCCCATTCCAAGGTTGGAGGGGCGGTAAATCCCCCTTCCGTCATTGCCCTTCCCCATTCCCATTTCCGCCCCATAGGGCTCTATGGGAATGGGGAAGGAGCTAATTACGGCACCGCAATTTTGCGCTGCCGTAATTAGCTCCGAGGTCCCTTAGCGGGTTGGTTTTTAACGCCTGCAAAAAGCAGGCGTTAAAGCACAAACCCGCTAAGGGACCTCGTAGTAAGGCGGTAGGGATTTACCGGTACCAGTATTTTACCGGTACCGGTAAATCCCTACCGCCATCCGTGTAATGAGGCCCATAGCCTTGCGCTTGGGGCACATATGTCCGTCCTGCTCTCCTGCGGCCTCCCCAATATTTTTTGTGCCAAAGAAGGAAGGGGACCTGCATCCCTGTGTGGACTATCGTGCCCTCAACAAAGTCACGGTTAAGAACCAGTATCCGTTGCTGCTCATCACGGAGCTCCTAGATAAAATGACCTCCTCCACTATCTTTACCAAGTTGGACCTGTGGGGAGCATACAATTTGGTGAGGATGCGAAAGGGAGATGAATGGAAAACTGCATTTAAGTCGAAATTTGGGCTATATGAACATTGTGTGATGCCTTTTGGGCTTTGCAATGCCCCAGCGACATTTCAGCATTTCGTAAATGATATTTTCAGGGACATGCTGGATTGTTATGTCGTAATCTATTTGGACGACATCTTGATATATTCGGAATCCCTGTCCCAACATATACAACATGTGCGATCTGTTCTACTCCATCTACGGGAGCACTCCCTCTTTGCAAAACTGGAAAGGTGTGTGTTTCATGCATCATCTGTTGAGTTCCTGGGCTTCCAAATATCCCAGAAGGGAGTGCTCATGTGCACCTCCAAGGTTCGGGCAGTATTGGATTGGCCTGTCCTGAACTCAGTGAAAGCTCTTCAATCCTTCTTGGGCTTTTCCAATTTTTATAGGTGTTTCATTGACTCTTTCTTTGAAATAGTAGCTCCGTTGACCCGGTTAGCCAGTCCTAACGTTCCTTTCCTTTGGGATGACAAAGCGCAGTCCGCATTTCAGAAATTGAAAGAAGCTTTTACCACTGCTCCTGTATTGCAGCACCCAATCCACCTCTCCCGTTCATCGTGGAAGCTGATGCCTCTGCTATTGCGGTAGGAGCTATCCTATCGCAGGTTTGTCCCGCTACTCAATGCCTACATCCAGTGGCCTTCCATTCTCGGAAACTTACATCAGCTGAACGTAATTACACGATCATGGAAAGGGAACTACTGGCAATTAAGGTAGCGTTTAAGGAGTGGAGGCACCATCTATTAGGTGCAAGGCACCCAATAACTGTGCATACAGATCATCGAAACCTTCAGGACTTGTCTCATGTGAAATGTACCAACGCCAGGCAGATACGTTGGCATTTGTTTTTCTACCATGTTTGATTTCATAGTGACGTATCGCCCCGGTCCATTACATTGAAAAGCGGATGCTTTATCCCGCATTGGTACAGACATGGACACCACAAAGCAAACACCCCCGGTATTACCCTCAGGTGCTGTTGTATGTGTTTGTTCGGTCTCTCCGTCACATATAGGTGGAGTAAGGAGATGGGCCAGGGATCATGTTTCTGTTCTTAAGGAGATGGACGCTGAGCTTATCGCCGGCCTCCCTTATGTTAAGGGACTATTGTACCTGCCTGACAACCAAACCAGATGGAAGGCTCTCGAATGGTCCCACGATCTCCCGTTAGCCGCCCACACCGGTCAAGCAAAAACTTATGATCTTCTGCGCCGGTGGTGCTGGTGGCCTGGCATGAAGAAGGACGCTGGACAATACGTCTCTAAGTGTGCTATATGTACACAATGTAAGAAACAGCCGGGAAAACCTGTAGGTCTTCTAAGGAGTATGCCTTTACCACCGCATCCGTGGCATACGGTTACCCTTGATTTTGTGGTACAACTCCCCATGATCAGGGGCATGTCCACCATTCTTGTGGTAGTGGATATCTTTACCAAGATGGCTCGATTTGTTCCATGCGCAGGCGTACCTACTGTTCCCACATTGGCCAGCTTGTTCTTTGACCATGTGGTACGCTTTTTTGGACTACCTACGGTTTTGATTTCCGACCGAGGGTCTCAATTTACCTCACGTTTTTGGTGCGCTCTTACCTCCTCTTTGGGTATTGATACCCGATTGTCCTCAGCTTACCATCCTCAAACGGACGGCCAATCTGAACGCACGAATGGCACCATGGAACAATTTCTCCGCTGCCTGTGCCTGCAACATCAATCAAACTGGTTATCAGTAATGGGTGCCGCAGAATTTGCCTACAACAACTCCATGCAATCATCGGTTGGCTGTTCTCCATTTTATGCCTTTTATGGACTACATCCAAGGACTCTACCGCTTGTTCTGCCTTCCCTAAAGCAAATCCCCACAGCTAATGCTGTGAGGCATTCCCTGCTTACCATCCATAAGTCGGTATTGACACATCTGCAAGCTGCGCAACGTTGCACCAAAATGGAGGCCGATAAGCGGCGTACATCAGCCCCTTCTTATTCCTGCGGTGACCACGTATGGCTCTCAACAAAACACCTGGCCATTTGGGGTAAACGGAAACTTTTGCCATGTTATGTGGGACCGTATAAGATCCTGCGATGTCTCAACCCTGTTACTGTTCGTCTGGATATTCCATCTCATTGGCGGGTGCACCCCGTGTTTCATGTCTCCTCACTTCGTCCTTTCGTACCTGGCACACGGTTGCCTGTCATTCCAGCCCCAGTCAACGTCAGAGGCGAGGATGAATATGAAGTGCGTGCCATTTTGGACACCCGCCTCTGCTGTGGGTTTCGATCTTACCTGATTGACTAGAAGGGGTATGGTCCGGAGGACAGGTCCTCGTTTGTTGCATGCCTTTTGGTTGCAACGCTTGCGCATGCACAGAAGAAGCCGCCCTTTTTGGAGGGGTACTGCCACGTCCTGGTTTTCTGACTGTCGGCATCTGGGAATGCCTAACGGCAATTGGAGGCTGCCGTGGTGTTTGTTTGAATGCTATCCGGCACACGGTGCCTTTTGAGACTACGATTCCCATCATGCCCGCTATTGTAGTCACGTGACACACACGTACTACGCTGCCGTGTCCTCCTAGTAAGACCGTATTTAAATATTGTTGATGCAAACATCAAGTGCTTCTAAACTGTTGTTACGAGAATTTGTTTTCCTGACTTCCGTTTAAACCTAACACTCGGCGCTTGAATCCAGACCTTGCCATTGTCTTGTCCTGTTTTGTCTCCCGACGCCAGCCTCCCTTGACTGCTTCCCCTGGAATATACGAACTCGGCTTACTCGTCTCGACCTGCAACTCCTGGTTCCATAGGCTGTGACGCTTGGAGAACTCAAACAATACTTTCAAGGGAACTAGCGTGAGGTGAACTCTCGTTTCCCTGGTCATTGGGCCTCATTACACGGTAGGCGGAGGACCAAGGTGCTACTAGCACCTTGGTCCATGCCGGGAAATTACCAGCACCACCTTGGTGGAAAGGGGAATTACCGCCCTATTCCAAGGTTGGCAGGGCGGTAATTCCCCCTTCCCCCATTGCCCTTCCCCATTCCCATTTTTGCCCCATAGGGCATAATGGGAATGGGGAAGGTAGCACCCCGGTCCCTTTGCGGGTTCGTTTTTTAATGCCTGCTAAAAGCAGGCGATAAAGTACCAACCCGCAAAGAGACCTCGTAGTAAGGTGTAAGGGTTTACCGGTACTGGTAAAATACCGGTACCGGTAAACTCTTAATGCCTACCCATGTAATGAGGCCCATTGTTTATTTTCTTTAAACATTTTGGGTGAACACCTTTTGCACGTGTTGTTTTTTCTTTACCTTGGATTCTTGGATTACTTTGGCCACCTTTTTGGGACGTTTTGCTGTACAAAGTTGGATTACCTTGGACACATTTTGGGACGCTATGCTGTGTTAATTTTGGAAAACATTGGACACATTTTTTGGGACGCTTTGCTGCTTTACCATTGGATTACTTTGGGCACTTTTTTGGGACGCTTTGCTGCTTTACCATTGGATTACTTTGGGCACTGTTTTGGGACGCTTTGCTGCTTCCACCTTTGGATTACTTTGGGTATTTTCTTTAGGACGCTTTGCTGCTTTACCATTGGATTACTTTGGGCACTGTTTTGGGACGCTTTGCTTCTTCCACTTTTGGATTACTTTGGGTATTTTCTTTAGGACGCTTTGCTGTTTAAAACCTTGATTTCCTGATATACTGGTGCACTTCCTTCACCATATCCAGTCCTCGTCTCTTCATTCGAATACTAGTAGGTTACTGGTATAATTCTCTACGGAGCAGGTAAGAGTGGGTACTTGTGGGTGATGTTTGCTGTTTTTCCGGCACTTCATGGCTGCATATTCTGAACGACTGCTTTGTTCTTTGTCCCTCTAGCTCTGCTGACTTTTTGCTCCTGCCTTTTCACTCAAGCCCCCGGCCTAACAGGCGTAATTGATCTCTGTAGGCTGAGCTCTTGGGGGGAAAGTCTTTTTCATATCACGTTGGAGACTTTCGTATTTAAAGAGTGAAGAAAGCTTCCCCCATAGTGGGGGGGTGTTATCTGCAACAACTGGGACACTACCTCTGAGTTGTGACAGGTGAATAGATTCACACAAGCACCATACTTCAATGGAGAAGCTTATAAACAAGAACAAGAAAAACTAATTGCAATAGAAAATAATGGTCGAGGGTATAAAATGGTGGAACACAGCATTATGGCAAAAAAAACCCTTATAGAAAAAAAGCCCCCGACAGACAAATGGACATGCAGCACAATGTGTAATGTACACCAACAATCCTTTAAATCTTTACAAAAATTCCTCAATCACTATGTGAAACTAGAAGATATAAAGTAAAATGAAAACTGTACAAACCATAGACTCCTGTCCAGTGTTCAGCCACCCTGGTCTGCGAGGACATTCATTAGCCTGCATTTCAGGAACTGCTTGCGAAAGCACTTTCCACCACATCAAAATGTTAGCGACACACCATTCTACAATATGGAATATTGTGCATCGACTATACTATGCAAAATGTCCTGCTCTAGAACTGCAAAATTTACATGGAACAGCCAAAGAACTGCTTCAAGAAACAGAGCACATCCAACGTAAATACTTTGGAACTGAAGGTGACTTGAAAAACTCTGTACCTTTAGAAAACATTACTGAAAACCTCATAAACACTAACGTCCTAATAAAGACATACAAATAAGAAATAGCTAAGTTTCAAAACACATCTGCTGAAATACCAGTTCAGATATGTCTGTCATCACAGAACGTTTTATAAAAAGAGCACAAAAATAGTAGATTTAGCCTACAAAATAGAAGGCAATGAAAAATCCCAATGGTTCCAATTAGCTTTATATCTAACAGCAGAAGGTAAATACAAAATAACTGACCTCTCAACAGCTTGCACATTCTGCAACACAAAACTTGACAATAACCAAATGTCATCACATGCTATCACTAATAACTAAATATTCCCACTTCCAAAAGCTCTCCAACAGCTTAACTTGAACGAGAGCATTATAATACAAACAGTGCACCCATTTCAAGCAATAATACGCCTTCAACCAAAATCAGCCAAATTACCTCCATCCAAGTTATTAAAGGGCATAAAGTAGTATATTTACCATTAGAACTAAAAGTAAATGTACAATCTCTAGGAGTACAATGGCTAATAGATCAAACTTTGATTGTACTAGGTAATGGTGTGCCAACAAAAGACAAAACGATTTGGCAGCAACTAGTCGACTTAAACAAAGTTAGACAAGCCCTACAATATCTAAAAGAAAACAATGGGCCTCATTACAAGCTTGCTGGTCCAGAAACAACGGTACCGGTAAGCTTGCCGGTACTGTTGTTTCCGGACCGGCAAAATACGAGTTCTGCAGGTGGGTGCCGTTCACGGCACCCACCCGCAGAGCTTGACGATATCACTGGCACCATTCTGAATGGTGCCGGTGCTACCATCCTCCCCATTCCCATTGAGTCCAATTGGACTTGGACTCAAATGGTAATGGGGAGTAATTTCTTCCGGCACCCGGCAATGGGCAATTAACGGTTTCGCCGGGGCTTTAATGCGCCAGTAATTGCCCATTGCTGGGAGCCAAAAAAACCCAACTCCAGCGGCAGCCGTGCAGATTTTTACCGACACGGCTACTGCCAAACCCGTAATGACCCCAAATGAATACTACAAAGATATAAACATAGAGAAAAACTTAAGAGGAATCACCCAAATTATTCAACACTCACCAGCAACTGGCCAATTTTAACGTGTAGATCCTGTTACTGCAGCCAACATTTTAGACCAGTATACAATTTGCCCACTACACTCCAAAGACACAATTGACAATGCATTAGAAACATATCAAATGCATCAAGCCAAATGATCCCCAGTGAGCATATGGGAAAAAAGTGTAGAAGCATGTTCTTTTCCTCTACTCTTTCCTGCAGGAAAAGGAGGAAGATATGAGGAAAGGTCTGTGCCAATTAGTGCATCAGAATATTGCTCTTTAAGAATGTATTCTGAAGACCCCATATTCAGACAAAATGTCATACACATTTTCCACCTCCTCTTCAAAAGTGAACTCTATGGGCCTCATTACGAGTTTGGAGGTAGCCATGGAGCTATTAGCTATTAGCTCCATGGCTGCCTCCAAACCGGCCTCTTTTACCAGCTTACTGCAATTGGGACTTACCTGGTTACTCCAACATAGGCGGACTCGTTAAGTACTCCTTGCAGGAACCATTCCCCATTCCCATTTGAGCCCCCATAGGGCTCAATGGGGAGGGAGGTAACAACGGGCACATTATGAGTGTCCTGTTGTTACCTCCCTCTTCCCCTCGCGGGACCCGGAAAAGACCCCTGGTTTTACCAGGTGTCCTTCCCGGGTCCCGCGAAGGGAACCTCGTAATCGGCCCTGATGCAATGAAGGGAGCCGGTCCCCTGCCGGCCCCCTTCATTGCAACAGCGCCAGGGTTGTAATGAGGCCCTATGTTATAGAGTTGCACACACATTAAAAACAGGCTCTAACTTTTTAAACATATCCGCTTCCCAACTGTTTAAAAAAATAAAAGACAATGATGAAGTTTTGCTGTCAGGTATCACTGATCTCTTGGCAAACATGCATGGTACAAAAGAATACTTGCTCCGATGTCACTCTGATGTACGTTGTATGCTAAGGAACCTAGGCCCACCCACATGGTATGTTACTTTAAGTTGTGCAGAGTATGTATGGGATGACTTGCATGACTTCGTACGCCTGGAAAACTAAAATAAAGACAGAAAAGATGTAAAACCAGGAGAACTCTGTTCTCTGGACTCTGTCAATGTATCAAGGTACTTCACCATAGCTTCATTGCCATGCTGCATTTTATCTGCAATAAAACGACCACTTCGCTCGAAGAAGTGCAACACTTCTTTTGGAGGAATCCAGACGAGCACCACTCATCCACATGCTTTTGTGGATAAAAGATGCTCCAAAATTTTCCCATGAAAGTGACACCACTGTTTTACAGTTTAGTGAAAAATACATTACCTGCAACATCCCTTCAGAAACCACAGATAGTGACCTACATACACAAGTGTTATGCTTCCAAAAACATAAATGTGGCAAATACTGCCGACGTAGATATTAAAACAAAGGAAGATACTATACCAAATGTTGCATTAGTTTCCCTAGACCAGTTTGCATAAAAGGACAAGTAAATAGATTGATGTTGTCTGTTAGATACAGCGGAAAAGGCAAATCCCCAAACAATACATACAACATTAAAAGGGACGAAGTATCCAATTACATCAATGATTACAATGCAATCATTGCCCTCTTGTGAAATGCAAACATATCTATAGAATACATTGCAGGCAATTCCACTGCAGCTGCATGATATGTCACAGCCTATCACACCAAAGCTGAGAAAACAGAGCTAAAGGACGTCTGGGATGACATATCATCTGACAAAAGACTAGCACAAGAATTGTACAGCTTTGGTATAAAAATGCTCTCCCATAGAGAATGCGGGTGCTACGAAGCTGCAGACCGTTTAACATGTACAGCCTTATATGGCAAATCTGAACACATTGGGCCTCCTTACGATTTTGCTGGTAGCAATGCCGTTATTGGTGGCATGGCTGCCGCCAAAATCAGGTCCAGGTTCCCAGAATGGGGAAGTACCGGCCCATTCTGAGTATGGTGGGCCCGGTACTTCCTCCTACTGGGAACCCGGGCCCGAACCTTCCCCATTCCCATTTCAGCCCCCATAAGGCTGAATGGGAATGGGGGAGGGAGCTAACAATGGGCCGATTATGACCGGCCCGGCCCGTAGTTAGCTCCCTCTTCCCCTTGCGGGACCCGCTCTGCACGTCTGGTGAAACCTCGTAATCAGGCGGTACGGGGTTGACGGCGCCGGCACCTTTACCGGCACCGTTAACCCCTTACCGCCTGACTTATAATGAGGCCCATTGTCTGGCTGAACCTTGGTCCAGCTTCATCCTGAGTCCGAGTTGGGCCGTAGGGGTGTACGGGCACAGGTGAGGATGCCGGTGCTGGTAAACCCTTACCGCCATATTCCGAGGTCCCTTAGCGGGACCCAGCAGGAACAGCGGGTCTGACCACCCGTTCTCTGTGGGTCCCATTAAGGGACCTTGGAGCTAATAACGGGCCCGCAGTTTGCGGGCCCGTTATTAGCGCCTTCCGCATTCCCATTGAGCCCTATGGGGGTTCAAACGGAATGGGGAATGGTTTACTGAATGGGGATTTACCGGGTCCTCCAAGGTCGGAATGACCCGGTAAATCCCCATTCAGTCAGAGCGGACCCGGGTTTGGAGGCAGCCATGGTGCTAATAGCACCATGGCTACCACCAAACTCGGAATGACCCCCTTGCACAAGAATTGTACATCTTTTGTATAAAAATGCTCTCCCATAGAGAATGTGGGTGCTACGAAGCTGCAGACCGTTTAACAGGTACAGCCTTATATGGCAAATCTGAACACATTGGGGGTCATTACAAGGTTGATGGTACGGGGTTAACTGCTCCGGTAAAGGTGCCAGTGCCATTAACCCCTTACCGCTGCAGTACGAGGTCCTTTAGCGGGTCCCGCTAAGGGTGGCTGGTTTTACCAGGCGCCCTTAGTGGGAGCTGCTTAGGACCAGCATGCTAACAATGGGCCCGTTATTAACGGGCCTGTTGTTAGCATGGTCCCCATTCCCATTGAGCCCTATGGGAGCTCGAATGTGAATGGCAATGGGTTTCCTGAATGGGGAAATACTTGGTCCTCCAAGGTTGGAATTGCCCGGTAATTCCCCATTCAGGGAACCGGGACCCGGTATGCGGTAAGGGGGTAGCCATGGTGCTAATGGCACCATGGCTACCTCCAACCTCGTCATGACCCCCATTGTCTGGCTGAAACTTGGCCCAGCTTCATCCCGAAAAAAAAAGTACTAAAATCCTACCAAGAGATAGAAAACATAGACACAAATGATCCCAACAGCCAGGAAATGTTAAGAAGCAATTAATTGACACACACAACCCAAACAGAAGTACTGCTTTGGAAAACATGTGTCTGTATGACATTGCCCAAAACTACTCCTACAAAAACCATGTCACACCAAATGAGACAACTGGCAAACATTCAATCTCACCAAAACCAGTCTAATTCATCATATAAAGTTATCATTTAAATCTCCGCAACATAGAGAACTGCATTACATTGCCCAACTTTTTAAACCTTGGAGAAAAGAAAACAAATTATTAGGTGACTATGGGTCTCATTATGAGTACGGCGGTAGGGGGTTAACGGCACTGGTAAGGATGCCGGTGCTGTTAACCCCCTACCGCTGCATTCCGAGGTCCCTTAGCGGGTCCCACTAAGGCCGGCTGGTTTTACCAGCCGCCCTTAGTGGAAGCGCTAAGGGACCAGGGAGCTAATAACGGGCCCACTATTTGCGAGCAGTTATTAGCTCCTTCCCCATTCCCATTGAGCCCTAGGGGGGCTCGAATGGGAATGGGGAATGGTTTTCAGAATGGGGACTTACCGGGTCCTCCAAGGTTGGAATAGCACTATGGCTACTTCCAAACTCGGAATGACCCCCAATGACTCATTTGAAGCTGCATTCAAAGCAAATGAAAGTAGTATAACAAATGACAATTTCAAACAATACAAACAAATGTTGGACAATGAACGCCAACAAAATGAAGAAATTGAATGAAGCTCAACTAGACAAAGATACTCCTGAGGGCAGTCAATCTTGCCTTACAGGAAGCCAATAACGACTTGGAGAACCACTCATTCTAAATGAAGCAGAAATAGCCATGACTGAGGTAGAAAATACCATGCATCAATATACACCATCTGAGGAAAACTTGTCAGTGATGGAATCACAGCTAAATGATGAACAACTCACCATTTATCTAGACATCACGCAAGAAATTGAACATGGTTTTAAACATGAAATTAAAACCTGTAGCTGTACAAATGATAAACCTCAACTCCTTTATGTAAGTGGTGGAGCTGGTTCTGGTAAAACATTCTTAATTAAAATAATCAGCATATTTCTACAAAACATTACAAACAACAACCTTTCGGCTGTAGTAACAGCCCCCATAGGTTTAGCTGCCTATAATATAGGAGGTGTAATTTTCCACCAACTACTACTCCTCCCCGTAGAACACCAAAACAAATTAGAATCCTACAAATTATCAGCAGAAGCCTCTACTGAAGTACGCAGAATTCTAAACAAAATGAAAGTGCTCCTTATAGATGAAGTAAGCATGGTTTACAAACTCATGTTGGCTTTAATTCATCTCAAAATTTAAGAAGTCATTAAAACCAACTAAGAACTGTTTGGAGGAAAACAAATTATTGTTTTCGAAGACCTCCTACAGTTAACACCAGTGAAAAGTCAACCCATTTTCAAAACATTAGGACACAAACAATGCCGCAATACCCTTGGCAGCATTGGAAATGTAAATCTCTGGCAACATTTTCACTAAAGAGAACAAACTCAAAACATGTGTCCGTCTGCAGACCTCACATATATGCTAACATTTTAAAAAGCATTATAACTGGTCTGCTTACTAAAGATGCAAAATCCAATCCATCTTAATAGACTTCTCCATGTGTTATATGGACGAAACACATCTGCTCCAGATGTCATGGCATAATTAACTCAACAAAATCTTAAATGTATGTCCTTAATGCCAACCCTTGAAAGCTGTAGTCAATTCAACAATACAATGTTAAAAAAAGAAATGCATCCATACTACACATCAGCTCCACAGACAAACTAGAAGTGCACAGCATGACGCTTCCTATGTGTTAACAAGCAACAGCACGACTAAATACCTAAGAAAAATGTATCTCCAACACAGCTGGATTGGAGAAAATGTTGAGTTTGGGCCCATCACGAGTTGGGCGGTAGCCCTTAAAAGCGGTGGTAACAGTGTTACTGCTGAATGTACTACTCTGCCGAATCTCGAGTCTAGCATGTTTACCCCCAGCTCACAAAAAACGGTGGATAAATTACCATTTTCAGCACAATTACCACTGGTGGTATTACCGCACAGTAATTGCACTGAAATTTCCCCATTGGGTCCAATGGACCCAATGGTGAATGGGGAGTAATGTTTAAGGCCCAACCCATGATCCGCCGGATGGGTGGGTGCTACCCCAAATACAGGTGGATACCGCCCAACTCGTGATGAGGCCCTTTGTGTCTAAACTGCAGATTAATTCTAAAATGTAACCCTGACATAGAACAAGGTATAGTCAATGAAGCAATTGTTACAGTTGTTGGCTTCCAAACATAGCCACATGACAATATTCAGTTTGTCAAAATCCGCTTTGACAAACTTGCAGAAGTTAAATAAATTGGCCAGACAATAGCACATTTCCTTGTTTTCAAAGACATTAACGTATGCAGAGAGCAATGTTCTCTATCTCTTGCATATGCTGTCACTATTCACAAATCACAAGGTCTAACCCTAGATCAAGCATTGGTTGACATTGGCAGCACAGTCTTTAAAAAAAGGTATGAGGTACGTAGCACTTTCACGTCTGCGTACACTCAATGGTCTATTCCTAGTTAACTTTGATGCACACAGAGTGAATGCTGACATTCATTGCATCCTGGAATACAAAAAGCTATGGGCAGTATACACACTCCATCTAGATATATACCCTGTACCTCCAAAAAATAAATCTTTTAAAAGACAAGTAATACAAACAGAAGCTATAGCAGATCTACCAATGATACCGCAAAACAAATGACCAACTCCTTCTGCATCAAACAATACATACACAAAACTGTCTAGTGGAAGTCATCTGCACATCCATCAGAAATTAAAGACACAAATGTCTCTTCTCCAGAAATATCTTCAGGCCCATCAAACGATCCACAAACATAACTCTCTGGTCCATTTAAATTCACTAACACAACTGGATTAAATTGTTATACTAATGTGGCAAATAATCTTCTCTTTCAATTGCCACCAATTGTTCACAACATTTACTTAAACGGCTCAGACCAGTTGTGTTTGCAAATGGTCATCGTTCACAGAAATGCCACAAATAATCCTGTCAGCACTGACAGTGGGCCTCATTACGACCCAGGCGGTAAGTTACCGCCTGGGTCGTACCTTTACCACCATGGCGTAAACTATGTTTACGCCATGGTGGTTGGCGGACTTACCGCCCCATTCCGAGGTTGGCGGGGCGGTAAGTCCCCAATCCCCATTTACCCTTCCCCATTCCCATTTTTGCCCCATAGGGCATAATGGGAGTGGGGAAGGCGTTAATTACACCACCGTAAATTACGGTGGCGTAATTAACATCAAGGTCCCTTAGCGCCATGGATTTTAACACCTGCTAAAATAAAACCTCCATGGCGCTAAGGGACCTCGGAATCAGGCGGTAAGGGTCGGCGCTGTTTACGCCGCCGTAAACCCCTTACCACCTGAGTCGTAATGAGGCCCAGTGTCTCAGGTATAAGGCAAACATTGGACTACTGTACAGGAATGGAAACATTTATCATAAACACACAGGAAGATCCACAAGAATTTCTAATGTACTTACTACAAGTACTGGAAACCAAAAAAATCCCTATAAATGAAATCTTCCAGATTTCATACTCGTGGAAACATAGATGTACTCTCTGCAACCACCATGTTTCACAAGACAACATCCCTAATAAACGATGTGTATATGTATCCATACCAAATTCTGAATTCATTCCATTTCACCAGCTTCTGCAGAATGGAAATAATGGCATATTATCATCCACCATACAAATAAGCTCACATAGCCAATATGTCATACTAATGCTTCTAAGGTACAATGCAGATGGTACCAAAAATAACTGTAAGCTTACAGGCTTCACACACGGCCAAGTATCTCTTGGATAGAAAAACTTCACAACTGTAGGTATAGTATACCACACTGGTGCTACAACAACTTCAGGGCACTACACTGCATATGTCAAAAAATAAGTGTTTAGTTTGAATGTAACAATACCTCTGTTACTCCAAAACATAGGTTACCAGCAACATTTAACAAATGCCTACTTAATATTCCTTCAACCCAAACTGTGTCACTGAACTATAGCACAAGTAACAGTTAGAATGCGCCAGCCAGTATCTAACTACATCCATAATACAACAATAGTACTTTTGAAAGTCAATCTAGTTAGAATAAACCAACCAGTATCTAACTACTTGAAAAACATCCTTCATTTCAAAACACTTCAAATACGCCATCTCAATTCTTATATGACAAAACATCTTCTAACCTCTAATGTAGTTAGAATATGCCAACAGTTATGTAAGTACTTTAAGCATTCCCTTAATCACAACATACTTCAAAGAAACATACTGGGCCTCATTACGACCCAGGCGGTAAATTACCGCCTGGGCCGTGACTTTACCACCAGGGCGTAAACTACGTATACGCCATGGTGGTAGGCGGATTTACCGCCCCATTCCAACCTTGGCGGGGCGGTAAATCCCCATTTTCCCATTTTCCCTTCCCCATTCCCATTTTGCCCCATAGGGCATAATGGGAGTGGGGAAGGCGTTAATTACGCCACCGTAAATTACGGTGGCGTAATTAACTCCATGGTCCCTTAGCGCCATGGATTTTAGCACCTGCTAAAAGCAGGTGTTAAGTCCGCCATGGCGCTAAGGGACCTCGTACTCAGGCGGTAAGGGTCGGCGCTGTTTACGCCGCCGTAAAACCCTTACCGCCTGAGTTGTAATGAGGCCCACTATCACGTTTTATTTAATCCAGTGCAGGTTTTCTTTCCCAATGATTATTTAATGTCAAACCAACAGCAGTGTGTCATACACTAATGTTGTACCAAACACAGTACTTAAAATGTACTGTTTATGAGGGTCTAAAAAAGAAAATATATATGTAAAAGTGTATACAACTAGAGCTTTTGACCTGTCTTGCTTAAAGAATTGTACTGTGTCTTTCCCACAGAAAATAAACCGGAGATTCCAGCTTCATAATGCTACAAAACTAAGTAACCACAGCAATTATAGTCAAATACATATTATATGAGCACTATCCTGAATTGTACTAAAATCATAAGCATCATGAACAGTTCAATTACATAATTCCTCCAAATTACAAACACTTAGTACTCCCAATACATTACCTAAAATGACTATACACATATTACTACTATGGTGATCCTAGCCATAATACAACATTACCTATAATTACTATACACATATTACTACTGTGGTGGTTGTGCAATGTGCACATATTCTTGGGGCCATGGCCTGCGAATATATCGTCAAGAATCGGGCCGCTGGCCTCAACCACCACAATACAATTAACTATATAACAAATACGTACCATACACCATCAACTAATAAAACTCTCCCTGGCCCTTGCAATCAAAATGATGTCCACAGAACCAAAATTGACCGCAGACTCAGCGGCATTTACAAACCCTTTTTCACCTATAAAAACAGCTACACGTTACCTTCATTCCACTTCCCTACCATTTCTATGCCCTCTTCCAACCATCAAATAACCTCAAATGTCTTTGACAAGCTGTCGGTCCACAGTGCTGTTCGTGAAATACAGCACTGTCCGTGGACAGCTACGACACCTGCACAACCTTTTTCAACCTACAAAAACAGCTCCATATCATATTTCTTCCACTCCCCCACCCTTCCCAGCCCGTCTTTCCACCACCAAATGACACAAAATGTGTTTTCCAGACTTTTTCCCCGGCGCGCTTTCCACGAATACCCGCGACTGTCTGCGGATCCAACATGGCGGGCGTTTCCAAAAATACACCTCACATCTCTTCACCATCCAATCAGCAGGCACGTCCGATGTTAACGGACCTTACATCGGCCTCTGGGCCAATCGTAGGGCCGTCTGCAGACCGAACAGGGAGATGAGTCCGCAGACCGAACCCAGATATCACTAATTTTATTTACCTACTTTTTGGTTGTTTTTAAAAAAAACGATTGGAATGATTGCCACCAAATTTACAAAAGCAAGTTTTCGGGACCAAGCCGCCACTCCTGCCTCAAACTTCAAACGGTTTGGGTTGTAGGTTTGAGCAACATGTTTTTTCCATTGTTTCTATGGGAAAACATTTTGGGGCCCCACATAAAACTTTGCACCCCCTGCACGAGACCTCCCCAAACTTTGCAGGATCAATCTGACGGGCCACATACGTTTTTGCAAAGTTTTGTGAGGATTCATCCAGGGGAGCCAAAGTTATAAGCTACCCAAAAAGTGCTCTTCTTATGGGTTGAGCAACTAACCATAAGTACAGGACACACACACAGTCACATTAGACATACACAGATCCCGCCCACACACACAGAGACCCCCTCACACACAGAGACCCCCTCATGCACACAGAGACCATCTCACGCACACAGAGACCATCTCACACACACAGAGACACCTTCACACACACACAATCAGCTGCCCTTCCACACACTCAGAGATCCCCCACTCACAGGCACAAACAGACCGCACAAACACACCTACAGCCCCCACACACAAAAACACACTCAGACCTGTGCCCACACACTACACCAAAGCCCTCCACACTATCCCCTCACACATGCTCTGTACCCAGACCCCACACACACACACCCAGACTGCGGCCCCCACACACTCAGCCGCACAACACACATACTCGGCCTCCCAAACACATACTCCCAGGCTGCCTGCCCCACACTCAGCCCCCCACCACGCACACACACACACACACACACACACACACACACACACACACACACACACCACCGACACAGACACACTCCCAGGTTGCCTCCCTCATGCTCAGCCCCACAACACACACACTCAGCCCCCCACACACAGACAAAAGCCCGCACAGACAGCCCCACCCCACACAACATATATGTACAGTGCCACCACACACTCACAGCCCCACCAAACACACACTCATCCCCTTCACACACTCACCTCCCCATGACACATATAAACACTCATCCCACCACACAAACAGCACCACGACACACACAGATACCCAAAGATCCCTTCCCACACACACAGATCTCCTCACACACACAGACATCCCCTCCACACAGACACTGAGTCCCCTACATACCAGCACAATCAGCCCCCTGCCCACACACTATACCCAAGATTTCTACATGTTTCCCCTCACACACACACACACTGCACCCAGCCTCTACCTCACACAATGCCCAGTGTGCCTCCTCAACACACTCAGCTCCACACCACAAACACTCAGCCCCACACACACACTTCCAGACTGCCTCCCTCCACACACATCCCCACACACAGCCAGTCCTACCACACACACAGCCGCACCCCATACACACACATAGCCCTCTACACACAGCCCCACCCCACACATAAACACCACCCCACCACACACACACTTTGGCTACCCGTACGTGACAGAATTAAATTACGTTCGCTAGTCATCACCCACTAGTGTCTCTCTAACTCGGCCCCGAAATACCTGACAGACAAATTCTCGAGACATCAGTCTAACAGACCTACCAGATCCACCTACCTCAACCAACTTACCATCCCCAAATACCACCTAAAAATGACAGGAGTTGCCAGCTTCCCAGTGCTAGTAGCCAAATGCTAGAACTCCCTCCCTCCTGACATCAGAGCAGAACCATCGTTTTGGTCTTTCAGAACCAAGACAAAATCCTGGCTCTTCGCCCAAACACCCATGCAGCATAGCTAACTCTCTTTTAAACAACTAAAGGTATTTATCTGTATTGACAAACTGTGCACTTTGCTATGCGTTTGTACCTTGGAGTATTGTAATGACTGTATAATTACTGCAAATATGAATATTGCTGAATCCTGTATCTCTGTAAAAACTTGTTGTTATTGTAAATATGAATATTGCTGAATCCTGTATCTCTGTAAAAACGTGTTGTCACTGTTTGTGAGGTGATCTGTAACCCAACTCTAACCTAGGTTTAAGCGCCAAGATACCCCTGGGTTGGGTGCGCTATTTAAGTAAATAAACTAAACTAAACACTCAGCCACACAACACACACACACTCAGCTACACTACACACTCAGCACCACTACACACACCCACTCAGTGACACTACAACCACACACACACTCAGCCACACTACACACACACTCACTCAGCCACACTACACACTCATCCACACTACACACATAACCACCCTACACACTCAGCACCGTTACACATACCCACAGACCCCCTCACACACACACCCCAGGCCCTCTTACACACAGACCCTCTTACACACAGACCCCCTCACACACAGACCCTCCTCACACAGACCCCTTTACCCTCTCACACACAGACCCCCATCACCCACCCACACACTAAGACTTCCCGCACCCGCAGTCCCACACAGATAAATTCTCAGCACACTAAACACAGACCCCACCACACACACAGCCGCCCCACACACGAAAACTCACACCCATGCCCACACACTACACCCACGTCCTCTATACTATCCCCCTGACACACACACTGCACACAGCTCCAATCCACACACACTCCCAGGCTGGCACCCCACATACTCAGCCCCCCACCACACACACACACACACACACACACACACACACAAACACACACACACAGCCCTGCCACACACACACAACCCTGACACCATAGACGTCCATAGAGGGGGGCAAAGGAGGCAATTGGCCCCCTATTGGCTGCATTGTCCCTCCCCCAATTGATAGAACCTCCTGGTTGATAGCCCAGCCTTCATTTGTGCGTTTGTAGGTTCTATTTGCCGAGCCTGAAAGGGACACCACGGGAATCAATGTGATGAATATCACTGCGGGGTGGCGGGGGTACATCACTGTTAAAAGCAGGCTAGCGGCATGCTGGGCACACTATGGTTTTCCAAATGTGCAGCTTACACTTGTCTAGAAAAGGCACATTTCCAATCTGAAACAGGCTTCTTAAACTTTCATTCACTAGTTTTCTTTAAAATATTATCACACAAACACCCGGTGATTTTTCAGTCACTTCCTTTGTGTTTTGTCACAGGATATATTTCTAAACCTGTTATATGTTTGCCAAAGTGCTTGGTCGCAAGAAAATGCTTTTGTTGTGCTGACAGCAGTTAGGGCCCTCTCCCTGAATATAAGCAGAGTACCAGTCCAACCCATCCCCGGGTCAAACACATTTTAAAGCACTTGTAATTTATAAGGAATTGCAAAAAGTCCTAACATTTACAGCCACTTTTAAATATATAGCATCTTAGCAACTGTGCCCTGCTGAGCTACCCCGGCAGCTTTCTAATTTAGGGCATTTCTACGGATCCCTTAATGTGTTCAAAATCACTGCATTACCAACAGTGCATTTTGTGTACAAGATTTCATACGTCAACAGTATTTAATCCCCAGCCACACTACCCCTGTGCATACATTCATTGACGGTGTACCAGTGACAGCTTCTCCATAATGGCGAGGTGGCGCTGACCCTGGGGAAGCCTCGCCCTTTATGGAGGAGCCGGAGAGCCACCCCAGTGTACACACTGTAAACTCTGTCAGCTGCTTTTTACAGCTGAGGGAGCACTCCTCGGCTGGCTTGAACTGACAAACAAAAACACGGTTTCTGTTTGACAGTTAAGTTCCTCAGCTTCGCATGGCCAATTAGCCATGCAAAGCCGGGGTGTTTTGCTTCCCCAACCTCACATGGCCCTTCGGGGATGCTGGCTGAGGAACTGCACGTGTGTATGTGCGAGGGAGGCGCTCCTGAACCTCTTCGCATATACAAAGAGAGCGGGGCACATCGTAATCAGCGATCCGGCTCTTGCACGCATGTGCACGAACCAGGAAACGCTCTTTGCTTCCTGTTCATGCTGCACGGGAGCTGGAGCCCTGGGAGGAAACATCAGGACTGCGACAGAAGGCGATTAGTTTTTTATTTAAATATGCATGTGTGTAGGCATGTGTTGCATGTAATGAGTGAGTGTATGATGATTGGTATGAATGTGAATGAGTGAGTGCATGCTGCATGTGAAGGCTGCGTGAATGTGTGTGCGTGTGTGTTTGTACTGGGCCATGCAGCAGATTTTTGCAGGCGTGTGTTTGTACTGGGCTTTGGAGCTGATTTTGGCAGAAGGAGGGTTGTTGTACAACCCTTCTCCCCAAAAAGCCAAATTCAGCTCCCTGTGCGAGGCACTGTGGTGGGGGTTGGGGGGAGAAACAGTGGGTAGACATGCTTTTGTTCTTTTACTGGGCATATATGATGGATGCCTAGTAAAAAATACTCTGCCTGCCCATTGAGCACCCCAGGGCCTCGCATGCACACATAATCATATTGTGTGTGTGCGAGGCACTGGGGTCCGCAGAGGGCAAACGTGTAATTTTTTTACTGGGCACCTATGATAAAGCAAGCATGGCAAGTGTTATTATATAGCTAGACTGGCATTTTGGTGCAGCCAGTCTGGCCATGTATTACTGTGGCATGACATTTTGTATTGGACATCTTTGATCAAGCAATCATGTTAGGTGTTATTATGCAGCTAAACTGGCACTTTGATGCAGTTATTTGGACAAGTTTTCATACTGTAGCATGGCATTTTGAATGGTAAAGTCAACTGGAGAATGCTCTTATGTGTGGATACTGCCATATTTTGGCAGAACATTCATGAGCGTGTTTTCATATAGTAGCATTTATGGCATTATGCACAAAGCAAACGTGAATATGTGCTTCTATGAGAATACTGGCATATATTAGTGCAGCCAGCATTGAAATTTATGGGCGTAGCTAGTGTGAAAATGTTTTTATACTGGCATATATGTGGGCAAATCCATTCTGAAAATGTGTTGTAGAAATGCTCCTGTGCCCTACTGGTGACTGGCATCTGTTGAATGTTTTCATGAGTTACCCACCAAAACCAATTGCAAACTGTTCGGCTTTTTACCCAATTTGTTTTAAAGGTGTGCTGTAAAATGGCTCATGTTTAGCCATTAATTTAAAAATGTTCTCAGGGATGGGAGGGAGCTCCCGAACACTTCTTGGTTCAGGCTTCCACGTTACGCTCCATCACACTGGCACATTTAGGGGAAATATTTATGCCCCTCCAATTAAAAAATTAAAAAGCCGCCACTGGGATGTGCAGCCGGAAACTGTAAACTATAAACAATTCTATGAGGGGAAAGAGGGGGAGGGGAGTGAGATTCCTGCAACCATTGCAAAAGAGCAAAGTGAGCAATTGCCTCCTTTCCCCGGGACTAGGTGCCTTCATGTGATTTTCATCTAGTACACAGACTGTCCTATCACACGTAACTGAGGTACGAGTGATATCTCTCCTGTTACACAGACTGTCCTTGACTATCAATTGAAACTGAGGTATGAGTGATATCTCTTCTGTTACCCAGACTGTCCTATCACTTGTAACTGAGGTATGAGTGATATCTCTCCTGTTACACAGACTGTCCTTGACTGTCATTTGAAACTGAGGTACGAGTGATATCGCTCCTGTTACACAGACTGTCCTATCACTTGTAACTGAGGTATGAGTGATATCTCTCCTGTTACACAGACTGTCCTTGCCTATCATTTGAAACTGAGGTATGAGTGATATCTCTCCTTTTACACAGATTGTCCTATCACTTGTAACTGAGGTATGAGTGATATCTCTTCTGTTACACAGACTGTCCTTGTCTACTGAGGTATGAGTGATATCTCTCCTGTTACACAGACTATCCTATCACTTGTAACTGAGGTATGAGTGATATTTCTTCTGTTACACAGATTGTCCTTGACTACTGAGGTATGAGTGATATCTCTCCTGTTACACAGACTGTTCTATCACTTGTAACGGAGGTATGAGTGATATCTCTTCTGATACACAGACTGCCCTTGACTACTGAAGTATGAGTGATATCTCTCCTGTTACACAGACTGTTCTATCACTTGTAACTGAGGTATGAGTGATATCTCTTATTGTTACACAGACTGTTCTATCACTTGTAACTGAGGTATGAGTGATATCTCTTCTGTTACACAGACTGTCCTTGACTACTGAGGTATGATTTATATCTCTCCTGTTACACAGACTGTCCTTGACTACTGATGTATGAGTGATATATCTCCTGTTACACAGAGTGTCATATTACTTGTAACTGAGGTATGAGTGATATCTCTTCTGTTACACAGACTGTCCTTGACTACTGAGGTATGAGTGATATCTCTCCTGTTACACAGACGGTCCTATCACTTGTAACTGAGGTATGAGTGATATCTCTTCTGTTACACAGACTGTCCTTGACTACTGAGGTATGAGTGGCATCTCTCCTGTTACACAGACTGTCCTTGGCTATCATTTTAAACTGAGGTATGAGTGATACCTCTTCTATTACACAGACTGTCCTTGACTACTGAGGTATGAGTGATATCTCTCCTGTTACACAGAGTGTCATATCACTTGTAACTGAGGTATGAGTGATATCTCTTCTATTACACAGACTGTCCTTGACTACTGAGGTATGAGTGATATCTCTCCTGTTACACAGACTGTCCTATCACTTGTAACTGAGGTATGAATAATATATCCTCTGTTACACAGACTGTCCTTGACTACTGAGGTATGAGTGATATATATCATGTTACACAGACTGTCCTTGACTACTGAGGTATGAGGGATATCTCTCCTGTTATACAGACTGTCCTTGACTACTGAGGTATGAGTGATATCTCTCCTGTTACACAGACTGTTCTATCACTTGTAACTGAGGAATGAGTGATATCTCTCCTGTTACACATACTGTTCTATCACTTGTAACTGAGGTATGAGTGATATCTCTTCTGTTACATAGACTGTCCTTCACTACTGAGGTATGAGTGATATATCTCCTGTTACACAGACTGTCCTTGACTACTGAGGTATGGGTGATATATCTCCTGTTACACAGAGTGTCATATCACTTGTAGCTGAGGTATGAGTGATATCTCTTCTGTTACACAGACTCTCCTTGACTACTGAGGTATGAGTCATATCTCTCCTGTTACAGAGACTGTTCTATCACTTGTAACTGAGGTATGAGTGATATCTCTTCTGTTACACAGACTGTCCTTGACTACTGAGGTATGAGTGATAGCTCTCCTGTTAAACAGACAGTCCTTGACTACTGAGGTATGAGTGATATAGCTCCTGTTACACAGAGTGTCATATCACTTGTAACTGAGGTATGAGTGATAGCTCTTCTGTTACACAGATTGTCCTTGACTACTGAGGTATGAGAGATATCTCTCCTGTTACACAGACTGTCCTATCACTTGTAACTGAGGTATGAGTGATATCTCTTCTGTTACACAGACTGTCCTTGACTACTGAGGTATGAGTGATATCTCTCCTGTTACACAGACTGTCCTATCACTTGTAACTGAGGTATGAGTGATAGCTCTTCTGTTACACAGATTGTCCTTGACTACTGTGGTATGAGAGATATCTCTCCTGTTACACAGACTGTCCTATCACTTGTAACTGAGGTATGAGTGATATCTCTTCTGTTACACAGACTGTCCTTGACTACTGAGGTATGAGTGACATCTCTCCTGTTACACAGACTGTCCTTGGCTATCATTTTAAACTGAGGTATGAGTGATATCTCTTCTATTACACAGACTGTCCTTGACTACTGAGGTATGAGTGATATCTCTCCTGTTACACAGACTGTCCGTGACTACTGAGGTATGAGTGATATCTCTCCTGTTACACAGACTGTCCTATCATGTGTAACTGAGGTATGAGTGATATCTCTTCTGTTACACAGACTGTCCTTGACTACTGAGGTATGAGTGATATATATCCTAACACAGAAGCCCCCTGAATAGACGGGTACCCAAGGGACCAAGCTTCAAGTGTATCCTGACATGGATTCCCCCTGAATAGAGGGGTACCCAAGTGATCATGAGTCAAGAGTATCCTGATACAGAAGCCCCCTGAATAGAGGGGTACCCAAGGGACCAGGCTTCAAGAGTATCCTGACACGGAAGCCCCCTGAATGGAGGGGTACCCAAGTGTCCATGAGTCAAAAGTATCCAGACATGGATGCCCCACTGACCTTCTGCTGCAAGTGTGGCAGGGGCAGTCATTCTGGGGCCAGTTGTAGATATCCTGGGACTCCCTGGTAAGAGGGAGAGTGATTGAAGATCTACTGGGCCTCTGAACTATAGGGAAATGACAAACCCGGGAGAGGAGCTTCTGTGAATGCTGAAGGCATGTGAGCTAGGAAATGTCAAACTCCACAAACAGCTCAGATGCTGAAGAACGCTGATGAGGCAAGATGTACCAAATCCCCAGAGGCGGCAAAGAAATCATCCGAATTCTGGTCAATCCCAAGGACAGTCTGTCACCATCCCTGCGGGAAGCAGCTTTATGGTGGAAGGAGCTGCCACTCTGGTGGTCCAGGAGGAGGCCACCAGCATGGACACACTAGCACTAGGCATCCTGTGGAAGGTACTGATGATGACATTGGGGAACATGACTGAAGCCACCATTCCCAAAGGATAGTCTGTCACCACCACCCTTGGGAAGTGGCTTTATGGTGGAAGGAGCTGCCACTCTGGCGGTCTTGGTGGAGGCCCCCGGCATGTACACACTAGTAGGAGGCATTCTACGGAAAGTACAGCTGATGACAATGGGAGACATGACTGAATCCACCATTCCCAAAGCATAGTCTGTCCCCACCCCTGCGGGAAGCAGCTTCATGGTGGAAGGAGCTGCCACTCTGGTGGTTCTGGTGGGGGCACCCATCATGGGCACACTAGCAGGAGGCATCCTATGGAAGGTACTGCTGATGAGAGTGGGGGACATGACTGAAGCCACAATTACCAAAGGACAGTCTGTCACCACCCCTGCAGGAAGCGGCTTCATGGTGGAAGGAGCTGCCACTCTGGTGGTCCTGGTGGAGGCCCCCAGCATGGACACACTAGCAGGTTGCATCCTAGAGAAGATACTGCCGATGAGAGTGGGGGACATGACTAAGGCCACCATTCCCAAAGGACAGTCTGTCGCCATCCCTGCGGAAAGCAGCTTCATGGTGAAAGGAGCTGCCACTCTGGTGGTCCTGGTGGAGGCCCCCAGCCTCAGAGGCAAACCTTTAGATGAGAAAGTAGAAGGAGTTAATTTCTTAATCTGACACCTGAACAACAGGAAGAGTGCAAAGTTTTGTTAAATCAATTTGCCCCTCTGTTTTCTCTAGCACCAGGCTTGACCCCTTGGGGCCAGCATGATAGCAATACTGGTGACTGCTTACCTGTCAATAGCAGGGGTTACAGGATGTCAGTAAATGTAAGAACCCACATCAAAGGAGAGGTCAACAAGATGCTTGATCTCGGGGTAATAGAGCCCTCTACTAGTCCATGGTCTAGCCCAGTTGTGTTAGTACCAAAAGCAGGATCCAAGGAGTTGAGATTCTGTATGGACTATAGAGCCCTAAATGCAGTCACTAAGACTGATGCCCATCCTTTGACAAGGACAGATGAGCTGGTGGATTGACTTGGTTCAGCCAAGTTCCTCAGCACATTTGATCTCACGTCAGGCTATTGGCAAATAGACCTGACTGACCATGCCAAGGAGAAAACTGCATTCGCCACCCCATTTGGCTTATACCAGTTTAAGGTTATGCCTTTTGGACTAAAGAATGCACCTGCTACATTCCAAAGGATGGTTAATCAGGTTCTGAATGGGATGGAGGACTTCTGCATGGCATACTTGGATGACATTTCACTGTTCAGCCCTACTTGGAAAGAACATGTTGACCACCTAGGATATGTTTTGCAGGCTCTTGAACAGGCCCATCCGACCATAAAGGCAAGCAAATGTCAAATTGGTCAAAGTAAAGTGGTCTACCTTGGGCATGAGGTAGGAGGATGTGAAATAAGGCCTTTGCTCAGCAAGATTGAAGCTGTGCAAAATTGGACAACCCCTTCTACTCAAACCCAAATCAGAGCCTTCTTGGGCCTCACTGGGTATTACAGGAATTTCTTTGAGAACTATGGATCTATAGCTTCTCCTCTGAATTCCCTAAAAAGTTCAAATGGAATGAAGAGTGCAATCAGGCCTTTGAAATTCTGAAGAAAGCCCTTTGTCAAGCTCCAGTTCTCAGAGCTCCTGGCTAACATCAACCCTTCATTGTGCAAACAGATGCTTCCAATATAGGTATAGGTGCAGTCCTCAGTCAACTGGATGAGAAAGGTAGGGAGCACCCCATTTGCTTCATCAGTAGGAAACTGAAGGAACCTGAAACAAGGTGGGCAACTATTGAGAGAGAACTTTTTGCCATTGTGTGGTCTTTGAAGAAGTTTAGACCATACTTGTATGGATCTACTTTCCTTATTCAAACAGACCACCAGCCCTTGAGATGGTTGATGCAAATTAAAGGGGAAACCCAAAACTGCTAAAATGGTCAATCTGCCTCCAAGGGTTTGATTTTACCATTGAGCACAGGTCAGGATGTCACAACCAAAATGCTGATGGTCTCTCAAGGATGTTTATATCCGACTAGAGGTAAGAGACTCATCCAGGAGCGGATTAGATCTTCCTGTCCCTTAGTCTGGGGGGGGCAAGTGTTTGGGAGAATTCTCATTCTATGGCTAATTTCCCTTACCTATAGAGTCCCCCAGCAGTTTTTCTGGATCTGAAGGTTTTGTATTTTTCTCCTGCTAAGGGTGAGACTCTTTTTCCCACTCTTAGGCATATTTGCTATGTGTGTTCTAGGCTATTTTTTGTGTTTAATGTCTATGGGGTTTATCTCACCCTCATAGGAACCATCTTTATTCACATGTGTTACACAGCACCCTCCATGCAGTGACACAGGGGTGGCGTAGCGACCCCCAAACATAGACTCCATACCCTGGGACTGACTACTGTCTCCCAGGGCAGGTAAAGTCCCCATTGACTTTACTAGTCACTCTTTATGAACAAAACCAGTACAACCCATCTTACTATGGAGGTACTGGCAAGGTTTAATAGTTTTTCCCTTATGTTCATTTTCGAGAGGGTACCGTACAGTCCCTCTCTCAAAAGTTTTTGGCTGGTGGCAGTGGTTACTTCCAAAAATATTCGACCGCAAATATTTCCCTATGGGATTTTCCCATTGTTCGAGGCTACCACATTTACTGACAGCCTCTAACATACCGCTGGGTTATTTTTATATTAACTTTACTCCGGTAGGTTTTATTTGCCAGAACTTTTATATAAATTCTTTCTCGTGTCTTTCTCTAAGATCCTAACCCAGATCGGGGATCCTTTGTTCGTCCTTTTGGCGGGCTTCTGCCAAGAAGCCCTCCTTTCGGCGCCACTGAGTCTGGGGTGGATCCATTGTGTGGGAGGGGGAGTAGGACCCCTGGACAGGGTTGCCTCAGCAACCCATGTTGCACTCTGCCCTGATAGGCTGGAGGGTCTCCCGCCAGGATGACCACTCCACGGTGTGAGTGACAGCTAGGCTGTATGAATGGTGATCTTTTTGCATAAAAGCAGGGTCCTGAGGACTGGAAGAGCAAGACATCGCCACTGGAACTAAGAAGCCAAAGAGTAGAGAAAGAAAAGACATCTGCACCAACTGAACCACAGGTGAAGCCCTGCTGCAGCGTCTCAGCACTTTTCTACACACGACGAGAGAAGATCTTCATCTGCAAGAGCCTTCTTCCCTTGAGCTGGTGGGGCCAACCAGTTTGCCAATCACCTTCCAGGACCTGCCTGGTTGAATCGCCAGTGCCCTGCACTCGGAGACCGGATAGCCAGGCACCCATCCACCCGGACCACGATTTAAAGGAGCATACCTTTTATTTCGTTTGGCAGCACCGCAGCTGGTTTCATCCCTGGGCAGTGCAGTAACTGGAACCTTCCTCCACAACGAGAGTCTCTCTTCCTCTGCTGGATCTCCTGAACTGCCGGAACTGCCAGGAACAACCGCCACCACAGGAGCTTCTTCTACATTTTAAGGTACTTTGTTCCGCCAGGCCTCCCTTTTCGTTTGGTAGCGCTAAAGGTGTTTTAAATCCTTTACCTACCTGCTGGGTTGGCCGCTCCAATCCTCTAACATTGTCTTTCATCTTCTGCAACCACCTTTTCGAATCGTTTAACAAAGACTTGACTGCAGCTACAAGAACATTTTTGCTCCTCGGCTCTTTGCCCTGGCAGAGGCCTATTGACTCTGGCTGAATCTGTTATAACTGCCCTCTCTAGATTGCTTCTCACCTAGAAATGTGTTGGTGCATCTAACTCTTATGACCACCCTTTCCTTCCCACTTTTAAAACTTGTGAAGTGCCATTTTGCTTGGTTTTCACCGCAGTATTATACATGCTAAAGTACTGCCTTGCCAAAACCTGTTCACAATCTTATTGGGAAGTGTTGCTAGGGTGTCTAAGAGTATATTCCTTTACAACTTGTCCTTTCCCTCCCTTGTGAGAAATTGATAGAGTGCCATTTGTGTTTAGTTTTCACTGTGCCGTTTTGCTCAGTTTTCACTCTTGCTCAAACTTGTCTACTATTTAACCAGGGAGTTGTGTATACCTTTCTTGACAGATTTTAACTTGCTTTTATAACTGTGATTTATGTGTTGAACTAGAGGTGTGTAAAATAAATATATATATTCTTTTTAATACAAGTTTTGGTCAGTGTTTCCTTGTACCATTGTATTGTAGTCCTATGGTGTAAACCCTGAATACTGCTCATCTCCCTCTTGAGATAAGTCTGACTGCTTAGCCACAGCTACCAACTAAATATTTGTGGTACAGATTGATACCAAAGGGGATTTATTGCTCATACCTGTAGTCTTAATCTTCTGTAGTGCTCCCCAAGGGAACTGCACAGGATTCTGCCTAACAGGGCCTGCTGGCAGGTGCCCGTCACTGGGGGTGGGGGACATGAGTCGGGGTCTGGTGGCAGGTGCCCGTCACTGGGGGTGGGGGACATGAGTTGGGCCTGCTGGCAGGTGCCCATCACTGGGTGTGGGGGACATGAGTTGGGGCCTGCTGGCAGGTGCCCGTCACTGGGGGTGGGGGACATGAGTCGGGCCTGCTGGCAGGTGCCCATCACTGGGGGTGGGGGGCATGAGTCAGGGCCTGCTGGCAGGTGCCCGTCACTGGTGGTGTGGTGGGGGACATGAGTCGGGGCCTGCTGGCAGGTGCCCGTCACTGGGGGTGGGGGACATGAGTCAGGGCCTGCTGGCAGGTGCCCGTCACTGGGGGTGTGGGACATGAGTCGGGCCTGCTGGCAGGTGCCCATCACTGGGGGTGGGGGACATGAGTCGGGCCTGCTGGCAGGTGCCCATCACTGGGGGTGGGGGACATGAGTCAAGGCCTGCTGGCAGGTGCCCATCACTGGTGGTGTGGTGGGGGACATGAGTCGGGGCCTGCTGGCAGGTGCCCATCACTGGGGGTGGGGGACATGAGTCAGGGCCTGCTGGCATGTGCCCGTCACTGGTGGTGTGGTGGGGGACATGAGTCGGGGCCTGCTGGCAGGTGCCCGTCACTGGGGGTGGGGGACATGAGTCGGGGCTGGCAGGTGCCCGTCACTGGGGGTGGGGGACATGTGTCGGGCCTGCTGGCAGGTGCCCATCACTGGGGGTGGGGGACATGAGTCGGGGCCTGCTGGCAGGTGCCCATCACTGGGGGTGGGGGACATGAGTCAGGGCCTGCTGACAGGTGCCCATCACTGGGTGTGGGGTGGGGACATGAGTCAGGGCCTGCTGGCAGGAACCCGTCACTGGGGTTGGGGGACATGAGTCGGGACCTGCTGGCAGGTGCCCGTCACTGGGCGTGGGGTGGCGGGACATGTGTCAGGGCTCCAAAGTGCATGGTGCCATTTGGCCTGCTGCGGGTCATGGTCTGGGGTCATGGGCTGCCTGCGGGTGATGGTCTGGGGTCATGGGCTGCTTGCGGGGCATGGGGAGGGTGGATGGGCTGCCTGCCGGGCATGCCCATGGTGGATGGGATGCCTGCGGGGCATGGCGAGGGTGCATGGGCTGCCTGCGGGCCATGGGGAGGGTGCATGGACTGCCTGCGGTCATGGGCTGCCTGCGGGTCATGGTCTGTGGTCATGGGCTGCCTGCGGGGCCTCCCCAGGGGTGTAGTGTGGTCCCCTGTGGTGGTCAAATTGCATGTATTACTCCCCGCGCACCCCCGGAATACGCGTACTCTGCTCATGCCAGGACAATCACATGCAAAACTCCCCGCGCAGCCCCGGAATATGCGTACCTCGCTCGCGCTACAACAATCGCATGTGAAACTGCACACGCACCCCCGGAATATGCATACCCCGCTCGCGCCAGGACAATCGCATGCGAAACTGCACACACACCCCCGGAATACGTGTACCCCGCTCGTGCCAGGTCAATCGCGTGTGAAACTGCATGCGCACCCCCGGAATACACGTACCCCTCTCGTGCCAGGCCAATCACATGTAAAACTCCCCTTGCACTCCTGGAATACGCGTACCCCGTTCGTGCCAGGACAATCAGGTGTGAAAGTGCACGCACACCCCCAGAATACGCGTACCCCGCTGGCGCCAGGACAATCGCGTGTGAAACTCCCTGTTCACCCCTGGAATATGCGTACGCCGCTCGCGCCAGGTCAATCGCGTGTAAAATTCCCTGCGCATCCCCGAAATACTCGTACCCCGCTCGCGTCAGGACAATCGCGTGTGAAACTGCACTCGAACCCCCGGAATATGCGTACCCCGCTCGCACCAGGACAATCACATGCGAAACTGCACGCACACCCCCGCAATATGCGTACCCCTCTCGCGCAAGGCCAATCATGTGTAAAACTCCCCGCGCACCTCCGGAATACACGTACCCCACTCGTGCCAGGACAATCACGTGTGAAACTGCACGCACACCTCCGGAATACGCATACCCCGCTCGCGCCAGGACAATCGCGTGTGAAACTCCATGCTCACCCCTGAAATACGCGTACCCCTCTCGCGCCAGGCCAATCACATGTAAAACTCCACGGGCATTCCCGGAATACTCGTACCCCGCTCGCGCCAGGACAATCGCGTGTGAAACTACAGGCGCACCCCATAATACGCGTACCCCACTCGCGCCAGGACAATCGCATGTGAAACTGCACACGCACCCCCAGAATACGTGATTCCCCGCCCGTGCCAGGCCAATCATGTGTGAAACTGCACGCGCACCCCCAGAATACACGTACCCCACTCGCGCCAGGACAATCGCATGTGAAAATGCACGCACACCCCCAGAATACGTGTACCCCACTCGTGCCAGGCCAATCACGTGTGAAACTGCATGTGCACCCCCAGAATACGTGTACCCCACTCGTGCCAGGCCAATCACGTGTGAAACTGCATGTGCACCCCCAGAATACGTGTACCCCACTCGTGCCAGGCCAATCACATGTGAAATTGCACGCGCACCCCCAGAATATGCGTACCCCGCTCGCGCCAGGCCAATCGCATGTGGAAAAGCACGTGCACTGCTGGAATACACGCAGGCAGCCCATCCACCCTCCCCATGCCCCGCAGGCAGCCCATCCACCATGACCCGCAGGCAGCTCATGACCCCAGACCATGACCCAGACCATGACCCGCAGGCAGCCCATCACCCCAGACCATGACCCGCAGGCAGCCCATCACCCCAGACCATGACCCGCAGGCAGCTCATCCACCCTCCCATTGCCCCGCCAGCAACCCATCTACCCTCCCTTGTCTGTCTGAATCTTGGACAAGCTTCATCCCAAAACTACACCTACAAAAACAATGTCACACCAAATGAGACAACTGGCAAACATTCAATCTCACCAAACACAGTCTAATTAATCATATAAAGTTATCATTTAAATATTCACAACATAGAGAACTGCATTACATGGCCCTACTCCAACTTTTTAAACCTTGGAGAAAAGAAAACACATTATTAGGTGACTATGGGCCTCATTACGACCCAGGCGGTAAGTTACCGCCTGGGTCGTACCTTTACCGCCATGGCGTAAACTATGTTTACGCCATGGTGGTTGGCGGATTTACCGCCCCATTCCAAGGTGAGTGGGGCGGTAAATCCCCATTTCCCATTTTACCCTTCCAATTTCCCATTTTTGCCACATAGGGCATAATGGGAGAGGGGAAGGCGCTAATTACGCCACCGTAAATTACGATGTCGTAATTAGCACCATGGTCCCTTAGCGCCATGGATTTTAACGCCTGCAGATATCAGGCATTAAACTCAACATGGCGCTAAGGGACCTCGTAATCAGGCGTTAAGGGTCGGCGCCGTTTACGTCGCCGTTAACCCCTTAACGCCTGACTCGTAATGAGGCCCTATGACTCAATTGAAGCTGCATTAAAAGCAAATGAAAGCAGTATAACAAATGACCATTTAAAACAATGCAAACAAATGTTGGACCATGAATGCCAACAAAATGAAGAAATTAAAGCTCAACTAGACAAAGACACTCCTGAGGGCAGTCAGGAAGCCAAGAACCACTTGGAGAACCACTCATTCTAAATGAAGCAGAAAAAGCCATGACTTAGGTAGAAAATACCATGTATCAATATAAACCATCTGAGGAAAACTTGTCAGTGATGGAATCACAGCTAAATGATGAACAACTCACCATTTATATAGACATCACTCAAGAAATTGAACATGGTTTTAAACATGAAACTAAAACCTGTAACTGTACAAATTATAAACCTCTGCTCCTGTGTAAGTGGTGGAGCTGGTTCTGGTAAAACATTCTTAATTAAAATAATCAGCAAATTTCTACAAAGCATAACAAACAACATACTTTCGGCTGTTGTAACAGCCCCACAGGTTTAGCTGCCTACAATATAGGAGGTGTAATTTTACACCAACTACTACTCCTCCCCGCAGAACACCAAAACAAATTAGAATACTACAAATTATCAGCAGAAGCTTCTACTGAAGTACGCAGAATTCTAAAACAAATGAAAGTGCTTGTGATAGATGAAGTAAGCATGGTTTCTGAACTCATGTTGGCTTTAATTTATCTCAGAATGTAAGAAGTCATTAAAACCAACCAAGAACTGTTTGGAGGAAAACATGTTATTGTTTTCGGAGACCTCTTACAGTTAACACCAGTGAAAGGCCAACCCATTTTCAAAACATTAGGACACAAACAATGCCGCAATACCCTTGGCAGCATTGGAAATGCAAATCTCTGGCAACATTTTCACTACAGAGAACAAACTCAAAACATGCGTCAGTCTGTAGACCTCACATATGCTAACATTTTAAAAAGCATTATAACTGGTCTGCTTACTAAAGATGCAAAATCCAATCCATCTTAATAGACTTATCCATGTGTTATATGGACGAAACACATCTGCTCCAGATGTCATGGCATAATTAACTCAACAAAATCTTAAATGTATGTCCTTCATGCCAACCCTTGCAAGCTGTAGTCAATTCAACGATACAATGTTAAAAAAAGAAATGCATCCATACTACACATCAGCTCCACAGACAAACTAGAAGTGCACAGCATGATGCTTCCTATGTGTTAACAAGCAACAGCACGACTAAATACCTAAGAAAAATATATCTCCAACACAGCCGGATTGGAGAAAAAATGTTGAGTTTGGGCCCATCACGAGTTGGGCGGTAGCCCTTAAAAGCGGTGGTAACAGTGTTACTGCTGAATTTACTACTCTGCCAAATCTCGAGTCTGGCATGTTTACCCCCAGCTCACAAAAAACAGTGGATAAATTACCATTTTCAGCACAATTACCACTGGTGGTATTACCCACAGTAATTGCACCGAAATTTCCCCATTGGGTCCAATGGACCCAATGGTGAATGGGGAGTAATGTTTAAGGCCCAACCCATGATCTGCCGGATGGGTGGGTGCTACCCCAAATAAAGGTGGATACCGCCCAACTCGTGATGAGGCCCTTTGTGTCTAAACTGCAGATTAATTCAAAAATGTAACACTGACATAGAACAAGGTATAGTCAATGAAGCAATTGTTACAGTTGTTGGCTTCCAAACATATCCACATGACAATATTCAGTTTGTCAACATCCACTTTGACAAACTTGCAGAAGTTAAATAAATTGGCCTGACAATAGCACATTTCCTTCTTTTCAAAGACATGTACGTATGCAGAGAGCAATGTTCTCTATCTCTTGCATATGCTGTCACTATTCACAAATCACAAGGTCTAACCCTAGAGCAAGCATTGATTGACATTGGCAGCACAGTCTATAAAAAAAGGTATGAGGTACGTAGCACTTTCACGTCTGTGTACACTCAATGGTCTGTTCCTAGTTAACTTTAATTCACACAAAGTGAATGCTGACATTCCTTGCATCCTGGAATACAAACGTCTATGGGCAGTATATACACCCCACCTAGATATATACCCTGTACCTCCAAAAAAGAAATCTTTTAAAAGACAAGTAATACAAACAGACGCTATAGCAGATCTACCAATGATACTGCAAAACAAATGACCAACTCCTTCTGCATCAAACAAGGGGCCGTCACTTTCGAGATGAACTCAGAATACAATTGTGTTTAAAGATAACATTGAACCCTGTGATCTTATCCCTGTAGACTTCCAAGTATTTACTTTGGTAAAACGTGACACATAAAGGCCCTTAAGATAAAGTTTTGCCAAAGAAACGTGAAGTTCAATTCAGGGCTGGGGGTCAGTCTGATGGCATTTATACCCTAGAATTCGGGACATTAAAGGGATAAACTGCATTTTCATCTCCAGCGCCTAAAAGCGCCCATTGCGCAAGTGGGCGCTACTTACCAGTCACTGCCTTAAAACTACCCAGAGGTTCATTAAACACAGCTGTGACTTTGGTATTGCCCCCACATATAGCTCAGTGAGTGAAGCACTTGCTGTGGAGCTCATGATTGCAGGAGAGTGTCGTGGCAGAATGGACTCAGCATTGTATCCTTTAGAGGGAGGTGACAGTACATGGGGTAATACTGGCAGCTATTATATATAGCGCTATATGACACTGCCTGCAGTGCAGCAGTAGCAGGCGCTATATAAACACATCCTATTATCCCCAAACAGGTGTGCCCCTAGCTCAGCCTTTCCTCGTGGTTTGGGCTTTCCTAGCGGCTCCAGACTGGGCCATTGTCGGCCCTTCCTCTGTTTTGTGGCATTTCTATTCTGTGTTTGTGTATTTGGTCTCTGTGTTTTCTTGTGCTGGGATCCCATGTGCTGTGTGTAGGTCACATGTTGCCATTTCTAACCTGTGTTCATTGGTCGCTGTGTTTTCTTGTGCTGGGATCCCATGTGCTGTGTGTAGTTCACATGTTGTCATTTCTATCCTGTGTTCATTGGTCGCTGTGTTTTCATGTGCTGGGATCCCATGTGCTGTGTGTAGGTCACATGTTGCCATTACTATCCTGTGTTCATTGGTCACAGTGTTTTCTTGTGCTGGGATCCCATGTGCTGTGAGTAGGTCACATGTTGCCATTTCTATCCTGTGTTCATTGGTCGCTGTGTTTTCTTGTGCTGGGACCCATGTGCTGTGTGTAGGTCACATGTTGCCATTTCTATCCTGTGTTCATTGGTCACAGTGTTTTCTTGTGCTGGGATCCCATGTGCTGTGAGTAGGTCACATGTTGCCATTTCTATCCTGTGTTCATTTGTCGCTGTGTTTTCTTGTGCTGGGATCCCATGTGCTGTGTGTAGATCACATGTTGCCATTTCTATCCTGTGTTCATTGGTCACTGTGTTTTCTTGGGCTGGGATCCCATGTGCTGTGTGCAGGTCACATGTTACCCACTGTTACTCCAGGATTATTAGTGTTATTTTGCATTGTTATCTTGGGATATTTGGAGCTAAACCCTTCAGCAGGGACCCTGCAGTGGATCCCTTTGTTGCTGAATTCATGGATCTCTTTTAGGATCCTGTTTGCAAAGTGATCAGGATCTCCTCTGCAGCCCCTGGTTTGCACCTGGGTCCAGCCTGAGGACTTATTGAGGTGCTCAGACTTCCTGCTACTGGTCACAGGAGCCCCTGCATGTGAATCGGGGGTATTGGGGTGAGGGGAGCTTTTTGTTAAATACTCAGATCAACTCCCACCCCACAGGACCCCCACAGTGTCTGCTTGCCTCAGTGGTATCTGGTGGCCACACAGTAGATTGCAGGGGCATTTACACCTCAGTGTAGAAGCCCCCACCCCCTGCTGTGCCCCCCCCCATGTGGGAATACGAGTGATTGCCCTGGGGGAGCCTGAGTTCCTCTTGCCCACCCCACCTGGAACCCAACCCCTCTAAACACAGACCCCAGAATAAAGCTGCTTTCCTGACTGGTGAAGCCCCCCGGCTGATTTCCATAACTATCTCTCATGACACCCCAGCAGGAGGCGCCTTGTTTTATAGGCACCAGCACGACGTGTTGACGTGTATAGTAGAAAATAAAAGAGGTGATGGCTGGAAGGTTTGGAATTAATCCTAACCACTGGCATTACTCTGGGCAACCCTCCAGACCACTGTTCTTCACCTGCTAAGCCATTACAGAAGAGGAAAGACCACATGCAAATCAAATCAGGCTTGGTTCCAGCCCAAAAGGGGCAGCGCAGCCTGAACTGCTAGGTCACATCCCTATTGCACAAGTCCACAAGCATCTTCAAACAGTAGAATACACTAAAACACTGGGGGTGGTCGTGTGTGTGTGTGTGGAGCCTGATACCTGAGAAGGTGTAGAAGCCGTACAGGGCAGGTGACACAGCATGGCACCAATCTCTGGACCAGCTGTGGGAATTGTACTGTTTAAATAACTTCAAAGACATTAAACAAGTCAAAAACACCCTCTAAATCATTGTGGGATATTATAAATATATATTTTTTTTACAAAAAAGACATTCTGACGGTGCACTTGAACTCTGAACCTAGTGCATTGTAGCGCTGGATTCTATGTAAAGACTGGAACTCTGAACCCAGTGCATCACTGTCCTGGATTCTATGTAAAGTCTGGAACTCTGAACCTAGTGCATCATAGTCCTTGATTCTATGTAAAGACTGGAACTCTGAACCTAGTGCATCACTGCCCAGGATTCTATGGAAAGACTGGAACTCTGAACCTAGTGCATTGCAGCCCTGGATTCTATGTAACGACTGGAACTCTGAACCTAGTGCATCATAGCCCTGGATTCTATGTAAAGACTGGAACTCTGAACCCAGTGCATCACTGCCCAGGATTCTATGGAAAGACTGGAACTCTGAACCTAGTGCATTGTAGCCCTGGATTCTATGTAAAGACTGGAACTCTGAACCTAGTGCATCGCAGCTCTGGATTCTATGTAAAGACTGGAACTCTGAACCTAGTGCATCATAGCCATGGATTCTATGTAAAGACTCGAACTCTGAACCTAGTGCATTGCAGCCCTGGATTCTATGTAAAGACTGGAACTCTGAACCTAGTGCATTGTAGCCCCGGATTCTATGTAAATACTGGAACTCTGAACCCAGTGCATCGCAGCCCTGGATTCTATGTAAAGACTGGAACTCTGAACCTAGGGCAAGCAGCCCTGGATTCTATGTAAAGACTGGAACTCTGAACCTAGTGCATCATAAGACACAATCTCTGAACCCAGTGCATCCCAGCACTGGATTCTATGTAAAGACTGGAACTCTGAACCTAGTGCATCGCAGCCCTGTTTTCTATGTAAATACTGGAACTCTGAACCTAATGCATCATAGCCCTGGATTCCATGTAAAGACTGGAACTCTGCACCTGGCGCATCCTAGTCCTGGATTCTATGTAAAGACTGGAACTCTGTTCCTAGTGCATCATAGCCCTGGATTCCATGTAAAGACTGGAACTCTGAACCTAGTGCATTGTAGCCCTGGATTCTATGTAAAGACTGGAACTCTGAACCTAGAGCATCATAGCCCTGGATTCCATGTAAAGACTGGAACTCTGAACCTAGTGCATCATAGTCCTGGATTCTATGTAAAGAATGGAACTCTGAACCTAGTGCATCGCTGCCCAGGATTCTATGGAAAGACTGGAACTCTGAACCTAGTGCATTGTAGCCCTGCATTCTATGTAAAGACTGGAACTCTGAACCTAGTGCATCATAGCCCTGGATTCTATGTAAAGACTTGAACTCTGAACCTAGTGCATCGCAGCCCTGGATTCTATGTAAAGACTCGAACTCTGAACCTAGTGCATCGCAGCCCTGGATGACATGTAAAAACTGGAACTCTGAACCTAGTGCATTGTAGCCCCGGATTCTATGTAAATACTCGAACTCTGAACCTAGGGCATCACAGCCCTGGATTCTATGTAAAGACTGGAACTCTGAACCCAGTGCATCACAGCCCTGGATTCTATGTAAATACTGGAACTCTGAACATAGGGCAAGCTGCCCTGGATTCTATGTAAAGACTGGAGGCTGGCATTATTTTGCTTACTCTCCTTGACTAAAACTCAAGCAGCAATCTTAACAAATGAACAAATCATTCAACACAACTCAAAGAAAACAAACATTTTCTGAGACAATGTAGTCTTCGCAGTTTGAAATCCTATTGACCTCAGTCAGGCATGACACGTGTCCTACTCCACCAATCATGACGTTAGGTTCCTGTACCCTCGCGAGTCCTCCTCCCCACTTTCCCTTCCCTTACTGCCCAAGTACTATTTTGATTGTTTTATGTGTGACCGACTGGCTAGTGGCGTCACTTTAGAGCGCAGGGTACGCATAGTTAGGATTGCAGAGAACCTCTTCTTGTTCTTGGTTAATGGTTTGTTTACAGGAGGCAGTGCATAGCTGCGGAAATGAGGACACACGCAGAAGTGAAACAGTGATGCACTCGGAACTCTCTTGACAGTTTCGGATGTCGCAGTTTTGTCTTCCTGCGTTCGGTGAGGGAGCCAGTTGATCGCTCCATACAGCAGACCGTATGCCTTTAAAATATTGGACAACAGCCTTGATGAAAGGAATCTCTGTGTCTCTGTGACAGTGCCACCTAGTGGCTGCAGAAAATATCCTACACTGGCAATGCTGATCGCGTTGAGGGGACTCACAAGCAGTCCTGAGTGTACTTACAGTATTCCATGCAGTAAGTGGTGCGCAGGCGCTTTTTGTAGTGAACAGTAGGCGAGCACCTCAATAAGTGGAATGTGGCAGATCCAAGAATTCCTTAGGCTGGTCAGGCGTACAAGCATTGCTCAACACAGGACTACAATATAATATTCTATTAATACGGGTGGAAGCCCAAGACTAACTACTGTACACTTAAAGGCCCCAAGTAAGCCTGTGAGTCACCTTGCGGCAGCTAGCCATCTGTCGCTTGCACATTACACAATGGGCCCCATTATAAGTCCGGCGGTAGCGGTGCCGGTAAAACCGGCAGGCTGCCGCCGGACTTGTGAAGTTTTCCAGTGCCTGGCTCCATTCCCTTTTGAGTCTCATTAGACTCAATGGGAATGGGGATGAAGGAAGCACTGGCATCATTAGTAATGGTGCCGGTGCTTCAGTGAAAGTCTGTGGGCAGGTGCTGTCCCGCCCACCAGGCGTCCTTTGGCCGGCGGTACAGCACCCAGCCACAGATTCATAGTGTGCTGGTCCAGTAACAACGGTGCCGGTAGGCTTACCGGCACCGCTGTTACCGGACCGGCAAACTCAAAATGAGGCCCAATATGTATTGGGTGGGTGGAAAATCCTCTGACAGCGATTAAAGCAGAGAAGGTCCTTCAAACATTCTGCAGGACCCCTCTCTGTGACAGCTGATGGAGAAATCAGCGTGGGCAGGCCTAGGGCCGTTATCCCATAAGATGGACTTTCTCCTGGACTGGGTCGCCTTTGCGCAAGGCCCCCAAGCTGTGAGGCCCAGATCCTGCCATTGGCAATGGCAGGAGGAACGTAAGGCCCCTGGCAAACCACTGTCCGCATCACACAAAGGCGTAGGACAGTGATCCTAAGCCGCTGTCCAATAAGCATCTACACCTCGTATAGTATTACCAAATATAATATCCAAATGCAACATTATTTCTCGTACACAAACGTACAGGCAAATTCAAAACATGCATACCACGTTGGTTTTTTGCGTTTTGTTATGGGTTAGTAAAGTACTCAAGTGCATACAGTACTCCATTTTTGACAGTACAAATCAAACCTTCATTTTTATGAGAAGCGGTCTGTTGCTCCTGTTTCAGTGAATATACTGATATACAAGCATCCTCATATTTCTTTTCATAGATTCAGTAGCACATGATTAGACTGATGTACAAGCATTCTCATATTTCTCTTCATAGATTCAGTAGCACATGATTAGACTGATGTACAATCATTCTCATATTTCTTTTCATAGATCCAGTAGCACATGATTATACTGATGTTTAAGCATTCTCCTATTTCTCTTCATAGATTCAGTAGCACAGGATTACACTGATATACAAGCATTCTCATATTTATCTTCATAGATCCAGTAGCACATGACTATACTGATGTATAAGCATTCTCCTATTTCTCTTCATAGATTCAGTAGCACATGAATAGACGGATGTACAAGCATTCTCATATTTCTTTCAGTAGCACATGATTATACTGATGTACAAGCATTCTCACATTTCTTTTCATAGATTCAGTAGTTCATGATTAGACTGATGTACAAGCATTCTCCTATTTCTCTTCATAGATTCAGTAGCACATGATTACACTGATGTACAAGCATTCTCATATTTCTTTTAAATGATTCAGTAGTACATGATTGTACTGATGTGCAAGCATTCTCATATTTCTTTTCATAGATTCAGTAGCACATGATTAGACTGTACACGTATACTCATATTTCTTTTTATAGATTCAGTAGCACATGATTAGACTGAAGATCACTTAAGTCATCATCTATTGTATGCAGGAAGTAAACAAGTCCATCTATTCTCTTGAACGACTAAACTTGATTGTCTTCGTGCCCATTCCTTTGGATGCAAAAAAGGGAAACTGTGTCAACACTCTGTGTTTCGGCCCTTAAGAATGGAATAGGCCCATCCAATAACGCTTCCTTAATATAAATTATCAGTGTGTCTTCATCAGGACGAGCAGAATACTTATGCTCAAGGAACCAAATCCACAAAACCAACCCTTCTAGTAGAGCCAAGATTCTTCATGCACCATCGATGCAGGGATGAAATTGCCAAGACCTTGAGTTCCTTAACCCACAGAATGCCGTTCTCATGAAAGACACCTGTATTCCCTAATGAGAAACCGAAGAGGAACCGCATGTGACGACAGTTCTGGTCTAAAGCAATACATCTTTCAAAACAAAGAAATGCATTGATCCTCCTACTGAAATAAAATAAAGAAGGCCAAGTGAGGGTTTTCTTGCACTACTCTGGGAAGGCAATGGAGAACTAGTCTGGAATAGTGGTGGAAGGACTTGAGGGAGGGGTGGGCTATAATGTTAACTCCCAATGACAAAGGTAGCAATTGTTAAGGTTTAGTACGTGCGCTATATCTATAAAATGTGCCATGCTGTAACGCTCACCTGATTCCCGCAGAGGCGCCGGTCTTGACTGGGTGAATGCCGTATCTTCAAAGGTGATGTGTAACACACGGTTGGCTCTTTGGGCTGGACCTCTGTGCACTGTATGTCTGACTTGAAGAGTAAGATGTCTGCAGATAGAAAATATGGGATTAATGAACTGGGGTTATTGGGTGCCTCTCTCCTCTTCCCTTTCTCTTCTCCTGTAGAACCCCAAAGGTTAACGCCCTCACCTTAGGTAAGTGAACGCCGAGCTCTCCATCTGCCTCGGGGCAGGGTGCCGTAACCAGTTTCTTCACTGGATAAGGGTGCAGGCCTTTTGACCTCAGAGGACTGCTGTCCGTCGTTAACTGCACGAACGGTAAGTTCTGGGCACTTCAAATGTCTTAAAAGTATTTTGTAATGATATCTCTTGTTTTGCAGGGTTCCGGCGATGGCGGATGGCGGGCTGATGAGAGTTGAGGATCGAACCCGCGTGAGGAATAGAAGCGCCTGGAAGCACGTAAGTAAGCGCTTGTAGCCTGCTTCACGATGCGCACTAACTGTCCCTTTTATCTTGCAGGTACAAGTTCGGAGCTTTAGAGAAGCTGAAGGGTGCTGGAATACCCACTGGATTCGGCGTGGGAAGGAGTAATGGCACGTGAGTAATAAAGTTGCCCAATGTCTTTAAACGCACCTTCTTTTGTCTTTCAGATGCGGGATGCAGCGCCGAAGGCCTCCGGAGCGTGCGAAGAGCTGGTAAGCTTTTGTCTTTCAGATGCCGGAATGCAGTGCGAAGACCTCCGGAGCATGCGAAGAGTAGGTAAGCCTTTGTCTTTCAGATGCCGGAATGCAGCGCGAGGCGTTGGTGACAGCCGATGGACCAGGTAAGAGATGCGCTGCCACTGAAGACCGTAGTGCTAACCTGTTCTTTCTTTGTCTTTACAGGTGCTGCTGAAGACTGGATTCCAGGATGGTAAGCCTTTGTTCCCTTAGGCCCAGGATCAGAAGCTGAAGACACGATGAGCGTTCTGCTGCAGAGAATGCAGAATAACACAAAGCAAGATTCATCCATCGGGTGTGGTTTAAATAGCCTCCTGTAGTGCTTAGGTGTCTCCTTCCACAGCCACGCCTAGGTAAGAAAAGAGTTCCTGCTTTCCAGAAGAGTTCCAGTGTTCTGAACCTAGGGAGTGGCTCCTGCCCCACCCAACAGGAATAGTAGTCCCAAACAGAAGAGGATCAGGGGTTCAACTGGCAGGTAAGTAAGCAGCATGGTCTGCTGCAGGTAAGTCCACCCAAGCATTATGAGCCCGGCGCTTCCAGCGCTGGGACTGGGCATCTTTATGAGCCTGGTGCCATTGGCGCCAGGACAGGGTCCAAAAGGTCCCAATTGGGACTGGCTGGCACTCGGAACCGGGGATATGGGTCTGCTTCCAAGGGAGTCGGGCAAGTCCTGATCTTTTGGAAGCAGAGATCATGACAGTACCCCCCCTCAAGGCCCCTCCCAAACCGGGCTTCTCCGGGGGTTTGGGCTTGTTAGGAAATGTTCGATGAAATCTTTTGATTAGACGAGGCGCGTGGACATATTCTGCAGGTTCCCAGGATCTTTCTTGGGGACCGTAGCCTTTCCAGTCAATCAGGTAAAATAGTTTAGATTTGGAGATCTTGGAATCCAGGATGCTTTTGACTTCAAACTCGAGTTCAGCATCAACTAGAATAGGTTTTGGAGATGTAGTTAGTCGGGTTTGAGGTTGCACGGGTTTTAATAGAGAGACGTGGAAGACCGGATGTATCTTCATGTGAGGGGGCAAGTCCAACTTGACCGCTACTGGATTTACTATGGTAGTGATGGAATAGGGACCAAGGTATCTTGGGTTGAATGTGCGTGGTCCTTTTAGAGGTAGATATTTGGTGGATAACCAGACTTGATCTCCTACTTGATATTGGGGGGCTTCCTTCCGATGTTGGTCTGCTCCTTTCTTGTATTGTTCTTTAGCCCTTTGAAGGTGAGAAACGGCTTCCTTAAAGGCTTGGGTGATTGTAGAATGCAGGTGGTCTACTGCTGGTGTTCCAAGATCTTGGAGTGGATCCAACTCCGAGGTTCGAGGGTGACTACCGTTTAAAAGAAAAAACGGGGTCTTCCCAGTTCCCGAGTGGACAGAGTTATTGTAGGCATATTCTGCTATCCAAAGGATATCTTTCCAAGTTTTTTTCAGGTTGTTGTAGCATGCAGCGCAAATACTGTTCCAGAGTTTGATTGGTCCTCTCGGTTTGTCCGTCGGTTTGAGGGTGGCGGCTGGTCGAAAGTCTCACATCAATTTGAGCCGACCGACAGCAACTTCGCCAAAAATGAGAAATAAATTGACTACCTCGATCCGAAATTAGAACTGAAGGAAAACCGTGCAGTCGGACGATGTTTTCGAGAAATTCTCGGGCCAGAGTTGCTGCTGTTGGTAAGCCTTTGAGTGGAATGAAATGCGCCATCTTGGAGAATAGGTCCACGATTACTAGGATCGTATTGTATCCGGAGCATGGAGGTAGATCGGTGATGAAGTCCATAGAAAGCGTATGCCAAGGGCGAGGCGGGATGTCAATAGGGCGTAAGAGGCCGGCTGGTTTTTCCTTTTGACTCTTGTTTTTGGCGCATACTCCACAGGACATTATAAGGTCTCTGATATCTTTTTCCCAAGACGGCCACCAGAAGTAGCGCTTGATCTTTTCCGAGGTCTTGGTCATACCGGGATGTCCTTCCATTAAAGTTTTGTGATAACAAGAGATTACCTTTTTCTGTAAATCTCTGCTGGGCAGGTATAACCGTTCTTGGAAATATAATAGGTTGTCCTTCACCGTAAAGTCCTTTCCCTGCAGATGACAATTCTGTATGTCTGCTGGAGTTACCAGTAGCCTGGCTTTATCCTTAACTTCCTCTATGGATTGTGTGGCGATTACACCTAGAACTTTTGTTCGGGAATGATAGGTACAGGTTTAGGATTGATCAAATGTTCTTCCACTCCCATCCGAGAAAGGGCATCAGCTTTACCGTTTTTTGTACCAGGTCGATAGGTAATTATGAAGTCAAACTCGGCAAAGAATAGTGCCCAACGGAGTTGCCTAGAGGATTGAGCTTTTGCGGTTTTCAAATATTGCAGGTTTCGGTGATCTGTAATCACAGTAACAGTGTGTCGGGCCCCCAGAAGATAATGCCGCCAAGCCTTAAAGGCGGACTTGATAGCTAGAAGTTCCTTATCAGTAATAGTGTAATTGATTTCAGGAGGCGAGAATTTGCGGGACCAAAATGCCACGGGATGCAACTGATTGGTTACTGGGTCCTTTTGTGATAGAACTGCCCCCATGGCAAGACTCGAAGCATCAGTTTCAACGATGTAGGGGAGTTCTGGGCGAGGATGTTTTAAGATCGGTGCAGAGATAAATCTAGTCTTCAAATTCTGGAAAGCTTGTTCCGCCTCGGTAGACCATTCAAAACGTTTGTTTTTCTTTAACAAGGCGGTGATGGGCTGGACTATTCGAGAGAATTCGGGGATAAACCTGCGGTAAAAGTTAGCGAAGCCTAAAATGCTTTGAACACCTTTTACGGAGGATGGCGATGGCCATTTGAGAATTGCATCGACCTTCTTTGAATCCATACGCACTCCGCTAGGTGATAATATGAATCCCAAGAATTCAACTTCAGTCACGTTGAAAACACATTTTTCCAACTTAGCGAAAAGTTTGTGTTGACGCAATCTCTCGAGGACCATTTTCACGTGTTTCCGATGTTCAGTTTCCGATGAAGAATAAACGAGGATGTCGTCAATGTAAACAACAACACACACATCTATGAGCTCTCTGAGGACATCGTTCATAAAATATTGAAAGGCGGCTGGGGCATTGCAAAGTCCGAAGGGCATGACCTGATATTCAAATAGCCCATACTTGGTGCGGAAGGCCGTCTTCCATTCATCGCCCTCTTTTACTCGTACCAAGTGGTAGGCTCCTCTAAGATCCAGCTTTGTATATATGCATGCTTTTCTGACTTGGTCCAGGAGTTCAGGGATCAAAGGTAACGGATATCTATTCTTAACGGTGATCTGGTTCAGGGCGCGATAATCTATACAAGTTCTAAGGTCCCCTTCTTTTTTTGGAACGAAGAACAAAGCTGAGGAAGCAGGGGACTTGGAAGGACGAATAAACCCATTCGCTAGGTATTGATCCAGGTATTGTCGGAAGTGAAGATTCTCAGGCTCAGTGAGGGCATAAATTCTACTACAAGGAGGAGTAGATCCAGGTATCAGGCCTATCTGGCAGTCATAAGACCTATGAGGAGGTAGAGAGTTAGCCTGATCCTTCCGGAAAACATCTTGGAATTCTAGGTATTCAGGAGGTAACTGGGGAGCCTCCGAGGAAATTGCTGCCAGTGCAACACCAGGTCGAGGGTGACAAGTAGAGACACATTCTGTAAACTGAACCGTTCTTGCTCGCCAATCAATCTGAGGATTGTGCTTCTCTAACCAAGGAATTCCTAGAATAATCTGGAACTGAGGGGCCTTGATCACATCGAACACAATCTTCTCATGGTGTCCATCTTGACTTACTAGCGTCATTTCTTGGGTGGTATGCGTTACTGGTCCGGAGGCTATCTCTGTACCATCCACCGTAGTAATGACGTCCTTTACAGCCTTTGGACAAAGAGTCAGATTCATCCTCAAAACCATTTCATGATCCACATAATTGCCGATGGCATCACTGTCGACGTAAGCTTCAATCGCATGTAATCGATCCGGATGTTCAGGGCTAATGAGGACCATAGGTATCACGAAATGCGAGGTCACTGAACTGGTTTTAACGCTCGGCAAGAGGACCTCTATTCTTGTCGGGCCAGGTCGTTTCCCTGCTCAGAGTTTGTGACCCTGGTAACTGCAGCTCTTACTGCCTTCTTGGCTGGTTTCACCGGACAGTCTCGAAGAAAGTGCCCCGAGTTTCCGCAATAGAGGCATAATTGCAGCTGTTTTCTCCTTTCCCGCTCCTTTTGTGTTAGTGGTCCTTTCAGGCCCCCTATTTGCATGGGTTCCCCGGAGTCTACTCCTTTGGTAGGAGTTGGTGGTTTGGAAAATACTCGAGCATCAAACTTGGAACGATCGGCCTTCCTGTTCTGCAGTCTGTGGTCAATTTGAACGACTAAGTCAATAAAGTCCTAACAGTCTTGCGGGGGATTCACTACTTGGGCTAACACATCTTTGAGCTCTCCACGTAGACCTCTATAAAACAGCGTAATCCTTTTGTCCTCAGGCCATCGAGTTTCCACTATCAGCCTGTTGAAAGACGCAATATAAGCCAAAAGGTCTTGATTACCCTGTTGCAATGAAAGGAGCTCATTGTCCAAGGCCTGCCCCTGTGAATGTCTTGCAAACAGTTTTTCCATACTGAGCTGAAAAGCTTGAAAATCATGGAGAACCGGATCATCTTGATTAACTAGAGGGATCGACCAGTCTGCCGCATTGCCACTAAGGTACGAAAGCACGAAAGCTACCTTAGCTTGATCAGTTGGAAAGGCTGCTGGCCGGCATAAGAAGTGCAACCGGCACTGATTAATAAATACTGCAAACCTCTTTGGGTCACCAGAAAATCATTCGGGCGGAGCCAGAGGTACATTCCCAGGTAGGTTGATCTGCACTGGGTTCGTAGAGGATGTTGAAGGAAGATTTCCCTCTGATGCGGGTAACAGAGTTTTTCCGGCTTGTGACTGTAGCAATTGTCTAGCAAGATCGTCTGTTCGCTCCTTGGAAATAATCAGTTCCCTTCTTAGAGCATTAGTTTCCTGACGGGCTGCATGCACTTTTGCTCTTAGTTCCCCAAGTAACTGGGCTAGCTGGTCGGTATCCGAGGTTTCCATAGCGCCTGGGTGGGAGTTTTGCGGTAGGCTTTGTGTTCTGTAACGCTCACCTGATTCCCGCAGAGGCGCCGGTCTTGACTGGGTGAATGCCGTATCTTCAAAGGTGATGTGTAACACACGGTTGGCTCTTTGGGCTGGACCTCTGTGCACTGTATGTCTGACTTGAAGAGTAAGATGTCTGCAGATAGAAAATATGGGATTAATGAACTGGGGTTATTGGGTGCCTCTCTCCTCTTCCCTTTCTCTTCTCCTGTAGAACCCCAAAGGTTAACGCCCTCACCTTAGGTAAGTGAACGCCGAGCTCTCCATCTGCCTCGGGGCAGGGTGCCGTAACCAGTTTCTTCACTGGATAAGGGTGCAGGCCTCTTGACCTCAGAGGACTGCTGTCCGTCGTTAACTGCACGAACGGTAAGTTCTGGGCACTTCAAATGTCTTAAAAGTCTTTTGTAATGATATCTCTTGTTTTGCAGGGTTCCGGCGATGGCGGATGGCGGGCTGATGAGAGTTGAGGATCGAACCCACGTGAGGAATAGAAGCGCCTGGAAGCACGTAAGTAAGCGCTTGCAGCCTGCTTCACGATGCGCACTAACTGTCCCTTTTATGTTGCAGGTACAAGTTCGGAGCTTTAGAGAAGCTGAAGGGTGCTGGAATACCCACTGGATTCGGCGTGGGAAGGAGTAATGGCACGTGAGTAATAAAGTTGCCCAATGTCTTTAAACGCACCTTCTTTTGTCTTTCAGATGCGGGATGCAGCGCCGAAGGCCTCCGGAGCGTGCGAAGAGCTGGTAAGCTTTTGTCTTTCAGATGCCGGAATGCAGTGCGAAGACCTCTGGAGCATGCAAAGAGTAGGTAAGCCTTTGTCTTTCAGATGCCGGAATGCAGCGCGAGGCATTGGTGACAGCCGATGGATCAGGTAAGAGATGCGCTGCCACTGAAGACCGTAGTGCTAACCTGTTCTTTCTTTGTCTTTACAGGTGCTGCTGAAGACTGGATTCCAGGATGGTAAGCCTTTGTTCCCTTAGGCCCAGGATCAGAAGCTGAAGACACGATGAGCGTTCTGCTGCAGAGAATGCAGAATAACACAAAGCAAGATTCATCCATCGGGTGTGGTTTAAATAGCCTCCTGTAGTGCTTAGGTGTCTCCTTCCACAGCCACGCCTAGGTAAGAAAAGAGTTCCTGCTTTCCAGAAGAGTTCCAGTGTTCTGAACCTAGGGAGTGGCTCCTGCCCCACCCAACAGGAAAAGTAGTCCCAAACAGAAGAGGATCAGGGGTTCAACTGGCAGGTAAGTAAGCAGCATGGTCTGCTGCAGGTAAGTCCACCCAAGCATTATGAGCCCGGCGCTTCCAGCGCTGGGACTGGGCATCTTTATGAGCCTGGTGCCATTGGCGCCAGGACAGGGTCCAAAAGGTCCCAATTGGGACTGGCTGGCACTCGGAACCGGGGTTATGGGTCTGCTTCCAAGGGAGTCGGGCAAGTCCTGATCTTTTGGAAGCAGAGATCATGACACATGCACAGCACCTGGAAGGGCCTGTAAGTATAGCCTGTGCACCTCCAGCACATATTTTTATCCCTAGACTGTCACTAACCATTTTATCGCTGCCGCAAAAATCAACACAGGAAGATACAACCTGACTGAGTGAACATACAACAATTCTCCACCCAAACAGCTAGCCTATTCAATCACTTTTGGGCAAGAGTCTCAAATTTGTATCCAAAGTAAAAAATCTGGGTTGTATGTGGCAAGAAGACCTGGGCTGTGAAGCCCAGGTTGGAGCCAAGACTAAAGTAGTACAAGGTGGCCTCTGAATGCTACATCAAGCAGTCCCCTATATACCAACCAAAGATCACGCATCTGTGGTAGGAGCATTAACCAGTACCCACTTAGACTACTGCAACAGTCAACTGTTGGGTATTCCTACCAAACAGCTTCAGCGGCTTCTGAGGGCTCAAAATGCAGCCATCAGACTAATATTTAGGCTGATAAAAACTGATCATGTATCGCCTTTTCGCCGGAAATTGCATTGGCTGTCAGTCGATGATCGCATCAAATTTAAGACAGCTTGTATTGTCTATAAATGTATTAACGGCATTGCTCCCCTGTACTTACAAGAGCTAATACAGCCATATCAACCCATGAGACAACTGCGATCTTGCGAAGGACATCTCCTAACTATCCCTTACTCGGTTTTTATAACTAGAGGTGACAGAAGATTCTCCGTCTTTGGTCCCAGGTTGTGGAATTCTCTGCCGCTACCGGCAATTTCGCCAGGCACTGAAGACCTTCCTTTTTAGGTAGATGGTCCCATTTCATCTGGGATCCTTATCGATTTCTCTTATCTACCTTCAGTTGTGTCATCTGCACTGATGTACGGTTCATTTTGTTTGGTGTGTGCTATAAATGTAAAAAATCAAATCAAAATCAAATTACGTCTAACACACCACTCCAGTGGACACTGGCTGCAGGCATGGCTACCCGCACACATTAGAACACAGCAACGACTACCACAAATTTGGTCTTACTGGTCACATAATTTTTCTACCTACTTACACCAGACTATGCCTCAAAACCTGACATTAGTATGCAGTAAAGACCTATGTCAAATTCGGGCATGCTGGACACATAGTGAGCCTCTAGCACTTATGCCATCTCCTGACTCCCCTCAGCACCCTTCCACATGCCTGACCTTATGCGATGCTATCTACCAGAGTCTGGCCAGCCCAGCTAAGCCTTATTTGGCCAAATGCACACATGCATTCTAATCCTACTCCGTGACCTCCAGCACTCTGCACTTCCGTTCCTGAGGGCGTTCCCCCCACCAGCGCATTGACATTGTAACAATGGGATAAGGCGCTACAAAAATGCCAACTACTACTATTACGGCTAAATGGGTCGGTGAAGTGGTCAGTGGTGGAGTATTCTTTCACTTTCTATTGGCTGGAGGAGTGGCTTTGGACCATGTTCACATTGCAAAGAATTAAAAACAGCACAATTCTGCGGCACGCGGAGCGGCTAAGTGGGTCAGCAAAGTGGTCAGTGGAGTATTGTTTCACTTTCTATTGGCTGGAGGAGTAGCTTAGGCACCTGTTCGCATTGCAAGGAGTTAGAAACAGTACAAACCCACGGCACACAGAGCAGCTAAGAGGGTCGGCAAAGTGGTCAGTGGTGGAGCTATTTTTCACTTTCTATTGGCTGGAGAAGTGGCTTTGGCACCTGTTCGCATTGCATGGAGTTAAAAACAGCACAAACCCACGGCACACAGAGCAGCTAAGTGGGTCGGCAAAGTGGTCAGTGGTGGAGTATTTTTTCACTTTCTATTGGCTGGAGGAGTGGCTTTGGACCCTGTTTGCATTGCATGGAGTTAAAAACAACACAAAGCCATGGCACGCGCAGCGGATAAGTGGGTCGGCAAAGCGGTCAGTGGTGGAGTAATTTTTCACTTTCTATTGGCCAGAGGAGTGGCTTTGGACCCGGTCTGCATTGCAAGGAGTTAAAAACAGAACAAGCCCGTGGCACGCGGAGCGGCTAAGTGGTCCGGCAAAGTGGTCAGTGTTGGTCTATGGAGTCGAGGGAGGAGAGGCCACTGAAGTTACACGGTTACAGAGTAAGAAACTCTACTGTGATTGGGCTTAGTTGCATGTGCTGAGTAACATCTGCAAGCTTAACGTGACAGTTGTGACAAAAGTCTAGAGGTGACCGCAGGGCTTTGCCTTGCAGCCTCTGTTACTTGTGCCACTAGACAATTAGTGTTCAGAACTAATATTTGGCTACATCGCACACATATTCTCCATTCTGATATGTTCCATAATTGAAATCGTGTGCAAAAGAGAGGCAGATACTCTGTCCGAAAGGTCATCCATAGGAAATTTGGAAGGTGTGGACCAGGCGTCTCAGAGAAATGAGACCGCACTGGGGGGCATTGTTTACTTGGAGAATTATCATCATAGCACTTTCATTTGACAATCGAGATGGCAGCACGTACAGGATTACGCATGCAGTCAGACGGTGGGGCTGGACGACATAACAACACTCCCTCAGGAGGCGATTATAGACCCGGATGCTTCATGCAACAAAGAGGCGGCTAACAAACCCACGAGGGGCGGACAGATAGAATGCATACCAGCGGGGTAACATGTGTATGAGACCACGGGACAATGCGAGCCTCAGCAAAGAGGAGCAGAGGCAAATGGAGCGTTGAGAAAAGCCGCACCCGTCTTAAAAGAAGGCCTTGGTTCGGGGACCTAAGGAAAACATGGAAAAGGCTGTCTGAAAGTCCCAGGACATTTCCGGGGTCATAGCTCTTCCACACATCCGATCACAGGCCCGATTGCGGGTAGGACTATCAGAGACTCCTGCAACTCTGCGCCGGTGGTAAGAAGGGTAGGACTATCAGAGACTTCTTCAACTCTGCACCAGTGGTAAGAAGGGTGGTGGGGATAAAAAGTACTGCACGGCTGCACAGGACTCATATTAATGAGGTGCACAATCTGAGCCTAATTGAACATATGGAATCTATCTCCTGAGAAGCAACAAATACTATAGTGAATCGGACTTGTGACTCGTCCATTCAAGGCTCACCTTCAGACCTTATTGACTTCTTGGAAAATAGAAGGGAGGAAGTACATTCCATGCAGAGACAACGGGGTATCGATCAAGAGGAGAATGGGAACATTGATCACACCCTGAAAGAAGTTGACAATAGTATTCGCCTAACATCTCCCACCCTGTCGGCCTTAAACGTGTTTTTGAGTTCATTTGTGACGTTGTATGATAACATATGGGATGAGGTGTGGGTACATTCGATAATGTTAGCAAATATTAGTGCAAAAGTAGATGAATTAACCATGTTGCAGTATCCGCTGCCTGGGACCATTGAAGAAGTAGGGGAGGAATTTTGAGTTTGAGTGTCTAATGAAAAAACAGTGGCCCACCGATTTTGCGTGGTATGAAGGTGGGTCTCGATGAAGAACTAAGAATGAGGCTGAGACAACAAGTGAAAAATATATATCTCTGAAGCACTGTACACTGAATACCCCGGTATACACTGAATAACCCGGTATACACTGAATAACCCGGTGTACATTGAATAACCCGGTATACACTGAATAACCCGGTGTACATTGAATAACCCGGTATTTCAGGCAGTGGCAAAACATTGAAAAAGCTGAAAAATGTCAAAATGAAAAATGCAATGACACGCTCTTTTTTCAGAAATGGTCACTGGTGGCCTTTAAGGGGAACAGAAAGGAGGAGGGCCTAGGAATAAGAGAAGAGGATCATCTTCCCCATTTGGTAGAACACTAGAAAGGAGGAGGGCCTAGGAATAAGAGACGCGGATCATCTTCCCCCATTGGTAGAACACCAGAAAGGAGGAGGGCCTAGGAATAAGAGAAGCAGATCATCTTCCCCCATTGGTAGAACACCAGAAAGGAGGAGGGCCTAGGAATAAGAGAAGCGGATCATCTTCCCCCATTGGTAGAACACCAGAAAGGAGGAGGGCCTAGGAATAAGAGAAGCGGATCATCTTCCCCCATTGGTAGAACACCAGAAAGGAGGAGGGCCTAGGAATAAGAGACGCGGATCATCTTCCCCCATTGGTAGAACACCAGAAAGGAGGAGGGCCTAGGAATAAGAGAAGCGGATCATCTTCCCCCATTGGTAGAACACCAGAATGGAGGAGGGCCTAGGAATAAGAGAAGCGGATCATCTTCCCCCATTGGTAGAACACCAGAAAGGAGGAGGGCCTAGGAATAAGAGAAGCGGATCATCTTCCCCCATTGGTAGAACACCAGAAAGGAGGAGGGCCTAGGAATAAGAGAAGCGGCTCATCTTCCCCCATTGGTAGAACACCAGAAAGGAGGAGGGCCTAGGAATAAGAGAAGCGGATCATCTTCCCCCATTGGTAGAACACCAGAAAGGAGGAGGGCCTAGGAATAAGAGAAGCGGATCATCTTCTCCCATTGGTAGAACACCAGAAAGGAGAAGGGCCTAGGAATAAGAGAAGCGGATCATCTTCCCCCATTGGTAGAACACCAGAAAGGAGGAGGGCCTCGGAATAAGAGAAGAGGATCATCTTCCCCCATTGGTAGAACACCAGAAAGGAGGAGGGCCTAGGAATAAGAGAAGCAGATCATCTTCCCCCATTGGTAGAACTCCAGAAAGGAGGAGGGCTTAGAAATAAGAAAAGAGGATCATCTTCCCCCATTGGTAGAACACCAGAAAGGAGGAGGGCCTAGGAATAAGAGAAGAGGATCATCTTCCCCCATTGGTAGAACACTTAATGCCAGGGGTTCAATCATCTGCAGAATTGAGACCAAAGGTAAATACTGGCCCTAACAGTAGGAAACAGGACAATGAAGATGCTGTACCAGGTAATATACTCAGGCAGAGTATTAAGAAGGCACAATCTAAGGGCCTTAATGCAGTGGCTGAGATCAATAAGACTAGTGCTCTGTAGGAAAGCACTACAGTACGATATCGACTCAAATGGGTCTAGATCTGTGGGGATTGCCTGGTCCAGGCAGAGTTGTACTAAACCCAAAAATGCAAGACTTTCAAACTGTTGTTCAGGATGGAGCAGGGATAAGGGCTGATACCATTCAGATGATTGCAAAGCATGATGCCCAGAACCAAGCGGGTGGGAGACCCAGAGAGGTGGAGGATGGGCGGTATGGGGTGCAAAATGAGAAGTTGAAAGCAACAGAATGTGTAAAGGAGGAGGGGGAGGGTAGTGGGCAACCTTCTCAACATATGAGGAGGTGGGAGGAGGAAAACAACGGAAATGATCAGAGGGCGAGGGGTGGTGGGAAGGAGAGGGTGGAAAGCAGATAAAGGAAGGTAGGACACAGTTGACGGGAAGCCCGAGAGAGAGGGATGAGGGAAGGGGGCGAGGATGTTCTGAAGTTCAACAAGTAAATAGGAGAAGAGAGTGTTTGTCAAGAGGGTTGAGCACTGAGGAATCAAGAGGAGCCCCTTCCCTGGGTGGGTGGACCCAACATTCAAAGGAAAGCATGAATCTGGGTGAGGTGTTGAATAACATGTATAAACCTGCAGAGGTGGACAATAAAAAAGTCCAAGGACATGGGCACCAGGGAATTCAACAGCAGACTCCCAGAAAGGAAGAGAATAGACTGGGGATCTGGAGAAATGGAAGAGACAATGATACGCAACATGAGAGATACCCTACCGTAGAAGTTATGAGAGAGATGAGAGAGAGCTCTGGAAACAATGATTTGCAACTTATGTTCACCCACACGTCTGAAGGAGAAAGAACCTATGTTTAAATAGAGGCAACGTTTTGTTGATCCTAGCACAGATTCCGAATTTGAAAGCAATATGTACGAAAGATATTGTGAGGATGGAATTACCAGACAGAAAGGATGTTCACTGCTCAATAGTGCACTTTAACTCAAAACTAGTCTTTGAGTTAGTCCTCTCTGAGAGTAAAAAGCTACGTAACCAAGGATGTGTAGTGATCCTGGTTGATATAAGAAAGATACAAACATGGGAATTAGATGGAGATTTGGAAAATGGAAGGAATGGGCCCTCTAGGTGGAGAGAGAGCTTGATGAAGGTTGGACACATTGACTGGCTGAGGGTGATTAAAGCCCCAGAGCAGGGACACGGGGCCAGATATCAGGATTCAGGACAAAATCAGAACCCATAGCACAAAGGAGTCGGATGCTGAGCCATTCCAGTTATACCTAACGTTAGTGACATGGAATGTTAGGGGTTTCGGTAAACTAATGAATAGCATGAATGTAACAGACTCCCTGAAAGAATACACAATAGTCTGCGTACAGAAAGCGCGTGCGATGGAAGCCCTCTGTTGGGATGGCTACCATTGCTTTCAACAAATGGCCTTGCGGCCCAATGCCGGCCGACCATCGTGGGGATTGTGCATATTTATCAAGCAGGGGGTGGCCATTAAAGGAACTGCAATCAATAATGGTCAGAGAGGCATTCTGAATTCTGTGCAAATGTGGACTGTAAGAACATTTTAGTGATAAATGTATATTGGCTGAGATCCCATTGTGATGTCATTGTAATTATGGCAGCCCAGGACGGCATGATAGGAACCTTCAAAGCTGAACATACTATCTCCGAGGTACTAATGGGTGGAGATTTGATCCCTCATTGCTTGCCCCGACCCGTAGAGGTGGAGGGGAAGTGGAGCTTGGAAAGCCCACATGCAGCATTACAGGTGGAACATGGTACTTAATGGAGAGATTTCTGGAAAGGTTGGGGTTTGTCAATTCTAAATTGCCATACAGTGGGAGATATTGCAGTACAACCAACATGGCACAGAAATGCCTTGATATCATGATTAGATTATGCCGTAGATTCTGACGGTTTAGCTCGAAAGATCACAAGGCTAGGGGTAATCAGTAGCCGAGTTAGTGACCACGATAAAATAACCATAAACATCAACTTAAAGATCCATCTGCCAGATAAGACTAATTATAAGAACATATCAGTCAACACCCAAAACAACAGGCTAGGGCGGAGGCAGGGGGGCATGGAGTGGATGAACAGTTTTATTAGGGACTTCTGGGTTTCTACTACAGTGGAGACGAAATTCTAAGATTTGGGAGTTGAGGGCTTCCCAATATTTAGCACAGGATAAACAGATCTAAGCTTACAGCCGACAGGGAGAGGTGGGCACTCCAACCGGGGAGAGGTGGGCACCCTAAATGGGGAGAGGTGGGCACCCTAACCGGGGAGAGGTGGGCACTCTAACCAGGGGGAGGTGGGCACTCTAACCAGGGAGAGGCGGCACTCTAACCGGGGAGAGGTGGGCACTCTAACCAGCACTCTAACCCTGGGAGAGGTGGGCACGCTAACCCTGGGAGAGGTGAGCACTCTAACCAGCACTCTAACCCTGGGAGAGGTGGGCACTCTAACCAGGGAGAGGCGGGCACTCTAACTAGGGAGAGGTGAGCACTCTAACAGCACTCTAACCAACCGCATGTATATGCAGATGATGAGATCCAACTGGAAAAAGAGCAATGAGAAGCATGGCTAAGAAAATGAATTCCTCCAAGATAGAAGACATCACTAAAAGGTGCCTAATAAAAAAAGTAAATCAAAGATATAAAAATTGGCTGAAATGCAACAAATACTTGATGTTGCAACCAGATGGGGAAGAAATGTTAAAAGCCGTACTGACTAAAAATAGTAAAAACCTTTGGACCCTGATAAATCAACAAAAGGGGAAGCAAGACCAATCCATGTCACACCCTATCTCGGACGAGGTTTGGGTAAACCATTTTTCTAAGTTGTATGGAGGTACATATTCCAGAGAGAATAAACAGTTAAATATAGAATGGGATTTAGACATTTCGGTGGAGAACCTTGAAGCCATCATAAAAGTGGGATATAATTCTCATGCTCCTGGCCCAAATGGTCTGTGTAATGTAATTCTGAAATATGAGGCATGAGTATGGGCAAAGGTTCGACATTTTGTTCAAAAATGTCCTCCATTATAAAATCATCCCTCCAGCCTGGACCTTATCAATAATTGTCCCAGCATACAAAAAAGGAACGTGATCCAACAAACTACCGCCCGATAGCCTTGATGGATTTTGAGAGTAAAATCTTTGCAAGATGTGTCTTGATAGAGTTGGAAGCATGGTGTAAAGACAACGAAATACTCTCAAAATTCCAGACAGGCTTTAGGTGCGGCACAGTAACGGATGCGAGTGGGCTCCTTATCCAATCCTTAATCGATCAGGCATGCAAGGTTTGTCAAGATACCTGGTATGTGGTCTGTATAGATCTGAGTCTGGCATTTAACTCTGTGGATAGATTAAGATTTTGGAATAAACTTTGGGATTGGCGTATACCTCCACACATGTTGGACATATTCATTTAAATACACAGAGGTACAATAGTTAAAGTAAGGTTAAATCAAAATGGTTATGTTTCTGCACCCATAAGTACATACTCTGGGCTGAGGCAGGGTTGTGTACTGGCCCCTTGCCCTTTTAATATGTATATGGCCGACTTGCGGGATTTCTTGAGGAGAGTAGCTTTTATTCCACCAAAGTTGAATGGCAAGAGATGCCTCTGTGTGACCTACGCTGATGATATGTTGTTATTAGATAAAACTCCAGTGGGTCTCCAGAGGCTACTGTCTGAGATTTGAGTCATATGCAAAATTAAATGGCCTGACAATCAACCCAAAAAAATCAAATATTATGTGCTACAAAGGAGCCAGAGACAAAATAACAGGAAATAAGTGGTTATTGGATGGGCAGAACATTCAAGAAGTGGCTAATACTAAATATTTGCGTTTTCTTCTAACAAGACCAACAGAGGTGAAAACTCTTTCATCGCGAACAAATACTGCTGGTTCTTCAGCCTCTTGAGCAGTTCTACAAAAGAAAGGTGATTCCAGTTCTAGTTTATGGCCTAGATATATTTTTGGCCATAAATAAATTGAAGCTAGAGAAATTAGAAGGCCTAATATGGATAAAAGCTTTAAGATTACCAAATTATGTCCCCCTAATGTTTGTTAATTTCGAACTAGGGTTGAATTTTCTCCCCGCCATTGTACAGTTGTCGAATATCCTATTATTTTGTAAATTGTTGGTAGGTGGAAGGATCTCAATCTACGCTATATTGGCAAAGCAGATGACAAACTGTGCAGTGGGAGGTAATCAAGGTGAAATGTGAGTCGATTATGGAGAATTATGAGGTGCCTATAGAATTATTGTTGCAAAATCCAGGCCAGGTAAAGAAGCAAATGATGGAAAAAGACTGGATATGGATTGGAGATAAGTGCTGAGTGCACAAAGAGTGGAACACTCCAGAAGTACCTTACACAGTGCCCTGATAGCCGATACAGGGAAGCATTTTTAAGGTTTTGATTTAATCTGTTATCGACTGGAGAGGTGAGACAGGCACGTGGCCTTAGAGAACCAGCATTGTGTTGGTTCTGTGTCTCCCAGAAGGAACTCTTAAGCACTCATTCATTGCTTGTGAGGCTCTACAGAAGGAACTCTTAAGCACTCATTCATTGTTTGTGAGGCTCTACAGAAGGAACTCTTAAGCACTCATCCATTGCGTGTGAGGCCCTACCGAAGTTGAGAGAAGAGCTTTTTGGTGGATTTGTTCTTGCAACTGCCTCACTGAATTCAGAAAATTATTGGGAATATATAAAGCAAGTATCAGACGACGAGTCTTTGGGAGTCTCTGCTGTTTGAAACCTGTGAAGAGAGTGCTTGGCAACAGTTCTCTTTTGCTGACTATTAACCTTCAAATACCCCCGCCTGCCGTGGAGCGGCTACAGAGTTGGACGATGAGTCTTCGGATCTGCAGAAGCGCAGCTACAAGGAAAACTACCAGCCTTAATTAAGCATTTCAGGATGTTTAAGAAAATGTCTGATGTTGCACATCCACGTACGTGGCAGAAACTACATCAGCGTCTTCGTTTGGAACCTTACACAGTTACATCCCCCGTCACACGCATCAATAGAGGTGAGTTTGAATTGAAATCTGAACTCAAACTGATTAACCGAGATGGCGAGTCCGTGCCAACCCCCGCCCCCTTTGTGTTTCCCCCTTCCTCATTGCCCGCCTTGACACCCTATATTAAGTCAGCTCCAGTTCCTTCACAAATCACTACGCTCATACAAGAAAAGAAGTTGTTTAATCCATCATACGACAACAGAAATGAGATTCTTCTTCTAGAAACAAACTCATGATTCGATATCACTGATTTAGAATTAATGGAAATGGGTGAGCCTGCTGAGTCAAATCAAAGAGGGGTGGGGGGTGAACAGGGGCCATGAAGTAAATAGCAAATGCTGAGGTGATCGTGTTTTCCTCAATTTCACAATTAACAAACGCTTCAAGGAATGATGGAGATGTCAATAGATTGGATGTGGAAATGGCTATTCGACCTACTATAACAAATCTAATGAATAAAGCCTCAATTGATGTCCTGACAAAAGATCAAGAAAACAATCAAGTCATTGAAGTGGTTAAAACTATTCAAAATATTGATAATGAGAAACTCAGTCATGAATTGTCACAGAAAGAAAGGAGAAGCTTAGTTGAGTCTAAAATGAGCGACTAGCTGCAGAATGGAATGGACAGAAATGCCAGGCATTGGCAAAGTGATAGGTTCATTGAGAGTGATGCTATCTCTGCTGTAATAACAAAGGGCGAAAGTCGGACTTGATTTGACATCTCTTCGTCACAATCATTCCGATCTGGCTCCAAGAGAAGCCCGTCTGACAGAACGCCTCAAGTCTGACTTCTTGAATTTAAAGGAGAAGCTCAATGCCAGTTGCGAGATTTCTGCTGCCGCAGCACTTTTGCTGGCAGTATCTCACTCTCATCAGGCATAAAAATACCAGAGCTAGAAATGCTGAATAGGAATAAGCCAGAGTTATCACGGCCACATAAGTACGCCGCAGCCAGGGATATTCATTAATACGGCTAAAACTTGTAGACAGGCGCCATCACCTCAAAAAATTACAAAAGCAAATGTAAACATCGGAAAAGGCAGATCTCAGAGAGAGGAGTGTCCTTGTGCCGAAAATTGTCTTTGCAATTCAAACACACAATTGCCAATTGAAGATGACAGCGAACCAAATAATAAACCTCATTTGTCGATGGCAGCTGGTCTCCGAATTCATAACGTGTTGACAGCCACATCAATCTCTTTGATACCATTTGTTAAACTATATGAGTCGCTCAATGAAACACTGAAGGATCAGGGTTCATTGCTCGCGACGATCAACTCCAAACATAGTGCATTGGAGACATTTACCATAAAAGGCTTGACTGCGAAGTCGAAACTTCTTAAAAGGGCAGAACAGATTAAAACAATCCAAGCTAACGGAAGCTGTAATTGACTGTACAAAGTGGATGAGGCATAACTTCCACAAAATGTTGCCAAATGTTGAGACAATTTCCTGTAATTACAGAAAGAAGGTGAGTCTGTAAGTGGCCGAATGTAATAAGCTCCCCAATTAATTATCCAAAATGTTTTCATCTGACAAACTGGTCTTGGAGGAGCCGCGAGACAAAGAGAAATCTAAAGCTGAGATACACTCCACAAAAGGACATTTTTAGAAGTTTATGTCAACCAATGCCGGAGGTGGTAGAAAATGCAATAAAACTTGCTGGATTGCATCCAGCCGGAACATCGAAGGTTTCTTCACAAACACAAGGCAATGAAATCACCCAAAAAGTCAACATATTTTCGCTCGGAAAACACATATCGACTCAAACGAAGTCCAGAAGTCCTTTGCCGTCAAATGTGACAACAAAAACAACTGCGTTTGGAAGTTATACTGTATCAAAAAAGCCACCAGCGATTCAAGGCATTCAAGGCACTCATATAAAGATTCCCTCGCAAACTAAAGGTCCAACTAAGGCCAGGACCGGGAAAATAGATGCGAGAGCAAAGTGCAAATCCAACAGCTCGAAAATGTTCATTAGAAATCTAACCACTCCTCCACCAATGTCAATATTTGAACGAGCTACTCAAAAAATGAAAAAAACCAAAAACAAGCCTTCTTAGAATATAAAGATAACGTCAATAGTGTCATCAAAACTGACTAATAATGCCAATAAACATCCAAGAGTAGACATCGATGAGGTGGAACATAGTGACACGATTACATCAGCCGACTTGGCCAACTTGTCTACATGTTTCATCGAAGACGATGAGTGGAACACCTCTGTTTATGAGTTGCGAGATGGCCTTGAGAAAAGTGCTAAATCCTTGGAAGCCTCACTTGACTTTGGTAAGGACAAGGATGTGGATAGTCTTCCATGAACAAGACCTTGCCCAAACACAAAAGAAAAGCCCCAAGATCACCAAAGGAAGCTCAAACGATTGATCTCATGCCAAAGCAGAACCTTAAATTTACCTCAGCGCAGGCACTGAAGAAAGGAGTAAAAAACATCCACATAAATTCTTCAAGAAGAGACAAACCATATTCTTCCAGGAAATTGCAACTGGAAAATGTCCTGCGCGAAAACAATGAGGTAAATCTTAAAAGAAGAAACATCATGAGACTTCTCCACTGCGTGTCTTCATTGGGTACAATCAAAATGGAAGACATCGACATAGTGGAATATGCGTCTGTAAATCGGTCTGACTGGGTGATCCTTCATGTCCACTCTCAATTGATTGGGAATGCATTAATAGCTTCCAGAAACAAACTGCTAACAATCGTTTATGAGCTAAGTGGCTATATTGAGCCCGAAAAGCGACAAACAATAAAAGTTCTGAGCACCAGAGCATTAAATGGGAACAAGTCGACTGAGAATGAACAAAGAAGACAAAATCTCAAGGATAGTTATGAGAGTAAAAGGACTGAGCACATTGTTGACAGCTTCTATGATGGTAAACTGCAAAGATAAACCGTCTTGAAACAAAGACAATTAGACCAACATTAGCCAAAAACATCTATCTTTCATGATGAGTGTTCACTAATATCCTGTTACATGCAAGGTTTCTTGCATTTATTTCATGATGACGAATTAAAGAAAGAAAACTATTCACTAATATGCCTCCAGGAAACTTGGTTGTGCGAAACCCCTGTCTGTGATGGTGACCGCCCATCCCTTGTCTGGTCTCTTGACCATGATAAAAAATAATGTGAATTGTGAAGTCATCAAATTGTCAAACCCAAACATATTTGTCCAAGGAATGACCATACAAATCACCCATCATGGTAATATCAAAAGTGAACAGCTTCTGGTGGTGAACACTTATTGGAATCCAGCTAAAATATCATCTGGGAAGTTCTTCTCTGCAGTCATGTCATTGATCGACAATTGCATGCTGGAATTCCACAATCCACATATTATGTATGAGGAGACTTGAACTTTTCATGGGTCGAAGATTACAGGCTTCTAAAATATATGAATAGAAACCAGCAAGATGGTTGTGGTAAATGTTGGATGCATGCATTGGCCACAAGGAACTGTGAAATGTTGAAGAACCAGACAAGAGGCGTTATTCCGGCAAGGCACACTCGGCACAGGAATGGAAGCCATAAAACACTTGATTACATTTGGTCTTCAAGAAAATGTTCTCACAAAATTAAAAAGTTGGTAATATTTAGATGAAAAACAGCGACCAAAATGTCGTAAATCTGACTTGGAAAATAAAGCAAACCCTAGCTGGAGACTGTCACAAGTGTGACTTGACAGCAAAACTATCAGTCGGCAATCCCCATGGTGGACACATTCTTGACTATGTCCGTTACTCTCACAATTCAAAAGAGCAAGAAATGGCTTTAGAGGCGATCATCACAAGAATAGATATCCCTATAACAAAAATGTCACTGATGAGAGGAACAAAATGCAGCATGACATAAAGATATTAAAGTCACGCAACTCTGTGCAGTCGAATCTTGAAATAAAGAAGCGCCACCAAAAATATTGTAATTGGCTTATTTCATTTAAAAGGATCTGAGACCAAGAGCGAGCAGAAGACATGTTAAAATTGATATGTGCCCGATGGAGCAACTGGGCAATAAAAAATGAGGGCTCCTTAACTCAGAAAGCAAACATGAGTAGCGGAGTGAATGAAGACGTGTGGGTGAAACATTTCATGAGCGTGTTTAAAAATGTAACACCCTTATACGTCGATAAATGTTTGGAGGAGAAAATTCCCTGGAACGTCGTTGTCACCAAAGATGAAATAAACAAACCAATTTCAAAACTAAAAAATTCAGGGGCTGCTGGCATGGATGGATTATCTAATATAATCCTAAAGAAGAACAAAGACCATTGGGCCATTTTTATAGAAACTCTATTCCGACATATCTCTACAGCAATGAAAATTCCCTTGTCCTGTCAATCGGTGGTAGTTGTACCGATCTTCAGAAAAGGAGATCATACAGATCCAAACAACTACCGTCCAATTGCCCTGCTCGACGTGGTTGGAATTATAGATGCCAAACAAACAGGGTTCACTAAAGGAGTTGGGGTTGAGTTGAACTTGATTCTGTTGAATCTGCTGAAACATGAAACAATCAAAGGAGGCTGAAATCTAGTAATGGCATTCATTTATCTACGTCAGGCCTTCGACAGTGTGAACAGAACTATTATGTGGCAAAAGGAAGTGGCATTGTCCCTTAGACCTATCACAAGCCATTAAATTACTCCACTCTGACACATCAATTCGAGTGAGAATTAACACCGAAGGTGAATTGACAGATAAAATAACAACCGAAAAATGTGTTAAGCAGGGATGCCCACTGGCAGCATCAATGTTCAAATTGTATATTGCGGATCTGCCAGCAGCACTACTGGAGTGTAACTTGTTTCCTTCAAGAGTAAATGGACACCAGATAAGCTGGGCAACATACGCTGACGATTTGGTGCTTGTCGACACCACACAAGTATGCCTTCAGCGACTATTGAACAACTTCGAGGCATATTTTAAAAAAATGATCTGGTCGAAAAGTCTAAAATGATCACCTTCGGCTCGCATCTTGGAAAGAAAGGTAAAAACTATAAATGGTATACAGCCGGCAAACAATTAGAAAGCAAAGATATCATTAGAGATCTGGGCATTCTCTTTAATAAATCAATAAGAGAATGCCATTGGACTGAAGACCTGAAAAGAAGAATGAAGACCCTAATGTTACAAGGTGTAAAATTACACGCAGAGTTTGGCAAATTCACACTTAAACCGGTGATAATGTTCTACCGTCAAAAGGTAGTGGCTGCGATAACCTTTGGGAGTGAAGCTGGCTTTAACATCAGTAGAGCCACGTGGAATGAGTTAGAAGGGCAATTCTGGCATAATGTTCTTCGCTTGCCAAAAAATACATCGATCTTTGCCGTCCGCTACAAACTCAGGTTGCAGTCCTTGTTCGCCACAGTAGTTTGGAAATCAGTGGCAATGATGAGGAAAATGACATTGAAGCCATCAGCTATTCCTTATCAAATCCTGAACACAACTCCCGGTAAGCCTTATCAAGGCCTTCTGATGGAATAGTCAGAAAAGATTTCCACTTACTTGGCGTATGCCGGAAACAATATAGAGACACTCTGGACTAATCCATGTGGTGTAAAGAAAAGGTTCACATACAGTGACTGGATCAACATGGTCAACAGCAAATTTAAACTTGCCTCCAGTTTAGATCTTGCTGGCGAAGCCCGTGGAGTAAATCATATCTCGAAATATCTGACAAAGTTCCCATCGAGATACCATCGAGATGAATTTTTGCGACTGCGTTGAAACTCGCTTCCAATTAAGGAGATGTTAATCCTGAAACACGATGAGAACACCTTAGACAACCATTGCCGGTTTTGTAACACCACAGTTGAGACTTTAAAATATTTGGTTATCGAATGTGTGGTCTTAAAACCCCAAAGAAGTGTCTTTTTGGGGAAGCTTGCTCCCTTAAGTGGAAACATGGAAGAGTGGTTGTATGCTCTCTTGACTGGCAAGAACTTTATGTTGATTTGTGCAGTAGTTGATTATTTGGATACAGTTTTAAAAAGATAACATGAAATTAAAACAGGTGGATATAAGGAAACAAATCGATGGAAATGTAAAATAAAGTTTGGAATAAATTGAATTTTCCAATAAAATAAAAATGTTTTAAAAAAGCAAGGGTCAATCTCAACACTTGTCTTTAGGGTAGTCCATTTTTTGAAGATTATCGAAATCTCATGAACACAAAGAATGTTTGGGAGGCAACTGAACTGAATGAGCGTCTGAGAATGAAAGTGACAATGTTCTCTTTTGATTTATTATGGTTGTATTATAAAATTGTATTTAAAAGGGTGACGATTATCATTAGGTGGGTGGCTGCAATTATGAATTATGAACTATAAATTTAAAATGTAAACATTATTTTATGAGTTATTAGATAATGAATTATGTGTTTTATCATGGATCGAGTTGTATAAGATTTGTCATAAACCATTTTTACAATACATTTAAAAATAAAATACTTCTACTACTAATGAATCACGGGCATAAGGTAAGTTAAAACCAAAATGTTTCTTGTAAAAGGGAATTTTGTTTTCATGGTAATAAGGAATTTAGAACCTAACCAGTCTCTAGGACTCAAACTGAAGAGTCAAAAGTACTTTGTAAGATTTATTATCTGTTCGATAGCATCAAACTAGGTTTTGTGTGCTGTTCCAGCAGTTCAACCTGTGTTCGACTGATTCAGCGGTTTTGTTCCAGTCCGGCAGTAGGTGTCATCTGCTCATGAAGATTTGCAGTGAAAATGCTCGCAGTTGAAGGAGGAGGGTTTAAGAAAGTGGGTACAACAAGGAGCTTCCTGTTCTAGCCAGGCCGTGACATGCTCAACCAGCGAAGTACGATGTTGAACAGCTTTGAGGACGCAGTTCAGAAGTTCAGTAGCAGCAGTCACATTGTTCTAGGCAAGGAGCGTTGTTCAGCTGGAGTTGAACAGGGGCGCTCTGCATTTCGGACACAATGCTTGAGAAGGGCGAATCGGAAGTGCCACCAGGGCAGGTTCAACAGTTGGTTCTATTGCAAAGATGCTAGGGACTGGATCCGCATTTCTGCTTGATCAGTTTGATCAAGCACTTGAGGAGCTGTGGATGGTAAGGGCCATCAGGGTTAGTTTGATGGCTGGTTTGTCGGCAAAGATGCTGGAGACAGGATTCACAGTACTTTTTTGAGCAGCGTACAATGGTAATGACTCGATGAGCCACCAGGGTCTGGTCCATGATGATGGCAATTGACAGCGAAGATGCTTAGGGTTTGATCAGTGATTCAAAGGCGGCAGATGCAATTACAGGCAAAAGACACACTTGGCTAACTTGGTGTGGCACTTAACAGATTTGAACATGCGGGACAGTGGTTCAATGAGGTAGAGTGCCAACAGCAGCTTGATGGGTCGTATGGATTTGAGGGAATATAAGGTCTTGAGTCACAGCTCTAATTGGTTCAATGTTATGAACGCAGGTTTCCTGGCTGTCTTGTTCCACTGGTTTCTGTGAGTCCATGGCTCAAGGATAAGGTTAGGACTTTGTTTTTGTACTTCCAAGAACTAGGGATACTGGTCAACAACTTCAGGAGTCCTACAATACAGAGAGGTCATGGGTACTGTCTTGGCTGGAAGAGATGCAGGTCTTATCCCAGCAGCATATCATCCCCAATGGTTCATTGTTTTGGTTAGAGGACAGCGCTCGACTCTGAATTGGATGCTCAATCCTCACCTCACCGGCAGAAGACTTTGGAGAGATCAACTCTCCCAACAGATGTCAAATTCATTCTATGTCAGGTTTATGTTCAAAAGTGAATCAAAGTTGTGGCGGGAAACCCCTTCTCTTAAAAGTAAACATCTGCAGGTGATTGGACTAAAGCTAGCCCTCCTTAGTGGTCCAAACACTGTTTGTGAAATCAGCTGACTTTGCCTTTGTAACATCAAACCCAAAGTGCTTTGCTTTAGAAGAAGAGGAAGAAACAGGAAGGGGAGAGAGAGAGGGAGAGGAAAACAAGATGGTGGAAGTATTCCACCACTGTACACAGCCGTCCTGTCTACTCTAACTCCACCCTATTTATTCTCACTAGGATGAAAAGACCTTTAGAATGGAAGCAGCCTGCTGTGAGGATACTCCCTTTGAATGGGTGTGCTCCTTTGATGGCTTGGTCCAGCATAGCTGACTGGGGTGCAGCTAACTCTAGGTGGGGGTGTTACCTACCCTCAGCAAGAGCAGAAAGAAGAGTCATGGCCATTCACGTTCCTGTCCTGTCAGTTGGTAGGCTCAGCCTATCTGGCCAGAATACACATCACCCTCCACACCTGAGCTGGCTAGCAGGAGCTGACACACATATGATATCAAATTGAACGTGGCTGCAATAATCATGAGTAGTAGCATGCCTTAATATATGCATAGCACATCTTTAGAGTTTACCATGCCACCAGCCTGGGCTACTTATGATCATCATAGTTTTGGTACAGGAGTGCATGTCTTAAACCCATCCCTGTGCTGTGTCTGCAGCTGTCAAATCGGCACCTGTGAAGTCTGAACCTGCTCACTCGTACTGGTAGAGCATGTGCTGCAGATCAAGGTACGGATGGATCATGCCACAGATACACACTGTGTTTTTGGCATTGAGCTCATGAAAGGGGATTCTCATCAGCAGGTTTAATCATTTGCATCATTTTATTAAGTAATACACATCTAAAAAGGCAGGGATTTTACACACTTGCCAAATGATAATCTGTCGCACAGGCCCCCATTGAGTCCCCAGATCAGTCCTGTGTGTCCCCACCGTCCCACATTGAGTCCCCAGACCAGTCCTGTGTGTCCCCACAGTCCCACATGGAGTCCCCACACCAGTCCTGTGTGTCCCCACAGTCCCACATTGAGTCCCCAGATCAGTCATGTGTGTCCCCTACTGACACAGGCCCACATTGAGTCCCCAGACCAGTCCTGTGTGTCCCCTACTGACACAGTCCCACAATGAGTCACCAGACCAGTCCTGTGTGTCCCCTACTGACACAGTCCCACATTGAGTCCCCAGAGCAGTCCTGTGTGTCCCTTACTGACACAGTCCAACATTGAGTCCCCAGAGCAGTCCTGTGTGTCCCCTCAGTCCCACATTGAGTCCCCAGAGCAGTCCTGTGTGTCCCCTATGGACACAGTCCCACATTGAGTCCCCAGAGCAGTCCTGTGTGTCCCCTACTGACACAGTCCCACACTAAGTTCCAACACCAGTCCTGTGTCACCCCTACTGACACATCCCCACATTGAGTCACCAGACCAGTCCTGTGTGTCCCCTACTGACACAGTCCCACAATGAGTCCCCAGACCAGTCCTGTGTGTCCCCTACTGACACCGTCCCACATTTAGTCCTCAGAGCAGTCCCGTGTGTACCCACAGTCCCACATTGCGTCCCCAGAGCAGTCCTGTGTGTCCCATACTGACACAGTCCAACATTGAGTTCCCAGAGCAGTCCTGTGTGTCCCCACAGTCCCACAGTGAGTCCCCAGAGCAGCCCTGTGTGTCCCCTACTGACACAGTCCCACATTGACTCCCCAGACTGGTTGTCAATGTCTCACCGTATAGGGGAAGAGATATCGACACTCTCTCCCTGTAGACAATAGAACAGAACCGGGTCTTTGGACCGTGAAAATAACAATCCAGGTAGCACAAAATCCCTCGAATCCCTCCTGTACTTATCTGAAGTCCAGGAAGCCCCACGAGACTTCCCGGATGAAGATCGCACTGCGATAAGGCAGCCCGGCAGTGTCCTCGCCCCTACGAGCTGCAATCAATCAGGGAAGTCGGCAAACCAGCATGCCGGGAGCATGCAGACCTCTCCTTCCTGGTCTGACAACAACCGCTCCATAGTAACAATAAGCCACACCTGCCTCGCACCGTTGCCTGCTAATAAGCTGTCCTTAATCAGGGTCAGCTGGCAATGCATGCGCAGCTAGACACTACACCATTCCCTAGTGCTGCTGGGAAATGTAGTCTTTGGTCTTTCCCCAGCTCCTTGTCCTTAGTAAGCAAATTTGAGCACTCCATGACTTCTCCAGCCCTTATTCCTGACATTACCTCCTCTACCAGGGCTCTTCCCAGGACCTGGTTATGACGGATGTCGCAAATGAAATTGTTTGACCAACCTGGGGGCATGCACCGCTCCTGCCGGTTCCCAAGAACAGTCCTCAGGACCATAACCTTCCCATTGAATCAAATACCATAGTTTCTAATGTCTTCTCTTGACGTCCAAAATGCGTTTTACTTCGTATTCCGTTTGACCTTCTATCACAATAGCCGGAGGCCGTTTGGTAGTCATCCCTGGAGCTGCGGGTTAAAGCAAAGATACATGGAATACCGGATTTATAGGTAAAGTCTTAGGCAAACGCAATTTCATAGCTGTAGAAGACACACACCTGATTATTTCATAGGGGCCAATGAACCGAGGCATACATTTACGCGACCCCACTAACGATAAATTCCTTGTTGACAACCAAACCCTGTCCCCTACTTGATACTTGGTACTCTCCTGCCTGTGCTTATTGGCCTGCTTCTTGCATACTTCTTTGACTCATTCCAAATTTGTGCATGCTCTCTGCCTGATTTCAAGAAGCAACTGTTTGCACTCCTGTAACACCGGCATGTGTTCCATCTACGGTAAATGTTCCGGTATCATGTTTTGTTCATGACCATATAAACATTCATTGGGTGCCATTCCCAAAGAGGTGTGTAAGGTGTTATTATACGTAAATTCCGCCAACCAAAGTGCCTGCACCCAAGACTCTCTGCCATCCCCCAAATAGCCTCGCAAATATTGCTCAAGTGTTTGATTCACCATTTCAGTCTGGCCATCTGTTTGGGGGTGATAACGGGTAGATAGAGCACAGTTGATTCCCAACATTCAACAGAAAGCATGCCAAAACTTTAAAGTAAACTGTGGACTCTCTGTCTGATACAATACTCTTTGGTAGACCATGCAATCTAACCACATGTTGGAGAAATAACTCTGCTAACTTGCTCGCCCCTGGTATTCCCACACAAGGAATGAAATGGGCTTGTTTAGACAAAAAATCCACCACAACCCAAATGGTGTCAAACTGATTATCGGGGGGAAGATCAGTAATGAAATCCATTGAAATATGAGTCCATGATTTCTCAGGAGTTGGTAACGGTTGTAATAAACCTCTCTTCTTAACATGATCTGCCTTGTTACGCACACAATTCTCACATTGTAACAAATACTTCCCCACATCCTGTCTTAGTTTAGGCCACCAGAAATACTTTTCCAACATTGTTTGCATCTTTCTTTGACCTGCATGTCCTGCTAAAGGAGATTTATGGCAACAGTATAAAGTCTTATCCTGTAACTCTTTGGTCGGCAAATACAAACGGCCATGATGATAAGGCAGCCCCTCCCGCACAGTTCTTTCTGGATGACTGTCCGCCTATTTCTGAAGTTGCATGGGTGGCAAGGCCTTCTTTACTTGCTCAATTAATTGTTTCGTAAAAGCCCCAATGACCTTTTACAGGGGAATGATTGCTTTTACTTCACCCACTATGTTGTCTAAATTTTGCTGCCTTGACAAAGCATCCGCTTTCCCATTCTTACTCCCAGGCCTGAATTTCACCACAAAATCAAAGTCATTGAAGTACTGGGACCAGCGAAGTTGTCTAAGACTAAGTGTCTGAGTGGTCTTGAAATACTGTAGATTCTTGTGATCAGTTACCACCACCACCTGATGCCTTGCCCCCAATAAGTAAGGCCTCCAATCAAGAAAGGCTGATAGAATAGCCAACAACTCTTTATCAGTGATAGAATAGTTTTGTTCACAACCAGATAACTTCCTAGAGTAAAACACCACTGGATGTCATACTGCTTCCTCATCTTTCTGCGATAATATGGCTCCTACCGCAACATTACTAGCGTCAGTCTCCACTTGGAATGCTCTATCCTTGTTTGGATGTTTTAACACTGGTGCTGTAGTGAATGGAACTTTCAATTCCAGAAAAGCTTTCTCTGCTTCCTGACTCCAAGTAAACCGCACTGCCTTTCTAAGTAGTTGCGTAATTGGAGTGACTATTTTCGAGAAATTGCTGATAAAACGCTGATAGAATTTGGTGAACCTTAAAAAGGATTGGATGTCTTTTATGCACTGTGGAGAAGGCCAATCGTTTACTGCCTGCTCGTTCTTTGGGTCCATAACAATTCCTGCTGGGGTCAGTATAAATCCTAAAATCTCAACTTGTGTCACATGGAACGCACACTTCTCCTATTTTACACACAATTGTTATTCCAGTAGACGTTGCAGCACTGCCCCAACATGCTTTACATGTTTCTCTGGAGTAACTGATTAAATCAAAATGTCATCAATGTAGACGATAACTGTCAAATTCAAAAGGGAGATAGGGAACTCGACCCCCTCTCCCGAACCACAGAAGCCGAATAGATCGACCCTCCCACCATGGTTGGCATGGGCGCCTGATATGAATAACACAGGAAACCACGTGGCAGCCAATGGGGGGAAGAAGGAGTTAGGGAAAGGGGGTGGAATGACAAAGGAAAGAAGGGGAAGACATAACAAGCAAATACTTGACAATCACTACCATGAAAATAAAGACTCAATATAGGTACACTACTCCCGATTACTTAACCTGTCCTCCTAAATCCTGAACTAAACCTCCTGCATATCCTGATAGAAAATAGTAAGTACCTAACATAGCATATTTTCAACACTGGTCATGTGAGACATCACTTCTCAGACAAAAACATGGTGTTATACACTTAAACATGACATAATGCTAAAATAAATGGTGGAATATTCCACTAGCACATGGAAGTTGGCAAACAAGCGTTATGACACAAACAAAGGGATATCCCTTGCAATGAAGAGACAGGACTCATGGCCCACAGGGCACATTGAAGTGACAAACAATGAGTTCCAACAAATATCCTAAACACATGCCCTATTGCTGTGGGATACTAATTAATGTTCCATAAATCAAACGGAATTGAGATTATTCTCTCATTGCACGTGCATGTTGGATAAGAAGTAAGGTATTCCGATTGGCAGAGTGGCATAACTCCTACCACTCTCCCAGCCATGTAACACCCACAGGCATCTTGAAAAAACACAAGCTTCATAAGCAAAATATCAATGTAGAGATACACTTAACTGGTGGTCTGGATGCCTCACTAGGACATCCGGACCCTGAAGTCAGATGCCCAACACAATGTAGCAGTTTCACTGCCGCAGCTCCTGTTTCGTGCTGAATGACACTGGCCCGGGAGAAGCTTTGTGCTTCACGTGTTCACTGCTGTGGCCCGGGGGGAAGCGTCACGCTTCTTAACTTCACCGCCGTGGCCTGGGAACAGCTTCTAAGTCCTTCGGCGTCTCCGCGTGTCCATCTGCACTCGTCCTCAGCTGCCGCCGCCTGTGCTGAAAACTGTAATTACCTGCACTGAGGCGGCGGCGGCGGTCTTTACCTCCTCTCTCAGGTACCCTTCAAAGTTGTGCTTTCTCCGGGTGATGCAAATGATACTGGCGCACCAACCGCGGTGCATGAACCGCACTAGCCGGTTCCCATGAACACTCTTCTGGTCCATACCCCACCCATTGAATGAGGTACCACAATTGTTTCTTTCTTCATCTTGCGTCCAATATTTTTTTAACCTCATATTCCGTCTGCACGTCCTTGGTAATGGCGGGAGGTCTCTGCTCTCGTGTCCCAGGAGCTGCGGGTTTAAGCAAAGACACATGGAACACTGGATGTATCTTCAATGTTTGAGGCAACCTCAATTTAACCGCCACCTTAGATATACATTTCAACACCTCATATGGTCCAATAAACTTAGGAGCAAATTTACGAGGTCCTTTCAATGGAAGATTGTGAGTAGACAGCCATACCTTATCCCCCACTGTGTACTGAGGAGCCTCCCTCCTTCTCTTGTCTGCATATCTTTTATACTGCTCCTTAGCCCGTTCTAAATTGACTCGTGCCTTTTATCTAATGTGGAGAAGTAACAGTTTTCGTTCCTGTAGCATAGCAATATTCTCCATGTCAGGTAAATGTTCGGGTAGCAAGTTCTGTACTTGACCATGCAAACATTAATTTGGCCCCATACTCAATGATGCATGTTCTGTATTGTTATAAGTGAACTCAGCCAACCATAAGGATTGTACACAAGGTTCTCGGCCATCACTTAAATAACAGCGTAAATATCGTTCCAATGTCTGATTGATTCTCTCAGTTTGTCCATCCGTTTGAGAGTGATAACTGGTGGACAGAGCACAGTCAATTCCCAACATATGACAGAAAGCACGCCAAAATGTGGAAGTGAATTGAGGAACCTCTATCAGATACAATACTCTGAGGTAAACCATGTAACCTGACCACATGTAGAAACAATTTTGCCAATTCCCCGGCACCCAGAATACCTTTACATGGTACAAAATGGGCTTGTTTCGAGAGATAGTCCACCACCACCCAAATAGTATCATATTGATCATCAGGAGGCAAATCAGTAATGAAATCTATGGATATATGTGTCCAGACCTTTTCCGGAGTGGGGAGAGGCTGGAGCAACCCTGCTTTCTTGGTATGATCTGTCTTACTTCGTACACATGTTTCACACTCTTGAATATATTTAATAATGTCCTGTGTTAATCCTGGCCACCAGAAATATTTCTCTAGCATACCTTGTGTCTTTTTACTTCCCGAGTGCCCCGCCAAAGGAGAATCGTGACGCCACTGCATCGCTTTCCTTTGCAGAGCAAGTGTCGGTAAATACAACTTTCCTGCATAATAAGGAAGACCATTGCGAAATGTTTCTAATGGATTCTCCCTTCCCCATTTCATCTTGCTCATTCCTTTCATTTCCTGTTTCACCTGTTTCAGCAAGTCATTGCAGCTCCTAGTACCCTTTCCACACGAATTATAGTTTTAACTTCTGTCAAACTGCTTTCCAGATTTTGCTGTCTAGACAAAGCTACAGCCTTTCCATTCTTTTTTCCTGGTCGAAAGGTGACCACAAAATCAAACTCGTTAAAGTACTGTGACCACTGTTATTGTCTGGGACTCAAGGTATGTGCTGTCTTACAATACTGCAAGTTCTTATGATCTGTGTCCACCATAACCTGATGTTTGGCCCCCAACAAATAATGTCGCCATACCAAAAATGCGGCTCTAATGGCCAATAGCTCCTTGTCAGTAATAGAATAGTTTTGTTTACAGCTTGTAAGCTTACAAGAGTAAAAAGCTAGTGGATGCCACAAGCCTTCCTCATCCTTTTGGCACAACACTGCCCCCACCGCCAAATTGGAAGCATCGATTTCCACTTGGAAAGGTTTTTCCGGATTTGTGTGTTTTAGTACTGGCGCCGATGTAAATGCTTTCTTTAACTCTTGAAAAGCTTCTTCTGCCTCGGAGTTCCAACAAAACCTAGTGGCCTTCCTTAACAATTTGGTAATGGATGTGACAATTTGTGAAAAATTGAAAATAAATCGCCTATAAAAGTTTGCAAACCTCAAAAAGGATTGAATATCCTTGATGCATTGAGTCGCTGGCCATTCAGTGACTGCCTGAACCTTTTTCTTGTCCATCACAATACCCGAGGGAGTCAAAATAAACCCAAGGAATTCCACTTGAGTGGTATGAAAGGCACATTTTTCTAGTTTTACATACAACTGATACTCTTGTAATTTCTTTAACACAGCTCTTACATGACCGATATGTTGTTCTTTAGTAGAGGAATAAATCAAGATGTCATCAATATATACTATAACAAACACATCTAAGAATTCACTCAACACCTCCTGCATGAAGTATTGAAAGGCTGCAGACGCATTACACAACCCAAAAGGCATAACCATATATTCGAATAAACCAAACTTCGTCCTGAAGGCTGTCTTCCACTCATCCCCCTCCTTTACGCAAATCAAATGATAAGCCCCCCTCAAATCTAGTTTGGTGTAAACTACTGCTGTCTTAACTTGGTCCAATAATACTGAAATCAAAGGCAAGGGATACCTGTTTTTTACTGTCACCTTATTCAGAGCCCGATAGTCAATACATGTCCTAAGGGTGCCCTCTTTCTTAGGGACAAAGAATAATGGTGACGAAACAGGTGAAGTTGAATGCCTAATAAACCCCTTACTCAACATATCATCCAAGTATTCTCTTAAATGTTGATTTTCTGTTTCAGTCAATGCGTAGATCCAACTACAAGGTAACTTCGCCCCTGGTTCCAAACCATTCACGCAATCATAGGATCTATGAGGTGGTAACCTGTCAGCTCCCCCTTTGTCAAAGACTTTAGACAAATCTTGATACTGGTTTGGGATATTCACAGTCATCGCTCCCACCATCGGAGGTTCTGCCCCTTGCTCTGCCAAGAATAGTGCAGGACTCATCTCCTTTTCCATATGATCCTCAAATTCTAGCCCTGCAAAGACCACCTCCCGCGTAACCCAATCAATTCTGGGGTTGTGATGCATTAACCAAGGCATACCCAAAATGAGGAGCAGCTATTAAATCAAACACGATTTCCTCAATATGTCCGGACCCACACCTCATTTGAGTCTGTAAACAAATGGACCCCGAAACCAAAGGTGAACCATCCACTGATTGTACCCCCTCTACTTGTGATTTCTCCCTTAACGGTAACACAACCTTTTGGCCAATCCAATGTCAATGAAATTACCAGTGGCTCCAGAGTCCACCATTGCAGACACTAGCTGTTTTGTACAAGCAAAAATTAAAGTCACCAGAATATACAAAGGTGAATTTCTTTTCCCTGTCGTATTGGCTATCCACGTGGGGAACCTAGTCTTGTCTGGGTCTGTCACCTTCGTTCCCCCTAAGGTCAACCCAATCCTTTTCCTGCCTCCACCTTGGTTCTATCCCCGCCTGCTCTTTTCTTTGGAGTATTTGGACAGGTCCATGTAGTGTCCTGGTTGCCCACAGTAGAGGCACAAGTTACTAGCCTTGCGTTGCTCTTTTTCTGCTGCAGACAATGGCCCTCTCACTCCTCCAATCTGCGTAGGTTCTCCTTCAATATTCCTATTTCCCTTACTACGATCCAAACTAGCAAAAGGCAACAATTCTGGTATTTTCTTATCTCCTTTGCGCTCATTTATACAATGATCCAACCTTAATGCTAAGTCAATCATAGCCGTACATGTATTAGGTTGAGGTTCTACCTGAGCAATAGCATCCTTCAATTCTTCCTTTAGTCCTTGGTAAAATAACACAGTTTGTTTATTCTCAGGCCAATCTGTTTCAATTACTAATCTGTTGAATTGTGTGACATATGAGACTAAATCGCGAGTTCCTTGTCTTAAAGCGAGCAATTCTTTGTCTTGAGCCAGAGAAACTTCCCGACGATCAAACAATCTTCTAAATTCCCCCAAGAAGCCATCCCAATTATACAGTAAAGGATCATCCTTTTGTACCAAAGGCATAGCCCAAGCGGCTGCTTCTCCAGTCAAGTATGAAATAACAAATGCTGTTCTAACCTGTATGGTCTCAAAGGCTGTAGATTTACACAAAAAATGCAGGCGGCACTGTGTTAAAAAGGTCATATATTTCCTGGGATCTCCTGCAAATCTTTCTGGTGCCGCTAACGGCACACTATTAGGGGGTTGCACAATCACCGTAGATGGGACTCTACCAGCAGGACCCCCTGTAGATGTTCCAGCCCCATCCAGAGGAGTGCTTTGTGCTACCAAACCCTGTACCTGAGCTTTCAACATACTGGATTCTTGTTTAGCCTGCACTAATTCCAATTGAATATCTTGTAGTGCTTTTATCACATCAGCTAAAGAGGGAGGATTTGTATCCATTTGGCCTGGGTGGTTCAATTACCCCAAAACTTGGGGGAAGGTAATTCTGTCAAATTCAAAAGGGAGATAGGGAACTCGACCCTCTCTCCCGAACCACAGAAGCCGAATAGACCGACCCTCACACCGTGGTTGGCACAGGCGCCTTATATGAATAACACAGGAAACCATGTGGCAGCCAATAGGGAGAAGAAGGAGTTAGGGAAAGGGGGTGGAATGACAAAGACAAGAAGGGGAAGACATAACAAGCAAATACTTGACAATCACTACCATGAAAATCAAGACTCAATATAGGTACACTACTCCTGATTACTTAACCTGTCCTCCTAAATCCTGAACTAAACCTCCTGCATGTCCTGATAGAAAACAGTAAGTACCTAACATAGCATATTTTCAACACTGGTCACGTAAGACATCACTTCTCAGACATAAACAGGGTGTTATACACTTAAACATGACATAATGCTAAAGCAAATGGTGAAATATTCCACTAGCACATGGAAGTTGGCAAACAAGCGTTATGACACAAACAAAGGGATATCCCTTGCAATGAAGACACAGGACTCATGGCCCACAGGGCACATTGAAGCAATAAACAATGAGTTCCAGCAAATATGCTAAACACATGCCCTATTGCTGTGGGATACTAATTAATGTTCCATAAATCAAACGGAATTGAGATTATTCTCTCATTGCACGTGCATGTTGGATAAGAAGTAAGGTAATCCGATTAGAAGAGTGGCATAACTCCTACCACTCTCCCAGCCATGTAACACCCACAGGCATCTTGAAAAAACACAAGCTTCATAAGCAAAATATCAATGTAGAAATACACTTAACTGGCGGTTCGGATGCCTCACGAGGACCTCCGGACCCTGAAGTCAGATGCCCAACACAATGTAACGTTTCGTGCTGAATGTCACCGCCACGGCCCAGGAGAAGCTTTGTGCTTCACGTTTTCACCGCTGCGGCCCCAGAGAAGCTTTGTGCTTCACGTGTTCACTGCTGTGGCCCGGGGGGAAGCTTCGCACTTCATAACTTCACTGCCGTGGCCCAGGAACAGCTTCAAAGTCCTTCGGCGTCTCCGCGTGTCCATCTGCACTGGTCCTCAGCTGCTGCCGCCCGTCCTGGAGACTGTAATTACCTGCACTGAGGCACGGGCGGCGGTGGTCTTTACCCGTTGTCTCATTACGCCCAGCTGACAAGCCACGCGAAACCTCCAGACTACACAATCCCATAGCATGTTGGGAAATGTAGTCTTTTACCATTTCTAATGCTTCTTTAGATACAGGGAGCAGCTTCCCTTGCCCCACACTTTATTCCTGACAATAACAAAAACATCAATGAACTCTCTCAATACCTCCTGCATGAAAAACTGAAATGCCGCTGGAGCATTACATAACCCGAACGGCATGACAAGATACTCAAACAAACCAAACTTTGTCTGGAATGCAGTCGTCCACTCATCCCCCTCTTTCACTCTTATTAGGTGGTATGCGCCTCTTAAGTCTAACTTAGTATAGATCTTCGCTGCCCTCACTTGATCTAGTAGCACTGAAATTAAAGGCAATGGAAATCTATTCTTTACAGTTACCTTATTTAGTACGCAGTAATCAATGCATGTTCGTAATGTCCCTTCTTTTTCGGAACAAAAAATAAAGGCAAGGAGACCGGGGAACTACAATGTCTAATAAACCCCTTAGATAACATGTCATCCAGATATTCTCTGAGGTACTTATTTTTTGTTTCAGTAAGAGCGTAAATTCTGCTGCAAGGCAACTTTGTCCCCTCCTCCAATTCAATGACACAATCATATTGTCGATGGGAAGGTAATTGTTCCGCTCCCCCTTGTCAAATACTTTAGCAAAATCCATGTACTGCGAGGGAATTCCTGATCCCACTGCTCCCACCACCTGAGCTACTTGTCCCTTATCTGCCAACAAAGCCGCCGGTCCCAATTCTGGCAGCATGTGAAAGAAGTCAGCCATGCCAGGGTCTGATCGGTGATACCCAGGTTATCACAGAGACGGTTGAGCAGGGTGGCATGGTTGACCGTGTCAAAGGCAGAAAAGAGAGGAAGTAAGATGAGGACGCAGGGGGTGATGGAATCAATGCTAGCAAGCAGGTTTTCACGGATGTGCAGCAGAGCAATTTCTGTGCTTCTGGTAGCTCTGAAACCAGACTGATGGTCATGGAGACAACCAACAGATTCAGTGTGAAGATTAAGCTGGGGGATGGCCAGCTTTTCCAGGAGTTTGCCTAGGAAAGTAGTGATGAAGATTGGGCAATAGTTAGCTGGGCAGGACAGGGTCGGCAGAGGGTTTTTTAAGAATAGGGTGCACAAGGGGGTGCTTCTGGGGATGGGGGGGTAGACTCCAGTGGAAAAGGAGTGGTTGCAGAAGTCAGCCAGAGCAGGAGCCAGGGTGTCAAAATGCTCCATGAAGGTTTTGGAGGAACAGGGGTGAACCTGTTTTGATGATACTTTCATAGATCGGACTTGTCTAGAAACCTTGTCTGGGGAGAACATGGGAGAGGCAGAGAAGGAGGGAGGAGAGGTGGCTGAAGAGGGGCCAGAAGAACAGCAGGGAGTAGAGGGGGGAGTGGGAGAGGAAGAGAGAGAGGAGAGGATGTCCTGAGTTCTAGAGATGAAATGAGAAGCCAGGGCCTGGGAGGGGACAGGAGAGGTAGAGACGGCAGCAGGCTTGGCCAGTTCCTTGCAGGTTTTAAAGAGTTCAGCCGAGTTGTTAGATGCTGCACTGATGCAGGCTTGGATGTGAGCTCTCTTCTTGGTGCGGACAGAGAGCCGGTATTGCCTTTGGAGCAGGCGGCAGGCCAGTCTCTTAGAGGATGTACCAGAAACACAACATTTCCTTTCAGCCACCCTGCACTTGCGTTTGAGGGAGACAAGGTTTGAATCGTACCAGGAGTTGCACTTGGCTTTGGGCTTCAAGCAGATCCTCATGATAGGGGCAAGAACATCAAGAGTATCAGATATAGCAGAGTGGAGCATGGAAAGGGCTGTGTCAGGGTGTGAGTCAGCCAAAAGGGGAGCGTGAGAAAGTGTCAGTGAAATCCTCAACTGACACATGCTTCATGGGTCAGATAACCAAGAAGGTAGGTGGCAGTGCTGAAGGTGGCTTGGCCTGAGGGGTAGAGAGGGTGAGCTGGGAGGAAACAGAACATCCAGAATGTGCCCTGCAGAGTGAATCGGGCCAGAGAGGAGAATAGAGAGTGAGAGAGAGTTGCAGAGGAAGGACAGGAAGCATCCAGATGGATGTTAAAGTCTCCAAGAAGGAGGAGTTGAGTGGTCGAGACCAAGAGGAAGGAGGAGAGGTCCTCCCACTTATAGAGGAAGGAGGAGATCTGGCCAGGTGGCAAATAGATGGTAGCCACTGTATGGGAATGGCCAAGAGAGAGAGAGAGCCTGCAGATGAGGCATTCCAAAGAGGAGTAGGCCTGCATAGAAATGACAGAGGCAGGGATACCCGCAGGAATACCCTCAGGGAGATCATGGCTATATTCCCTCCAGAACAGTTGGATCTGGGTGCAGAGAGGATCTTGTAGCCATCAGGGAGCAGAGTGTCGAAGCTTGTGACAGAGCTGGCCGTGAACCATGTCTTGGTGAGGCCAAGAACATCAAGGTCAAGTTCTTCCAGGAGGCACAGATGTCAGAGGAGTGTTTGACAGAAGAGCGAGAGGTGAGAGTGGCAATATGGAGAAGGTTGCTGTCCTTGAAAGACTTCTGTGGAGGGGTACAAATCAGAGGTACGCCCTGCGGAGGTATAGAAGAAGCCTGAAGGAAGGAGGAGAGGGCAAGGTATCCAAGGAGGAGACAGTAGGGTGAGACAAGGAAGCTGTCGGGGGGAAGAGAGAGGACAGCAGGAGAGGAAAGGAAATTGATGAGGCGCAGGAAGTGAATTTAAGTTTCCCCAGAAACGCACCCCCCTTAGTGAGAGGCAATAATGGACACACCCCAGGAGGGGAATGAGGCCAGGATCAAGTGCGGGCAAGATCAAAAGAGCTTTATATAATTCAATATAGGGCATGCAAAGGACTCTGCAAACTCCGAGAGCACTCTGTCTGACAATAGCAAAGACAGTTAGTTATATTACAAATACACGTCATGCATGAGGTAAGCTATAGGGGCCACAGAGTCTCAGGGATTGGGTGGTGATGGCTATGTGGTATACATTGTATACAGTTTCTTCTCCAGGATTGGCGGACGTTGGTGCTGCACCACTTGGGGCGGGAGGTCAGCTGGGCTCATCGGGATGTAGCGCTGGGCCGGACATGCCTTGTAACAACGATTGATAGCTAAACTAACATTTGCCCTTTTGGCCACACATTCCCACCCATGCATCACACTTCATGTGTCCTGTTGAGTTGCAACTCTTGTAAGCGTTGACCTTAGATCAATACATAGCCAGGAACGTTGATACACAATCTGGAGTGTCTTAATACATTGGTTTAGGAGGCACCTTAGGTTCGAGCAATCAGGCCCCATGGGCGTAGTCAGGGTCATGAGCGGGGGTGCTTGACTAACCATCCTTGGCAATAACAGTGAGGGATGGTATTATGATCTGTTGGTACATGTGTGTGCGCCCCCCTTTCTAGGGTCATTAACTCTGGGTCGACGGAGGTACTACTGACCCATGGGGGCATGTGACCGGTGCCTGAAAGGTGGCGGGATTTAGGACCAGATAGCTTGTAAGTCACTGAGTTAGGCTGTGGCGGCATCTGACACAGGGGGAGGGTGGCGGATGCTTGAAATGGGTCCAGCAGGGTCAGGAGGGAAGGCAAGGCTTTGCTGTTTGAACACCGTCTATCTTGAGAGAGCCTGGGCAGGGGCAGGGAGGAAATGGCCTTGCAGCTCTGTGCGTGGCATCTTGCAAGAGCCAGATTTACTGTCGTATGTGTGAGGGGTAACTAACACATGGGGTTCCTAAAATCACTCATACGTATTTGTATTTACATGGGATACTAGCTGATGGTCATACTTTTTTACATAGCATTTCACATTTACAGTTGACATACGAACATGAGGTAGTGTCAAGCAGGTGTGTGTAAAGAGTGTATTAAGAGAGCAACACAAGTTATTGTTCACAGTTATCAGCTGTCCAGTCTTTGTATATCTCGTCATTACATGTAATATCGGTTGCACAACTTTCTCTTTACCCATTCTTCTTTATATTAGCAGCGAACGTTAGTCAACAAGGCACATATTACATAAATGGTTCCTGCACGTTGCAAGGGCTTTCGGGGTGGGTATGGGTGCAAGGCGCCACGCTGTCTATAGCTGGGGGCTCGGTACAGGGGTCAGGGCCTTCAGGGTTTGGGCTGTTCTCAGTTACATCCTAGTATTCTCGTTCGTAGCAGGGGCAATGATGTACTGCGGAAGGTTAACAGTTACAGTGTTTTATTTTGTTGTTTGCTCACGTCTGGTGACTCGTGAGAACAAGTCTTCAGCGTATCTGCTATTCAGTGGGAGGTGGGGGAAGTGTGGGCCTCTGTGAGCGTGGTCAAGTGGGGGTCACTCTGTAGCGTTCAGTGTTTCTGCCTTGGGTTAGATATGCACGTTTCTAGCAAGATGGATAGGGCTTAATACAAGATGGCTTCTATTCTCTGCCACATAACGTGATGGTGCAGCCCCACGTGTCGGCCGGCAGCCGCCCTGCCGCCTGGGACCGGGAGGCTGGGGGGCCGCCGACGAGTCATGGGTCTCAACCAAGGTGGGACATGTAGTGGGAGGGGAGTCCTATTGACCTACCCTTCCCTACAGAAGCATCTGTCAAAGAGAAGGTTTGCCTGAGGGCCTTAATTTCACAGCATTTAACTGTTACACAAGTGAAAGGGATGAAGTTCATTTATATTGGAGTGCTACTTTTCAGACTTCTCATTGTCGACAAGCGATGGTCGGTTGAATATAGCTATCGGTTGTACCGACTGATTCTTCTTGGATGCAGTTGCCTGCCTTTGTTCGTGCAAGGGATCAGAATGCTCAGTAACACTCACTGGTTTCTGTCTTGCTCCCTTTGCATGCTGTAGGCTTCAGTGGCTTCTAGCTTCGTATGAGCACACACCCTTCTCCTCTGTGAAGGTGTCTTCATTCCTGTCATGCCGTTATGGAGCTCTCTCACTCCTAGGACCCTCAACCATACAACTTCTGTCAGTCACGGTCTCTGGCATGCTTTCTGCTGCGCAACCTCTGCACCTAAGATTTTGGGGGAACAGGACCCTCTCAGGACAGGAATTTAAAATCTGCTTTTAAGCCTCTCTGCTTCCCTCAGGTTAGGGTAATTTTGCTTAATTAGCTGGCTACTCCTGCAACATTGCTCTTGAGCCCTTTACCTAGTCCCAGTACTTCAGGGATTATGGGATGTGTAGTCCCTAACAACAAAATTAGGTTTTCTCATTTCTTCTACTTGTTAATATGCCTTTAAAAGAGTGCAGTTGCAGTGAAAGTTAAGCTGGGGTTTTTCCCAGTCTTCCTGAACTGTTCCCCCCACCCATGTGATCCTCCTGCAGAACAGCACCTCCAGGGTTGGGATCAGGAAGTGTCTGCCCTTCCCTGGCCAAATGAGACAGGTCTCAGGTCAGGTTTATGTGGTGAATCATTGCTGATTCATCACATATCATTGTCAGAGATTTGAGCACACGACGTTGCTCCAGGGGTACTGCGAATCTCTGAGTGTCTTTAACAGGGTGGTTCAGATGGATTTGGGAATTTACATGTATCCAGTTGTGTAATTCAGTACGTGGATGATTTATTTGTTTTTAGCACTTCAGAGGAGCAGTGTCGAGGACACTCAAGAACGCCCTTCACGCTGCTTATGGGTAAGGGGTACAAAGTGGGCAAAGAAAATTGCAGTACTGATAGACAGAGGTAGTATATTTGGGGCAAGTAATATCGCCTGTAGGAAGGAACGTAATGCCGGAGAAGGACACCGCAGTTCAGAAAATGCCTCAGCAAGTCACAATGAAACAGTTACAGAGCCACAAAAACTGCTGCATCTATTATAGGTCATGGATCTTCAATTGCTCTTGTTATCTGAGGCCCTTACTGCAAGTACTCAAGGCAGCGCAGAAGGTGAAAGGTGCTCAGTGCAGCAGTCTGGCAGTGGCTGTTTCACAGTTTGTCTATTCTCTCTAATCCTTTGGAAGCAGAGCAAGTGTTCAAAAAAGCATTCCCCTCTTGGAGTGAGCCGTGGAATGGTGCTGAGTGGAGAAGTCTGGCAGTGGCTGTTTGAGAATCTTCCATTCAGGGTGGGATTTGGACGATATACATCCCAGGACACTAAAAACTATCTCTGGTAACGCCAGTACAGTCAGGTTCTCTCTGTGGGCCATGGTGAGCTGTCTAACCAGGTTCAAATACCCAATGGAGCCGAAAACCCATTTGTGTGAGTGGGAAGCTCATTGGTGCCATCTTTGTCTCTGTTGCCCTGGGTACGACCTGGATATGATCTATATTACACTACCATAGATATTTGACACTTAAATGTCACTGAAAGGTCTGTGCACTCACAAGCAGGGAAGAAAATGTGAGGAAGCACCATCTTCTACCTCAGAGCTTTAAACCCTGCTGCCCAGACTGATTTGACTGTTCTTGAGGGTGCAGGGAATATGCCCAGTGACTCAATGGAGTCGGTCACAAACATTGCCATGGAACCCTTTGTCCCCTTCATGAGGTGCCTGACACAATGGGTGCCACAGATAGAACCCTACATCCCGATGTGAACTCGCCCAGTGATTGGAGACTCAAACTTGAGACAAATGAACCTGAGTTATGTGGGAGGATAAGGGTTTGCTATACCACAACGGCTTTTGGAGAAACTCCCATGGGAATGACAAGGGATCCTCAGTCATTTCCGCCTACCTCAGAGCAGATGAAGATACCCACTGATAACGAGGGCACCAATGAGGGCTCTAATGAACGTGAAGATGAAGACAATGAACAAGCATTCCCACTGTGGCAGGAAGTTTCTGGTTATGAGGACGATTATACATTTCTGGAGAAGGTGTTTAGACGTCCCGACTCCCCAGATTATGCATGAATGTACTTTCCTGCAAATCCAGTAATGCAAGGAGTAGGGTTGTCCATAAGTGCAAGTCGAAGTAGTTTGGAGAGGCAACACTCTGCTATTGCTGCCAGACTTTCAAATGATATTGCAGATATCCAAACAACAATGGAAGTGCAGAGAAGACCTAGTGAGGACACCAAAAGTTCTCTCTGGCACCAATACCAAAGAATAAGAATATGGAAGCCAAATTGAAAGAAGGTTGGTAGCACCTTGTTTCAAAGACAAGTCACTCTCTATACGAGTAGAACCTAATACTACACTACGATTTAGATTCAACATTTTACCAACAAGAAAAGTTCTTGGCGCTATAAGGTTGTTGGGTGACCTGGGGCCAGAATGGAGATTCTGTGGCCATGTGACCATGATTGAATCTCTAGAGAATGTCGTCTCTGAATATAATTCTATAAAAATGAGGATGAAATATATGTGCGATATTACCAAGGGCTGCAAGTCATTGTCACCTAAAGAATGGTGGACTATGTTTTTAATAAGGGAGAATAAATCAACTATCATAGGGGTAATGAAATTTGTGTAAGAGGTGTTGCAGATCTTCCATTCAAAGGGACTGGCTGGAGGATCTGCGCCATCTGCTTTCGGATATCTGTAGGCTGGTTTTGTAATCACCCCGGTGTTTGCGTTTTACCCCCTCTTCTTTTTTGTGTGTATTGTTTGTTTGAAAAAGGATGTATCATTATTTGGGTGGATGTTAAAGAAGAGTAACATTGACATTCTGGTTGTGAAGATGATTAAAATATTTTTAAAGTGTATGGATAATGTATGAAAGGTTTGAAATGAACCATACATAATACAATAAAAAAAGAGTGGTCCGATAGAGTGGTCAGAAGAAACAGGGACTTGTTTGTGGGAACTCAAGGCTTGCAATCAGCAATGCTCTGGTTTTATTGACCCTGAATTACAAGAAGCCATTTGATTTTTTTTCGCATTCATGTTTCAGGATATGAGGTCATTTGTCAAATGCATCGATTCCTCCCGAATCCTTCAACATTTGTAGCTGAGCCAGTGCAGCCTGAAGATATTGTTCATGGATGTGCCATGTATGAGGGAGAAGAGGAAGAGAGGGTGAATGTGAAAGAGGATTCCCTGGAGGGGATTGAGTTCATTTTTGTTGCTGGGACTTCACCCATCAACCAGGAGATGGGTGAGAGGCACAGATGCAGCTGTCAAAGGTCTTGTGAATGGGGAACACATGGTCAGATTGAAGAGATGGTTGCCTTCTCATACTCTATGCAAGCGGCGGAATTAGTGGCAATCATAGAGGCACTAGCAATTAGTAAGGGGAAGGCAGTCACCATTTATTCTGGCTCCGAGAATGTCACGTCCACTGTCCATGCTTGGTTATCAAGATTGCAGAGAAGAGGGGTTAGGAGGCGTGACACCTTCCCTGTCCAGCATGCTGCACTGCTATCCTAATTAATTGAAGCAATAACTTTGCCAGTAGAGATAGGTTTAGTTAAATACATTGCCCATACTAACCGCACAGGTTCAATAGCTCTTGGGAATGATGTCGCAGACAAGGCTGTGAAGGAAGCAGCATATTTACATTTTCCAGTACATGGAACCCGTGTCCTAACACATTCGGTTACCAGCCTCATATACTGCAGTCCCGGTACTTTAGATTATAGAAATGTACGAGAAAGCCCCTATAGAAGAACAGGAGCTCTGGAAAAAGGAAAGATGTGTTCTCTCACACACGGATTTGCTGTGAAGACGGGGGTGAGGGTGAACATAGTAATGCCTGTAGAGCTGCCTCTTTTGGCTCTGCACTACCCATTGCATACTTCTCTACAACAAACCGCAGTGGCGATGCAGGAGGACTGGTTTATCCCTAACTTACAAGAACATGTAAATAGATTCATATGGAATTGTGTAGTGCGCAAGGAGTTCAATCCCGGAAATACCATGGGGTCAAAGATGGGGGGCCTTGCCCAGGCCCTCTGGTCCATTCAAGGTACTCCACATCACTATCGTGGACATGATCATGCGGTGCAGTCATTTCAGATATTTAACCATGGTAGCTTGTCCATTCTCCTGGTGGTTTGAGGTTGGTCCCTTTGTACATGCTGATGCTAAATTGGCAGCAAGATTTCTGGTGAGAGAGGCGTTTCCACAGTGGGGAATTTGTGAGATCTTATAATCCGACAATGGAACCCACTTCTTTAATGTTTTGTTTGAAGAAATAACTTTGCTCAAAGGGATCAAGCAAAGGTTGTGCTCGATTTACCACCCATAGCCAAACGGGATCATGTTTTAAGGGCAATAGCACAGTGCCTGTTGGCACAAATGAGAACTGCAGCTGCTTGCTTGTCATTGCATATATGTCTCGACTTGTGGCTGCTCTTCCAGATAACTTCTAGACCTGTGGACAAAACGCATACAGGCAGTTGCCTCCAGCCTGGCGAGGTGTGTGCAGTTCTTCTACTCTTTATTTGGCCTTTCTTGTAACACCTGAGGAACATCTAATTTTGGTCCATTGTTAGGTGGATGGGGGCACTTGGGGCAACATCTAGGGTCTCCTGTGGCCAGAGCCACCAAGCGCAGGCTAACAAGCCCTTGAGGTGTCTTGCGCTGGGGCCCAAACTGTTCTGGTGGCGAGGAACTACAATTTCCTTAATGCTGTGGGAAGCACGTGCGCACGCAGCATGTGCACATATCGTTTTTCATAAGGTAGCTGTCCTTCCGTGTCAGGTGCTGGTAATTATTGCTATGAGGCACGGCGGGACAGCGTGTTATGTGCATTCCCAGGCAGAAGCAGTGATTCCTCTTAGAACGGATAATCCCGGGCAGCGGCTGTAACTGGCACTGCATTAGAATGTGCTACACTTGCGGTCAGTGTGAAGGAAGTCCCCAGTTCCCTGAAGGACTGGGGAGTTGGGATGAAGACTCACAGCTGAATTTCTTCTGCTTGGGGATTGATAGGGGAAGAATAAGTAATCCAGTAGAAGGTCAACCATCAAGCAGGACATAATGGTTTATGGCTTAACAGTTCCGCAAATAACAGATGCAATCTTGCCCATTGCATTGAAGTTGTGCAGAGGAGTTTGGGCCAGCAATAAAGATAGGGCCTAAGGCAAGGGTGTCCGGTGTTCAATTGTTTTCTCAGGGTAAAACTAGCGGGTGTACATGTTGGAGTATTAGTTGCATAAATTAGAATGTCTAAAGAGGAACAGGGATGCTGGGGCAGATGAGATCGCAATCAGTAGTTCAAAGAGAACCTGTTTGTTGAGCCCTTCCTCGTATTGCTAAGATATCCGAGTTGACCATGTGCAATCACACTTAAGGTTAAAGGGCTCTAGGCCAGTTGTTACCAAGTAATGAATAATATTGTATGTGAATGTTTCATTGTGCCATGATGTCACGACCTACCACAGACCAATCCCCAGTAAAGGCAGATTTCGACCATGATCAGAAGATGTTAGTAAAGATTGTCAATGATCAATGAGAAAGAATGAACTGGGCAAAAGATGGTGGTACTTTGTAAATGTTTTGTCCAATCATGTTTGAGGGGTGGGTGGTCATAAAATATCTTGGAGTGTTTCAACGGTTGCTAAAATGTATACAAATATATCAACTGATGTAATTTTCTGAGACTTGGGTTAGTTTGGTCCTACAGTACCATCTAAGTGCTCCCTGGATATGTTTACAATAAACCTTGCTTTACGTACAAAAAGTGCACTTGTTCCTCAGGTGGGGAACTCAGTTTTCACTGAGGTAATTGGGGGTCTGCCCCAACAGGAGTGCGAATAAACCTTCACTCAGAGCTCTTCTTTGTCCAGGACTCGTATGTTGCATACGTGGGGGGGGGGGCAGGTACCACACCAGTGCAGTGTGTGAGAACATTTTCACTTGGTGCTCAAATCTCTTATTACATCAGAGGATCATGCACAAAGCGCATGAAAAGCTTCAAATACAGCTCTAATCTATGCAGGCATCAAAAGCTGCATACCAGAGAGTGAGGGAAGCTGAATTCAGAGCTCTCCGCTGTCATCACATCAGATGCTGTATATATGGGTGAAACCATACCAGTGCAAGAAAGGGTTCAGTCCCAGTTCTCATCAAACAACAAACTGCATGCAAAGCTTCACTCTGGGCTCTGACCTGTACAAACATCAAATGGTTCACGTTGCCGAGAAACTGAACCAGAGCACAAAGTGCAAGAAAAACTTTGCTCAGAGGTCTGCTCCGTGCTGCTGTCAATCACTCCTAGTGAGAAATTTTAATAGCGTATGAAATGGAAGACAAGTTCCTCTCCAAGCTGTGACTTTTATGAACATTGGAAAAGCCTCTGAGGTGGGATTTTGGGCGTCATCAGAAGATCCATTCAAAGGGGGAAACATACCTCACTTGTAAACATTCCCAGGTGGCTCATGGAGTAAGCAGTGAGGAGAACATTTACAGATAACCTGAAAATTAGAATGCAAATAAAAACGGGACTGGATGAGTGGCCTGCCCCAGACATGGATCTTGAGTGCTGCAGTGTATTAAACAGTGTCAATGTATGGCCACATAATGCATCCATCAATTGCTTGCTTCTGTCATGCAAAACCTTCTCTAGTGTCATTAAATAGATTTGCCAGTTACCGCTGGTATTTCAGTCCCATTCTGCATAGAAATAGCAAGTGTGCAATACTCTCTCCAGTACAAAATGCCAACTTTGACAAATTACATTTTCATTTTGTGCATCTTTAAAAGGATTTAAAAATAATTCAAAAATGAGATGAATGTAACCCCTGGCCCAAATGGGGCCCTTACAGATATGGGGTTATGGAAAAATAAATAAATATATAAGAAAAGACAAGCCACAAGAAGGAGTTTTAAAGCTTTTATTAAATGTGTATGTGTGTAACATGAACTTACCCGACTGTACCACGGTCCCCACCAGGGGAGACACATGGAACCTTGAGGCTGAGGGACAATGGGCAGGCCTCCCCTGCCAACAGAGACATGGACTAGAATTTCCTTAAGAGGGAGGAACCGTTAGAAGGTGACAGTTGAAAGGCAGAGAAACCAAAGGCGAATGTAAAAAGGACAGAAAGAAAGGAAAGAGCTGTAGCCCTGGGGAGTCACAGCCTTGAGCACCCCTACCCCTGGGAAACCTGAAGGGGTCAAGCTGGGCTGCGGGCCGGGCCAGAGCAGAGAAGGTGAAAGCCCTGGGCCGCGTGTGCGGTGCGGCCTGGGTGAAGAGTAAACGCCTGTGCCTGGGGCCGTGGGTGAAGATGATGCCCCAGTCTGGGGCCACGGGTCCTGTGACCCGACCCGGACCATAGCGTGGCCTGAGGGGAATGGGGTACACGGTGGCCAATCCGGGCACACCAGAGAAGGTGAAAGCCAGGGCCACGTGTGCTGTGTGGGCCGGGTGAAAAAATGGCAGCAAGGGTTCCTCCCATCGGCTTGCGCTTGTCTGCCAGCGGCCTGAAAGCAATGTCCCTGCCAGCATTAAGTGGCAGGGTGCCACCACCGAAAGGAAAGGGCACATCAAGCCCCTTCAGTTTTAAAACCACCACCACAGATGGAAGCAGAATGAGGGGCTTTCAAAACCCTGGAAGCAACAGTCTAAAGCCACCAACACATAGGGGAGCAGAATGAGGGGCTTTCAAAGCCCTGGAAGCAACAGTCTAAAGCCACCAACACATAGGGGAGCAGAATGAGGGGCTTTCAAAGCCCTGGAAGAAACACCACCACCACCACGGGGAACGGAATGAGGGGCTTCCAAAGCCCTGGAAGAAACACCAGCACCACCACCACCACAGAGGGGAGCGGAATGAGGGGCTTTCAAAGCCCTGGAACCAACACCACCATCATCATCACCACGGAGGGGAGCAGAATGAGGGGCTTTCAAAGCCCTGGAAGCAACAGTCTAAAGCCACCAACACATAGGGGAGCAGAATGAGGGGCTTTCAAAGCCCTGGAAGAAACACCACCACCACCACGGGGAACGGAATGAGGGGCTTCCAAAGCCCTGGAAGAAACACCAGCACCACCACCACCACAGAGGGGAGCAGAATGAGGGGCTTTCAAAGCCCTGGAACCAACACCACCATCATCATCACCACGGAGGGGAGCAGAATGAGGGGATTTCAAAGCCCTGGAAGAAACACCACCACCACCACCACCATGGAGGGGAGCAGAATAAAGGGCTTTCAAAATAATGCACATGTTATCCGCAGACAAATTGAAATGCTCTAAAGATCTGAACTCGGGCACCAGGCCGCAAAGCTGAACGATTGCGGGGCGGGGTGCCACAGTTGCTGACCGCTCTGGTGTAGCAGATCGGGGACCAGCAGAAGCTTGAGTGGCGGGCACACCGACAGATGCTGAAGCTCCAAAAAACAAAACCTGGCCAGCCACCAACGGGCTATGAACAGCAGGGAGCAATTCAGCGTGTTCCTCAGCTTGCAAAGCACCCGATGGATGAGAGGAAGAGGCGGAAAAGCGTAGGCCCTCATGTTGTGCCATGGAATCTCGAAAGCAGCCCCCACTGAAGAGGCTCCGAGCCTGTTCATGGAGGCATACAGGGGAAGCTTGCTGTTTGTAGAAGTCGCAAAGAGGTCCACTTCTGGGGTGTCCCAACAGCAAAAAATATCCAAGAGGATCTTTTTGTTCAGTTCCCACTTGTAGCTGACAATTGACCATCAGCTGAGGGCATCTGCAGTGATATTCAGCTGCCCCGGGATGTGTACTGCTACTATCCAGATACCATGCTGAATGGCCCATTCCCAAATCTGAATGGCAAGATCCAAAAGAGGAGGAGACCTGGTACCCCCCGCTTGTTGATATAGAACATGGACACCGCATTGTCCGTGAGGACACGAACCACCTTGTTGACAATGCCTGGTTTGAACACTTTCAGCGCCAGGAATATCACCAGGAGCTCCAGATAGTTTATATGAAGCGTTCTGTCCTGTGGCGACCAAAGATCTGAAACCTGAAGAAGAGCCAATGTCGCACCCCAACCCAGAACGGAGGAATCCGTCTTGACAGTCAACAGTGGACAGGGGTCCTGAAAAGGAGTGCCCATCGACAGATTTCTGCGAGACGACCACCACAGGAGGTCTGTCCTCATGAAAGGTGGAACCAATATTATTTTGGAATCTGGATCCACTGCTTGAAGCCACGAGCTCCAAAGAGCCATCTGCGTTCTCCTCATCTTGAGACAAGCAAGAGGAAAGGCCAGCACGCACAAGGAAGAACACTGGACTGGCTCACTAACCTCAACTGCTCTATTGATCTCTTATCTAATGATCCTTGTATCTGGTTGGATCATCATAAAATAACCTTTTCAATCAAAGCCAACACACAACACCCGGCTCCTATCATCACTCCAGCTACCAGCACGAGAAACAAGAAAGACATTACACAGGATAAACTCCTACCGCTATTGCTCCCCCTTCTCAACAACATTTACTCTGACTCTGACCCTACAGTCTTAGTGGATATGTACAATCAGGCAATTCTTAAAGCACTGAATACCATCGTCCCCCTAAAATTGCGGAAATCTAAACCACAATATCACTTGAATACATGGTTCACGCCGTATCTAAGAGAATTACGCAAAACTAAGAGAACTGCAGAAGCACATTGGAAAAAGTGCCCTACAGTAACCAACAAGATTGCACTAGCCTTAGCATCCTCTAGCTATAAAGAAGTCATCTTACTCGCTAAAAAAGACACCTACAACAAAAGGATTACGCAAGCGGAAACCAATACAAAAGAACTTTTCAAGATTCTAAGAGAATTAGAATCCTCTATTGCCCCTATTGACAAATGTGACACAGATGCACTATGGTGCAGTAACATTCAGAAAGCCTTATTAAATAAAATAGCTCGCTTACAATCTAAAATCAATGCAAAAAAAAATATATATATATATAAAATCGCTGTTACTCACTGACCCTGACTACAAACAACTCCCTAACAAGTCACCCACCTCTAAGTCAACTTGCAAGCCATTCAGCTTCTCACCCCTCTCAATTTGGGAAGTAGAAAACGTCATCAGGAAACTCAAACCATCAAATTGCCAAGGTGACGCCTGCCCTGCCCCGATCATCAAAGCAGCAGCACATGACCTGGCACCATTTATTACTAACCTTATCAATGCCTCCTTCAAATCCGTAGTAGTGCCTGATAACATAAAAGACGCTTGGGTTATTCCCCTACTCAAAAAAACATCTCTTGACCCAGCCAACCCATCTAACTATAGGCCAATAACAACTGTACCCTTCTTATTAAAAATACTGGATAGAGCAGCTTACCTCAAATAGGCTTATCTAGAATCGAACAATCTCTTGGGACTCAGGCAATCCGGTTTCCGTCCCAGACACGCACGGAAACTGCATTAATAGATCTCACTACCCAGATCCAAATCCTAAAAGACAACGGTAAACTTTCACTCCACTTACTGCTTGATCTGTCAGCAGCTTTTGATTTGGTCAACCACCAAACACTCTGTCACCACTTTAAAACTGCAGCACACTTTTCAGACGCAGCCACTGCCTGGATCAGTTCCTTCTTGGTGAACAGAACCATGAGGGTCTTATCTCCCACTGATTCAGCTGAACCTTCAGCGGTATCTTGTGGGGTCCCGCAAGCCTCTTGTGTGTCCCCGACGCTCTATAATGTGTTCACAAAGCCCCTCATCGATAGCCTTGACTATCAGGGTGTCACGTATACTAACTATGCCGACGACACCCAGATACTCATTCCTATCTCAGGTGACTATGCAACAGACAGCAAAACCCCCAATGAAATCTGCTCAGTAATACAAGCATGGATGCACATCATGGACTTTGACGAAAAAACGGAGTTGCTCATCCTTGGCACTCACGCTAAACTAAAAAATCTCACCCCTGCTTTCAAATCTTTCACCATAGATGGTAATCCTATCCCCATTTCAAACAACATGAAAACCCTTGGTATCTACCTTGATGCCACCTTATCCTTCGCCAAACAAACTAATGCAGTAGCATCATCAGCCGCTTACACCTGGAAATTGATCACTGAATGTAGGCTGTTCATCTCCACACCAAATTGCATTAATCTTGCCAGAGCGTTAGTCTTGTCCAAAGTAGACTATTGTAATGCCCTTTATTTAGGCACGAGCCACAAAAATATCAACAAACTACAAGTAATTCAAAATAATGCCATCAGGGCAGCTCTCAACATCCCTACAAAGTCGCATATTTCTGAGATTAGACATAATCTGCACTGGCTCCCAGTAGAGCATAGAATATCCCTCAAAACCTTCACCCTCACACACAAAGCCAGGGCCAACCTTGCACAAGCCAACCTCACCAACCAACTCACACCACATACATCCTCAAGACCACTCAGAGCAGCTCAAGCAAACACCATGTCCATACCGAGATTCAAACTCCATAACTCGGGTGGAGCTAGTTCCCCTGTACAAGCATAGAAATTATGGAACACACTCCCCGCGTGCCTTAGGTCAGAACCTTCCTTTAACCTATTCAAACGCAACACAAAGCGTTGGCTACACGACTTGGACACAATGATAGCCTAAACTTCCCAGATCCTTGAATTACTGACTGCCTACTGTACGTATTGTAAATAATTTAATTTAATCTATTTTATACTATATTTTATCGGCAGCCTCCATTACCTGCCCCATGAACATTGCAACATGTATGTATGTATCTGTATTACTAATGTCTGTACTTATCTGTAACCGTAACCACTGTAACCTTTGCTTACCGCATTCAAATGTAACTGTAACCAGATCTAAACTTACGCGCCCGTATGCCTCCGGGCCTGGCTGCGCTTTATAAATAAATAAAATAAATAAATAAAAAATAAACAAGGCCATGAGGCCCAGAACCCTCTTGTACCACCAGGCCGACATGGTCTCCGACTGCATAAACACCTTACTAGTGTCAATAGTAAAATGCAATATATGATAGCGATCTAATATGCAAAATTGCAGCAGTTAAATAATGGCACATTTGTGGTCGAATTAATATCGGCATATGCAAAGATGGAAAAGAAACAGGTTATGACTCTGTTGTCTACCTGGGAAAAAATATTCATCAAATGATCATTTGATTTTAGTGATAGTTGCTTATTACATTGTATGTATAAGATTAAATCACTATTGAAAAAAGGTATATATATATATATATATATATATATATATATATATATATAAAATTCAGTGAAAAAACTTTGTTAAAGGGATGTTATGGTTCAAAGTAAAACCGAAAAACCCCTGAAATTCGGAAGTTATGGTAAGATAAGCAACCATAACTCGCGCCGCCACCGTGCACTGCTAAGACTAACACCCAGGACATCAAAGATAACATCACAAATGTCATTGATGACATCACTGATGACATCACGTGCATTTACTTTTCATGAAAACTCTGTAGAAGGAATTCTTATTGTAATATTGACAAAAAAGTGTCAAGGATCATTGGAATAAATATCATGAGCTAATTAGTGCATTAAGGAATGTGTTGATATACATAGCATTCTATTATGAAGTTCTATCCAGTATACTAAGCTATTCATGCAGAAACATAAGCAGTGTGTGCAGCATAAATGATGAAGGTGCAATATTCCTAATCTTGCCATGTTGAATACTGAAATGATAACTGCTTTTTTATTAGAGTTTTGCATAATGTGAAACATGTCATAGATAGCTAATAAAACCCAATTACTACATTATTGCATTACTGCACACCAACACAAACAGACAATAACACATACAAATAGAGCATATACAGGGAACGTGAAGTAAACAAAAAAACAGCAGTATTACCTGACAATTTTCATAACGTAACTGATTATCTTCATGTACAGAAATGATTGCTCTGCTTCAAAGCTACTACTTCCCTATGTATAACTATCACATATTGTGACTAGACCCTAATGAAAGTAGTGTACGTGCAATGTGTACACATATGAGCATATTCAGGGAAAGTACAGTAATAAAAAAACAACAGAACTATAACACAGTGTTGATAACCGTACTAATCATCTTCATACATAGAAAGCATTGTTGTCTTCCAAGTCTGTGTTTTCTACCTTGTATATGGTTCATATGCTTTGAGTGGACCCTAATTGAATTACTGTAAGAACATATTTGTAGTATAAGTCTACAAACATAGTACTTTGTATTATAGTATAGTGAATGTTTAGTTCCTGATTGTAACTGGCCTAGATATATCAGTAAAGGAAAAAAGAGGGAGCCAGACATGTGATGTCATCAGTGATGTCATCAATGAAATTTGTGATGTCATTTTTGATGTCCTGGGTGTTAGTCTTAGCAGTGCACGGTGGTGGCGCGAGTTATGGTTGCTTATATTACCATAACTGGCAATTTTCAAGGGTTTTTCGGTTTTACTTGGAACCATAACGTCCCTTTAACAAAGTTTTTTCACTGAATTTCATAGGTTTTTAGTTGCGCAACTCAACCATAACATCCCTTTAACAATGTTTTTTCACTGAATTTCATAGGTTTTTAGTAGCAAAGCTTAACAATAGTAACTTTGACTTTATGTACATGTAATATGTAACATACTGAACCACTTCTACTGAATGTAATGTCCGCGAACATTTTTGATGTCCGCGGACATATTCGGACAACAGTACCACTAACTAAAAAGTCTGGGGGGGGTATGTTTAATTGTTATATTACAACATGATAACATTTAAAAAAATCACAAAGTAGTACACATACATATTATATCTAGTAATACATAAGAAATGTAACCCATATATGTACCGCACTAACCACTCATTTAAATACAATATATTCTAAAATGGAATATACCCAGAGAAGATAAATAGGCTTCCAACATAATTACCTCACAGACGCTCCTAAACTAAGACCAAGACCAGACCAACAGAGTCCTCAGAACATATCTTACCTGAAATAGTAAGTGCACATCATTTTACTCATATCATTATAAACTTTCTGTATTAGATTAAAAAAAATATTATATATATTTTTTTTTCTCACAGAAATGTCTAGTACTCTGGAATGGCTAGAGGAGCACTTCCCAGGTGACGAAATGTCAGAAAATAGTGAAGCTAAGGTACACACGTTACAATATAAACCATTTAATTATTATTATTTTATATATATTTAACATATATATATTTCTTTTTGTACATAGCATACCAAAATAGAAAATATGTCTGAAGAAACTTATGGAAAACACGCTTGGCAGCTTAAAAGAAAAAAATGATTTATTATTGAGCAATTTTAATAATTTGAAAACTTTTGTTCAGGATCATTTTAAAACAGAAACCTCATACCATTGTCCCACATGTACTTGCCCCCCCTCACCGAATCCCAGTCAATTATCCTCAAACCCTCTCCATAATCCAAAATGTTTTGAGACTTCCATCCCTTCTTCACCTGATACCAATCATGTTGAAACCCCTAATTCTCCTGTTTTTGTTTATGTTTCTGCCTCACCTTCTCTGTCATAAATTATTAATATATGTGAAATAAAGTTACATTATTATATTGTGTTGTAATTACTTCCTATTTTTTATATTTTTAAAAACAATGTAGATGTCCGCGGCCAGCGCGCATGTTCTGAAATGTTCATAAATAAACAAAAGTGGAGGTGTCCTGAAGAACACTATACCTGTCCGTATTGTTCGCTAGCAAGTTCAAACTGTTCTAAGAACCCAATTGATGTCCTGAAAAGTTTTGTAATCAAACGAAAATGGAAGTGTCCTAAAGAACACTATATCTGTCCGTAGTGTTCGCTAGCAAGTTTCTAGAACATACGTGATGTCCAGAAATGTTCGTTTGATGTGTGACGCACTTTTAATTAATTCAGGACACAAACACTGTCCGTAGAACATCAGCGTGCATGCGCAAACCAATGTCCGTGCATTTGGTGTCCTGCGGACAGGAGCTTCCTTCGGGGACCTTTTCGCGAAGGGATCATGTGACCGCGCCTGTGCTGATCGCGTGTTCTGAATGCGGACACTGTTTGTGTCCCCGAACATTTAAAAGTACATTTTCGAGTAATCCACAATATTTTTCCATAAAAACTCATCATGGCACAAGTCCCACATAGTAATCCTGAGTTTCTACATATCTTTTGAAACTTTTTGAACCCTTTTTTGTGTTTGATCTGTCCGCGGACAGCACGCATGTCTGCGAACCGCGTACAAGCACCCCTATAAAAGACCACACCCTAGAGCCTATTCTCATGGTGTTTCTGGCTATTCTTCAGAGCACAGCTATTTCTCCAGCAACTTGCTGATTACACCATCGAGATGGCATCCCTGGCTGCAGAACTGCCACCTGGTGCTGCACCTGCTTCAGCACCACCCCCACCCCCTCCACCACCACCTTCCCAAGGGCCTGAAGAGGGGAACAGGAGTGAGGATGCAGAGGAGGAAGAAGAGGATGACGAGAATGAGGTAGAGGAAATCCCTACTACCCGCACTAGGCGTGAGTCTTGGGTGTGGTGGTTATTTTCCATTCATGGGAATGGTCCTAAGGCTCGTGCGAACCGTGTTATCTGCAATGAGTGCAAAATGATACTCAGTCGCGGGAAGCACGGTTCGTACAGCTTTGGGACCATGACCATAAAGCGACACCTGAGGTCATTTCACTCTGGGGATATTTGCAAGGCTGTACCTTGCGAAGAACATAGTATGTTGATTTCCTCTACTTCATCCTCCGTTTCTGATCCTGTTACCACAAGGACCACCTCTGTGGGACAGCGTCTTCCTCAAGCTGCCTCACAGGCCATACAGAATTTTGATGACCCTTACCTTTCGAGGGTCACAGTTGTATGTATGTACTGTGACACCGTACTCCGCAGGGGGGAGAAACTTCAGAGTGCTTTTGAGACAATCGTCTCAGAGCACGAGAAGACCTGCTCACTACCCAAATAAAACCCACTCTACATCTTCCTCTCTCAGCTCGCCCTTTCTTATCCCTGTGGTTGGTGTCCCCCGTTACCCTCCTTTCCCCTCCTCTCCTAGTGTGTTGTGTCTAAAAAAAACAAAATAAAATACAAAAAAAAAAAAATAAGGCTCTTTTCAGAGCCGCCTTTCACAGTTAAAAAATAGAAGTGAAGATAAATAAAGCAGGGCCCTTTGTATTTCTTAAAAGTTCGTGAACATTAAAAAAATTGGGATGCTACCCTATTGTTACCATTACATTTTTCTCTGGGAGGAAGTGGTGGCTCTGAAAAGAGCCTTTGGGAGGTGTTTGTATGTCAAAAATTATAAATACTTAACACCTACTTCAAAATGGATCCTGTATTTCTAAAAAAGGTTGCAATGCATTTTGTACATTTCTCAGAAAAATCTGATTGCCAGCATAAGTAAGATGGACTCCATCTCTGTGAAAAATGTATGTACTACGAAACATAATATTTTCATTGTGAAAAAGAGGACATGCCAAAATCTCTTAGAAATGCACAAACAGCCTTATTAACATTGCGCCTTGCTTTTTCCATTTGTGGACCAAATGAAGAAGAACAAAGCCACATTTGTCTCTGCGCAATCCGTGAAAATATTACTTGAGAATTAGGAAACATGTCCATGACTTTCTCAAGTCCTTATTTCATAGCAAATTGCAAAGAAATTCCAGACACATGTCCTAAACTGTTCCCTCCACAATGAATTACAATTATGTCTGGATGTTGCTTTGTTTCCAAAGTAGCACAGAGAGGTAGCAAGTCCAACCACTTCGTTCCACGTACTCCATGCCAGTGTACTTCCACATGTGGAAATCCAAGATCTACAGCTACTCCACAGCTTTCTGCATGCACCTTCAACCAATGTATCCACGTATCTCCCAAAATCCAAACAATCTGTTTTCTGAAACACACAGCCATAGCTATATGTTGTTCTCTCAGCAAAAAGAGTATCTGAGAAACTCTCTCCTGGCACAACACACCCACTAAACTTTCCTGACCAATCCCTTTCACTGTTCATTCTCGTTTGCATGACTTCTGAACCCAAAAATCCCCGGATGTAACTCCCGATGTCCGCGAACTACCGCCATGTCCGCGGACATATCGTAACATGAACAGCCCTTCTACCATTTCCACTTCACTCTCTGTGCCATTCCCTCATTGGATGTAGCTAAGAAATCACATGACCATGCACCAATCACATTCAAGACCTCTACATCTAACTGCATCATCATAGATCAGCAATGGCAATGCAAATGTACTGTGAATCTATCTGAGTACAAGTGTAATATCATTGGCAAGCACCATCTACAAGAAATACTGTACAAGTCTCCAAGATTTATACTTGCAGCTCCATGCATATCCATATGCATGAACACAGACTACAGGTATGCATATTTTCTGTACAGTACATGAACACATTTTCAAACTGACTTTTAGCTTGTGTAATCTGTAAAATGAATCTACTGTGTTTTTTCCAATTTCCTAAAATCAACTATCACTTAGAAACCTTTATACTATTTACTTTCTTTACACACACACACTCAAATCATGTTAAACTAACATTTTTTAAATGGAATTTATAGACTACATATATTCAAACAAAATTGCATGCATGCACACTATGTTCAAATCTCAAAAAATAATACTTATACAATTACATATTTTTATTTGATTACTTTAATTTAAGCATGACATTAAGGCACTATTACCTAGAACAGCTTAGTTACAGAAATGGTGGTATTCAGTGGTACATTATGAATTTCACAAGACATACTAAAGATATTTTGTTTGTTACAGTTACTCATTGCAATACAATATGTTCATTAAGAACATATACGTATTGAACTGGTGCGACGTATCTTATGTGATTAAGATAGTTTTACTGGTTTTAAGGAAGGCACTGAGGATTTCAATTAAAAAAAAATCAATATCTAAATTAAAAACAATGCTATATACAAACAAAATTACTAATTTGTTTCTTTTACAATTGCAGTGAAGACCATTCTCCTGAAAAGAAGTAGCCGAATTTCAAGAACAAAGAAGAACTAAGAAGTAAACTGCTCATTTTAGTATAAAAGTAAGTAGAATATCACCATCATACTTGTATTATTTCTCAAACATACTGTAAAGTTAATTCATGCTATTTCTGTGCCTAAAAATAGAGATTGCGCACCATTCTGTCCAAAAATCCCCATAAACAGCGATTTACAGCCAGAATGGCGCACAAATTCCTACTTTTGGACACACAAATTACCCAACTCAACCGCTAGAATTTTCATATTATAGAACAAACAACTGTTTTTATTGTATACATTAGATTTACTATTTGTACTTCTCCACACCACTAGCTTATTATTTTCTGTCATCTGAACCTGAGTTTATTAACATATTAATTGAAGAATACACATCCCTACTAGTTGTAGTACCCAATGCACAATCAGACACCATTACATACATCATCTTACTCAAACACTCATGCACACAGCACACATACATTGCAGAACACCCCAACCCATACCTTCTTTATTTTTTTCAACAGACCCTAAAGAATACCTACCAAAAGTCAAGTCTGTAGAAAGCACTGCAGAAGTAGGGACAGAATGTTGTGTTGGGGCTGGAATCCGGATTGGCGAGAGCCTAGTAGAAGGTTAGATTCCAGGAAGTTCTGTATTTGGATGTAGACCACGTTATCTAAGATTTTTAAGAGAAATAGCATAGTCGTGATGGGTCTAAAGTTAGTGGTTATGGCGGGGTGCAGGGTTTGCTCTTGAGTAGTGGTAGTACCCAGGATTCTTTCAAATTGTTTGGGACAGTACTGGTTGTGAATGAGGAGTTGATAAGTTTGGTTATGAAGGGTGCAAGTTCTCTCACAGCGTCCTTAATAAGTTGTGGCGGGCATTGGTCACCCTTGCAATTGGACGGTTTGTGTCCCAGTATGACCTGCTCCACCTCAATGACAGAAACTTTAGAGAAGCTGAAGCGAGTTTCATGTTCACAGTGCGGCAGAGGAGCTATACTGTGAGAGGTTTGAGGTGCTTGAGAGGCTTTCTTATGAGCAGTTTTAGTTTGCATGTTGTACACTTTGTTAGTTAAGGCATGCTGGATACTGGTGCACCACTTTTTATCTTTGGTACAGTTTTCTTGCAGTGCGATAGGTGTTTCCAATTCTTTTAGAATAATGAACAGTTCTTTGATACTAGATTTGGATTGTGATATTCTGTTATCATACATCTCCTGTTTAGCTAGGAGGATGTCTGTCTTATATTGGGTTGAGATGTTGGTAAGGTTTAATTTGTTTTCTGCTGAGGGTGAGAGTCTCCAAGCAGTTCAAGTTTTCTTTCACATAGTCCAAGGTTTTTTAGATGAGGAGTGAACCAGGTGTTAAGGTTTTTTTTGTGTTTGCTCTTCCTTAATTTGAGAGGTGCATTATTGTCAAGGGCAGAGTTCATGATTGCGTTATACTGTTCAGTTAAGGAATTGGGGTCCACGATGTCTGGTAAAGAATTAAGATTAGGTAATAAGTGGAGCAGCAGTTTGTCAACTGTCATGCATTTTTTATTCCTCGTAAAGGTAGGTGGAGCAAGCGGGGAGGTCTGGACTGTGGCTAGATTGGTTGCCAATGTAAATGCTAGGAGATGGTGGTCCGTCCAGATCTGGGGAGCAATGGGCGTGATGTTGACATTACAGTTGTACTCTGCGATCCAGTAGAGAGTTCGACCTTTGTCGTGCGTGGGTAGGTTTACTTTCTGAGTGAAGCCAAGTTCTGTCAGTATTGTGGCAATGACAGAGTGGGTGTCCTTGATATCATTGTAACCTAAGATAAAATCACCTAGCACTAAGGTGTGGGAGGTGTTTTTTAAGTTGTTGGATAAGGAACAATTTACTTACCTGTAACTGTTGTTCTCCAGCATGGGTCTGGCATGGATTCACATGCTCATGAATATTCCCCGTCGTCAGGCTGGGAATCCTCGGTAAAGAAAAGAAATCGGTATCAGTTTTGTTTCTGATCTGTCTTTCTTAGTAGTAACCAATCACTGGTCTCTGGGTCATACTGCCCCCAGACAATGACTGCCCTCTCCCTAAGCCCCTCCCCTGGAAGCCATCCTCAGATTTGGTAGCACGTAAAGTGGCAGTATGACCAAGTGAAGAGCCGCAGAGGGGAAGGAGGGAGGGTTTGCATGTGAATCCATGCCAGACCCATGCTGGAGAACAACAGTTACAGGTAAGTAACTTGTTGCTTCTCCAGCATGGGGTCTGGCATGGATTCACATGCTCATGAATATAAGAATACGTAGCAGTACACACATGCAAAACCACGGGAGATGGCAAGGCTCAACATTAAGCATTTCAACAACTCAACATTAAGCAACTCTTACCTCCTCACCAGGCCCACCTTCAGGCAAACAGGTTGCGCAGAACTACTTGACCGACCCTGGACTCCTCCCTGGAATCCCGGTCGACGCAGTAGAATTTCGTGAAGGTGTGCGTCGACCTCCACATAGCAGCCCAGCAGATGTCCAGCAGGGGTACACCAGACAAGAACGCTGTGGTAGCAGCGATCGCTCTGGACGAATGGGCTCTCAGACGGCCGGGCAACGGTCGGTTTGCCAACTCGTGACAGTGCATGATGCAGCTGGAGAGCCATCTGGAAATGGAAGCCTTCGACAGAGCCTTCCCTTGGTTCACAGGTCCAAAGTTCACAAACAGCTGTGATATCTTCCGAAAATGCTTTGTGCGGTCCACGTAGAACTTCAGCGCTCTAGCTACATCCAGCGAGTGCAAAGTCCTCTCGGCCGGCGACGAAGGCGACGGGAAGAATACTGGTAACACCAAGGGCTCGTTGAGATGGAAGTCTGACGGCACCTTGGGCATGAAGGAGGGGTGCGTCCCCAGCACCACCCTCGTCTCGTGAAAAGTCAAGTATGGAGGCTTGCAGGATAGGGCCTGGATCCCTCCCACTCATCGTGCGGAGGTGATGGCCACAAGAAATGCTGTTTTCCACGACAGGAACTTCAATGGTGCCGAATGCAGAGGCTCGAATGGGGCCCCCCCATGAGCCTGGTCAGTGCAACGTTGAGCTCCTACGCCGGGGCCGGAGCCTTCACTGGCGGGAATGAATGGAACAGTCCCTTAATAAACTCCTTCACCAGATGATGAGACCACAGAGATGATCGTCCCGTAGTTCTGGTGTAGCGGGAGATCGCTGCCAGATGTATCTTGATGGAGGCATGGGACAGCCCCGCCTTGGCCAGCGACAGCAGGTATGGCAGCACTTGTGGGGGCGTAATTCACAGAGGGTTAATCTTCTGTGCACGGCACCAGACAGAGAACCTCTTCCATTTGTGTCCATAGCACTTGAGAGTTGAGGATGCCCTGGCCTTTGCAAGCAGCTCCTTGCAGTCCATCGGGATATCGTACCATCCAAACTCTAGTGCTGCAGGAGCCAGGTCTGCAAGTTCAGCGACGTCGGGTCGTGATGGAGGATGGCGCCTCCTTCTCTGGAGAGAAGATCCGTTGACAGTTTGATTGGGGGGAACGCTGACAAGTCCAGAAGGTCCGGGAACCAGATCTGCCTCGGCCACACCGGTGCAACGAGGATCATCCTGCACCATGACCTCTTGAGTTGGTTGACGAGTCGCTGGAGCAACGGCAACGGGGGGGGAATGCATACAGGAACAGGCATCACCCATGCTCCTAGGCTGGGGAAACCTGCTGGTGAACCTCTGGCACTTGGAGTTTGCCACCGTCGCGAACAGGCCGATCTAGGGTTTGCCCCATCATTGGAAGGTTCGATCCGCTTGATCCTAATGCAGCTCCTACTCGTAGTACGGGCGCAGCTCCCTGCTGAGTGAGTCGGCGATGGTTTTCTTTATTCCTGCCAGATGAAATGGTACCAGAAACATCCCCTGGGCGACGGCCCAGTGCCACAGATCCTGGGCATCCTTGGATACGGCTGGGGATCTGGTGCCTCCCTGCTTCCGGATGTAGATCATTGTGGTGGTGTTGTCGGTGAAGACCCTCACCACCTTGCCCTTGAGGGATGGAAGGAATGACCTGAGAGCCCAGAACACAGCTCGGAGCTCCCGGATGTTGATGTGGAGTGACCGCTCCTCCGGGAGCCAAAGGTCTCTTGCGTGGAGATCTCCGTAGTGCGCTCCCCTTCCCTCCAGGGAGGTGTCCGTCATCACCGTCTCCTGGTGTGCCGGGGTCTGCAAGTCTGTGCCCACTGCGAGATGCGCACGGGTGCCCCACCACCAAATTGCTTGGCGGAAGGCCTCGTTGAGCGGGATCCTGTCTTCAAAGCTGCCCGCCGCTTGTATCCAACGGGCGTCGAGGAACTCTTGTAGAGGACGCATCCATAGCCTGCATGTTACTCACCACTCCGAATAGGTCAAAGATGCGGAGAACACGACCTTGGAGATGTTGGTAGTATAGAATTCCGAATTCAGCCTTCTATTCCAGCTCCCCTGAGTATAAGACTCAGGCTTCCTCAACGAGGGGCTCTTTTCCACAATGTACCTCTCTGCTGTTTCAATAGAACAGACAGAGATGTCAATTGAATAAAAGAGCGGGGAGAACACACACCGCCAATACCAATACTGCAAAAGAATACAAGATATTAGACAGTGTTGATGTGTTGATGTTATAAACAAGTGATTAGAGCAGTAAATGGTAGAACAACTACCTATAGGGATATTGGACTGGAATTGCGTTTCCCCGGGATTATCTACAAAGAATAACACGAATGAGTGGAATCAATCTAAATCAGTATTGTTTCCCACTTTAGCTATAGTATTGATAACAACTGACCTGAGTAAGGAATATTTGAGTAGGAGGAGTCCAGGATAAGGAGTTCAGAATTCTGGAGACAACGACAGGAGAAAATAACAAACAGGGGAGTTAGTATAGGTAAGTAACCCCGGACGGCACGAGGGACGCACTAGGGTCGGGTTGGTGCAAATCAGGAAAGCGTTCATATCCACTGAAGAAAAGACTCACAGGGAAGTCACTGAATGCCCCAGAATCCAACAGAAAACAACGTCCCTGGAAGACAATAGATATGTACCTGAGTACACGATTATGATTAAGTAGTTGTTGAGATGATTGATGTGCAGAGCGGCCACCAGGAAAGAACCGCAAGACACTGAAGAAAGCCGTATCCAGAAGCGTTCCGAGTTCAACAGCCAGACGGTCACAACAAGAACAAGGGAGGAGACGAAGCAATCCAATTTCAGGCAGAAGGTCAAAACCAGGAGTTCAGATATGGATTCTTGTAAGGAAACACGAAGAAGAAACGGATGAAACCGCGTGTAGCTGGTAACGCTAATTAGCAGCAACGAGCCCCTTGGAAGACGGTGGTTTTATAGTCGTACAAGGGGCGTGGCTTGCTGTACGTCTTCCACGTACAAGGTGTGTCAGGTGACCTGGAGTACTTCGACGTTTGTACAGATGCCATGGTAGCTTGTACCTGGACCATAGAGGAGCCTGTAACGAAGATGAATTCTGCAAGGATGCCGACAGGGAAGTCCAAAGTGTAACAGCATCCTCCCCCAAAGACACCGGCAACCCCCTGGCGGAATGGAAACTCCTGAGAAGAACTGGACAATGCAAATTGGAGAGCGGCTCCCAAGTACGGTCCTCAGGCCCATACCCCTTCCAATCCACGAGGTAGAACAATGTACTCCTAGACACCCTGCAGTCCAGGATACGCGAGACCTCATATTCCTCCTCACATCCACCAAAATTGGCGAAGGACGATCAGGCAGGCGAGTTCCAGGGATGAAAGGCTTGATCAAGGAGACGTGGAAGACTGGGTGTATGCGCCATGAACGCGGCAAAGAAAGCTTGACTGCCACGGGATTGATGACATCTGTAATGACATAGGGCCCCACAAATTTAGGCAGAAGTGAGCGTTTACCTGCAATTCGCAAACTGCGGGACGATAACCACACTTTCATGCCACTGCGATAGACTGGAGCAGGTGATCGATGCACATCGGCATACTTCTTGGCACGATCTTGAGCTCGGAGTAAATGGCAGCGTACATCCCGATGAATCTTATCAATATCTCTGATGCAATCCTTTGCTGCAGGATTAATGGTTGGTAATACCGGATCAAGTGGAAGTGCTCTAGGATGACCACCATAGAGAGCGAAAAAAGGAGAAACTCCAGTTGATGTATGCATAGAGTTGTTATATGCAAATTCTGCATAAGGCAAAGAAGTAAACCAAGACTGTTGGTACTGAAGGCATGAACAGCGTAGATACTGTTCAATGGTAGCATTAGTTCTCTCAGTTTGTCCATCCGTTTGCGGATGGTAAGCGGAGGAGTACCTGTCTTCAATACCCAAAGAAGCTGTAAGAGCCTTCCAGAATCGTGACGTAAATTGGGGGCCACGATCGGAAACAATGGCCGAAGGTAACCCAAAGAAACGAAATACATTCGTCAAGAACAGTTTTGCCAATTCAGGAGCTGCAGGTAAACCAGAACAAGGTATGAACAATGCATATTGAGGGAAGTAATCAACGATTACCCAAATAGTGTCATACCCCTGAACGTCAGGAAGTTCCACAATGAAATCCATAGACAGCATCTGCCAAGGTTTGTACGGCACAGGAAGAGGTTGTAACAATCCAACTGGTTTGGCCCAATAAGTTTTACACTGAGTGCATATGGAACATGTCAAAATGTAATCCTTTACATCACGAACCATAGAAGGCCACCAGGCCCAAAGCCGTAAGGCTTCAAGAGTTTTTTGACTTCCTGGATGTGCAGCAATCAGGGAATCGTGAGACCACTGAATAACTAAGTCTCTAGCTTGACCTGATGGTATATAGACGCGCCCTTGAATGAATGGCATACCCTGAATGACTTCCAGATTGAGGTCACTGATCTCTTTTGAATTTTTTGAAACCCATTCAAGGATAATTGAACGCAAAGAAGGCTGGATCGAACAAGCACAAACAACCTTGTTTGGTAGAAGAGGAAGAGCTTCTATGTGTTGAGACTGGCCATCCGCATGTAAGCATGAGAGAGTATCAGCCGGAACTTGAGCTTTAGCAGGACGGTATGTAATAACAAATTGGTATTGTGAAAAGAATAAATGCCACCGCGCCTGTCTAGCAGTAAGACATTTCATAGACTTGAAAGCTAAGAGACTGCGGCGATCAGAGTATACAGTTACAAGGTGTTTAGCCCCCAAAAGATGATGCCTCCATTCCAAGAATGCGTCTCTGATGGCTAAAAGTTCGCGTTCTGTGATGGAATAATTCTTTTCGTAAGCTGTCAATTTACGAGAAAAATAGGCAACAGGATGAATCTCTCCCGAATGCGGACAGGTTTGAGACAATACCACCCCAATGGCATAACCTGAAGCATCAGCTTCCACAAAAAAAGGAAGCTCGGGATCAGGATGTTTGAGGACAGGAGCGGAAGTGAAGGCTGATTTTAATTGATCAAAGGCTTCCTGAGCTTCTGAGGACTATACAAATGGTACTTTGACACTTGTCAGAGAGGTAAGTGGTGCAGATATTTCAGAAAACCCATTGATGAAGCGTCTATAGAAGTTTGCAAATCCCAGGAATGATTGTAATGATTTGACTGAATTAGGCACAGGCCATTCCAACATCGCACTTATCTTGGATTGACTCATGCGCACACCATTGTTAGTAAGATCATATCCCAAAAAGTCCACTTCTGAGGCATGAAATATGCACTTTTCAGCTTTAACGAACAATCTATGTTCTCTCAGACGTTGGAGTACTATCTTGACGTGTTTTTCATGGTCTTCCTGGTTTTGAGAATAAATCAAAATGTCATCCAGATAGACAACAACAAATTGATCGAGAATGTCGTAAAACAGATCGTTCATGAAAGCTTGAAAGGTGGCCGGGGCATTACATAAGCCAAAGGGCATGACAAGATATTCAAATAGGCCATAACGTGTTTTAAATGCGGTCTTCCATTCATCCCCTTTTCTCATGCGGACGAGATTGTAAGCTCCTCTAAGATCGAGCTTCGTGAATATTTTGGAAGAACCCAACTGATCAAGAAGGACAGAAATCAGAGGAAGAGGATACTGGTTTTTAATGGTTGCTGCATTCAAAGCACGATAATCTATACAAGGACGTAGATCCCCTTCCTTCTTAGGGACAAAGAAAAGTGGTGATGAAATAGGTGATTTGGAAGAACGAATAAATCCCATGGACAAAGCCTTGTCTATGTACTCTTTAAGAACTTCGTCTTCTTTGAGAGTGAGAGAGTACACTCTGCCAGATGGTATTTTTACTCCCGGAATTAGGTCTATTGGACAATCATAAGCTCTATGTGGAGGTAGAGTCTCCGCCATGCCTTTGTCAAAAACATCTGAATAATCTGTATATTGCGAAGGTATCACAGAGGATACGTTTTTAGAGACAGCTCCAATATGCATAGTAGGTGAAACTAGCGCCCTGACTGGACTGTCATGGGTAATACCGAGTAATGTAGTACATCGAGTATTGCACATATTGGAAGAGAACTGAATCTGAGATGTTGACCAGTCGATGGCAGGATTATGAAGTTTCAACCATGGAATACCCAGAATGACTTTGAAAGCTGGTGCTTTAATGATATCAAATGATATGTCTTCAGTATGGCCTTCGTCAGTACTCATATGGAGTGGAACTGTTTGGTGTGTTACCATTCCAGAGACAAGAAGTGAACCATCAACTGCGTTAACTGTTTCAGGGATGGTTTTGTGAACTAATGGTATTTCTGACATGATGGCAAAACATTGATCAACATAATTACCTGTTGCACCTGAATCGATCACAGCTGTAGTCTGGAATGAAACACCATGATCTAAAGAAAATGTAACAGGTAGGCGAACTAGATGACTCGGATTCTGTACTGTAGTGTCCAAGGATGAGTTTCCCGACATAGGGACTCTGTCTACTGTCGGGATTTGGCGTTTCCCGCCTTCCTTTTAGGTTGTTTGGTACACTCAGGTAACAAGTGATCAGAGGCCCCACAATACATGCAGAGATTGTGTGATCGACGATATTCTCGTTGAGCAGAGGTAAGAGGTCCCCTAATTGCCCCAATCTGCATAGGCTCAGGAGCAGGAGATGATGAAGATGAAGCCTCTGCTGCAACCGAGCTGAGCAATGCTGTTTTCTTTTCGCCACGTCTTTCAGACTTACGAGCATCAATCTGAAGGACTAAATCTAGTAATTCCCCGAATGCTGCGGGAACTACAGGAACAGTGGAGAGAATGTCCTTTAGCTCATCTGATAGGCCTTGATAGAAGACCGCTGTCTTCTTTTCTTCAGGCCAGTCGGTCTCTGCTGCCAACTGATTGAATCGAGCCAAATAAACCAATAAAGAATTGTTTCCTTGTCTATGTTTTAAGAGTTCCAGATCAGTAGCTTGAGTGGTATAACGTGTATCAAATACTTTACTCATCATAGCAAGAAGGGCATCACAATTGTACAGGACATGACTACTAGATTCCAACAACGGGTTAGCCCATGCAGCTGCAGTGCCTCCCAAATGAGACAAAATAAAAACCGCTTTGGTTGTAGATGTGGGAAATGAGGTGGGCCGACACAGAAAATGTAATTTGCATTGATTGATGAAAGTTCTGTATTGTTTAGGATCTCCTAGGAAGCGTTCAGGAGGAGCTAGCGGGAACTGGGTTGTAAGCATGATCGGATTTGATTCCTGCTGTGGAGGTGGAAACCCTGAATCGGATGCTGTAGCTCCGGCACCAGCCATCTGTGACGCTGGTGTGGTAACCAAAGACTGAATGGCGTCCATGCGTTGGCGCAGTGCTTCTTGTGCATTGGTTAAGTCGGTACGTAGATCCGTGACCATTTGCACGATTTGATTCAAAGCATCACTGGCCTCTGTGGACATTTTTTAAGGCTGCTAATTCTGTTACTTACCACTCCGAATAGGTCAAAGATGCGGAGAACACGACCCTGGAGATGTTGGTAGTATAGAATTCCGAATTCAGCCTTCCATCCCAGCTCCCCTGAGTATAAGACTCAGGCTTCCTCAACGAGGGGCTCTTTTCCACAATGTACCTCTCTGCTGTTTCAATAGAACAGACAGAGATGTCAATTGAATAAAAGAGCGGGGAGAACACACACCGCCAATACCAATGCTGCAAAAGAATACAAGATATTAGACAGTGTTGATGTGTTGATGTTATAAACAAGTGATTAGAGCAGTAAATGATAGAACAACTACCTATAGGGATATTGGACTGGAATTGCGTTTCCCCGGGATTATCTACAAAGAATAACACGAATGAGTGGAATCAATCTAAATCAGTATCGTTTCCCACTTTAGCTATAGTATTGATAACAACTGACCTGAGTAAGGAATATTTGAGTAGGAGGAGTCCAGGATAAGGAGTTCAGAATTCTGGAGACAATGACAGGAGAAAATAACAAACAGGGGAGTTAGTATAGGTAAGTAACCCCGGACGGCACGAGGGACGCACTAGGGTCGGGTTGGTGCAAATCAGGAAAACGTTCATATGCACTGAAGAAAAGACTCACAGGGAAGTCACTGAATGTCCCAGAATCCAACAGAAAACAAAGTCCATGGAAGACAATAGATATGTACCTGAGTACATGATTATGATTGAGTAGTTGTTGAGATGATTGATGTGCAGAGCGGCCACCAGGAAAGAACCGCAAGACACTGAAGAAAGCCATATCCAGAAGCGTTCCGAGTTCAACAGCCAGACGGTCACAACAAGAACAAGGGAGGAGACGAAGCAATCCAATTTCAGGCAGAAGGTCAAAACCAGGAGTTCAGATATGGATTCGTGTAAGGAAACACGAAGAAGAAACGGATGAAACCGCGTGTAGCTGGTAACGCTAATTAGCAGCAACGAGCCCCTTGGAAGACGGTGGTTTTATAGTCGTACAAGGGGCGTGGCTTGCTGTACGTCTTCCACGTACAAGGTGTGTCAGGTGACCTGGAGTACGTCGACGTTTGTACAGACGCCATGGTAGCTTGTACCTGGACCATAGAGGAGCCTGTAACTAAGATGAATTCTACAAGGATGCCGATGGGAAAGTCCGAAGTGTAACACTGCACAGGCACACCTGGTAGATACATGAGGACATCATGCTGAGCAGGGACTTGATGGATCTCACGCTGGCCACGTCCGTGTCCAGCAGGTGCTGCACCTTGCCCAAGATGGCCTTCGTCGTCTCCTCCGACGGAGAGGCCAATCGCGCCACTGTATTGAGCTTGGCTCCCAGAAACAGTGCGACCTGTGACAGAACCAGGCGGGATTTCGAGTAGTTGATGGAAAATCCCATCTCTGTGAGCAGTTGGACGGTCTGCGCTGTGTGTTCGACGGCGAGTTCTCTTGTCCTTGCATGGATGAGCCAATCGTCCAGGTAGGGGTAAATGTGGATCCCCCCCGCAGGCGCAGCCGCGTCACCACTGGTGCTAGACACTTGGTAAATACCTTGGGCGCCGACTTCAATCCGAATGGCAGAGCCTTGAATTGGTAGTGCCGTCCTACAAACCTGAGAAACTCGGTGTCCTTTAAGAATGCGGATGTGGAAGTAAGCATCCTCCAAGTCCAGCGAGGATAGGACCTCGCCTTCCTCCAGCTGTCCCAGCACGTGCTGGAGGGTGACCATCCTGAACTTCTGGGCCTTGAGGTATTTGTTTAACTGACATTGGTCCAGGATAGGGCGCCAACCGCCTGTCTTCTTTCTGACTAGGAAGTATCTTGAGTATACTCCGGAGCCCCGGAGCCTCTTCGGAACGAGCTCAATGGCACCTTTCTTGAGCATCGCCCTTACTTCTAACAGCAGTTGAGGGACGTGATTTTCCTTCCTGGCCACGGGAGGAATGCGGGGGCACTTTTTTAGAAATTCGAGAGTGTGCCCGTGGGCCAAGGCATCCAGCACCCAACGGTCAGTGGAGATGGACTCCCACACGCTGATGAACTTTGCCGCAGGCCTCCCACCGGGGTGCTCAGGTGGGGGCCTGATGCTACGGCCAGTTCAGTCCTGCTTGGTGGCGGCCTTGACGCCTTGGCGACAACGACGCATCCTCTGTAGGCCTCCTGCAACGGGAGCGGGCCGCCTGGCGGTACGTTCAGGAACCGCCGCCGGATCCCTTGGAGGCAGCCTGTCTGACTCCAGACTTCCGAAAGGGCAGCCATCGTTGCTGCAAAACTCCCAAGGCCCGAGCTGTTTCCGAGTCGCTCTTGATGGCCTGAAGTGACTCATCCACTGTCTTTCCAAACAGGTTGTTCCTGTCGAAGGGCATGTCCAAAACTCTGGTTTGCACGTCCTGGCGGAAATCTGTTGCCTTGAGCCATCCCCGCCGTTGAAGGCAAACACCGTTGCCCAACTGGCGGAACCCGGTGTCAGCGATGTCTGTGGCCACCGTTATGGCATGGTCCGACACCACCTCACCTTCCTGCAGGATCTCCAGGGTCTCCGCCCTCTTGTCGTCCAGTAGGCAGTCCAGCAGGGGAGCGATCTTGTACTACAACTTCCTGTTGTAGCAGGCTACAATTGCTAGGGTGTTTGGCCGCCTTAATTGTCGTCGCCGCAGACAAGATGACTCGTCGTCCCATGAGGTCCAGTTTCTTTCCCTCGCCGTCAGGTGGGGAGGTTGAAGTTGAAGCCGCCCCCCCGCCGCTTTCTTCTTGACCACCACAGAGATGACTGAATCTGGGGTTGCCTGTGTCCTAAGGCACAAGGGGGCGTTATCAGGGACCCGGTACTTCTTCTTGTACCGATCCCTCTTGGCAGGCGAGAGCAAGGAGAGCAAGTCCCTCGTCCCAGATGTCGTCAAGCGACGGTACCGCGAGCACCATCTTCCTCTTGGCCTTGCGCCGTTGATTGAGGAAGCCTTCCTTCTTCTGTTCTTCGGGGCAGAGCTGGAAAAGCTTGGATGCCCTGGCAATCATGGCGTGAAGGAGCCAATTTCATTGGGCGGGAAGGCCCGAGGGGATGGTGATGGAAGGCCCATCCCGTCATCACCACCATCGTCATCCGTCCCCGTCGTGGCCGTATCCGTTCCTGTGTCATCCCTAGGATCAGGGGAAGGAGATGAAGGCTGAGCGGGCCGCAAAGGCTGGAAGGGCGGGTGAACTCTCCTCCCCTTGCTTGGAGGGCTTCCTGACGGGGCCAGTTCTGCTGGTTCGTCCATTGGGGGTAGAGGCAACTTCGTCCTTATCTCTGTGCATACGGTTTGGATTGCCATCAAAATGGCCGCCAAGTTGTCCTGAGGCTCGGGAACTGGTTGCGACGGGCGCGATGGTTGCTCCTCCTCCACGGGACCCTCGTCGGCACCACCATCGCTCTCTTCATCCACCTCCTCGGGATTCCTCCAGTGGGACCGGACCTCCTCGAACCTCTTGTTGAGGCCCTTCACAACTTCAACCAGCTCCTCCGCAGATGCTGGATCCATGTGCGTGACGGCCACCGCCCCCCCTCTTTTTCCACCGGGGTCTTCACGGGGGTCTTATCGATGGGCTGAAAAGAGGATTCCCTCTGCGGTGGCAGGTAAACTCTGGGCCCCGAGGTCACCTCCATTGGGGTAGCCTCCACAGGCTTTGCCAGGGCCGCCGCGACTCCCTCGATAGAGGCCTTAGCTGGGTGAATCAAGGTCCTCACCACCTTAGGCGGGGTTGAGGCCTTCACCTTGGGGGTAGGGTCACTGCCTCGCTCCCCCTCGCTGGTTCCTTAGATATCGACCAAGGCCTCTCCAGAAGCTTACCCAGGTTCTCGGATTTTCTCTTCCACCGAGCCAGAGTGTTGGCTAATGGTTGATGGCATCAGTGTAAGTGCATCCTGCCTGGCAGCCGAGGGGTAAGACCCTTCGGCGCTCCCGGTGCCCGTGGACCTGCAGTGCTTTGCCTTCTGTTGGGCCCCCGTAGCCGGGGCGCCCTCACAGGACTTCGCTCTTACTTCTTCTTCATCTTCTTCTCCAGCCAGCTGGCAAGGCAGATCCGACGATCCCTCATAGTCCATTCCGACAAGTTCTTGCAAAACGCACAGTCCTTCTCCACGTGCATTTTGTCTTCGTGAAGGCAGTAGAGACATCTCAAATGCTCATCCTCCTTGAAAACATTCTGTAATCCGCATCCAGGGCAGTTCCTGAACAGCTTGGATCTGGGCGTCGAGCTTCCCTTGTCCTGGGCCATGTCCACGAGGTACGCCTTAGATCTTATGGAATCCTCCAAGAAGGGTAACTCGACGAAACTTCACCCTAGAGGGGTGTAGAAAATTCCAAAACGGGTCCTCGTTGATCGGAAGTAGAAACGACGGAGCTTAAGGCTCGTTTCACTGAAAAATGATATCAAACTCCTTGAAAAAACACAAAACGAAGTAAAAACTCGAGAGCTATAGCACGAGGACTCCCAACACTTGAACGTGCGGTAAAAATCTGAGGATGGCTGCCAGGGGAGAGGCTTAGGGAGAGGGCAGTCATTGGCTGGAGCAGTATGACCCAGAGACCAGTGATTGATTACTACTAAGAAAGACAGATCAGAAACGTAACTGATACTGATTTTTTTCTTTACCGAGGATTCCCAGGCTGACGACGGGGAATATTTATGAGCATGTGAATCCATGCCAGACCCCATGCTGGAGAAGGCCGAGGATATGTCTTCCAAGAAGGTTCCAATAGGGCCTGGCGGTCTATAGATAAGAAAGATATTCAACGTTTGGGAGTTAGCAGTGGGTAATTTGACCGTGAGGCATTTTGCAAGATTTCATAGTGGGTGTTAGAACTACTCTCATAACCTAGTGTGTCTAGTCAAAGGATCGAATTTAAAGGGTCGACAGGTCAAAGGATCGACACCAAAGGGTCGACAGGTCAAAGATCGAATTTATTTTTTAATTATATATATATATCATTTTTTTAGGCTTTTGGTTAGGGAAAAACAAATGTGGAAAAAAAAATGTGATCCTTTGACCTGTCGACCCTTTGGTGTCGATCCTTTGACCTGTCGACCCTTTAGATTCGATCCTTTGACTGGCAACCATCTAGGTTGGTCTTAGCTATAATTGCTAATCCTCCACCTCGAGAGCTATATCTATCTGCTCGCAGGATGGTATAGTTATCATAGTTATCAGTGACTGCCAGAGATAGGGCAGGGCCTGCAGCATCATGCAACCATGATTCTGAAATGGCGAAGAAGTCAAGGATATCTGTTAGGATAATGTCCGATATTTCAGTTGCATGAGCAACTAGAGACCTGGCATTTATGAGAGCCCCTTTAAGATTTAGTGGGTGGCTTTCATATGCAGAAATGGCACTGGGACTGTCTTGAGTCGCCCGTCTAGGATGGTTGGGTGTGTTTTTTTTTATGATTGGTGCAGCTTGTAGTAAACTCTATGTCTACTTTATGAGGTAGGCACCGTTTTAGGTAGTTTAGATGCTCAATCTTTTTTGCCGGTAGTTCATATAATTTAGATAGGCGAGCACGCAATCTTAGGTTTCCATCAGCAGTGCTGCATGGAGCCTGTGCGATACAGTATTCTTGTTGCAGGCTAGTTTTGTATGCAGTTTTGTGTGTCTGTCATTATGGGGCAGGTTTGAGTATTGTATGGGGTCGTTGTACAGGAGAACATAATGGTGCGAGTGTTGGTGACCAGGCTATTGGTCTGTGATGCTGAGAGGAAGGAGAAGGCAACGTGAAGCGTTAAGCCAAGCTAACTTCGGTAGGGCACCGGTTAGGAGTTTGTATGACCAATGGGGGTACATAATGACAATAGGTTATAAGCCTGTGTCCTGATTGGGCCTGAAAGGCTGATAGTAGGCTAATTCAAAAGGTAGGTGCAAATGGAGTTCAGAGTGGGCAAGCTACAGTAGGGTTCAGCAGTTTAGGCTAGGCTAATACTATACAGCGCAGCCGATGCTGGTGCAGTAGGTAAACACGGTAGGCTAATGCAGTGGCAACAACAATCATGAGGAGGTAAGGCTAATGCAATGGCAGCAACAATCATGAGCGGGCAAGGCTAATGCAGTGGCAGCAACAATCATGAGAGGGCAAGGCGAATGCAGTGGCAGCAACAATCATGAGAGGGCAAGGCTAATGCAGTGGCAGCAACAATCATGAGAGGGCAAGGCTAATGCAGTGGCAGCAAAAATCATGAGAGGGCAAGGCTAATGCAGTGGCAATAACAATCATGAGAGGGCAAGGCTAATGCAGTGGCAGCAGCAATCATGAGAGGGCAAGGCTAATGCAGTGGCAACAACAATCATGAGAGGGCAAGGCTAATGCAGCGGCAGCAAACAAGAGGCAAGGCTAATGCAGTGGCAATAACAATCTTGAGAGGGCAAGGCTAATGCAGTGGCAGCAGCAATCATGAGAGGGCAAGGCTAATGCAGTGGCAACAACAATCATGAGAGGGCAAGGCTAATGCAGCGGCAGCAAACAAGAGGCAAAGCTAGTGCAAAGAGGCCTTAGCAAACATATGGCTGGGCAATTGTAGTGATAAGGCGCCGCGATTAGCATGAGGCAGGGTTAAAACAATGGCTGCAACAAACGTGAGGCAGGCTGTTACAATGAGGCACAGCGACTAGCGTGTACATTATGGCCATAGTAATCATGGTGGAAGTGGTATGCACCTGTAAATGGTGCAGACTGAGTTTCATATAATGCATAATAAAAGCGGGATAGAGTGTAGGCAAGTATGCAGTATTCAGAATCTTAAAAAGTGGCCTGCGGGTAGGCTTAACAAGTGTCACAGTTCATGTTGAAGATGTCCTGAACAGGCGGGTGTAGCACTGCTTGGCTGGCGATCTTGTAAGTTGCAAGGACTGGCGGGTAGGCAGGGGCACGGAGTAGGACTCATGGCCCAAGGCACAGAGAGGCACTCACACAGGCTCACGACAGGCGTTGTGCCTTTGTGAGTGCCTTAGTGTGGGCCGGCTAATTTTTAGATGAATAAGAGGGGCTGATGGCCAATAGGCACGGGAGGATGGGGCTAGGTGCACTTAAATCACAACAAAGCCATCAGGCACAGATGCGGACTGCCATTTTGTAATGGCTATTTCCTCGTGGTGAGGAATAGTGCAGATGGTTGTGGCGCTGTCTGCGCGATGTTAGGGGCATGCAAAGGGGTGCAAAGTGAAGATAATGGTGGCCAGTACATTTAGATTGAATTTACTGGGATCGGGCGACGCTCCTCGTGAAGTGTCGCAGATGGGCGGGCACTTACCGGCGGTCCACTGCTCCTGAAGTGGGAAGGGAGCTCCAGCTCTTGCTGATGAAGGCAATTTTTTTATTTATTTGCATTTATAAAGCGGACAGAGCTGCCCTGAGGCATCGTGGCGCTGTTACAGAAGGCTTCAACTTAAACATAGGTAGAATGTAATATTCTGCAGACAGGTGTGGGAGTGGCCCACCCAGTAGTTGAACTGGGAAAGGTCTAGGATGGTGCGCAGGCCAGCCTGGTTGGATTTGGGCACCGTAAACAGACGGGAGTAGAAGCCCTCCCCTCGCTCCCCTATGGGAACCGGTTCCACCGCCTTGAGATCCAGAAGCTTCTGGACCTCGGCTCCGAGGGAGGGTGTCCCAGACTGATGGAAGGGAGGATTGATGGGTGGGGTAGCGGGAAGGGGCAAGCAGAAGCCTGCCCAAGCAACGGAGAAGACCCACTGGTCCTCGTGATAGTCTGCCACGCCTCCCAGTGAGACTAAATGTGCCCTCCCACCTGGGTCTCATGCAAGCATCGAAAACCCTCATTTAGCAGGTTTCTCAGTGGCGGGACCACCTGATCCTGAGGAGGAGGCAGAGGATTGAGAGAAAAACTGACCTCAATGCTGATGGGAGTTTCCAGCTGCAGGATCGACTCTACGTGTCTTTCGATCGAGACACCCCCGAAAACCAGAGGAGGGCCAAGGCTGTGAGGGCATTCTGAGCCCTGAAAGGTGGTTTCACCAGAACGGACAGGGACTTGGCTGTCTGAGTGCTGTCCTTAGTCTTGGTCAGCTCTACATCTGTTGACGAATGGAACAGTTCTTTGCCGTCAAAAGGCAGGTCCAGAACTTTATCCTGAACCTCCTTGGAAAACTTTGTGGCATGAAGCCAAGCCTGACGAGAGGTGTCCACACCAAGCATGAGGCCCCGAGCCGAGGTGTCGACATGATGCGGCGCAGCCTCAAGCATATCCTGCGCCAGGACTCTGGCATCTGACATGCCAGCCTTAAAAATCGTCCAGCTTGTCAGCGGGAAAGAACTCCTCAAATTCCAACAGACCTTTCCACATATTCATATTTGCCCCCTCTAATAGGAGCTCTGCGTTCACCCAGCAACTGCAGGGCCAAATTAGCAAAGATCTTCATCCCCAAAGAGTCAATAAGCTTGTCCTCTTTGGCCAGGACCTGGGCCGCCGCTTTAGACGACGCTGAAGCCGGTCTGTATTGTTGTGTGGCAGCCGCCACCACCGTGGAGGAAGGGAGCGGGCAAGACTATAAGGCTACCTCCTCCGAAGTATGAAGCCTATAACGAGCATCAATATTTTTGTTTACGATCAGTCCAGAGTGTGGTTTATCCCAGACCTTGCAGACTTTGGCCAAAATGTCCTTCTGGAAGAACAAGCCGCTACGCTCCTGAGGAGACAAGGTGAACGTCCCAGAGCACCCCTTCTTGCAGAGCAGTTGCCTCAGGTAGTGGAACATCCAGAAGACACATGTCCAGCAGTAATGGAACGCCCTTACAGAGCGGGGCTGGTAATCTCTATCCTGATCTCCCTGCGTGTCATCCAATGCGTCCGTATCGACCTGCATCACACATCTGGCTATGCCGAAGACTTGTCTACTGGAGACAAGGGAGGCAGGGGCGGAAGGGCTGGAGGTGGGCCAACCGTTAGAGGTGGCACAGCTGTCGGGACAACCAGTGCCACAGTAGGAACTGTCGGCACAGGAGACGGCACTGGAGGGCAGGTTTACCTCAAAAGACCTCAGATACTACTTCATGGAGTCAGAATGCATAAGCTTCTGAAATTTTCCAAAAAAGGCATCCTCTACCGAAGGCTCAGACACTAGGGCGGGCAGATGTGTTTCATGAGAGGAGTAGCTCCACGGCCGTAAGGGAGAGGCCTGCCAAGAAGGGCCCTCACCAGCTGGATTAACGTAGATCAAGGGCACAGATGCAGCAGGAAACGAAACCGTGTGCGGCAAATTCAACCGAGCATTCAAGTCATAAACTGGACGAAAGGGATTCGCACAAGGAAATCGATGTTCACCTGAAAAGAACACTCCCAGCACCTAAAGCCGATGGCGTAGGTGTAAGGGAGGAATCCAAAATGGCAATTGTTGTCTTGGTGGGAACGTCCACCATTTTGTCAGTGCCTGAGGAGAACTGCGTCACATGTGGGAGTGAGGCAGGGGTCTCCACAGACGGGTCAGGGGTCTTCATTTTAGCCTTGAGACAAGGAACCTCAGCAGAGCCGGTACTACGTGGCCTAAGATGTTTCTGAGACATACTATCAGCCAAATTATCCTATAACAGAGGAACCTCGGCAACACCGGTAAAAGAGGAATTACAGTCAGGAACCTCACTCTGTGCCCCCTCGACAGAACCGGTATCACCGCAAGCACGGGAACGATGAAGAATCCACCTCACTGACAAGACCTTAACAGGCCTCTCAGTTCTGTCGGTCACCTTAGCCTCAGATAGAGGAACCTTGGACCAGAGTCCGGTAATAGTTCGCTCACGAGGGGCTTCAAACCTTGGTTTGGTACAGAAAGCCTCTGCCGAGGCCTTGGGGCACACCCCGGTGTCTGTATGGGAAGCTCCAGACAAGGAGACCTCGGCTCCGGTACCCACCACCTCAGTAGAACTGGGCCGTTGAATAGCCCCCACAGGAGGGGCCTCAGATTGGAATCCGGTGTAGGCAGGCCCCTTACGGAGGCCCTCGGAGAAAACTCTGGTACCTTTTTTTAGGCCTGAAAGGCACCTCAGGGGAAACCCGGTAACAGAGCTTTTGAGTTGGGGTGCCCTAAAAACTAAAGAACTAACCGGGCATCTCTTCTTTTCGTTGATGAAACTCTGATAATGCGGGGGAGGAACGCGCTGAAACACCTCTCACCGCTCCAGACGACGTTGAAGTGACCGGACCGAAAGGGAATTGCAGTAGAAGCACGAGTCCCACCCGTGATCCGGACCCAAACACTCTAAACAAAGAGGATGGGGATCCGCCCTAGTGAAGCGTCGCTCGCAGGAAGAACAAGAAGGAAAATCTAACCGAACCGGCATAGACGGACTACTACGCGACCGATAAACCGGAGCAGGAGAGAAGGACACTTGAAGGAAAAAATCTTACGAAGATGCAAGTGCGTCCAGTCCCGATCATGCGGAGAAAAGGACTGATGGGTGATGTGCTGGGCGGAGCTAAGGAGGGCAGGGTTACGGCCGCTTGCGGTACCACGTAAAAAGAGAGCAAGGACATATTTTTTTAAAAAATGTGATGCTTTTAACAAAGTGCTCCGGTCCCGTCCCACAGCAAGGAGGAATGTCCCTTAAGTATGGAGGAAAGGGGATGGGACATAGGAGTATAGCCTTCTCCATTTGTATTATACATGAGTGCTCCAGATAATTTAAATTTGGGGTATTTTAATCTCTATGTGTTGATGTTTAAAGTAAAACTACTTTATGGGGGTGTACAAATAGAATCCCCAGTTGAGGCATTTCTAATGGATTCCTTCCTTCCACGGATTCCTCATCTATGGTATCTATATCCTAGCACAGCTGTTCTCTAGAAACATTTCTGCAGTCAGGGGGTTTGTCCCGGCTCTGTGTCGGGTCAGTCCAAAGCCTCTATGCGGTTTGCACTAGAAATGACATTGAGGCCAATATAAGTAGTGGAGCCACACTCCATGACCTCAGTTCCTTTTTTCCACGCATTCACACTTGAACGACACCGCACCATGTACTCCGCAGGAATTTGTGCCACTTCCCATGGACACTTTCATGTCAAAAAGTAAGACATTTACAACGAGATCCCTTGGGTTTGGAGCCCATGGATTCTAGAGAGGAGACACTTCCCCGAGTAGTTCTATGGGAGTGGCGCTATGCTGGACCTGGCAGCTAACATGCCAGGGGCAAGCAATATGGACAATTCCCTGTAGTTGGACATTCTACCAGCACCAACACCAGGTAAACCTCAATCTGCTTTTTAGTGCCTGATGGCAAAGGTGGTCGATACCCTGGGTTCCTCTGTGCCGCCCAGGTCCAGAGTGCAATACAAACTCTGCAACATTCTGGACGATGCACAGAAGAGGCACTGCTGCCCTTCAACATAGTGGTAGAGGCACCAGTGTTAGAAGCATGGGATAAACCTGCCTCGGTCACCCCTAATGGGCACCGACCTAGCATGGAAGCATTGTCCGGCACCTTCTGACCCAGCTTTCCTCTCCACCCACACATTACCTGAAAGCATGGTGGTACAGGCCACTACAGTGAGCCTGAAAACGTCTACCTTATCCCTGCTCTGCACCACGCAGGTGAAGCAAAAGGCTGGACGCATGAGGCAAGGAAGTGTTCGCGTCAGGCAGCCTAGTGGTGAAAGCCATGAATGCATCTTGTGCCATGGTGAACTTCTCCTTTGGCCTCTGGTCAGCTGTAGTCAGTGCGGCAGAGCATGCTCCAGAGGGCAGAGAAGCAATGAGACTGTGATTCTGGAGAACTAGGTGTCCCCAACAGCGGCTCATCAGGCCACACGGGAGAACATCACAGCAGATGCATTGAGCAGCCAGACCTCGGCCTACCACAAATGGGAGCTGCGTCAAGAAGTTCTGGAGGAGATCTCGCTTTATGGGTGGGGGGAGGCGACTCATCAATTGGACCTCTTCGCTTCCAGAGTCAATCGGAAGTGAGTTCTACTGCAGGGAATTTCCTCAGTACGGAGCTTTAAGGGGCGCATTGACCGTCAAGTGGACATTTGACCTCCTTTATGAGTACCCACCGATCCCAGTCATCCCACTGGCCCTCAGGAGATCCAGTCTGTTCAAAACCACACTGATCCCGATCGTCCTGGACTGGGCTAGAGAACGTGGTATCCAGAGTTAATGGACAGGCCCATCTGACCTCCCTTGCGCCAATGCGCCAGTCAGAGGGGCGTGTTCTACACCTGAACCTCAGCAGCCTTAACCTTCATGCTGGACTACTGAGGTAATATGATACAAGGAGTCCTCCTTTCAACTCTGAGGCCAGCTACAAACTCCATTTATGCCTGCAGGTGGCATACATTTTCACTGCCGGAGAAGGTCCTGGATCCTTTATCCTGTCCACTGCCCCATGTGTTGGATTTTCTGCTTTCCTTGGCCCAAACAAGCCTGCAGATTGACACTTGGAAGGGTTACCTTGCCACCATTTCTGTGTTCAAGAGGTCCCTAGAAAAGGGCTTGTTTTTCACAATCAATATTGTCATGCAGTTCTTGTGGAGTTTGTATAATCAGTTACCTCCCTACCAGTTCGTAGTTCCAGTGTGGAATTTGAATTTAGTTTCAACTTTTCTTATGGGCACTCTGTTTGGGCCCTTTCATTCCTGTACCATTGCTCACCCTTATGTGATTTTCCTGGTTGCCATCACATCCGCGAGATGGGTGAGTGAGCTCCATACTTAGTTTTACCTCTGCATTTGTTTTCCCCACAACCCCCCCAAGGAGAAGGTGACTGGAAGCAAGACCCTCCTTTCTGCCAAAGAGGGTCTCAGATTTCCATCTCTCAGATCCATCTTCTTGCGTTCTTCCCTCCACCTCACCCTTCCAAGGCAGAGGAAAGATTTCATTGATTGGACCCAATACGGGACCTTCATTTCAATGTCTCTCATACTCGAGAGGCTAGGAAGGATGACCAGATTTCTGTTGGCTGCGCTGGTGCGGGAAGTGCTGGGACCAAACAGACCCTGTCCAGGTGGATCATTCTCTGCATCTCAGAAGGCTATGATCTGGGTGTGAAGGATGTGGGGTAAGGGTATATGGGCTCATTCTACCAGGAGGGGCTGCCACCTTTGCCCTGCAGGCATTTGCCAGGCAGCTGAAAGGGGCCCTTAAGGGTCCCTCGCGATATGGAAACAAGGCAACAACCATACAAAAAAGGATACGCCAGACACAAGGTTGAATTCCCAGTGCTAGGGTTTATTTGCAAGAAAAAAATAGTCTCAGTTGGCCAACTCAGGTCTCACGCCCCGCAACGTGTATTCTCTAGACCTCGAGGGACGCAAGAGAGCGAACAACATACATCAGTTACATATATACAAAATGCATATCATACAATCAGCTATGTCATGTTTAACATCCCCCTTTATTGGGTTTCTTTGAACTCGGGATGATGATGGACATTTTCTGACGAGTATGACAATTATGACACTTTTGATGTCTATTCTAGTAACAATGTGCAATTTAGCAAGTGCGGAGGCATCTTCTAGTTGTTGAACAGAACACAGTGCTTCTGTTCTTGGAAGCGAGCTACACACGGGGGAAGTCACATTCCAAGCTTTGCTATCTATGAGGTGCTATTCGTGTCCTGGGAGCCGACACGCTCTAAAGTAATTCAGTCAAAGGTGGGCCGTAAGAAGAGCATAATTCAAGCCTTTAGCTGTTTTATTCTAACATATTCTACCATAGTACGAGACTGGCTGGCAGCTGCGAAATGATTAAATTCCCTGTGGCTCTCCCTCAAGGCTACAGAGAGGCAGCGTGGGCATTCCTTTCCGGGCTGCTCGTGAGGAGTTTCAACGAACTCCTTAGTCCTGCCGCCTTGCCCTTTCATATTCAGACAACAATGTTAACAGTTGAGCAGAGTAAGCAGAATTCGCAAGAATTGCAGGCTGCAAAGCAGTTTAGACAGAAAGCAATGAGCAATGGTTAACAAGCAAAATGGCAATTCTTGCTACGTTTAAAATGGCCGCTCGTTGGTCAAGTGTAGTAATCTACATTTCTATAATTCTGTGCATAAGACGGTTGGCCTTTGGCCATCAAGATACGTCTATCATCCAAACTGAAGGGTATTCACTTTTTCAGATTGACAAACCCTCCTTTTGGCCATATGCCAAGCGTCTTATTCATGAATTGTATCCTCCTCGTATGAGGATAATTCTGGGGTATCTATGTCTGAACCCTGCATGCTATCATATGCATCATCTTCATCATTAATGTCTATAGCAATGAATTGTTTTACTGTTTTTGTTTCATCAGTGTCTTTGTCATTTTGGCCATGGGTTTGTTTTCCTCTCGACATCATGTGCATACATCCCTTAGTACATCCCTCAGTTATCTCAGTGCAAGCTATTGGTAGGCATTGTATGCAACAGCAACATGTTATGAATATTCCAAGCGCCACCACTAGTATCGAAATTAGCTTCCATCCCCAGGACCGCAATAGTCCCCAAAACCAGGATCCTATCCCCCGACCCCCTTCTTCAGTAGAGAGTGTGGAACTTAGGACATGTAATTTCCGGATTGCATTAAATATCGTAGGGGAGTAATCATCTATAAACACACAGCATGCAGTTTTTACGAGTTTGCAAAATCCCCCACGGTCAACTAATATTAGATCAAGAGCCATTCTGTTTTGTAGTGCCATTAGCCTAATTCCTTTTTCTTTCAACGTCATGTTGTATAAGATATCCGTTGTTGTATCTATTGTATTTTTTAGTATTCTGGACAGTTTCCTTATGTTATAGGAGTTTTCTATTTAGGCCAAGAATGGTATAAAAGATTTGGCTGCATCTAATGCTATCATTCCGTCCTCGCTACTCCTTCGGGTTCTACCTCTAACCGCCTGGCTACTTCTGCTGTTTCTAAGAGGAACACTCCCGGAAACAGTAGACCCAGGTAACACGTACCTCCCCAGTTTCTAGGTAACCATGGGTATGCGCTTTCCCCACATACGAAATAAACAGGGTCTCCTACGTATACTGGTTCAACTTCATATTTTAGGACCACTGTATCCATGCACCCAGAGGAAGTGCCTACTAAGTAGATACCTTTTTTCTTCAGGCATAACGGGACAGTTCTTGGGCTGTAATTCACCGCATAGGAAGGTGGCACAGCGTCTTTGTTCCATTCTTCTCTCATGCGGAACGTCATTACTGATGTTTTTTCTGGCAGGGACAATCTATCCTGCCTATTTTGTTTTCTTATTTTTCGTGTACTCTTTGGCGTGGGTTTTGGGATTATTACACGTGTTTTATGGAATATGGAGCAGCCCACAGGTCTCATGATAATTTCCTGGAATTCATTCATATTTGTTTTATCTAATTGACCCGTACTGCTTCTGTTCCATTTCCCAAAAAACGATTGCACCTAAAGATGCTCTGCATGCAGAACTTAATGGCAACGGTTGTACATACCATCCTATCCCTTTCCCACCATGCTGTGATAAATGAGCACATACCCAGCAGTTTCTTTTCTTTAGAACTGCATGGGTCATGTTCATTATTAGCAACAACGTGTTGTTGCCATACCCTTCTCGTTGTCTCTCTTCAATTGGGGACAATGTACCAGTGATTACATGAACCTGGCTTTCAGTAGTGGACACATTCGTTTCTGGTAAGAGTGTTTCTAATGGGTGCTTTGACTCCATGCACCATAATACAATGGCTATTGTCATTGGTACTACCATACTTATGAAACACAGAACCAGCGTCCAAGTTAGTACACCATTTTTTTTACCATGCCTTTTCCCTGAATTTACAGTCTCTATAACTATCATTTTCTCAGCAGCGGTGCAGGAGGAAGCTGGAACCAGTTTCGATTTGCTCTTCATCATCCTTCTTCTTACTGTAAAAATTTGTTGTGGATATCTCTCGTTGTTACACTTGCTCTGATGCCAAAAGTTCAACGGAAAAATGTCATAGTTCAGTCTGCCAGCCCTTCACAGCCTTTACCATTGGTTTGGGCACGATTAGTAGTATTCCTTTTATCTCACTGCTCAGACGATTTCTGAATAGTTTTTAGTGACCGAGTACTATGTGCATCCAGCTTGTCCTGCTCTGGCTTAGGACACATGTACTCTGTCATAAACGCACCGAGGAGCCGTGAGTCTTGAATTGTCCGATTTGCACAACTCTCACACCTCTCTCCTCTACACCCCTGGTTACTTCTCCGTCCGTGAGTGGAACCAAAGGCAAAAACACCAAGAATCAGTGGATCACTTCGCCCTCCGAGGCCTGAGGTTATACCGTTTCACTCCTGGTATAGTGTGATCTGTGAACAGTGCCGATGCACTTCCAGTGTCAGGCTCAGTGTCAGCCTGCGGCGCAATGACAGGTGACGTGGAGCGCCGCGGCAATGATGCAGATTCTGTTATTGGCTCTGGTGTGGTTACAAGATCTGATGGGTGCCAAAGGGGCACACGCTCCGTTTTTGCAGCTGTCTGCAATGCTGATTCTGTGTCGTTCAACAATGATGTTGTTTCTGCTGGCCAGTGTTGGGGCACTTTTTTCGCCCTTTCCCCTTTTTGGCAGTCTCTCCAGGCTCTGTTTCGAGTTTCACTTCTTGCTCAGGCTGATGCTGTGGCAGTCAACTGGCAGTAGTTTCTTTTGCTTCCAAGACCGTTTCCTTTCTCTGGTCGTCTTGGTCAAGCGGTGTGTTCAGCAAACCTGGGAATCTTTTGGCATGCGTCGCATGGATCCAGGCCGTGTGGCCGTCTACTTGAATGGCCGTCTGCATCACCAAAAGTACTTGATAGGGGCCGCACCACCTGGGTGCTAATGATGTTTTTCGCTCAAAGTTTTTGATCAGCACCCAGTCTCCTGGCTCCAGCACGTGCCCCGGTCCGGTGTATCGTACTGGTAACGCCTCCTGCACCTGCTGATGAATCAAACGCAACTTCTGCATTAAAGGGCCACAGTATGTACTTAACACAGGATGCTCTACCTTGCATAATCTTTTGGGCTGCGGTGCACACCATACATTTGCTGGTTCCCCATTATAATTTCATAGCGAGAGAGCCCAGTTTTAGCCTGCATAGACATACGCATGCATAATAGCGCTAGAGGTAATGCATCTACCCAACTCAACTTGCTCCCAGCACATATTTTTGCGATTTTCGATTTTAGAATACTGTTATGTCTCTCAACAAGTCCGGCGGAACTGGGATGCCTGGAGCTGTGGAATCGTTTATATATCTGCAGACCTGCACAGATCTGTAATACCACTGCGCCCACAAAATGTGGGCCGTTGTCTGACCACAGGACACGGGGCAGCCCAAACATGGAGAAATACTCCTTGAGCATTACTTTTGCCGTAGTCATTGCAGTGCAATCTTTTAAGGGATATGCCTCCACCCACTTGCTGAATGCACACATCACTACCAACATATATTTATAGTTCTGACACCTTTCCATTTCTATGAAATCAAAATGGATCATCTCAAATGGCATAGAGGGTGGGCCAAAACTGCCTGTTGGAGTCACGGTTCCCTTCCCTACATTGTGTTGCAAGCATGTAATACAATTCTACACCAATCTTTCTGCATTTTTTTTATGTGCCCATTTTTCCATACTGTGGATAAATGCTGTACTATCTTCTTTGCACAGATGCGAGTAGGGCTGCACGCCATTGTGACCATTGCAGTCACATAACAATTTGGCAACATCCAGTTCTTTGTCCACCCAACAACCCTCCAAATCTACCTCAGCAGAGCCCTCAGCCCACCCTCGAATCTCTTCGGCCGTGGCCTCGGCCTGCATTTCTTTGACAGTGGCAACTCCATCCTCTATCATACAGGGTACTTCCTCTGTTTGTACTGTCATCATTTTATTATGTAAATCAGTGGCAGTTTGTTTCGCAATTCTGTCTGCAAATGCGTTTCCTTCTCCTATTTTGCATGTTATTTTTTTATGCGCGTCGCATTTCACTATTGCTAGGCGCTTTGGAAACATGAGTGCAGACAACAATTGCACAATTAAAGGGCCATGCTGAATCCTGGCCCCATGTGATGTCAAGAAACCCCTCTCAGGCCAGAGTCGACCAAAGTTATGAACCACGCCAAAGGCGTACTGGCTGTCAGTATAAATGTTTACGTTCAAATTTTCAGAGAGTTCACAGGCTCTAGACAGCGCTAAAATTTCTGCAGCTTGTGCTGAATTATAGGGGATTCTTTTACATTCTACAACCCTTTCCAGAGTAGTGATAGCATACGTGGCAGTTGATGTGCCATCAGGTAATTTGAAACAGGAGCCGTCATAAAACAATTCCCCATCTGGCTCTTTCTGTGGGGTGTCACTCAAATCAACTCTTCCCTTTGTTTCTTCTTCTGTGACCATTAGACAATCATGGGGTGGTGATTCGTTGTCACCAATTTCTGCTATGGGCAGTGGCATTAATTCTGCAGGATTCAATGCGTTACACCTCATAATTTGGATGTGGGGTGCAAACAAGAGGAGTTCATATCTTGTTAGTCTCGCAGAGGTGAGGTGTTGCGTCTGGGTTCTATTTAATAGAACGTCTATGGCATGTGGCACCATCAGAATTAAAGTGTGCCCCAATACCATTCCTTCAGTTTGTTTCACTGACGCAGCAGCCGCTGCAACAGATCGCAAACATCGTGGTAGTGCGTGCGCTACAGGGTCCAGCGCAGAAGAATAATAGCCGCATGGCCTATTTCTTCCACCTTGTTCCTGTGTCAAAACCGCCAACGCACATCCTTCACTCTCGCTTATAAACAATCTAAAAATGTTGGCATAGTTCGGCGTGCCTAAAACTGGTGCGGAACACAATGCAACTTTCAATTGATCAAACGCTTTCTGACATTCCTCATCCCACTGTAAAGGCATCACTGCATCCTTTTTTTGTTAACTTTATCATCGGCTTCACAATCAACGCAAAATTACTGATCCACTGCGGACAATAAGAGGCCATGCCTATTACAGCTCTCACTCCTTTTTGAGTTTTTGGAATAGGCATACTAGAAATACTTTCTATGCGCTCTGGCGTTAGTCTTCTCCCTTCTTTGGAAAGTAGGTAACCCAAATAAGACACCTCCTTTCGATTATACTGGAATTTCTTCAAACTAGCCTTGTGACCATGTGTCGCTAGGTGTGTCAATAGTAATACAGTACTCTCCTTGCATATCTCCTCTGTGTCAGCAGCTAGTAATAAATCATCTATATACTGCAAGAGTACGCAACCTGTAGGTAATTCTAGCATATCTAGCTGTTCCATTAGTGCCCTACTGTAAATACTCGGGCTTTCTGTGTATTCCTGTGGAATGCACGTGAATGTGAATGATCGTCCTCCTAGAGTGAACGCGAACAAATATCTACTGCTCTTGTCCACTGTAATGCTAAAGAACGCATTCTTTAAATCAACTACACAAAAGTATTCTGCTGTAGCAGGTATCATTGTCAATATTGTTGTGACATCTGGGACCAAAGGGAATTGTGGGTCTACCACTTTGTTTAATGCACGCAGATCAATTATGAAACAATATGGTACTTCATTGCCTCCCTTCTTGGGAGGCAATGAATAAACTGGAAGAATCAGGCTGTTGCACTTGCTGCCTGCAATTTCCTTCTCACCTTCAACAGAAATTTTGTACTGGGGAATTCATGGCAATGTAATACCTTCTTTCAAAGTTATTTTTGCTGGCTCTATTTTCAAGCATCCCACATCGTTATCATGCATTGCCCACAGACAGGTTGGTACTCTACTTAGCTCTTCTGGTAACGCTTCGGACATGAATTCCGTCACCGGTACATCATGTGGCCAAATCGTGAGAAACACCCCGTTTGCCGTACAATGTATAACTGCCCCCAATTTTCTCAACAAATTTAATCCTAGCAGGTTCTCTCCACAATTTTCTGTCAGGAGAAATGGACACTGCTCCGTAAATGGTCATATTGTGACTGGGACAGATTCGGACACTGGGTTAATGACTGGTGTACCTGCGAACCCTACAGAAACATTATTTTGCCCCGACAGTGGTATCTCCGGAACCAAGTGGTGGTCTATCGAACACTTTTGTGCCCCTGTATCTACAAGGAAACAGTGCTCTTTATTCCTGATTCTCAATTCTACGCAGGGTCCTCTCTGATTCACGGGAATAGACACTGGTTCTGACCCCTGTTGTGGGCTGTCCTATTGCGGAAACAACACATCGTCCGATGTGTAGTCACCACTACTGCTATAATACGTGTTTGGCTGTGTATCAAAAATATTCCCATTTCCCCCTCAGTGTCCTCCACTCTGATTGTTTCTCTGTTGGCCCTGCCCGCCCTGATTCTGGTTTGGAACACTTTGGTGTAAAGCCTGGTTTTGTTGGGATTGGTTTTGAACATGGGATTGGTTTTTATTACCTCCATTGCTATAATCCTGCTGCTGCATGCTATTTCTATTTGGGCCATTCGACCCTTGATGCCCTCCATTATGCCTTCTCTGACCAAACCCACCTCTATTCTGTAGATGCGGGCATTGCGCTCGCCAGTGTCCTTCCGCTTTACAGTACGCACATTGATTTAATCCCAATGATACCCCATGCATATTATTTAAATGTCCCCTGCCTTGTGCGTTTCCTCTTCCTCTATTGTGTCCAGCTACCTGCTGCAGTAGTACCCCTACTATTGTTCGCGTCGTTTCTTTTCTCATCTCCAATGGGTACCCATTACACATCTCACTTACTTCTTCCACTGACATTCTTTTGTTCGACATCCATCGCATTGTTTCCCCCACCCATGCCTGCAATCTTTGTTTATCACCTATCTGTCCAGGGGGCGGCAAACACTTTGCGCCACCCGAAAATCTTTCGCCATGATTTTTGCATATACAACTTCGACGCCTCCTTCCTACCTTTCTTGATATCGTCTCTTCTGTACTCAGGTGTAGCAAACATTTCAGCATATTCATCATCCATTTCATTTTTAAGCTCGTTAAGTTTATACACATATTCCCTTACGTCTTCATCTTTTTGCTCACAGCGTGCTAATTTATTCAAATCTAACAATCGTTGCGGCGGTAATCTCCCAAGTGACTGTTTCCACTTCCCCACTAACAATTCCCCCATGCATTCCAACACTACCTGTCTCTCGTTGTTTCTTCGGTAACCATACAATGAGGCCAATGCTGCCGTCCCGTCATTTCCTTCTATGTACATTTCTGCCTCTTGCTGTAATTCAACCTTTCTTTCTTTGCTGATCGCGCCGCGGGTTACCCGTACAAATCCTGCTTCTTCAGCCCCGCCTCTTGCCTCCCCGGTCTCAATTTCAACTTCGGGATGGGCGGACAGTGCTGAATCTGTCTCCAGAGCGGGAGGTGCAGATGGGACAAGTGGCACAGGTGGCATCTGTGAAGGGCCATTCTGGGAAATGCTGCGTGCATGGTCTTTGCCTGTGGGAGGGCTCGAGCTACGGGTGGGGCTTGGGTTAATGCTTGGGTGGTAGGAGGTGCTTGGGCTGCGGATGGGAGTGTGAGAGCTACTGGTGGGGCCTGTGCAACCACTACTGGCATATTTGGTTTTGATTCTGGTTTCGGGCCTTGGCCGGTATGTGTTAGCAGATTAATTAATGGAACATTTGTTATGTGTAGTTCCCGCTGCAGGTATATTCCCTCTATGTTCATTTGTTCATGTCTCCCTTCCCTTCTTAGACTTGCCGTCCACTCCTCCTCCTCCTTCTCTTCCGCTAACTCAAGCTTCGATTTGTGCCTACGCGCATGCTTCTCTCTACTCCTAAATCGGAGCATTGCTTCCCTCCTCCAGTCTTTAATAGTTTCAAAAGCCGCGGGTCGCGCTTGTTTTCTTATCCACACCCTTTCCATGTAATCTATCCTCGCAATCTCAAAACAACCACTGATGGTCCTGTTGCTTTCTAGTTTGCCTATGCCAAATTTCACAAAATATTATCGCACCCACACCATATTTCGCATACATGTCATAAGCCGGCGTTCCCCCAGGCGGTGCACTTTGGCCATTTTCCAAGGTCTACCGCAGCGGAAAAGCCCCGCTAAAGTGGACAGTACTCCAGGCATGTTTTTAACCTTCCCCTTGGCTAACCAACCTTACTCTGGATGTTTGAATTTGCAAAATCAACACTCAACCAAAAATCAGGATTACTTTTGAATCAGGGAATGACTCACCTGATAGAACAAATTGCCTGTTTACTGACGCAACCAATAACGTCATGTCTGTGTTTCTCTGGCTTCTGCCTTGTTTCGGGACCCTCGCCTCCTTGCCCTCTGGCCCGGTACGTCGATCAGGGATCAGATGTGTGCAGATCTGCGAAGGAATCTCTCCTCACTTCTACAGGGCGCCCTGTACACCTCTTGATCCCGGCTCGATCGTCCCGTCCGCGCTGTTCTTCCGCCTTTACTCCGTTACAGCGTCTACGATGGGACAAGTGGGGGAGGGTCCCTATTCGGGCGCCATCTTCAAAGGGGCCCTTAGGGGTCCCTTGCGATATGGAAACAAGGCAATAACCATACACGAAAGGATACGCCAGACACGAGGTTGAATTCCCAATGCTAGGGTTTATTTGCAAGAAAAAAATAGTCTCAGTTGGCCAACTCAGGTCTCACGCCCCACAACGTGTATTCTCTAGACCTCGAGGGACGCAAGAGAGCGAACAACATACATCAGTTACATATATACAAAATGCATATCATACAATCAGCTATGACATGTTTAACACCCCCCTTTATTGGGTTTCTTTGAACTCGGGGTGATGATGGACATTTTCTGACGAGTATGACAATTATGACACTTTCGATGTCTATTCTAGTAACAATGTGAAATTTAGCAAGTGCGGAGGCATCTTCTAGTTGTTGAACAGAACACAGTGCTTCTGTTCTTGGAAGCGAGCTACACACGGGGGGAAGAGTCACATTCCAAGCTTTGCTATCTATGAGGTGCTATTCATGTCCTGGGAGCTGACATGCTCTAAAGGGTTCAGTGAAAGGGGGGCCGTAAGAACAGCATAATTCAAGCCTTTAGCTGCTTTATTCTAACATATTCTACCATAGTACGAGACTGGCTGGCAGCTGCGAAATTATTAAATGCCCTGCGGCTCTCCCTCAAAGCTACAGAGAGGGAGCGTGGGCATTCCTTTCCTGGCTGCTCGTGAGGAGTTTCAATGAACTCCTTAGTCCCGCGGCCTTGCCCATTCATATTCAGACAACAATGTTAACAGTTGAGCAGAGTAAGCAGAATTCGCAAGAATTGCAGGCTGCAAAGCAGTTTAGACAGAAAGCAATGAGCAATGGTTAACAAGCAAAATGGCGATTCTTGCTATGTTTAAAATGGCCGCTTGTTGGTCAAGTATAGCAATCTACATTTCTACAATTCTGTGCATAAGACGGTTGGCCTTCGGCCATCAAGATACGTCTATCATCCAAACTGAAGGGTATTCACTTTTCCAGATTGACACAGCAACGTTTGCGTCTCTGCACACGCTCGATAAGAATTACTGCTTGGATTCCCTTGCGGGGCAGGATCCCAGTTTGGATAGGGCAGTCCTTCAGAGTTTTGTGGTTTAGGTGGTGTGCTTGCTTTCCTCCCTCCTCCAGATTACGTACTGCTTTGGGAGTCCATCATAGATGAGGAATCCATGGCAGGAAGGAATCCATTCGTAGAACAAATTACTTTCCTCTCAGTAATGTTCCTTCTGATGGATGTTCCTGTCAGATTCCTCATTGCACTGCCCCTCTTCTGGGAAACTGGTGCACCATCAGTTCCACAGTCCCTCAGCATCAAGAGTGCTAGGAAAGGAGGGTGGAACTGAGGTCTGGGGCACAGCACTGCTACTTATACTGGCCCAGACATCATGTTGGTGCAAGGTGCGAAGAGGGCTGGACTGATACAGAGCTGTGCAGCACCCCCTATCGGCAGAATGGTTTCTGGATAACAGCTGCAAAAGGATATGGATATCAAAGATGAGGAATCTATGGCAGGTATAACCATCAGAAAAAAACATTGCAGAGAGGCAAGTCATTTGTTCTTTTTACTTAAGTAGAAAGAAATTGCAACTTTTTAATTCACACTTCTTTATGACTAGCAATTAATGTAAAATAAAATATACATTACTTTATAGTTTCTCTACCTATCCAGCGGAAATCCCTGTAAACCACCATCCACTGGTACTGCCTGGCCGGCATCACTGGGCTGAACATATTCATGAACCTGAGTGGGAGAAAGCAGGAAGGTTGGCACCAATTTGTCCATTGTTTCCAATTTTACAGTTGGGAGTTTGGCTACTTTTTTGAAGGGAGTGTTTGCTCATTCTTGGGGAGTAAATGGTTAATACACTGCTAGACAAAGCACCTTAAAACCAATCTGAGAGGTCACAGGAAGCCGGTGTGGATTGTAATGAAACAGTGATATGGCCACATGTCTCAATGCCTGAAAGAAGCGTGTTGGCACTTTGTGCCACCTGATGTTCGTCACAAATTCCAAGGAGCACAAAAAAATGGCACTGCCATAGTCAAATGTGGAAATAATTAGAGTTATAACAACTGACAGAGTATGAAGGTTGAGAAGCATTTAGACAAGGGCTGGCTGACTTGCTGAGGCGATGCTATGCTGGGATCCTGTCAGAGGGCGTCAGGATTGGGTTAGTATTGCAGTGGGGTTTGCTTGACTGAATAATGTACTCCAATTTTGCTATGAATTGAACATTATGATATACAATGAAATGTGTTGCTTGATATAAGGTTATTTGCCATTGGATATGTTTAACGAGCCTATACAAGCTATTATTTTAGGTTAACACTTTGTGATGTGCCTTTAGAAATGCAATGCCTTTTATACATATTGATTCAGTGATAGAGCCGGTCTATTGGGACTATGATTTTCATGAAGCAGAAGGGATAAGGCGGGACAGGACTTTTGTGTCTTTGTCAATGGAAAGGGCATTTAAAATCCAGGTGGTGTTGGACAGGGGTTTATATGATTGGCATGTATTTGAGTGTCCTTGACAAAAGAAGTGATATAAATGAATTTGATTACAGAATATGAGAATTATTATCAGACAAACAAATGTGTTTGAATTCTAAGTGAACGTGGACAGTTGGAATATTGTGTTACTCTAGAAGGAAAGTATGAGGGGATTTGTGTATGTGTAAACAAATACTTCCTTTTTACATTCTTGGCTATAAGACGTTGTTACAGTAAAATGCTAATCGATAACATTTATGTAATGAATATTATGCTTCACTCCCAGAAGCCTTTCTGTTTTGTGAAAACCTTCTCTATCCCTATATACGTGCATTAGATGCAACAGGAACTGCAGTGGAGGTGTTGCAGAGTAAATTGTAAGGGTTGTACGTTGCTAGAGCTGTGCAATGGAGTTGGGAAGGGAAATGCACTCTGAACCCATCCGAATCATCTTTTATAATCTATGTAGCAAGAGCATAATATCAGTACTGAAAAAGACAAGATGCGCTCTGGGGTCCATTTCAGTAGATGGGAGCATGAGGAGGGCGCTAGACCTTAGCTGAGCCAAGAGCTGGGGCAGAGTCCTTACTAGCTGCCGGGGTCCCAAGGGGCACCTCATATATCCTACGAGGTTCTATAGTTATTGATTCAACCACCGACTAAGCTTTTGCAAAATGTTGTTGTCCATTAATTTGCATGAGGTCCTTAGGCAAAGTGTTTCATGGGATGGCTACCTTAATACAGAAGGTACAGGGCCTCATTAGGACCCAGGCGGAGTGGGTTTCCGCCAGCGCTAATCGCGGCGGACCCGTCCGCCGTACTACGAGTTCCCTTAGCGCCATGGAGGTTTTCTCCGCCTGGTTTTACCAGGCGGAGAAAACCATGGCGCTACGGGACCTCGTTGTTAATTACGCCACCGTATTTTACGGTGGCGTAATTAACTCCTTCCCCACTCCCATTATACCCTATGGGGCAAGAATGGGAATGGGGAAGGGCAGAATGGGGATTGGGGATTTACCGCTCCGCCAAGGTCGGAATGGGGCGGTAAATCCGCCAACCCCCATGGCGCTATCGACGGCTTTCCGCCGTGCTTCGCGGTGCATTTAGCACCGCGAAATCCGCCTGGGTCCTAATGAGGCCCACAGTCTCCATTCTGAATATTCCAGAAGGGATGCATTTCAAACAACAGTGATTCAACAATCATAATCAGCCATCATTCGTGTGCCAAAGGAAACCAAAAACCGCTGTGGAGGCAGGTTCTTCACAGTATTAGTCAGCCATGCCAAACTCAGTAGCATTGTAGAAGCACCACCTATCGGAAGCACCTTCAATTGTAGAAGAGATTTCACCACCTACACGTTCTCTCTCATTGCAGATAAGAACATCCTGGGTACTGAACTATTCAGTAAACTGAAATAGACCCAGGCATGCATGTTTTGTCTGGTGCATACCAAGTTGACTGTTCTGACTGAAGCATTTTCCACATTCAGTGCACTCACAAGGTTTCTCACCTGTATGTGTTCTCAGGTGGATAATAAGAGGTCTCTTCTGAACAAACCCTTTCCCACATTCAGTGCACGCATAAGGTTTCTCACCTGTATTTTATTTTTATTTATATAGCACGCAAACAGCCCAGGGGCATTGAGGCGCTGTTACTTGCAGGAGCTTAGTTACAGGGGTACAGGAATGGTAGCAGTCGTTGGCACATTATGATTGCTACAAACATAGTTGTCATTTCAGTTTATGCATTTGATCATTACAATGCAGCTTATGCAGTGGGACATTTGATTAGTATTCATGGTGCTGAGAGAAACCTTATGTGAAGAGGATGGTTTTCATAGCTTTACAGAAAGCATCTATGTGTGCCCCGGTGGCTAGTAAGAGCTCCCTTCTGAGCAAACCCTTTCCCACATTCAACACACTCATAAGGTTTCTCACCTGTATGTGTTCTCTGGTGGATAGTAAGCTTTTGCTTTGTAGAAAACCCTTTCCCACATTCAGTGCACTCGTAAGGTTTCTCACCTGTATGTGTTCTCTGGTGGAAAGTAAGCGCTTGCTTTGAAGCAAACCCATTCCCACATTCAGTGCACTTATAAGGTTTCTCCCCTGTATGTTTTCTCTGGTGGGTAGTAAGGTATCCCTTCTGAGCAAAACCTTTGCCACATTCAATGCACCCATAAGGTTTCTCACCTGTATGTGTTCTCTGGTGAATACTAAGAGCTCCCGTTGTAGCAAACCCTTTCCCACATTCAATGCACCCATAAGGTTTCTCACCTGTATGTGTTCTCTGGTGGTTAATAAGATGTCCTTTCTCAGCAAACCCATTCCCACATTCAGTGCACACATAAGGTTTCTCACCTGTATGTTTTCTCTGGTGGGTAGTAAGGTATCCCTTCTGAGCAAAACCTTTCCCACATTCAATGCACCCATAAGGTTTCTCACCTGTATGTGTTCTCTGGTGGATAATAAGACCTCCCTTTCCAGCAAACCCTTTCCCACATTCAGTGCACTCATAAGGTTTCTCACCGGTATGTTTTCTCTGGTGGCGTGTAAGATGTACCTTCCAAACAAACCCTTTCCCACACTCAGTGCACTCATAAGGTTTCTCACCTGTATGTGTTCTCTGGTGGCTAGTAAGCTCGTGCTTTGTAGAAAACCCTTTCCCACACCCAATGCACTCATAAGGTTTCTCACCTGTATGTATTCTCTGGTGGCGTGTAAGATTTCCCTTCTGAACAAACCCTTTCCCACATTCAGTGCACTCATAAGGTTTCTCATCTGTATGTATTCTCTGGTGGATAGCAAGCACTCGTTTTGTAGAAAACCCTTTCCCACACTCAGTGCACTCATAAGGTTTCTCTCCTGTATGTGTTCTCTGGTGGCTAATAAGACCTCCCTTCTTCGAAAACCCTTTTCCACATCCAATGCACTCATAAGGTTTCTCACCTGTATGTGTTCTCTGGTGGATAGTAAGAACTCCTTTTCTAGCAAACCTTTTCCCACATTCAGTGCACACATAAGGTTTCTCACCTGTATGTGTTCTCTGGTGGTGGATAGTAAGCTCTTGCTTTGCAGCAAACCCGTCCCCACACTCAGTGCACTCATAAGGTTTCTCACCTTTATTCATTTGCTGGTGGCTGATAACTGTATCATGCAAATGGATGACATTATCAAATTCAGTGCACTGATATGGGTTGTCACCCATGTCCTCATGTGGGCAAGAAGTATGTTCTTGAGATGGCAACTGTCCCCACATTTTGTGCACAAGTAAAGTGTCTTGCCAGTTTATTGTCAGGTGCCTTGACTCAAGAGAAGCCTTTTCAATTAACCTTTTCCCAAATTCAGAGCACAAACGAGAAATGCTTTTCTAACTGCACATAAAACATTGTCACGTTGTGCTAGATATCCCTCTCCCCCAGGATTTACAGCATCAACATGCTTGGTTACTGGATGCTACCACAAAGAGGTTGCATGGACGGAAGGCATCGTGTATCAACAGGCTTCGCAATCCGAGTTCCTGAATACTCTGAAAAGGCAACTGGACACCAAACTTGCACTCTTCTAGGATGCTTGGAAATTGCACATTCTAACAATGAAGCTTTTCCCTGCGATAGTCCAGGGAATCTAAATCACTGTTGCATTTCTGGGGCATCAGTCACCTATTAAGATAAAAGGAGACGCACATTATTAGTTTCAACATGTTCACAATCACAGGCAGCACACGTAATAAGACTACTCAGAAAGTAACACCTCACATAGTAACTTATTTGACTTTTAAGTGCCATCTAGTGGGGAAAGGCACCCTAATAGGGGGCAGAGAAGTGGGGCTCCAATGTGAACATTTAGTGGAACAGAGGTAACATGCAGCAGGAATAATGGGATTCATTTTTATTTAGAAATGTTTTGCATTCAAAACACTAGGAACAAACATTTTAAATGCATATTTTAATCATCAGGAACATGTATATATGTTCTACCAATATATCTATTCTGAAATGACTAAATAGCACACGGATGCTCCCAATTTCCATACACAACTGATAAAGGCAGGAGTTTGCCACCAATCGGGTGCCTGCTTGTCCAGTCCATTGTGTAATCACTGATGACGTGTGTATTGGCCAAAATATGAATAATATAATTAACAGCACCATCGAGGAAATAGGGACAGAACTGTGATTTAATGGTAAAGCGCCAATCTCTTCCCATGGTGAGAATGGCACAGGCCATGCTGCCACTACATTCAAACATCGACTTTAAACCTAGATAAGCTTGTTTTTCTGTCAATCCTGGAGGTGAGGGATGAGTTTGGAGTTCGTGTCAGAGACCACAAGAATAAAGTGTAGGAGAGACTCCACAAACTCCACATGACCCATTTGCCTTCCTAGTTTATAAGTGCCCCATCTCCAGGTACTAAATTTAATTGGCCAGAGGGATCCCACTTCACTTCTGTTTCCCTGTTCAAAATACCACAGTGCAGTTTTCAGGAGGTGGCACACCCTATGTTTTACTGTTAAGGAGTGGGTGTAAATGGGTCTGTTACTTACCAAACTCCATAACATGACATCTTTTTGAGGATTCTGATCCTTGCACCTTAGGTTGAATCTCTGCGCGCCCCTGTACCCTCTGCGCTGTGACCTAGAACTATTCTCATCACATCCCTAGTAACCAATGGGGATGTTGCCCCATCTCTACAAACAACCACAAATTGATGCTGCCATTTAGGGATAACACATGATTCCCAATGATCTACTGTGGAGATTCTACTCACCCTACTCGAGGGGAATCCGCTCAACATAATCCCACAGATCCATGATCTGAAAGGGTGAGAATTCCACTGGCAGCATCTCTTGCAACCCATATAGCAGCGACCCTGGAATAAGATGCATTTACGTGTGAATAGTATGCATAGACCCACCACAATGCGCAACTGTCCACCTGTTCATCCGTCAGTCCTACATTTATTGTATGTCTAGTGTAGGTAGCTATAAACAGTATATGCGAGTACCTCTCATCGGTCCAGTATGGGGGACAAACACCAGTTTGAGGTGACACAAGGAACACATTTTTTGGAAGTGCTCCATGTTCTGAGGGGATAATCCTTAGAAGACAAGCTCCCCTCAACAGTTCTCCGGTGTGTCGTCTGTGCAGCCACCACTTTAGGTTGTGTGAGCTTAACCATCCTCCAGAAGCAACAACTCTTTTTTTAGGATTTCAAGGCCCACAATATTTAACAATCTTGGTCTAACCATATCCTTGTGTGGCGCATATTGATCGAGTCCCCTTTTAATCCAATTTCCGTGCTCCCCGAATGTTGATCCATTTATCTGGCCACAATGTACTATAATAAGCGATTGCAATAAAAAGTAGAATGCGCTGCTGTACAACACCCTCCATCCTAGTCTCTACATCCGTGCTTCTGAACTCGCTTAATGAAGACCAATTAAAAACTCCATCATTCAGATTCTTTACTAAGAAGCAGAATGAGCCAGAGTCCTGCCCTTGACCCAGTACCCCTCCCAACATAGCAAAGACCATCGATTCATTCATATCTTTATCATCTTCCTCTACCAAAAATGTAATGCACAGGTTTTCCCAGATCCTTGCATTGTTTCACAAGTTGGTGAACTGTTTCAGCTGGGCTGTCAGAAACCTACAGCTGAACACTACCACACGTTGGCAATGTAATTCCTGCAGGAGTAAAGGCTGTGCATGGCTCAGGCCCTCCACTTCCCCGCATCAGCCTGCTGTGATATTGTGAATGACTTTGCCTGCCAGTGCTTGGTCTATTAAACCACACCTTGCTGCTGCCTTCACTACTCTAGTACCTGGCTATCATCCTCAATGCTTCCCTTTCCCTGGTGGTGTGCCCAAAGGACCATCCCACCATGGTAGGGCTGAACCTGCAGGAGGCCCTAGCAACTGGTTGGTGGGAGGACTCAAGAAGGCCAGGCATTGATTGCTTCTTGGTTCTTTCCTCTGCCTCGAAGGTGTCGTGTTGTGCTGTTGCCTTCCACACGCCCTCCTCCTCTGCATGGGGTATGCGTGAGGCACGAGGCATACTCCTCTCCAGTCCAGATGAACCATGTTCACTTGCCTTTCCGACATGCATCTGCTGGGTAGTGTTGGAAAGTTTGGGAGTCTGTGCCGACTCACATGAGATGCCATTTTGGCAAGCATATGGTCTAAGAGACGGTGTATATGATGAACCTATCAGAGTATACAATAGGTGGCAAGCACTAACGCTACTTGAGAAACTAAAAACCAAACTGGGGTGACATTAATGAGCAAATCGTATTAATGTTGGTCTCAAATTAATGTATTCTTATGCAAATTAGATGGACCCCATTTGCAAAACCTCCTACGTTGGCTAACTGTTGGCTCTGTTGAGCTCAAATTGTCGGGTGATTACATACAATCTATTACTGTTGTGTGTTTACATTAGAAGTATGTAAGATAATGAATACATATATTTCCTATAACCTAAAAACCCACATTACCTCAGTGTTTTGTCTAAATCACCCATGTTAATAGATACGCACTACAAAAGGTAAACTCAGAACAAAGCTCGATGAAGTACCTCGAAGCCACACGTCCAACCACTCGTAAAACACTGAGTCAAGACACCTGCATTTTTACTGAATGAGTCAATGATCTTTCTTTAATAGAGCGTGCCCGAAAGCCTCCCTTAATCCATCACTCTGGAATGAGCTAGATCAACCCTAACTTTCCCAAAAACACACACACTTAAGGCTAATCAAATAATGCCCAATATGTCAGCACACCTCTATTACAAAAATACATATTTTATTTAGAACAAAACAATGTAAAAATATAAAATCCCAACAACATCATTTAAATACCATGGGAATCTATGTGTGCATCATCGTGCCACCAGTTTGTCAGAATGGACTTCAGCCGCTGCAAGGTCCGATCGTCCACACGCTGAACTTCACTGTATCCAAGCGTGTCATTCACCGCCGCAGGGGCCAATTGTATCCATTTTGAACACCCGGACCTATACGCAGGAACAAGCACCCTGTGCTGAGAACCTGTGTTCACACAGACATTTTGACTGGATTGAACCCTGTACAGAACCACAACTTACCTACTACCATCAGTGTAAGCTGACACTTAGATGATGTACGCCAATGTACCTCTTTGATTACGATCACATAGGATTCCTCACACACAAGAATTGATCCGTCCTGATGAAGGCCTACTAAACCACTGCTTCACAAGTTTAGCTAAAATGGCCGAAACACTGTTGTGTTGACCTGTTTGTTATGTTGTCTTTCAACGTTTAATTGTTTCACATTTTTGTACGGTCTACTAGACAATTACAAGCATTGATGTCTCATGTCCCTCATGTCCCCTAATTTAAGAGATTTAGAGAATGTAATTGTCAAAATTCCAACTTCAAATATTGTCTATTTGAATTCTTTCTACCCATGCACTATATCATGTATACTTTTTATGTTGAATATCCTATGGCTTAATATGTATAGTTATTTTTACACCTACTGCACACAAAATAATAACTGCAGTATTTGCTCCAAGAATTGTGTCAATTCAGATCGTTTTGACATTCAGAAGTACAAAGTTGTAATCATTAGTTGGACAACTATGACCTTGCTCAATTGTGTTGTTATATAGTCTACTAACCGGGGTAGAGCAAGGCATCAACCAGGTGCCCTTTGTATACTTGATAATGGACTTCAGTTGATATATAATTGGCTGCCTGTTGACATGATGTGTTTCGGTCCACTTCAGTTTAGTGTTTTATGGGTCTGGCTAGTAGAGGAACCTTCATCGGGACAACAAGCATGGGCAAAGCCAATAGTTTTGGCTTTTGTGTGGACTAGGTATCAGCATTTACGAGGCCCTTCCATATGACTAGTACCTGCCCATAAAATAGCTGGAAATGGTGCAAGTACCTGGCCATATGTCAGTGTGTGCCTAATGTCCAAATGTCTATCATATACACAAGTGTTGGCTTTGCCAGAGCTTTTTTTTTTTTTTAAACAGGAGGCACACTCTATCATGATATCTTTATTACACCAAAGGTTCCTTTGCAGATGCACCTGAGCCATTCTCAGACAAAATAACACTAGCAGGCCCTATACAGCTGCTAGACAGGGACATCTCAAATAAGTTTCAGAAGGATGTGTTTTGGGTGGGGAAGGGGAAGTAGTGAGTGATAATGGTCATAGCGATTGGCCTGGAAATAGGCAGTCAATTGGGTCAGTAAAATGCAAAACACAGACAAGCTGCCTGTGCCCTCTCGCCTATCTGATCTCCCTCTTATCACCATAAATTATAATAGAACAGCACAGTATCATGCCCCGTTAACAAGGTGTGTCCGTTGCATCACAACATAACAGATCACTGCTGCATTAAATCTTGGTGGGAGCGCCCACTCACCATTGGCAGCCACAGTAATTCCGTCCAGCGGAATTACCGCCAAAACCGAGTCCATGGCAGTAATTCTGCACAGATTTGGTGGATTTACCGTTACTGCTAGAAGGGGAAGCACGGCGATGTCCATTTTGAAAAACGCAATCCGCTCGAAATACAATACTTCCTGTAGCCATCTAGACAAACAGAGAGAGAGAGAGAAACAATGTCCAAGGGGAAGGTGCCCGGTCAGAGGCTGAGGAAGCAAACTTTGTGAGGTGGAGCTGCAGATCCAGGATGGCGAGGTGAAGGCCCGTGCCGAGGAGCTATATGGCTCCCAGCACCTTAAAACATCAGTGCAATGGAATGCAGCCGTCTGGTCAGTTATCGGAAACAATGGCACAGCTGAGGGCACCGTCCCACAGGACGCTGAGGATTGTAGGAAGCGGTAGAGTGACCTAAAGGGCAGCGTCTGCAGCCTGCTGTCCAAACACCAGCAGTAATCATTAGACACCAGAGGCGGCACTGTGGACCCCCCCCTTGACCTGACCCTCGCGGGAGAAGGCCAGCTCCATCCTCAACATTGGGTGGATCAAGGGAGTGCTGAACCATAGAGCCAGCAGCCAAGTTAAATTTTGAATGCATCCCCCCGGCCCCAACCCTTCCCCTCACAACGCACTGGTCAAACGACCATAACAAGCATGTGGCTCCCAGCATAGATGGGCCTGATGACAGGTAAAGCTGTCACCACATGGCAATGCTCCCAAAGGAACCACTATCCAACGTGTTTTCCAGCAGACCCGGGTTCGGGCATGGGCGATCTGGTCAGTCGCATGGTGCACATCAGCACCCGCACCCAACACAACAGATTGGAGTGACACCACCCTGCAGGCATCCCCCTACACATGGCAGAACCCTGCCCCCACCCTGCAGGCAGCCCCCCTCCACATGGGAGAACCCAGCACCCATTACCCATGACACCAACCTGCAGGCAGCCTCTTCCACATGGCAAAAACCCAGCCCCCCCCCCCATCACCCCTGACCCCACCCTGCAGGCTGCCCCCCTCAACATGGGAGAGCCCAGCCCTCCTCAACCCAACCCCACCCTGCAGGCAGCCCTCTACACATGGCAGAACCAGCCCACATTACCCATGACACCACCCTGCAGGCAGCCCCCTCCCCATGGGAGAACCCAGCCCCCATTACCCATGACACCACCCTGCAGGCAGCCCCCTCCCCATGGGAGAACCCAGCACCCCTGACTCCACCCTGCAGGCAACCCCAGCCACATGGGAAAACCCAGCACCCATCACACCACCCTGCAGGCATCCCCCTCCACATGGGAGAACCCAGCCCCCATCAGCCCTGACCCCGCCCTGCAGGTAGCCCCCTCCACATGGGAGAACCCAGCCCCCCTGACACCACCCTGCAGGCAAGCCCCCTCCACATGGGAGAACCCAGCACCCATCACCCCGGACCCCACCCTGCAGGCAGCCCCCATCCACATGGCAGAAACCAGCCCCCCATGACCCCACCCTGCAGGCAGCCCCCCTCAATTTGTGACATCACCTGCATCATTGAGCTGCTATCCCTAGAAGAGAATCCCTAAAATACACTTCACTGGTATGCCCATGTGTGAAGGACATGGCAGTCGGACAGTGCAGCACAAACTGAGTCAGCTGCAATGGGCAGCCAATGTGTCAATACTATGAAATGGCAATAGTGTATCCCAGTGCAAGAGGTCGACCAACACCAGCGATGATGATGATAAAAACACATGCTGGTGAGAATTTGGAAAGCACCACCTGTGTGTTACACAGCATCAAGCAAATCATGTGCAAATGTCCTGAACATGTAATACTCCCACAGTCACCACACCCACCACACTCACAAACACTGTCAAGGCAAATACACAGTGATGCTGCACATGTGAAAGGAAATGCCATTTGCCTGTACACACAACTTCCACTCCACCCCCCTCCGGTGAGCGCCATATGTATACTTACCCCGCAAACAAGCCACAAACATGACACATGCAAGTAAGCAACCACACACATGACTAACAATGAGCAGGATCAGGGCTACTAAATGGACTACCAAACAGGCACACTGTAAAAATAACAGTGACCCACAATGAATGTGAGATTAAAAAAAAATAATATATATATATATATATATATATATATATATATATATATATTACATGGCCACGGTAGTGGCCAAGTAGTTATGGTTATGTTGCTGTTTCCATAGGAAGAGCACTTTTTGGGTGGCTTATAACTTCGCTCTCCCTGGACGGATCCTCACCAAACTTTGCAAAAAAAAGTATTTGGGTCACTCTGAATTTTTTTGCAAAGTTTGGTGTGGATTCGTCCAGGGGTGGCAAAGTTATAGGGGGGGCCCCAAAACTTTTTTTTCCCATAGACTGAATGGGAAAAAAAATGTTGCTTGCGCCTACAGCCCAAACCGCTGGACGGATTTCCACCAAATCTGGACCAGGAGCAGCGGCTTGGTCCCGAAAGCGTGCTTTTGCAAATTTGGTGAAAATCCGTCCAGTAGTTTTTTTTAAAATGACCAAAAAGTAGGTACAAAAAAGAATTGGTGATATCTGTGTTCGGTTCGCGGACACACTTCCCTGTTCGCTCCGCGGACAGTATCCTGATTGGCCAATCGTCTTGCGTGATGTTCGCGGACATGCAACGTGTTCACTGATTGGACGGCGTGGAGCGTGAAGCGCGTCAGATTTTTTGGTAGCGCCCGCCATCTTGGATTTGCGGACGTCCGCGGACAGCGCGGTGAAACTTTGTTCAAAATGTGTATTTTGTAGAGTGTGTTGGTGTGTAGGAGTGTTTGGGGAGGGTGGGAGTGTATGAGATAAGATGAAAATTGTGTTTTTTATGTGTTAGACGTTCTTTTTGTGTTCAATTTGTTTGCGGACATCACAGGTGTTCTGAAATGTTCTAAATAAACTGACTGGGGGGTGTTCTAAGGACTCAATATGTGTCTGTTTTGTTCGCAAGCAAAGTGAAACTGTTCTAAGAACACTCGTGGTGTCCGGGGAGTGTTCGTCGGGGGTGTCCTGAGGACGCTTTCCGTATTGTTCTCTGTCAAGTTGAATGTGTTCTAAGAACACCCGCGGTGTCCTGAAATGTTCGCAAATAAACAAAATGGGGGTGTTCTGAATACGCTTCTAAGAACACTCCCGGTGTCCTGGAATGTTCGTAGGGGGTGTCCTGAGGATGCTGTCCGTATTGTTCTCTGTCAAGTTGAATGCGTTCTAAGAACACCCACGGTGTCCTGAAATGTTCGCAAATAAACAAGATGGTGGTGTTCTGAAGAAGCTTCTAAGAACACTCCCGGTATCCGGGGAGTGTTCGTAGGGGGTGTCCTGAGGACGCTGTCCGTATTGTTTTCTGTCAAGTTGAATGTGTCCTAAGAACACTCGCGGTGTCCTGAAATGTTCGCAAATAAACAAGATGGTGGTGTTCTGAAGACGCTTCTAAGAACACTCGCGGTGTCCGGGGAGTGTTCGTAGGGGGTGTCCTGAGGACGCTTTCCGTATTGTTCTCTGTCAAGTTGAATGAACACCCGCGGTGTCCTGAAATGTTCGCAAATAAACACAATGGGGGTGTTCTGAAGACGTTTTTGAGAACACTCCCGGTGTCCTGGAATGTTCGTAGGGGGTGTCCTTAGGACGCTGTCCGTATTGTTCGTTGTTAAGTTGAAAGTGTTCTAAGAACTATCGCGTTGTTCTGAAATGTTCCTAGGGGGTGTCCTGAAAACGTTGTCTGTATTGTTCGCTGGCAAGTTCAAAGTGTTCTAAGAACACTCACATTGTTCGTGGACATTAAAAGTTTCCCATAGATCATAGTTGAAATGTTTGACTCTATGGATGTGATATGCTGCGGTGGTTGTTGCCAGGGCATAGAGTCTTGGGTGCATGGCCATTTAATAGGCCATTTAGAATAGCCAGAAACACCCAATGATTGTAATGCTCCTGTGCCTAATGATTCCAAGGCTCCTACGCCAGTTCTCAGCACTGCCTCCGAGCCCACTGCTAGTACAATTGCCATGCCAAATGCCTACCCAATGATTGTAATGCTCCTGTGCCTAATGATTGCATTGCTCTTGCACCAGTTCTCAGTACTACCTGCGAGCCCCCTGCTAGCACAATTGCCATGCCAATTGCCATACCTAATGATTGCAAAGCACCTGCGCCAGTTCTCAGTACAGCCTGCAAGCCCACTGCTAGTAAACTTGCCATGACAAATGCATACCTAATGATTGTAATGCTCCTGTGCCTAATGATTGCAATGCTACTGCACCAATTCTCAGTAGTGCCTACAAGCCCACTGCTAACACGATTGCCATGCCAAATGCCATACCTAATGATTGCAAATCTCCTGCACCAGTTCTCAATACTGCCTCCGAACCCACTGCTAGTACAACTGCCATGCCAAATGCCATACCTAATGATTATAATGTTCCTGCACCAGTTCTCGATACTGCCTGCGAGCCCAATGCTAGCACAATTGCCATGGCAAATGGCGTACCTAATTATTGTAATGCTCCTGCACCAGTTCTCAGTACTGCCTGCGAGCCCACTGCTAGCACAATTGCCATGCCAAATGCCTACCCAATGATTGTAATGCTCCTGTGCCTAATGATTGCAAGGCTTCTGCACCAGTTCTCAGTACTGCCTATGAGCCCACTGCTAGTACAATTGCCATGCCAAATGCCATACCTAATGATTGGAATGCTTGTGTGCCTAATGATTGCAAGGCTTCTGCACCAGTTCTCAGTACTGCCTGCGAGCCCACTGCTAGTACAAATGCCATGCCAAAAGCCATACCTAATGATTGCAAGGCCCCTGCACCTGGTCAGTACTGCCTCCGAACCCACTGCTAGTACAATTGCCAGTCCAAAGGCCTACCTAATGATTAAGAAGCTCCTGCACCAGTTCTCAGTACTGCCTCTGAGCCCACTGCTTGCACAATTGCCATGCCAAATGCTGTGCCTAATGATTGTAATGCTCCTGCACCAGTTCTCAGTACTGCCTGCAAGCCTACTGCTAGCACAATTGCCATGACAAATGCCATACCTAATGGTTGTAATGCTCCTGTGCCTAATGATTGCAAGGCTCCTGCACCAGTTCTCAGTACTGCCTCTGAGCCCACTGCTTGCACAATTGCCATGCCAAATGCTGTGCCTAATGATTGTAATGCTCCTGCACCAGTTCTCAGTGCTGCCTGCGAGTCCACTGCTAGTACAATTGCCATGCCAAATGCCTTCCTAATGATTGCAAAGCTCCTGCACCAGTTCCCAGTACTGCCTGCGAGCCCACTGCTAGCACAATTGCCATGCCAAATGCCATACCTAACGATTGTAATGCTCCTGTGCCTAATGATTGCAAGGCTCCTGCACCAGTTCTCAGTACTGCCTGCGAGCCCACTGCAAGTACAATTGCCATGCCAAATGCCTACCTAAAGATTGCAAAGCTCCTGCACCAGTTCTCAGTACTGCCTGCGAGCCCACTGCTAGTACAATTGGCATGCCAAATGCCTACCCAATGATTGCCATGCTCCTGTACCAGTTCTCAGTACTGCCTGCGAGCCCACTGCTACCACAAATGCCATGACAAATGCCATACCTAATGATTGTAATGCTTCTGGTGCCTAATGATTGTAAGGCTCCTGCACCAGTTCTCAGTACTTCCTGCGAGCCCACGGCTAGTACAATTGACATGCCAAATGCCTACCTAAAGATTGCAAAGCTCCTGCACCAGTTCTCAGTACTGCCTGCGAGCCCACTGCTAGTACAAATGCCATGCCAAAAGCCATACCTAATGATTGCAAGGCCCCTGCACCTGTTCAGTACTGCCTCCGAACCCACTGCTAGTACAATTGCCAGGCCAAAGGCCTACCTAATGATTGCAAAGCTCCTGCACCAGTTCTCAGTACTGCCTCTGAGCCCACTGCTTGTACAATTGCCATGCCAAATGCTGTGCCTAATGATTGTAATGCTCCTGCACCAGTTCTCAGTACTGCCTGCAAGCCTACTGCTAGCACAATTGCCATGACAAATGCCATACCTAATGATTGTAATGCTCCTGTGCCTAATGATTGCAAGGCTCCTGCACCAGTTCTCAGTACAGCCTCTGAGCCCACTGCTTGCACAATTGCCATGCCAAATGCTGTGCCTAATGATTGTAATGCTCCTGCACCAGTTCTCAGTGCTGCCTGCGAGTCCACTGCTAGTACAATTGCCATGCCAAATGCCTTCCTAATGATTGCAAAGCTCCTGCACCAGTTATCAGTACTGCCTGTGAGCCCACTGCTAGTACAATTGCCATGACAAATGCCTACCTAATGATTGTAATGCTTCTTTTGCCTAATGATTGTAAGGCTCCTGCACCAGTTCTCAGTACTTCCTGCGAGCCCACGGCTAGTACAATTGCCATGCCAAATGCCTACCTAAAGATTGCAAAGCTCCTGCACCAGTTCTCAGTACTGCCTGCGAGCCCACTGCTAGTACAATTGCCATGCCAAATGCCATACCTAATGATTGTAATGCTCCTGTGCCTAATGATTGCAAAGCTCCTGCACCAGTTCTCAGTACTGCCTCTGAGGCCACTGCTAGAAGAAATGCCATGACAAATGCCGAGTGTGGTGCAGGATCATTTGCCACGTCCTCCGTTCTAAAGGACCCAAGCTACAGTCAGGGATAAACCTCTCACCTCTCTCATGTCACCACGAGGTCCACAGGCGGGAAAAATTCCAAAACCGAAGAAGAGGTCTCGAGGCAAACAAGAGAGACTGGCAAGTAGGTGAAGAAACACAGTGCGCATGCGCACAGAAGCAGTGTTTTAGAACCGAGCCTGACAAGTAGCCGTGGAAGCACAGTGCGCATGTGCATAAAAGAAGTGTTTTAAAAGTGAGCTTGGCAAGAGCCACAGAAGCACAGTGCGCATGTGGAGAGAATCTGTGTTTTAGCCTGAGCACAGAAGCAGTAGTTTAGAAATGAGCCTGGCAAGGAGCTATACAGGCACAGTGCGCATGTGCACAGAAGCCGAATTTTAGAAGTGAGCCTGGCAAGTAGATTGTTCTGATCGTGTCTCTGCAGTGAGTGTGTTTAGTAGTCTGTAGGGTTACAGTATGCATGTGCAAAGAAGCAGTTTACAGCAGGAAGCCTGGCTGAAGGTACACAATGCACATTACCTTCTCGGAAGATCATGAGTGAATGCAGAAAATGAACCTGGATAGTATGATGTGGTTTGCACCGTGCATGTGCAGATAAGTCGTTTCTCTGCATCCGGCCTGGTTAGTTGCTGAAGACACTCTGCGCATGTGCAGAGGATTCTATCTCCACAGAGAGCCTGGCTAGTAATCTGTAGGGTTACAATGCGCATGTCGGTGTGTGCTCAGCCGTGAAGTGCTGCTGTGTATTGTATATACAGGGAGGGGTGCTGTGCTCACGCATGGTCCCCGGACAGTACACAGGGAGTGAGTGACCCGTGTGCTCACAGATGTGAAGTGGTGCTGTGTACTGTATATACAGGGAGGGGTGCTGCGTTTGCGCATGGTCCTCGGACTCTACACAGGGAGTGAGTGACTAATGTGCACACAGATGTGAAGTGGTGCTGTGTACTGTATATACAGGGAGGGGTGCTGTGTTCACGCATGTACAACTGCCATGCCAAATGGCATAGCTAATGATTGCAATGCTCCTGAAACAGTTCTCAGTACTGCCTGCGAGCCCACTGCTAATACAACTGCCATGCCAAATGCCTACCCAATGATTGTAATGCTCCTGTGCCTAATGATTCCAAGGCTCCTACGCCAGTTCTCAGTACTGCCTCTGAGCCCACTGCTAGTACAATTGCCATGCCAAAAGCCATACCTAATGATTGTAATGCTCCTGTGCCTAATGATTGCAATGCTACTGCACCAATTCTCAGTAGTGCCTACAAGCCCACTGCTAACACGATTGCCATGCCAAATGCCATACCTAATGATTGCAAAGCTCCTGCACCAGTTCTCAATACTGCCTCCGAACCCACTGCTAGTACAACTGCCATGCCAAATGCCATACCTAATGATTATAATGTTCCTGCACCAGTTCTCAGTACTGCCTGCGAGCCCAATGCTAGCACAATTGCCATGGCAAATGACGTACCTAATTATTGTAATGCTCCTGCACCAGTTCTCAGTACTGCCTGCGAGCCCACTGCTAGCACAATTGCCATGCCAAATGCCTACCCAATGATTGTAATGCTCCTGTGCCTAATGATTGCAAGGCTTCTGCACCAGTTCTCAGTACTGCCTATGAGCCCACTGCTAGTACAATTGCCATGCCAAATGCCATACCTAATGATTGGAATGCTTGTGTGCCTAATGATTGCAAGGCTTCTGCACCAGTTCTCAGTACTGCCTGCGAGCCCACTGCTAGTACAATTGCCATGCCAAATGCTGTGCCTAATGATTGTAATGCTCCTGCACCAGTTCTCAGTACTGCCTGCAAGCCTACTGCTAGCACAATTGCCATGACAAATGCCATACCTAATGATTGTAATGCTCCTGTGCCTAATGATTGCAAGGCTCCTGCACCAGTTCTCAGTACTGCCTCTGAGCCCACTGCTTGCACAATTGCCATGCCAAATGCTGTGCCTAATGATTGTAATGCTCCTGCACCAGTTCTCAGTGCTGCCTGCGAGTCCACTGCTAGTACAATTGCCATGCCAAATGCCTTCCTAATGATTGCAAAGCTCCTGCACCAGTTCCCAGTACTGCCTGCGAGCCCACTGCTAGCACAATTGCCATGCCAAATGCCTACCTAAAGAATGCAAAGCTCCTGCACCAGTTCTCAGTACTGCCTGCGAGCCCACTGCTAGTACAATTGCCATGCCAAATGCCTACCCAATGATTGCCACGCTCCTGTACCAGTTCTCAGTACTGCCTGCGAGCCCACTGCTAGCACAAATGCCATGACAAATGCCTACCTAATGATTGCAAGGCCCCTGCACCAGTTCTCAGTGCTGCCTGTGAGCCCACCGCTAGCACAATTGCCATGCCAAATGCCTACCTAAAGATTGCAAAGCTCCTGCACCAGTTCTCAGTACTGCCTGCGAGCCCACTGCTAGTACAAATGCCATGCCAAAAGCCATACCTAATGATTGCAAGGCCCCTGCACCTGTTCAGTACTGCCTCCGAACCCACTGCTAGTACAATTGCTAGGCCAAATGCCTACCCAATGATTGTAATGCTTCTGATGCCTAATGATTGCAAGGCTCCTGCACCAGTTCTCAGTACTGCCTGTGAGCCCACTGCTAGAAGAAATGCCATGACAAATGCCGAGCGTGGTGGAGGATCATTTGCCACGTCCTCCGTTCTAAAGGACCCAAGCTACAGTCAGGGATAAACCTCTCACCTCTCTCATGTCACCACGAGGTCCCCAGGCGGGAAAAATTCCAGAACCGAAGAAGAGGTCTCGAGGCAAACAAGAGAGACTGGCAAGTAGGTAAAGAAACACAGTGCTCATGCGCACAGAAGCAGTGATTTAGAAGTGAGCCTGACAAGTAGCCGTGGAAGCACAGTGCGCATGCGCATAAAAGATGTGTTTTAAAAGTGAGCCTGGCAAGAGCCACAGTGCGCATGTGGAGAGAATCTGTGTTTTAGCCTGAGCACAGAAGCAGTAGTTTAGAAATGAGCCTGGCAAGGAGCTATAGAGGCACAGTGCGCATGTGCAGAGAATCAGTGTTTCAGAAGTGAGCCTGGCAAGTAGATTGTTCTGATCGTGTCTCTGCAGTGAGTGTGTTTAGTAGTCTGTAGGGTTACAGTGCGCATGTGCAGAGAAGCAGTTTACAGCAGGAAGCCTGGCTGAAGGTACACAATGCACATTACCTTCTCGGAAGATCATGAGTGAATGCAGAAACTTAACCTGGATAGTATGATGTGGTTTGCACCGTGCATGTACAGATAAGTCGTTTCTCTGCATCCGGCCTGGTTAGTTGCTGAAGACACTCTGCGCATGTGCAGAGGATTCTATCTCCACAGAGAGCCTGGCTAGTAATCTGTAGGGTTACAATGCGCATGTCGGTGTGTGCTCAGCCGTGAAGTGCTGCTGTGTATTGTATATACAGGGAGGGGTGCTGTGCTCACACATGGTCCCCGGACAGTACACAGGGAGTGAGTGACCCGTGTGCTCACAGATGTGAAGTGGTGCTGTGTTCACGCATGGTCCTCGGACTCTACACAGGGAGTGAGTGACGCATGTGCACACAGATGTGAAGTGGTGCTGTGTACTGTATATACAGGGAGGGGTGCTGTGTTCACGCATGTACAACTGCCATGCCAAATGGCATAGCTAATGATTGCAATGCTCCTGAAACAGTTCTCAGTACTGCCTGCGAGCCCACTGCTAATACAACTGCCATGCCAAATGCCTACCCAATGAGTGTAATGCTCCTGTGCCTAATGATTCCAAGGCTCCTACGCCAGTTCTCAGTACTGCCTCCGAGCCCACTGCTAGTACAATTGCCATGCCAAATGCCTACCCAATGATTGTAATGCTCCTGTGCCTAATGATTGCATTGCTCTTGCACCAGTTCTCAGTACTACCTGCGAGCCCCCTGCTAGCACAATTGCCATGCCAATTGCCATACCTAATGATTGCAAAGCACCTGCGCCAGTTCTCAGTACAGCCTGCAAGCCCACTGCTAGTAAACTTGCCATGACAAATGCATACCTAATGATTGTAATGCTCCTGTTCCTAATGATTGCAATGCTACTGCACCAATTCTCAGTAGTGCCTACAAGCCCACTGCTAACACGATTGCCATGCCAAATGCCATACCTAATGATTGCAAAGCTCCTGCACCAGTTCTCAATACTGCCTCCGAACCCACTGCTAGTACAACTGCCATGCCAAATGCCATACCTAATGATTATAATGTTGCTGCACCAGTTCTCAATACTGCCTGCGAGCCCAATGCTAGCACAATTGCCATGGCAAATGGCGTACCTAATTATTGTAATGCTCCTGCACCAGTTCTCAGTACTGCCTGCGAGCCCACTGCTAGCACAATTGCCATGCCAAATGCCTACCCAATGATTGTAATGCTCCTGTGCCTAATGATTGCAAGGCTTCTGCACCAGTTCTCAGTACTGCCTATGAGCCCACTGCTAGTACAATTGCCATGCCAAATGCCATACCTAATGATTGGAATGCTTGTGTGCCTAATGATTGCAAGGCTTCTGCACCAGTTCTCAGTACTGCCTGCGAGCCCACTGCTAGTACAATTGCCAGGCCAAAGGCCTACCTAATGATTGCAAAGCTCCTGCACCAGTTCTCAGTACTGCCTCTGAGCCCACTGCTTGCACAATTGCCATGCCAAATGCTGTGCCTAATGATTGTAATGCTCCTGCACCAGTTCTCAGTACTGCCTGCAAGCCTACTGCTAGCACAATTGCCATGACAAATGCCATACCTAATGATTGTAATGCTCCTGTGCCTAATGATTGCAAGGCTCCTGCACCAGTTCTCAGTACTGCCTCTGAGCCCACTGCTTGCACAATTGCCATGCCAAATGCTGTGCCTAATGATTGTAATGCTCCTGCACCAGTTCTCAGTGCTGCCTGCGAGTCCACTGCTAGTACAATTGCCATGCCAAATGCCTTCCTAATGATTGCAAAGCTCCTGCACCAGTTCCCAGCACTGCCTGCGAGCCCACTGCTAGCACAATTGCCATGCCAAATGCCTACCTAAAGAATGCAAAGCTCCTGCACCAGTTCTCAGTACTGCCTGCGAGCCCACTGCTAGTACAATTGCCATGCCAAATGCCTACCCAATGATTGCCACGCTCCTGTACCAGTTCTCAGTACTGCCTGCGAGCCCACTGCTAGCACAAATGCCATGACAAATGCCTACCTAATGATTGCAAGGCCCCTGCACCAGTTCTCAGTGCTGCCTGTGAGCCCACTGCTAGCACAATTGCCATGCCAAATGCCTACCTAAAGATTGCAAAGCTCCTGCACCAGTTCTCAGTACTGCCTGCGAGCCCACTGCTAGTACAAATGCCATGCCAAAAGCCATACCTAATGATTGCAAGGCCCCTGCACCTGTTCAGTACTGCCTCCGAACCCACTGCTAGTACAATTGCTAGGCCAAAGGCCATACCCAATGATTGTAATGCTTCTGGTGCCTAATGATTGCAATGCTACTGCACCAATTCTCAGTAGTGCCTACAAGCCCACTGCTAACACGATTGCCATGCCAAATGCCATACCTAATGATTGCAAAGCTCCTGCACCAGTTCTCAATACTGCCTCCGAACCCACTGCTAGTACAACTGCCATGCCAAATGCCATACCTAATGATTATAATGTTCCTGCACCAGTTCTCAATACTGCCTGCGAGCCCAATGCTAGCACAATTGCCATGGCAAATGGCGTACCTAATTATTGTAATGCTCCTGCACCAGTTCTCAGTACTGCCTGCGAGCCCACTGCTAGCACAATTGCCATGCCAAATGCCTACCCAATGATTGTAATGCTCCTGTGCCTAATGATTGCAAGGCTTCTGCACCAGTTCTCAGTACTGCCTATGAGCCCACTGCTAGTACAATTGCCATGCCAAATGCCATACCTAATGATTGGAATGCTTGTGTGCCTAATGATTGCAAGGCTTCTGCACCAGTTCTCAGTACTGCCTGCGAGCCCACTGCTAGTACAATTGCCAGGCCAAAGGCCTACCTAATGATTGCAAAGCTCCTGCACCAGTTCTCAGTACTGCCTCTGAGCCCACTGCTTGCACAATTGCCATGCCAAATGCTGTGCCTAATGATTGTAATGCTCCTGCACCAGTTCTCAGTACTGCCTGCAAGCCTACTGCTAGCACAATTGCCATGACAAATGCCATACCTAATGATTGTAATGCTCCTGTGCCTAATGATTGCAAGGCTCCTGCACCAGTTCTCAGTACTGCCTCTGAGCCCACTGCTTGCACAATTGCCATGCCAAATGCTGTGCCTAATGATTGTAATGCTCCTGCACCAGTTCTCAGTGCTGCCTGCGAGTCCACTGCTAGTACAATTGCCATGCCAAATGCCTTCCTAATGATTGCAAAGCTCCTGCACCAGTTCCCAGCACTGCCTGCGAGCCCACTGCTAGCACAATTGCCATGCCAAATGCCTACCTAAAGAATGCAAAGCTCCTGCACCAGTTCTCAGTACTGCCTGCGAGCCCACTGCTAGTACAATTGCCATGCCAAATGCCTACCCAATGATTGCCACGCTCCTGTACCAGTTCTCAGTACTGCCTGCGAGCCCACTGCTAGCACAAATGCCATGACAAATGCCTACCTAATGATTGCAAGGCCCCTGCACCAGTTCTCAGTGCTGCCTGTGAGCCCACTGCTAGCACAATTGCCATGCCAAATGCCTACCTAAAGATTGCAAAGCTCCTGCACCAGTTCTCAGTACTGCCTGCGAGCCCACTGCTAGTACAAATGCCATGCCAAAAGCCATACCTAATGATTGCAAGGCCCCTGCACCTGTTCAGTACTGCCTCCGAACCCACTGCTAGTACAATTGCTAGGCCAAAGGCCATACCCAATGATTGTAATGCTTCTGGTGCCTAATGATTGCAATGCTCCTGCACCAGTTCTCAGTACTGCCTCTGAGGCCACTGCTAGAAGAAATGCCATGACAAATGCCGAGCGTGGTGGAGGATCATTTGCCACGTCCTCCGTTCTAAAGGACCCAAGCTACAGTCAGGGATAAACCTCTCACCTCTCTCATGTCACCACGAGGTCCACAGGCGGGAAAAATTCCAAAACCGAAGAAGTGGTCTCGAGGCAAACAAGAGAGACTGGCAAGTAGGTGAAGAAACACAGTGCGCATGCGCACAGAAGCAGTGATTTAGAAGTGAGCCTGACAAGTAGCCGTGGAAGCACAGTGCGCATGCGCACAAAAAAGGTGTTTTAAAAGTGAGCCTGGCAAGAGCCACAGAAGCACAGTGCGCATGTGGAGAGAATCTGTGTTTTAGCCTGAGCACAGAAGCAGTAGTTTAGAAATGAGCCTGGCAAGGAGCTATAGAGGCACAGTGCGCACGTGCAGAGAGTCAGTGTTTTAGAAGTGAGCCTGGCAAGTAGATTGTTCTGATCGTGTCTCTGCAGTGAGTGTGTTTAGTAGTCTGTAGGGTTACAGTATACATGTGCAAAGAAGCAGTTTACAGCAGGAAGCCTGGCTGAAGGTACACAATGCACATTACCTTCTCGGAAGATCATGAGTGAATGCAGAAAATGAACCTGGATAGTATGATGTGGTTTGCACCGCACATGTGCAGATAAGTCGTTTCTCTGCATCCGGCCTGGTTAGTTGCTGAAGACACTCTGCGCATGTGCAGAGGATTCTATCTCCACAGAGAGCCTGGCTAGTAATCTGTAGGGTTACAATGCGCATGTCGGTGTGTGCTCAGCCGTGAAGTGCTGCTGTGTATTGTATATACAGGGAGGGGTGCTGTGCTCACGCATGGTCCCCGGACAGTACACAGGGAGTGAGTGACCCGTGTGCTCACATATGTGAAGTGGTGCTGTGTTCACGCATGGTCCTCGGACTCTACACAGGGAGTGAGTGACGCATGTGCACACAGATGTGAAGTGGTGCTGTGTACTGTATATACAGGGAGGGGTGCTGTGTTCACGCATGTACAACTGCCATGCCAAATGGCATAGCTAATGATTGCAATGCTCCTGAAACAGTTCTCAGTACTGCCTGCGAGCCCACTGCTAACACGATTGCCATGCCAAATGCCATACCTAATGATTGCAAAGCTCCTGCACCAGTTCTCAATACTGCCTCCGAACCCACTGCTAGTACAACTGCCATGCCAAATGCCATACCTAATGATTATAATGTTCCTGCACCAGTTCTCAATACTGCCTGCGAGCCCAATGCTAGCACAATTGCCATGGCAAATGGCGTACCTAATTATTGTAATGCTCCTGCACCAGTTCTCAGTACTGCCTGCGAGCCCACTGCTAGCACAAATGCCATGCCAAATGCCTACCCAATGATTGTAATGCTCCTGTGCCTAATGATTGCAAGGCTTCTGCGCCAGTTCTCAGTACTGCCTATGAGCCCACTGCTAGTACAATTGCCATGCCAAATGCCATACCTAATGATTGGAATGCTTGTGTGCCTAATGATTGCAAGGCTTCTGCACCAGTTCTCAGTACTGCCTGCGAGCCCACTGCTAGTACAAATGCCATGCCAAAAGCCATACCTAATGATTGCAAGGTCCCTGCACCTGGTCAGTACTGCCTCCGAACCCACTGCTAGTACAATTGCCAGGCCAAAGGCCTACCTAATGATTAAGAAGCTCCTGCACCAGTTCTCAGTACTGCCTCTGAGCCCACTGCTTGCACAATTGCCATGCCAAATGCTGTGCCTAATGATTGTAATGCTCCTGCACCAGTTCTCAGTACTGCCTGCAAGCCTACTGCTAGCACAATTGCCATGACAAATGCCATACCTAATGATTGTAATGCTCCTGTGCCTAATGATTGCAAGGCTCCTGCACCAGTTCTCAGTACTGCCTCTGAGCCCACTGCTTGCACAATTGCCATGCCAAATGCTGTGCCTAATGATTGTAATGCTCCTGCACCAGTTCTCAGTGCTGCCTGCGAGTCCACTGCTAGTACAATTGCCATGCCAAATGCCTTCCTAATGATTGCAAAGCTCCTGCACCAGTTCCCAGTACTGCCTGCGAGCCCACTGCTAGCACAATTGCCATGCCAAATGCCATACCTAACGATTGTAATGCTCCTGTGCCTAATGATTGCAAGGCTCCTGCACCAGTTCTCAGTACTGCCTGCGAGCCCACTGCAAGTACAATTGCCATGCCAAATGCCTACCTAAAGATTGCAAAGCTCCTGCACCAGTTCTCAGTACTGCCTGCGAGCCCACTGCTAGTACAATTGCCATGCCAAATGCCTACCCAATGATTGCCATGCTCCTGTACCAGTTCTCAGTACTGCCTGCGAGCCCACTGCTACCACAATTGCCATGACAAATGCCATACCTAATGATTGTAATGCTTCTGGTGCCTAATGATTGTAAGGCTCCTGCACCAGTTCTCAGTACTTCCTGCGAGCCCACGGCTAGTACAATTGACATGCCAAATGCCTACCTAAAGATTGCAAAGCTCCTGCACCAGTTCTCAGTACTGCCTGCGAGCCCACTGCTAGTACAAATGCCATGCCAAAAGCCATACCTAATGATTGCAAGGCCCCTGCACCTGTTCAGTACTGCCTCCGAACCCACTGCCAGTACAATTGCCAGGCCAAAGGCCTACCTAATGATTGCAAAGCTCCTGCACCAGTTCTCAGTACTGCCTCTGAGCCCACTGCTTGCACAATTGCCATGCCAAATGCTGTGCCTAATGATTGTAATGCTCCTGCACCAGTTCTCAGTACTGCCTGCAAGCCTACTGCTAGCACAATTGCCATGACAAATGCCATACCTAATGATTGTAATGCTCCTGTGCCTAATGATTGCAAGGCTCCTGCACCAGTTCTCAGTACTGCCTCTGAGCCCACTGCTTGCACAATTGCCATGCCAAATGCTGTGCCTAATGATTGTAATGCTCCTGCACCAGTTCTCAGTGCTGCCTGCGAGTCCACTGCTAGTACAATTGCCATGCCAAATGCCTTCCTAATGATTGCAAAGCTCCTGCACCAGTTATCAGTACTGCCTGCGAGCCCACTGCTAGCACAAATGCCATGACAAATGCCTACCTAATGATTGTAATGCTTCTGGTGCCTAATGATTGTAAGGCTCCTGCACCAGTTCTCAGTACTTCCTGCGAGCCCACGGCTAGTACAATTGCCATGCCAAATGCCTACCTAAAGATTGCAAAGCTCCTGCACCAGTTCTCAGTACTGCCTGCGAGCCCACTGCTAGTACAATTGCCATGCCAAATGCCATACCTAATGATTGTAATGCTCCTGTGCCTAATGATTGCAAAGCTCCTGCACCAGTTCTCAGTACTGCCTCTGAGGCCACTGCTAGAAGAAATGCCATGACAAATGCCGAGTGTGGTGCAGGATCATTTGCCACGTCCTCCGTTCTAAAGGACCCAAGCTACAGTCAGGGATAAACCTCTCACCTCTCTCATGTCACCACGAGGTCCACAGGCGGGAAAAATTCCAAAACCGAAGAAGAGGTCTCGAGGCAAACAAGAGAGACTGGCAAGTAGGTGAAGAAACACAGTGCGCATGCGCACAGAAGCAGTGTTTTAGAACCGAGCCTGACAAGTAGCCGTGGAAGCACAGTGCGCATGCGCATAAAAGAAGTGTTTTAAAAGTGAGCCTGGCAAGAGCCACAGAAGCACAGTGCGCATGTGGAGAGAATCTGTGTTTTAGCCTGAGCACAGAAGCAGTAGTTTAGAAATGAGCCTGGCAAGTGTTGCATGGCACCCCCGCAAGGGGCCATGGTAGATTCCACAGTGTCGTTGTGTGGTCACATGGGCAACCATGTGACCAACCTAATAAAAGGTCCGAGCCGTTTCCGGCTCGGCAGTCGAGGCCAACAAGACTCCGTGGTGTGTGTGTTATTTGTGTCGGCGCCATGGCGGCGCCCCACCACGTGTGCTGGGCCCAAGGAAAGGGCCCAGCTCCAGGACGGTGCCCCTGCCGGGCAACACCGTCCCTGTGTGTTTCCCTGGCCCTGTGAGTCGGGCCAGGGTGGCGACCCCGGCCTGGGTGCCCCCAGAGCCGGGGCCGCGGTGAGCCGGTTGCCAGCCGGCCATGTGGGGAGCTCCGGTGTCCCGGAGCGGGTGGGATGAACCCCCACCCTACATCCCGCGGCGTGATCGCCGCACTTCACCGTGTGGTGTCGGGCGCTACCCGACCCGAGTGTGGGGCTGCCCGGTGGACCGGAGCAGCCCCCAACAATGGCGACGAAGGAACGGGCCCCGTGTGCCCGGAGGACATCATGGTGTGGCGGGCCCTTCTATACCTGGGCCCGCCGAGAAGAAGTGCCGTGGCAGACCCACCTCCAAACTGGGCCTGCGAAGTGCGCACGGGGGCGAGCTGCCTGCCCGTCCCCTGAGGGAGATGGAGGAGGTCCGCGGCATCGGCCGCGTGGGTGGCTGCGCCCCTCCCCGCCTTGGATGCGGACTCTGCTGCGTCAAGGGGGGGAGAGTGAGATGGGCGGCATCGGCCGCGGGGGGAAGGCAATCGGCCCCCACCACCATCAGGAGGGCAGAAGCCGTACCCCCCTTTCCCGTGGGGACTGGAATGCCTGCGGCATCGGCCGCGAGGAGGAGCCGAGCTGCCCCTCCCCCACCTACTGGCTGCGGCGAGGGGCGATGCAGGAAAATCAACGGTGCGGGCCCAGCTCCAACTGGGCCCGCAAGGCAAGAAGGAGCCATTTCCCCACCCGGAGGAGGGAAACGAGGGGCCGCGGAACTGCTGAGGCGGCCCCGACAGAGGAGCGGCATCGGCCGTGGCACGGAGTTGGGGTAGGGCCGCCCAACAGCTGACGCGGCCCCCAACGGAAGGCGGGCCCATCATCAGCTGGGCCCGGAGAAAAAAAAAAAATGGAAAAAAAAGGGATGGTGCAGGCCCGAATCGAACGGGCCTGCAAAGGAAACAAAGGAGGCGGGCCCAGCACCAGCTAGGCTCGCAAAGACAATGGAGTGCATGCCCCGAGGAGTGGGCAGAGAGAGAGAGAGAGTGAGCTGCCTGCCCCCCCCCCAACGGTGCATGGCCCAGGCTCAACCCGGGCCTAGTGGAGGGGAAGTAAGCATCTCCACACGCAAGGGCTGCAGCTCTCCGGAGGGCTTGTGCGTCCTGGCACCAGACCACCAGCGTCGCTCTGCTAGCTGACCCGGGCGGGAAGGAAGAGCCTGTCGTTTGAATGGCCTAACACAATACCAGTAACCCCTCTGGGATGGGGGAATTGTGAGGAGGGGTTTGTCCTCCGTCAACAGTGCCTTGTCGCGGGCTGGCCCCCCATACAAGTGGACATAGCCGATGTGGCCCCTGGGCCTCCCCAGGTGCGGCTTTGCCGGTCTTTGTGACTTTGCTGTGACTGTTCCATACGAGTGCTGGTGAGGACGCGAGCGGGTTTCCGGTGACTCCACGAGTGCGGAAGATGGACATCATGAGTAACATTCCCCGGAAGACTGTGAGCCGGCAGACACGGACTTGCTTAAAATGGCCCGGTTAGTGGGTAATGTTATGTGGTGCCAGCAGCCCCCAGTGGTGCCGTTTAGTGACATGAGAGCCACTCACCCAGGTTAATAAAGGGTGTGCAAAGTAGTAGAGTGGCTCAAATAGTAGTAGTTGTGGCTAGGTGGGGATTTTGGGGTTTTTGTTTTGTTGTTATGGAAAAGGAGGAGTGTTGCATGGCACCCCCGCAAGGGGCCATGGTAGATTCCACAGCGTCGTTGTGTGGTCACATGGGCAACCATGTGACCAACCTAATAAAAGGTCCGAGCCGTTTCCGGCTCGGCAGTCGAGACCAGCAAGACTCCGTGGTGTGTGTGTTATTTGTGTCGGCGCCATGGCGGCGCCCCACCACGTGTGCTGGGCCCAAGGAAAGGGCCCAGCTCCAGGACGGTGCCCCTGCCGGGCAACACCGTCCCTGTGTGTTTCCCTGGCCCTGTGAGTCGGGCCAGGGTGGCGACCCCGGCCTGGGTGCCCCCAGAGCCGGGGCCGCGGTGAGCCGGTTGCCAGCCGGCCATGTGGGGAGCTCCGGTGTCCCGGAGCGGGTGGGATGAACCCCCACCCTACATCCCGCGGCGTGATCGCCGCACTTCACCGTGTGGTGTCGGGCGCTACCCGACCCGAGTGTGGGGCTGCCCGGTGGACCGGAGCAGCCCCCAACAGCAAGGAGCTATACAGGCACAGTGCGCATGTGCACAGAAGCAGAATTTTAGAAGTGAGCCTGGCAAGTAGATTGTTCTGATCGTGTCTCTGCAGTGAGTGTGTTTAGTAGTCTGTAGGGTTACAGTATACATGTGCAAAGAAGCAGTTTACAGCAGGAAGCCTGGCTGAAGGTACACAATGCACATTACCTTCTCGGAAGATCATGAGTGAATGCAGAAAATGAACCTGGATAGTATGATGTGGTTTGCACCGTGCATGTGCAGATAAGTCGTTTCTCTGCATCCGGCCTGGTTAGTTGCTGAAGACACTCTGCGCATGTGCAGAGGATTCTATCTCCACAGAGAGCCTGGCTAGTAATCTGTAGGGTTACAATGCGCATGTCAGTGTGTGCTCAGCCGTGAAGTGCTGCTGTGTATTGTATATACAGGGAGGGGTGCTGTGCTCACGCATGGTCCCCGGACAGTACACAGGGAGTGAGTGACCCGTGTGCTCACAGATGTGAAGTGGTGCTGTGTACTGTATATACAGGGAGGGGTGCTGTGTTCACGCATGGTCCTCGGACTCTACACAGGGAGTGAGTGACGCATGTGCACACAGATGTGAAGTGGTGCTGTGTACTGTATATACAGGGAGGGGTGCTGTGTTCACGCATGTACAACTGCCATGCCAAATGGCATAGCTAATGATTGCAATGCTCCTGAAACAGTTCTCAGTACTGCCTGCGAGCCCACTGCTAATACAACTGCCATGCCAAATGCCTACCCAATGATTATAATGCTCCTGTGCCTAATGATTCCAAGGCTCCTACGCCAGTTCTCAGTACTGCCTCTGAGCCCACTGCTAGTACAATTGCCATGCCAAAAGCCATACCTAATGATTGTAATGCTCCTGTGCCTAATGATTGCAATGCTACTGCACCAATTCTCAGTAGTGCCTACAAGCCCACTGCTAACACGATTGCCATGCCAAATGCCATACCTAATGATTGCAAAGCTCCTGCACCAGTTCTCAATACGGCCTCCGAACCCACTGCTAGTACAACTGCCATGCCAAATGCCATACCTAATGATTATAATGTTCCTGCACCAGTTCTCAGTACTGCCTGCGAGCCCAATGCTAGCACAATTGCCATGGCAAATGGCGTACCTAATTATTGTAATGATCCTGCACCAGTTCTCAGTACTGCCTGCGAGCCCACTGCTAGCACAATTGCCATGCCAAATCCCTACCCAATGATTGTAATGCTCCTGTGCCTAATGATTGCAAGGCTTCTGCACCAGTTCTCAGTACTGCCTATGAGCCCACTGCTAGTACAATTGCCATGCCAAATGCCATACCTAATGATTGGAATGCTTGTGTGCCTAATGATTGCAAGGCTTCTGCACCAGTTCTCAGTACTGCCTGCGAGCCCACTGCTAGTACAATTGCCAGGCCAAAGGCCTACCTAATGATTGCAAAGCTCCTGCACCAGTTCTCAGTACTGCCTCTGAGCCCACTGCTTGCACTATTGCCATGCCAAATGCTGTGCCTAATGATTGTAATGCTCCTGCACCAGTTCTCAGTACTGCCTCTGAGCCCACTGCTTGCACAATTGCCATGCCAAATGCTGTGCCTAATGATTGTAATGCTCCTGCACCAGTTCTCAGTACTGCCTGCGAGCCCACTGCTAGCACAATTGCCATGCCAATTGCCATACCTAATGATTGCAAAGCACCTGCGCCAGTTCTCAGTACAGCCTGCAAGCCCACTGCTAGTAAACTTGCCATGACAAATGCATACCTAATGATTGTAATGCTCCTGTGCCTAATGATTGCAATGCTACTGCACCAATTCTCAGTAGTGCCTACAAGCCCACTGCTAACACGATTGCCATGCCAAATGCCATACCTAATGATTGCAAAGCTCCTGCACCAGTTCTCAATACTGCCTCCGAACCCACTGCTAGTACAACTGCCATGCCAAATGCCATACCTAATGATTATAATGTTCCTGCACCAGTTCTCAATACTGCCTGCGAGCCCAATGCTAGCACAATTGCCATGGCAAATGGCGTACCTAATTATTGTAATGCTCCTGCACCAGTTCTCAGTACTGCCTGCGAGCCCACTGCTAGCACAATTGCCATGCCAAATGCCTACCCAATGATTGTAATACTCCTGTGCCTAATGATTGCAAGGCTTCTGCACCAGTTCTCAGTACTGCCTATGAGCCCACTGCTAGTACAATTGCCATGCCAAATGCCATACCTAATGATTGGAATGCTTGTGTGCCTAATGATTGCAAGGCTTCTGCACCAGTTCTCAGTACTGCCTGCGAGCCCACTGCTAGTACAAATGCCATGCCAAAAGCCATACCTAATGATTGCAAGGCCCCTGCACCTGGTCAGTACTGCCTCCAAACCCACTGCTAGTACAATTGCCAGGCCAAAGGCCTACCTAATGATTGCAAAGCTCCTGCACCAGTTCTCAGTACTGCCTCTGAGCCCACTGCTTGCACAATTGCCATGCCAAATGCTGTGCCTAATGATTGTAATGCTCCTGCACCAGTTCTCAGTACTGCCTGCGAGCCCACTGCTAGCACAATTGCCATGACAAATGCCATACCTAATGATTGTAATGCTCCTGTGCCTAATGATTGCAAGGCTCCTGCACCAGTTCTCAGTACTGCCTCTGAGCCCACTGCTTGCACAATTGCCATGCCAAATGCTGTGCCTAATGATTGTAATGCTCCTGCACCAGTTCTCAGTGCTGCCTGCGAGTCCACTGCTAGTACAATTGCCATGCCAAATGCCTTCCTAATGATTGCAAAGCTCCTGCACCAGTTCCCAGTACTGCCTGCGAGCCCACTGCTAGCACAATTGCCATGCCAAATGCCATACCTAACGATTGTAATGCTCCTGTGCCTAATGATTGCAAGGCTCCTGCACCAGTTCTCAGTACTGCCTGCGAGCCCACTGCAAGTACAATTGCCATGCCAAATGCCTATCCAATGATTGCCATGCTCCTGTACCAGTTCTCAGTACTGCCTGCGAGCCCACTGCTAGCACAATTGCCATGACAAATGCCATACCTAATGATTGTAATGCTCCTGTGCCTAATGATTGCAAGGCTCCTGCACCAGTTCTCAGTACTGCCTCTGAGCCCACTGCTTGCACAATTGCCATGCCAAATGCTGTGCCTAATGATTGTAATGCTCCTGCACCAGTTCTCAGTGCTGCCTGCGAGTCCACTGCTAGTACAATTGCCATGCCAAATGCCTTCCTAATGATTGCAAAGCTCCTGCACCAGTTCCCAGTACTGCCCGTGAGCCCAATGCTAGCACAATTGCCATGCCAAATGCCATACCTAACGATTGTAATGCTCCTGTGCCTAATGATTGCAAGGCTCCTGCACCAGTTCTCAGTACTGCCTGCGAGCCCACTGCAAGTACAATTGCCATGCCAAATGCCTACCCAATGATTGCCATGCTCCTGTACCAGTTCTCAGTACTGCCTGCGAGCCCACTGCTAGCACAAATGCCATGACAAATGCCTACCTAATGATTGTAATGCTTCTGGTGCCTAATGATTGTAAGGCTCCTGCACCAGTTCTCAATACTTCCTGCGAGCCCACGGCTAGTACAATTGCCATGCCAAATGCCTACCTAAAGATTGCAAAGCTCCTGCACCAGTTCTCAGTACTGCCTGCGAGCCCACTGCTAGTACAAATGCTAGGCCAAAGGCCCACCTAATGATTGCCAAGCTCCTGCACCAGTTCTCAGTACTGCCTCTGAGCCCACTGCTTGCACAATTGCCATGCCAAATGCTGTGCCTAATGATTGTAATGCTCCTGCACCAGTTCTCAGTACTGCCTGCAAGCCTACTGCTAGCACAATTGCCATGACAAATGCCATACCTAATGATTGTAATGCTCCTGTGCCTAATGATTGCAAGGCTCCTGCACCAGTTCTCAGTACTGCCTCTGAGCCCACTGCTTGCACAATTGCCATGCCAAATGCTGTGCCTAATGATTGTAATGTAGGGTTACAGTATGCATGTGCAAAGAAGCAGTTTACAGCAGGAAGCCTGGCTGAAGGTACACAATGCACATTACCTTCTCGGAAGATCATGAGTGAATGCAGAAAATGAACCTGGATAGTATGATGTGGTTTGCACCGTGCATGTGCAGATAAGTCGTTTCTCTGCATCCGGCCTGGTTAGTTGCTGAAGACACTCCGCGCATGTGCAGAGGGTTCTATCTCCACAGAGAGCCTGGCTAGTAATCTGTAGGGTTACAATGCGCATGTTGGTGTGTGCTCAGCCGTGAAGTGCTGCTGTGTTATGTATATACAGGGAGGGGTGCTGTGCTTACGCATGGTCCCCGGACAGTACACAGGGAGTGAGTGACCCGTGTGCTCACAGATGTGAAGTGGTGCTGTGTACTGTATATACAGGGAGGGGTGCTGTGTTCACGCATGGTCCTCGGACTCTACACAGGGAGTGAGTGACGCATGTGCACACAGATGTGAAGTGGTGCTGTGTACTGTATATACAGGGAGGGGTGCTGTGTTCACGCATGTACAACTGTCATGCCAAATGGCATAGCTAATGATTGCAATGCTCCTGAAACAGTTCTCATTACTGCCTGCGAGTCCACTGCTAATACAACTGCCATGCCAAATGCCTACCCAATGATTGTAATGCTCCTGTAGTTCTCAGTACAGCCTGCAAGCCCACTGCTAGTAAACTTGCCATGACAAATGCATACCTAATGATTGTAATGCTCCTGTGCCTAATGATTGCAATGCTACTGCACCAATTCTCAGTAGTGCCTACAAGCCCACTGCTAACACGATTGCCATGCCAAATGCCATACCAAATGCCATACCTAATGATTCCAAGGCTCCTACGCCAGTTCTCAGTACTGCCTCCGAGCCCACTGCTAGTACAATTGCCATGCCAAAAGCCATACCTAATGATTGTAATGCTCCTATGCCTAATGATTGCAAGGCTCTTGCACCAGTTCTCAGTACTACCTGCGAGCCCCCTGCTAGCACAATTGCCATACCTAATGATTGCAAAGCTCCTGCGCCAGTTCTCAGTACAGCCTGCAAGCCCACTGCTAGTAAACTTGCCATGACAAATGCATACCTAATGATTGTAATGCTCCTGTGCCTAATGATTGCAATGCTACTGCACCAATTCTCAGTAGTGCCTACAAGCCCACTGCTAACACGATTGCCATGCCAAATGCCATACCTAATGATTCCAAGGCTCCTACGCCAGTTCTCAGTACTGCCTCCGAGCCCACTGCTAGTACAATTGCCATGCCAAATGCCATACCTAATGATTATAATGTTCCTGCACCAGTTCTCCAGTAATGTCTCAGCGCTCTGCATGTTTAACACCTCTACGCGGGACGCAGATCACTGAACGCGTATCAAAATGTCTGCATGCTCGTCTCATGATCATTTTCCGGCGCATACTTTGGTGATTCGCTCTCAGCGCTCAGCATGTTGTGGAGACGTTGCAAGACCTCAGGAGCACGGTCCTGCGAGATCTCGGGGCCAACGAGATTGCGAGGACCCCGCTCCGAGAAGAACGTTGGCGTAGCACCTGGGAAGCGGTCCGCTCCAGCGCTGCTCCTGATAAGTAGACTTCTAAATAACAGCTCACAAAGGCTATGGAGCCTGGCTTCCAGGAGCGTAAGTCCAATGTCATAGGAGGCCTCATGGGTGCCCTGGAAGCCTAAAGCGTGCCATCCATGTGCACACCCTGCCTCCAGTGAAGTAACTGGGATGACCCTGACTGCAACTGTGAGCACTGCTCCTGCCCTATACATGGACAACAAATATCCAGCGAAGACGCAGAACAAGTCATCTGCGACATACTGGTCATTCACACAAACTCCAAGAAAGTGCAGGACAAGTTCATCCAAGCAAAGGAGGTGACCCTCGACAAGGCCATCCAAATTGCAAGGGCAGAAGAAGAAACCTCCAGCAGGTGCAAAGAGGCGTGAAGCCATCTGCCAGTGCCGAATTTACGGCGCTGCAATGGAGAGGGCACGGAGATAAGCAGTCCCATGACAAATCCCGCCTCTGAGCCCGCCCCCTTGCCTCTGATTGGCTGTTGCACTCTCTGTGCCTAGCCTTGCTCCCAACACAGTCTGCGAGCGCCCAATTTCACCCAGGCAGCCCAGGTGAGTGTGGTAAGCACAAGGACCCTCCCGGGCCTTGTTTCCATATATTTTTAAGTCTGTTGGTTCCCCCAGCGCCCGCGTGCAGTGCATCTTCCCCGTTTGCCCCGAATCCACATCCCGCCTCTGAGCCCGCCCCCTCGCCCCTGATTGGCTATTGCACTCTCGGTGCCTAGCCTTGCTCCCAACACAGCCTGCGAGCACCCAATTTCACCCAGGCAGCCCAGGTGAGTGTGATTAGCACAAGGACCCTCCCGGGCCTTGTTTCCATATATTTTTAAGTGCAGCCCTGCGGCTAAGGGCGGCTCCAACAGAGCCAGCTCCAAGAAGTGTCAGCAGGGGAAGCCAGTGGCCAGCCATCAATCATCAACTACAAGGACCAGTAGGGTAGGAGTGGCCTGGGTCAGGAGTAGAGCAACTACTCTACCTTAGATTCCGAGCCAATACCAAACCCATTGCAAACAAGGTGACTACTCCCCACTGCATCTCTCCCTCACCCTCAAATGTAATCATTATTTAATACTGTACCAATCTGACTGGCTAGGCACAGACCCCCCCTTCCTCTGTATAGACCTATACAGGTCTCTCAAATCTAGTTGGGTTTTGTGTCCAGATTGCATTGTATGTTATTTAGATTGTATTGATAGGCCTCTCTCCCACTATACAGGTCTCTCAAGCGTAGCAGGGGTTCTGTCTCCAAATCACAATGTGTGATACTCAGATTGCATTGATAGGCCTGTCTCTCAAATCTAGCAGGGCTTCTATGTCCAGATTGCATTGAGTAATATCTAGAATGCATCGATAGGCTTCTCTCCCACTATAGAGGTCTCTCAAATTTAGCAGGGGTTCTGTCTCCAAATTGCACTGTATGATATTTAAAATGCATTGATAGGTCTCTCTCCCACTAAACAGGTCTCTCAAATCTAGTAGGGTTTTGTGTCCAGATTACATTGTATGCTCCCGGCTGTGCACAAGTGAGGCCCCTCGCTTTTTGGTGTGTTCTTCCCATATAATTGTGTAATAAAGCTCTCTGGCGCTTCCTTCGTGCCCGTGTCCCTTCCTTGTTTCTCCCCGCCTGCGTCCCACCCATAGCCCCTGATTGGCTACCTTACATCCACACTCCAGCTGGGACCTAGTCCCGCTGCGAGCCGCCTCTGTGTGCCACTTTTTCTCCCGGCTGCACACAGGTGAGGCCTCCCATCTAGCCCCTCGCTTTGTGATTTTGCCCACAGGCCCGCTTCCCTCTCCTGCTCGCCACTTCCCTCCCAGCTCCCCCTTCCTGGACCCCAGCCCCCCTGCCTCCCATCTGCCCCCGAGCCCTGACTGGAGCTTTGCTCCATGTGACACCTAGATTTGGTCCAGAAGCACAGTGAGTGCCGTGCCCTCATACAACCGTGCCTCAGCAACATCTGTGTGGGCCCTGAGGCCCCTTCCTAACCCGCAGTAGTCCTTCCCCACCCGCACCCCCTTCCTGTTTTCCCTTCCGTCTAGCCCCGCGACCCATCCCAGAGGCAGGTAAGTGCGGCCGCTTCCAGAGAGCCTCCTGGGCCCATAGCATCTACTTTCTGTGCCCATTCCAGCGCCGTTGCTGCCCGCTGACCCTCTCCCCCGCCCCCTGCTTCCCTCACTGGGAAGCCTTCTTCACTGGTCTTCCCAGTGCAGCCCTCCGCCCGGTAGCCCCTGCGGCTAAAGGCCCCAACGCCAAGGGCGACCCCAACAGAGGAGGATCCAGGGAGTGTCGGCAGGAGTCCACAGGGGAAGGCATGTGCCAGCCGTCAACCATCAACTACAAGGACCAGTAAGGTAGGAGTGGCCTGGGTTAGGAGTAGATCAACCACTCTACCCTATAATCCTAGCCACTTAAACCGATATAAAACAGTTCCAAAATTCATCAGAGTTTCTGTTCCCAAATTGTATTACAAGATATTCAGATTGCATTGATAGGCTTCTCCCCCACTAGACAGGTCTCCAAAATGTATCAGGATTTCTGTTCCCAAATTGTATTGTATGATACTCAGATCACATATATAGGCCTCTCTCCCTATACACAGGTCTCCCAAATCTGGCAGAGTTTCTGTTCCCAAATTGTATTGTATGACTTTCAGATTGCATTGATAGGCCTCCCCCCAATAAACAGGTCTCCCAAATTTAGAAGGGTTTCCTTTCCGAAATTAAATCGTATATTGAATCGTATGAAATTCCGATTGCATTTATAGGCCTCTCTCCCACTATACAGGTCTGCCAAATCTATCAGAGGTTTTGTCCACAAACTGTATTGTATGATATTCAGATTACATTGATAGACCTCTCTCCCAATACACAGGTCTCCCAAATTTAGCAGGGTCTCTGCTTCCAAATTATATGGTATGATATTCAGATTGCACTTATAGGTCTCTCCCCCACTATACAGGTCCCCCAAATTGACCAGGGGTTCTGTCCCCAAACTGCATAGTATACAGGTCCCTCAAATTGATCAGGGGTTCTGTCCCCAAACTGCATAGTATGACATTCAGATTGCATTGATAGGCCTCTCTTCCACTATACAGGTCTCCAAAATGTATCAGAGGTTCTACTCCCAAATTGTATTGTATGAAATTCAGATTGCATTGATAGGCCTCTCTCCCACTATACAGGTCTCCCAAATCTAGCAGGGATTCGACTCCCAAATCGTATTACATGATATTCAGATTGCATGGATAGGCCTCCCCCCCACTAAACAGGTCTCCCAAATGATTAGGGGTTACTATACAGGTCCCCCAAGTTCATCAAGGTTCTGTCCCCAAGTTGTATTGCATGATGTCCGGATTGGATTGATGGTCCTCTCTCCCACTATACAGGTCTCCCGAACTTATCAGGGGTTCTGTCCCCAAGTTGTATTGTATGATATTCAGATTGCATTAATAGGCCTCTCTCCCACTATACAAGTCTCCAAAATGTATCAGGGGTTCCACTCCCAAATTGTATTGTATGATATTCAGATCGCAGTGATAGGCCTCTCACCCTCTCAGTGATAGGCCTCTCATTTGACAGGCCTGCCAAATTGAACAGGGGTTCTATTTCCCAAACTGTACTATATCAGATTCAGACTGCATTGATAGGCCTCTCTCGCACTCTAAAGGTCTCCCAAACTTGGCGGGGATTCTGAACCCAAAATTGCATTGTGTGACGTTCGGACTGCATTGGTGGGTTTCTCTCCCGCTGTGCAGGTCTCCCTGATTTAGCAGGGGTTCTGTCCCCAAAGTTGCATTGTGTGACGTTCGGATTGCGTTGTCGGACCTCTCTCCCACTATACAGGTCCCCCCAAGTTCATCATGGGTTCTGTGCCCAGGTTGTACTGCGTGGTGTTCAGATTGCATTGATGGGCCTCCCTTCCACTGTGCAGGTCTCCCAAAATAACTAGGGGTTCTATCCCAAAATTGCATTGTATGACATTCAGATCGCTTTGATAGTTGTATGATATTCAGATTGTATTGATAGGCCTCTCTCCCACTATACAGGTCTCCCAAATTTGGCAGGGTTCTGCTCCCAGACTGTATTGTGTGGCATTCGGATTGCATTGGGGGCCCTCTCTTCCAGCGTGCAGGTCTCCCAAATTTTTATCAGGGGCACTGTTCCCAAACTGTATTGTATGATATTTAGATTGCATTGATAGGCCTCTCTCCCACTATACAGGTCTCCCAAATTTAGCAGGGGTTCTAGCCCCAATGGAATCTTGCGCTATTCAGATTACTGTGATAGGCCTCTCTCCCACTATACAGGTCTCCCAAACTTAACAGGGACTCTGCTCCGAAATGTTTGAATCATAAGGATTACAATACTTCTCAGGGTCCCCCCCACCACAAGAGACTCTAGAACATAGTCAGAATTAGTCTCAAGCACAAACTTAGCCTAACCACCTTAACATACTCCTAGTGAGGACCAGACCGTTATAGAATAGTTCGACCACCCTCACCCCTTCCGAGAGACCTACATAGACAGCACTGAACTTTGACCTACACCCCTGACGACAGTACCCCAGCACCAAAACACCATCAGACAGTGCTTGGAGGATACACAAACGGACCCACCGGAAGAACAGACGGCACAAAAGCACCCAAGGCTACAACACAAGAAGAAATACCAGCACTCCCATCACAAGACAGCAGCCAACCACTCAACGGCACCTCCGCACTGAGCACCAAAATGCCCCGAACCAGAAAGGGATGCCAAGAAAGAGCACAAGACAAGGCCGCACTGGACACAGGCACACAAATCCAAACTACCACCAAAGCAACAACCTCAAATGGAGGAAACACAACACCAAAAACCAAAACAACCAGAACAAAATTCCAAAGGGAAAATTCCTTATATTTCACACCATACCTCGCAACAACCCAAGAACCAGGATACCCCAATGAAACAGAGACATCAAGACACACAAAAAACATCCCGAGACAACCAGGAAAAAGACGAGAACACCCAAGAAGAAGGTGGCTAGAGTCCGACCTCATCACCCCATACATCACAAGAACAGAAGGACACCCTCAACACACGTGCCATTCCGGACATAACAACGATGAAGATCTTATAACCAACAACCGAAACACGAACCTAATTGACCAATTCAACGAAGAAGCCTTCACCGACCTTCACCTAACCAGCACAAACGGAGAAGCAACACCACTGAACAGCCAAGCTTTCAATCTAGCAGACCGCTTCAATGAAGATGCAGCTTCCGCTGATCCTCATACGCCCTCCTACAATGAAGATACAGCCTTCGCTGATCCACATCCACCCCCAATCAACGCTAACAATGATGCACCACAACCAAACAACCACAAACCAAAACAAAGAACAACCAACAAGCAAAACCACACCAAAAAGATCCACTGAAACCTCATCAATGCAAGATCAATGTCCAAACATGCCATTGAGATATATGATCTGCTCTGCGACGAAGGGATCAACATCCTATTTGTAACAGAAACTTGGCTAGACGACAACTACAAGATCACCCTCAACAACTGCTTGCCTGAATACTTCAAATGCGTCCAATCAAACAGAAAAAGCAAGAGAGGGGGAGGGCTGGCAATCATTCACAAGGAACACCTGGATATCAAACTTGAAGACCCACTAATCATCGATAAATGCAAATCCCTAATCATACGTCTAGCAGTAACACCCAAAACAAACTTGAAATTTGTACTAATATATAGACCACCAACGTATGATGCAACCTTCGTAGACTCCTTCACAGAAGCAATCACCGTCCTAGCCATCAAACACAATCACCTGATAGTCCTAGGAGACTTCAACATCTGGTTTGAAGGAGAGAGCACGACCATACAAAAATCGTTAACAAGCCAACTAGCAGCAATGAACCTACAACAACTAGTCAAAGGAGCAACCCACTCAGCAGGGCATACACTTGACGCAATCTTCGCAAACAAACTACTCCTCACCACGGCACCCCCAATTCAAATACCCTGGAGCGACCACCTCATCGTCCCCTTCGTAATCAAAATGACCACGCTAACAATCAATCAACCGGACAAAACCATGAAAAGAAATTGGAGAACCATCAAAAACTCCAACCTGAATGAACTCCTGGAGCTAAACAAACCACACCCAACATTCATGGAAGAAGATGACCTGGACAAAAAGGTAACCCTGCTACATTCCTGTATTTTAACTACCATAGACAACATCGCCAAAGAAAAACCCTTTGCTTCTTCTAATAAACGGTCAATGGCAAAATGGTTCACCCCACTACTTAGCACCATGAAAAGAAAAAACCGAAGACTAGAACTTGATTGGAGAAAACAAAACGACGCGGCGAACAAACTGAAATTCCTACAACACTACCGGGCTTACAAAAAGGAAATACAAAAAGCAAAGAGGAAACACAATGACAACCGAATCTTCGAAGCACCAAACACCCAAAAAGAGCTCTTCAAAATCATAAATGAAATCAAAAACCCTCCGGGATGCAACAACACACCAACTCCGTCCACAAAACTCTGCAACGACCTTGCAGACCACTTCAAAAACAAAATCACCAACATCTAACAAACCATACAAAGCAGACCGTCTGATCTGACCACGACCCCAACCTACACCCGGGAGGAGCGCCCAAACAAACTACGAAGCTTTCCAGAAATATCAGTGGAGACATTCGTCAAACTGGTGAATGAAAGCAATAACTCAGGGTCCCCCAAAGACCCCTGCCCACCAGACATATACAAATTGATCCTCAAACAAGGAAGGCCCATGGAATACCACAGGAACGTCCGCAACCATTCCATCGCAACTGGCAAAGTGCCACAAGCCTTCAAAACTGCATACATCAGGCCACTACTCAAAGATACAGCGGGAAACGTAGAGGACCTCTCTAACTACAGACCCATCTCCAATATCCCGTATACAGGCAAGCTGCTCGAAACGTACATATACAAAGCAACCCAAGAGCACGGCCTACTAGACCAGGCACAAGTTGGCTTCAGACCATTGAGAGGAACGGAATCAGTTCTACTCTCAATATGGGAAGATCTAAAAATCAATGCAGACTCGGACAACAGCACTGCCTTGATACTCCTAGACCTATCGGCAGCATTTGACACAGTCAACCATGACACTCTCATAACGAGCAGGCCTCCAGATAAGGTGTGTACCAGGCAGTTTTACATATGAAAATCTTGTAAATACGACAGCTTTATTATTTTCCTGTGTACTTTTACACACAAGATTAGAGCAGAGGGCAGTGCAAAGGTCAGGTTACTTGACAGAAACCAGATCGCTTCTTTTGATTTTTATCTGCATGGAGGTAATTGCAAGCCATGTATAAAAGTCTCTGAAACAGAAAGTATTTATCCGAAGCCTTTCAAAAAAAGAAACTGCACACTGTGACAAAAGGAATGGTTTCTTTCCATTCTGCTTCTGCTGTGTTGTTTGTTGCAAATGGAAGCACTGTGCATATTTATTTTCCTAGCATTTTAGTATTGTAAAATTAATCAAATGGAAAACTTGCAATTGAGAGTTAATATTTTTTAACAAATTATGCTTTTTCCAGTGAAAGCAAACCAGTATTGCACAATTGTATTTTTCCGAGTTCTTGGCCTATGTGCATAATCATGCAGAGGCAGATCATTTTTACACTTATAATTTAATGAACACTCTAATTATAAAAACAGTGTGTAAAATGATGTCTATACATGTCTAGTTTACATCCATTCAACCTTGCAGTCAATCGGGTACATTACTATAAATGGGCAGTGGCAGCAGAGTCATTGTTCAAGGGTGAGTGATTGTCATTACACCAATCACAGGTGTTCTAACCTTGCAAATCTTCATGACTACAATTAAAACATCCAAAGCCTGACTCTCCAGGAAGTGGAAGCGCTGTTAAAGAAAAATAACAAATGAAAATTACATTTGTAATTAAAATAGAAACTCAGCAAAACCTGTCCCTGTGATAATCCAGATCGGTATTTAACTTTATACAGCGCTTCATACATGGTTCGTCCAACATCTAGGCACTGTGATTATTATACCTCATTCGATATTCAGTTACCCGACTTCTGAAGGATGTTAGCCAATAAGTTAGCTCAGCTGGTTGAGCACTCGTTGCTGCGATCTGTGCGTGATCTATAGGTTGCAGGTTCGAATCCTGGCTAGGCCAACTCAGCCTTTCATGGTCGATAAAGGAGTACCAACTTAAGTTTGGTGATAATTGTGATAAATATGTTCTACGTACAGCGCTTTGCTGAAAGCGCTATATAAATAACCATTTGACCATGAGATTAGATATATGATGTATGTTATTTATAATACACTTAATACCCAGAGGTTTCTAAGCATGGACCCGGGGATCGAACCTGTGTTGCTCCGTGTCGTCTTGCTTCCAAGACCCTGAGCTATCCTCCAGAGACAATAAATATAGAATTTAGCATTGAGCCCTTGCCTCTCTGCACTGTTTGTTGTATCATAACATTGGGATACCATTAGGTGGTAATAGCTCCAGGAAACAAGGACTAATTAACCATCAAAAGACAATTCTGTTATCGAACCTCAAAACGCACAATATAATTCATGCTTGCTTTACTATGTAATTGGCCAGGTTTCGGTGTTTTCAACATTTAAATATATACAGGAGAGATCAAATGGCCAGACCTTAGAGAAATAATTAAAGGTCTATTCTTTCACAATGCAGAAAGCTGCTGCATGGTAATGATTTCCATACAGTTTTTGCACACGTCGGCTGTAGGTCACATACATTTTACGCTCTTGCAAAGGAGAAAAGTCATTTTTACTCTCTTGAAATCACATTTACTCTCAAAGTTTAAAAATAGGGAGTACAATACTCCCACCTAAAAATCTTATCTGGAGCACTGATAACGAGATTAGAAGGACTTGGAATAACAGACACCGCCCTACTATGGATCAAATCTTTCCTAACAAACAGAACGGAAACCATATGGATGAAACCCTTCAAATCCAGCCCGAGAGATTCCACCTGTGGAGTACCACAAGGATCATCTTTCTCCCCGCTACTATTCAACATATACCTGTATCTACTGATCAGAATCATCAAAAGCCACGGCCTCACCTGCTACAACTATGCTGATGATACACAAATAATCTTCAAAATACAAGACAACCCGGAAAGAAACTCGATGCTAGAAAACTGCCTCCACAATGTATTCTTCTGGATGAACTCTAACTCCCTCAAAATCAACCCAGACAAAACTGAAATAATGATTGTCACAAAAAATGGAGGAGAAAACCAATTAATCCCTTGGCCAAGGGAACTCGGGACAACCCCAGCACCCTCACCGATTGTAAAAAACCTGGGGGTTCTGATGGACAGTAATCTCACGCTAGAGCCACAAGTAAACGCTCTCCTCAAGAAATGCTTCTTCCTCCTGCGAGCGGCTAAGAGAATCTTACAGTTTCTATCGTTCACCAACAAAACAACCACCATCATCGCCCTTGTCATGTCCAAAGTAGACTATGCCAATAGCCTATAACTAGGCATGCCTGAACGACTCCTAAAAAAACTACAACGCATTCAAAACGTGGCAGCCAGACTACTTCTGAAACTACCCCGAAGAGAACACACCACACCAGCACTGAAAACACTACATTGGCTACCAATAAAACAACGAATAAAATTCCAAACAATGTGCATTACACACAGAGCAGTACACAACGAAGGCGCTGAGTTCCTAAGAGACAAATTGCACCTACATCAACCAACAAGAACACTCAGATCAAGCATGGACATCCGCCTGGAACCGAAGCCCTACAACAAAAGAAAACTAGGAGGATCCTCCTTCTCTCACCTAGCCCCGAAAACATGGAATGACCTTCCAAAGTACATACGTAACACAAGAAACCACCTATTATTCAGGAAATTACTCAAAACATGGTTCTTCATGTCATAACTAGAAAGACTGGCACAGGGGCACCGAGATAACGAAAAACATCAATGAGCTTAGAGCGACTGCGATACACACCAATCAATCAATGGGAAAAGCCGAGGTAAATATACCAGGACATACCAAAGAACCAAACGGGAGACAGTCGCAATACGACCAAGGATAGCAAACACAGCAAACTAAGACAAACACTAGAACGAATCATCAAGAGGACCATGACCTTAACTATTACCTACCCCAACAGCCCTAAGGACAAAACATAGAGAGGGAAAGGAAACACTGCATCATGGGCCCCAATGCAATGGGTGAGAAACAGAATGTTTCATCACTACACACGGTCCACCAATACAAAGCAGGAAACAATGCCCCACCACGCAAACTACAACTAAAAAACAGTCCCGAGGATGTTCACCCCACGGAAACCAAAGAACCAGTCAGGACAGAAGGATACGAATGTCTGAATACACAAGCTCACCAAGACGGATCCACTAAGACAACACATCAACACAACCCCGACCCTGAACCATTCAAAGCCTCAACCGACCAAGGTCACACTAGATCACCTGAGAATAGATATCACCCACCCGGTCCCACACCTGAAGATCAGGTTCAGACGCACCCACCAATCCAAACTACACTCAATAGGATACAGTTGGATCAGCGCAACTCCACCATAGCGAGTCGGCCCACGAGGAACCAGCAACATCCCAACCAACAGGTATACAACTCTAACGGAACCATAAGTACCTAAATCAGGATACTGATCCCACTAACCCAACCCTCAATCTTCTGCATACTTAAACCCACACAAAACAACACAACCATCTCTCTGCCAGCAATCCGCACGCACTTTACCACACAGCACCAACAACACATAAACTTCACCAACAGCATTCGCCCGATCCGATACTAGCACCAAAGCCCAGCACTCGGTGTATACCGAGCTGATGCTGCCAACAGCACACCACTTATCCCACTCTCCTTCTCCCCTCTTCCTGACTAACCCTACCCACCCTTCCTGGTTACAGATCCGCCAGAGCGCCTGGGGACCAATTCCATTGGTGACGGTGCGCTATACAAGTACCGCTAACATAACATAACATCTCCCCAAGAGTGCTCTCACAACCCTGCTGTGCTCCTAGATCAAGGCAGAGTAAAGAGAGAGAAAAGAAACCCCAGCAAATTTGCAGACTTTGTCATGGAATGACCATCCATGGTTTTCTCATCAAAGGAGGTGTGTGGAGACGTCGCGAGATCTCAGGAGCGTGGTCTTGCGAGATCTTTGTGCCAACGAGATCGTGAGGACCCGCGCTCCGAGTAGAACATTGGCGGAGCGCCAGGGAAGCGGTCCGCTCCAGCGCTGCTCCTGATAAGGAGACGTCTAAATAACAGATCACAAAGGCTATGGAGCCTGGCTTCCAGGAGTGTAAGCCCAATGCCATAGGAGGCCTCATGAGTGCCCTGGAAGCCTACAGCATGCTATCCATGTACACACCCTGCCGCCAGTGAAGTAACTGGGAGGCCCCTGACTGCAACTGTGAGTACTGCTCCTGCTCTATACATGGACAACAATTATCCACCTTTTGTATTCCTTCAATAAATCCAGTTACAACCTCTCCAGGCATCCTGTTGTCCTTCAAGGCAACCACACATGTGCTATTGCTGTATAGCTCTCAACCGTTTGTGTCACAAAGGCGGGTGAAAACACACGGTTTTATTTTTGGCGGGTGAGAGGCCAATTGCAACGAATGGGCGTGCTGGAGGCTTGGCGGGTGAGTAGCTTGTGATTTGGGAGCTAGGTTCCTTTTCCCGAGCATACAACTCTCTCAGCGCCCAGCACGTGCATGGCTGATCTTTGAGCATGCGCAGTTTGTTCCTTTTCCCGAGCATACTTTGGGGATTCTCTCAGCACTCAGCACCCGCTATTGCTATTGCTGGCTCAGCGCGCGGCACGTTTACTCCTCTGCGTGATCCTGATCATGCGCAGTTTGTTCCGCGAATGACGCAGACACGGCTCTGCGTGCGTTTACTGCGCATGCACAAAAGATCAGTATCTCAGCTCAACGCACGCTCTGAGGATCAGTATCTGACCAGTGCGCATGTCTGTTCTTCTGGTTTGTGGCTCGGCTTGGCCGATGCAGATCTTTATCTTGACCAATCAGCAGTCACTCCTTGAGGTCCCGAGCGGGGGATGGGCTCCTTTTCGTCTTCCTGGGACATCAAACACTAGTTTCAAATGTGAAATATATCCAGCAGTCAAAGCGGGCGGGAACTAAAGGGTACGCCATTACCTTTTTTAAAGAATACTTTGTTTATAAATGCATCCCTACTGGAGACTCGAACCTGGGCCTTCCCGGTATCAAGCCAGTGTGGCCTTGCACTGCTCTATCTCTCAAGCGTTTCAAAGGGATACTTTATTTCGATAGACTGGGATGTAAACCCATTCCCAAACAGCCAAGAAGCCCAGTTTGACAGTGATCTGGATCTGCCTATGAATGATTGTGGGATCGTGTTTACAGGCAATGGGAAGGGTGTGTGTATGTGTGTGTGCATGTGGCGAGGCATGTTCTTAAGAGGTGTGACCGGTGAAGGGGATGCTGCATGAAGTTGCAGGCTGAATGGGATAATGACACACTAATGGTGGTCATTTAAATCCATTTTCTTTCATTTTCTTCACTTTTACTAGAACTGTTGTAAAACACAATGTTGCAGGGTTCAGTGGAGGACAGGAAGGACCCATGAGTAAGGGGGAGTTGGCAGAAATGGAGGCAGGGTGAGGGAACATAGTTCCACACACGTTTTAAAAACATTTTGACCACTGAATCCTTCACAATCTTTTAAGGAATAATTGGGGAATAATTTGCTGTAGGTCAGTGACCAGCGACTATTCACTCCTCTTGGTGAGAAAGCAATCATCTTTTTTGGCTGCGTGTTAAGTTGTCTCTACTTGTTCTTCATAAACCTCCAGTTAATCCTGTCTTCTGTGTATGTGTTGGAGGATGCATTACTTGTGGGGAGTGGAGAGGTCTTGTGTTTGTAGTATTTAATTACTAACGTAAGAATGTCTTCCATTTCTAGATCTAAACACACTTTTGTGTCATCCTACTCTGCACAACGTAAGAAGCACAGGCACTAAAAAGGTAAATAACTCCTGTAGTTTGTTTCTCTGCACAGGTTGCTCTATGCTTCTGAGATAGCCTGTCTCCCACCCTGCGTTCCTGGACCCTTCATGTGCCCTTCTCTCCTGTCTTGTCTCTATTTCTCTTTCCTGCCTCATCCTGGAAGTGGTGTCCAGATCCAGGTTTAGGGTCCATATATGTGGCTCAGTGGACTAAGGCATTCTATAGAAGGATCCATGTGTGTGTCCTCATAGTCACTGGTCCACCCAGCCCTTCATCCATCCAAGATTAACAGAACGAGTACCGCTGAGTTGTGTAACAATGAACATCGGTTAGCATCTGTCTATAACACCAAAATGCACCAGTGGGGGGGGGGCAGGGGGTTGCACTCTACAAATGCACCTATTATTTTATGTTAATACATTCCTATGCTGTCCTGTTAATTAGTAATTCGCTATTGAACCTGTATGGTGGATCACAGCACTTTGCTATAGGGGTGGAGGAGTGGAGCTCTATAAGTGAATTAAATAGGCACATTGGTAGCTACAAGTAGTGTTAGTTGTTCTCCTTCCAGATCACCTGGGGAGCAACGGAACGCCGGATCTGCACTTGGACATCTATTTGGGTGTTGTTTCGTGTCTAGGCATGAATGAGGGAGCATTCTGGAGTGGAATTGAGAGCATGAGGTAGAGTCGATGGAAAGGATTGTATGGAGTGCAGAAGTATGACCGACCCACACTCCCCTTGCCTGTACAGCTTGGGGTGATTGAAAAGGAAGCCGTTTTTCACACTTGTGAAGGGAGGTGTGTCAAGGACAGTGAAATGCACACTTACACGCGTTCATGAACGGTTAGAAATTCAGGTGATCAGAGTATTACAGGCTCCTGAAATTATCGGTGTCCCTTATTTATTAACTTCTTGTCTCCAGTTAAAGGACCCCCTATTGGCTAGCATCCTGTGTGCATTCCTGATGAAGACTCACTTTGAAGCACTTTCCCACACATTGCCCTGGGAGGCAAGCTCCAATATGTGGCTCCATCAACTGGGCCTAGGTCTTCATCAAGTCCTCGCAGCTCACACCCTGCAGATACTGTTGCTGACAGCAGCATGATTCAGTCATAACACATAACAAGCTCTACATGATGTGCAATGTGAGTGATCTAAAATCCTGATATTGGACCATTCTGGCAGGAGGGGTGATGGATGGACCTCATCCGTTAAGGCCTCAATCACTGATGTGACAAAGGCTTTATGTGAAATATAGCATTAAGGGTTTTGGTTTTAGGCCAGATTAACCTGACCTTGTTGTTATGGTACCACCTGCTGGGGGGAACGTGGATATTTTAGAACCAATATATTTTGTTTTCAGGAATAATCTCTCTCTCTTACACATACCCACACTCGCCTTACTGTAAATCATGATGCCGTCAATAACATGTAAAAGTGGGCAGCAAAGATAGGTAACCCTACTCATTCCAAGGAGAGGAAATCCAGATTTTTATTATGGAAAATGTGTTGCTATCTTGGGAACTTTGTTTAAAATGGCTGCCGGATTTCTGTCCTCTCATTGTCCCTCTTGTCGTTCCTCAGCTGCCCTGGACTTTTCGGTTCCCTTCTTTTACTCTTCTTACACTTCAGCATTGGAATGCGCTTCCACATTATATCCGTGCATCCTCTACCTCATTCTGTCTGTCCTTCCTCTTCCTCATTCTGTCTGTGCACCCTCTACCTCATTCTTTCGGTGCATCCTCTAGCGATTAGATTGTTTTCATTCCCAATTAAAAACTCCTCTTCTTCTCTTTCCTTTAATCAGCCAGCTTTGGTCATTGATTTGGTTATCATGCTTCATTTTATTGGACCATTGTATTTCGAATTTTTGGAATTGGCGAAAGTGCTCAATACATTAAATACAAAATACAAAAACTGCCTTAAAAAAGCAAACATACAGTTGTACCCTTCTTATGGAATAAGCCCTCTAGCGCTTAGTCTTTCCCTGTTAAGGTAAGTTGACACTGCGCCCTTCGGTTATGATATGATATGATATAGCATTTATAATGCGCCTATACACAAGTGTTTCAAGGCGCGATGAGGCAAGGGATGGGGAACAAAGGGAAGACAGAACAACAATCCTACTAGGCCAGGTATCATTCAGATCGCAAAGGGCATGGGGAGAGGGAAAGGGAAAAGTGCATGGGGAAGGGAGAGGGGAAAGTGCAGTACATGGGATAATAGAATAAAATAATATATATAAAAATGCCACTGGTGTCAAGTGCAAGGTAAGTGCAGTCATAAGTGCTGGTAGGGGGACTGTAGGGATACAGAAAACAGTCCCCAGTTGCAGGGGTTGCCAGGGAGGCAGTGCAGGTGGGCAACTGGTGGGGCCTGGGCCTGAGAATCAGAAAAGGTGGCCAGCTAACCAGTGCCGTTTCAGACAGGAATTTAGCAGGGGAGAGGGGGAGAAAAAGCAGAGGCAAAGAGGAAGGTTTTGAGGTGCTTCCGGAACCGAAGATGGTTCTCCTCAAGTTTCAGGGAGGCTGGAAGGCTGTTCCAGAGGGAGGCCCCTGCTGAAGAGAGAGAGATCTACCACCAACTCGTTGCTTGGAGAAGCGACTGACCCTGCAGGAGTTGGATGCGGACGAGCGAAGAGCTCGAGAAGGAAGATATTTAGGAAGAGAGAGTTGAAGGTATTGCAGCCCCAGAAGGCCTTGTGGACAATGCAGAGGGTTTTGAACTTAATCCTCGTAGCCACTGGGAGCCAGTGAAGAGATTTCAGTCCTGGAGAGATACAATCCCTAGGGCTTGAGGCCAAGGACAAGTCTCGCAGTCCTGTTCTGGATCAGTTGCAGAGGGCGGAGAGTAGAGGCAGGCGGATTTAGATAGAGGCTGTTACAATAGTCCAGCTTAGAGAGAACCAGGGCTCTGGAGACAGTGAGCTTCTGGGGGAAGGAGAGGAAAGGAAGTATACCTCTGAGGAGGTGCAGCTGGTAGTGTGACTTCTTAGAGACGTTGGAGATGTGAGGCGAGAAGGAGAGGGTGGAGTCAAAGAAGGCTGCAAGGTTTTTTGCCTTGCAGGTGGGAGTAGAAAAAGGGCCAAGAGAGGCCGGCCAGAGAGCTGCAGGGAAGGAGGGAGCGGGTGTGCTCATGAGTAGAATCTCAGTCTTACTGGCATTAAGGCAGAGGTCAATGGCGGCACACCACTCATGGATGGCAGACAGACAATCGGAGATGAGGGAAGGAGAGGAGGAGGCCGAGGGTAGCCTGATAATGAGCTGGGTTCCAAGAATATATGTTTTGTAGTGAGTCACAAGTCTTTAAAGTGAAGAAACAAGGGGTGCAAAGCCAGCATATGAGTAAACAGTTCCAGTGATGAATGAACAAGTTAAGTGTGAATGATTAGGCGTCCTTTCCCAATCCCATCACTCTAGTACAGTGGTCATCAAACTTTTTCTTACTGAGCCTGTCCCCATACTCCTTGAGTAAAAATATTGTTTCTGGGCCCACGCATACCGGTTGCCCCTGCCGCCCGGGGGACCACAGGATGTCCAGGGGGCCCACAGGCTCTTCAAAAAATATAAGAAGATTTTTTTACTGCTTATAGTTTCCATTAAAAACAGTCCCCTTATCCTTTTTTCTATTAAACAAGCCATCTTAATCCCGTTTTTAAGATGCTGGTGCCCCCCTTGGAAATCCTTCACACCCCCGGGGCCAGCCCTCAGTTTGAAGACCGCTGTTCTGAAGGCCAGTGGAGTACCCTTTGCCAGAACTACAGCAATCATATCAGGCAAGGCAGAGGTAGAGGTCAAAAGCCAAAAAGCCCTCCAAGTGGCATTTGTCAAAAAAGAGACAACACAGAGCGTGGTATGCTAAATGCAAGGTAACCCAGTTTATTACAATACCCTGGGAAAAATCAAGATAAAAAGCCAAACTCTCACTCCAGAATTCTCCAATGTTTGACAGAAAACAGGAGGTTATATAACATGAATGAGTCACTGCGATGTCGAAGTTATGAAAACCTATTGCTCCTGCTCATTGGCTCCCTCTACTAAGCTACATATGGAACCTATATGTGCACAACTATGGATTGGACAACCGTTATCTAAGATACCACCCCCATTAATTGGTAGGCCCTAAATTACTTCTGCAGTGAAAAAAGATATGTGCTAATGGGGTACAATGTGATCACACTATCCATGAACTGGCTGCATGCTGACATGTGTATCTAGGTACAAGAGAGGGCGAGACAAGAATGTTGCTTTATTTTAATTAAATCAAATTGCCCATGTTTTACCTCCCATGCCATGAGTGCCAAGGCTTAAGGCCTTTGTACGCCATCCTATTCTTGACAGATTTATGGATAATTATTTTGCGAGTCATACTATTAAGTTTTCATCGCTGGGTTTTAGTTGTTTTTTCTTAAGCCGCTTCTTGCTCTTCCCTTCACGCCTGGCCTGGAAGAATGCATTAATCTTGTCACCTCCTTCTGATATCCTGGGATGCTATAAACTTGAAACGGTTTGCTGCATCTTTGCATCTCGTTTTATCTGACAGCATGACCGCACACAATAATATCTTATTCAACCATATACGCTTCCTGCATGGCTCGGCCTTGACATACCTTTGGGTAGTCATCATCAAGCCGGCTACAGCATTGTTCCTGATTTGTTGAAGCGTGTTCAACTGGTCCTTCCTAAAGTTGCAGGGTTGAATTCTCTGCTGGTGCAATCTTTAAAATGGCATTTTGTGTTTCCTCTACAGCACACATTAGCTCTGCATGTATCTGCTGCCTACCATCCTGGTGCATGACTGGCACATCTCAGTTCTCCATATGGGTACGCTGCAACATAACCCTACCTATTATAGCCATGCTGCACCTACATGTGTAGTGAGACCATCTCTTGGTATGCGCTTTCCTGCTATTTTCTATTTAAAAAGACACACTAATTGTGCCAGCTAATGTCCCTACTTGTGTAGCGAACCTAACTATTCATTGTGCCAGCTGCATTTCCTGGAGGATTTAATGTGCAGTTTCAAATGTGTTCTTTCTGATTTCTAGGGTTTCTAAATTCACTAGGATTGCTTAATTTGGTTGTAGAGGGTCCAGGTGTCATGGATGCAGTTGTCACTTTCAGTCTCTGTATTAGATCCGGCTAAGTGGGGGTTCCTAGGACTGATTAACAGCATTCACCCACGAATGGGAGGGGATTATGTCAGACAAGTGGGTGTTGAGCACGGCCCAAGAATTAGTTGGACCTGCCTCCACGCAATCCTTTCTCAAAGCTCCATAAAGAGGTCCAGGCGCTGCTACAAAAAGGAGCAGTAGAACCATCACCAGCCACTTGGTAAGTAGGGGGGAGTTTCACACGATTCCATTGTACCCAATGAACACACACCAAAAGACCAGTGTTAGGCCTACAGCCAGTAAGAAAATATGTAAAATCCCCGACATTCAGGATGGTTACCCTCCAAGATATTGTTCTGCAAAAGAACGGTGATTACATGGCAACACAATGCATACTTTCCTTTTTTAATGTTCCCAGTTCACTGCAAATATCTGCAGCTTAATGTAGCAAACCATAATTTTCAATTCAAGGTTTTCACCACTTTTTTGTGTAAAAGATCCGGCCCATTCCACATACCTGTAGACCTCTAGACCCCTCCCCTGTCCTTTTCCCATCCTCTTCCCACCTCGCCTGCCTGTGACTGGTTGTCTTCCCTCGATAGCTGTCCTCTTAGTAGAGGAACCCAGGGCAACCGTGCCCGTGCAGCTGGCTAAGGGCCAGAGACAAAAGGCTACTCCCTATTGGGCAGCTCCCATCTCTGTTTGCCCCTGTTTTCCAATTGGACGCATGACAAAGCAACCTACAGCAACAACTAAGGTAAGGTGTTATGGGCGGTGAGCACAGCATTACAAAAACCTGCCGCTTTTTCATTGCTACCATCAAATCTGAGCATTGTGTAGATTGCCTGCTGGTCACCTCGACTAGCCCGGTAGATGTACCTGGAGGGCAGCCATTGCGATGCACTTAGATGTATTTTTGGAGGATGGAAATGTGTTGTTACAGGTTCCTTATTTCCGGACCGGAAAACTCCCAATGAGCCTCAATCTGTTGAACTTAAATGTATTTTGGGGGCAGACAATGTGTTGCCCTTAGATGTTTTTTAGGGGGCCGACGTTGTGTTGCACATTGATGTATTTTGGGGGCAGGAAATGAGTTAGACAGAATTGTGAAGATTAGCCATGTGTCTTGCTTCGAATGAATTGTGAAGATTAGCCATGCATTACATTTAGATGGATTATGAAGACTAGCCATGCATCACATTAAAACAAATTGTGAGGATTGGCCATGCATCACATTAAATAGAATTGTGAAGATTAGCCATGCATCACATTAGATAGAATTGTGGAAGTTAGCCATGCGTCACATTAGATAGAATTGTGAAGATTAGCCATGCGTCACATTTACATAGATTTGTAAAGACTAGCCATGCGTCTCACTTTGAAAGAATTTTGAAGATTAGCTATGCAACACATTAGACAGATTTGTGAAGACTAGCCAGGTGTCACATTAGGTGGGATTGTGAAGAATATGCCATGCGTCACATTAGCTATTTAATCTTACTGCACTCCGAAGCACACAGTGTGTCTGGTAGTTCTTGCTGCGCAGAGATGGGCTAGTGGGAGTAGCAATGTATTGCACTTAAAAGCATTTGTGGTAGTGAAACACTAGTTAAGCTTGGGGAGGAGGTGGGGCAGCCAGTGTATTGCACTTGGAAGAATTGGAGGGTATCTTTGGGCTCTTGGGACACACTTGGAAGAACTTTGAGTAGCCAATGGATTAACCATTCTGCTCCCCTCCAACACACCTCCCAAGTACTATACACGCCCTAGGGGCTAGCCAAATTACACACACCCAGAGTGTCAGGTGACATACTTGTAGAGATGGTCTAGGGATAGCTAGTTAGGTTTGTGTGCAGGTGGTGCTTTTCCTACAGTCTCCCATACCTATCCAATGTACTTTCCCTAACCCTCTTTCCAGTTCCCTATTTCCAGTTTTCTAATTTCCCTGTGGCTATCCACAAATTCTTTCTAACCCGCTTCGTTGGTTGAATCGATGTGGCCTGTGAATCTATGGCATCTCTTACCAACCAAGTGGGGAGGGTCGTGTCAATGCAACCTCTGTGGTTACGGCGAGAGCGTGAATCACACCTATGACGAAAGGGCGCAGCTTATTTTGGCAATGAGGCATTTTCTTTTGTTGAGGAAGGGCCTGGGCATGTGAAATCGGGAAAGGACATGGTCTTGTGTTGTTGCTATACCCTGATATACAATAGTCACATTTGCACATGCGTGGATTCCATCACTTCTTTCTGAAACATGCGATGGATCGGCACTTGATGACAATCCTTACCATTGCCTTTTGGATTTGGCTGCACACGATAAAGGAGCCCACATTTTCTGGAAAACATGGGCCCAGGTGTTTCCTTCATGCAACCTCTGGGATGCCTTTCTGGTGTGATTCTTTTCACCTCTGCCTCACAGAGATTTTCGTCCACCCCAAGGGGAGTGTGCTTGAACCCACCCCGCTCCTCAAGCAGGGGCTATGGCAGGAATAGCGGTAGAGAAAAGCATAGACCTGAGAGAGTAGGCGACAAACCCCTGCAATAGTGGGTTAGCCACCCTCCCCATCTACACAGGACTGATTTACTAATGCCATGTAATTTATTGAGGATCTTCTGTTCAAATCCATTCCTTATCAAAACCTGCACCATATACATTAAGACAATATACAGTACTTTATATAGATTCCCCACACTTAATACGCATTCATCAACACTTCTGACTTGATTCTCAATAAAGAACACTCGATGAATGCTCTCACAGTGTCCTGTGAAGTGGAATGATTTTATTAGGAGAAATTAGTAATAAAAACACATTGCCACTATTATTGTAACTACACATACAACACTCCATATGCAAAAGGTTATGAATGGAATTACAGCTATCTTTGTCTACCCTGTAGGTCTAATCAAGATGGGTCAACCATCTCAAAAACATAAAAGCTCCATAAAAGTAATTGACTACCCCCAATTCCCACTAAACGGTGTCATAAACTGAACGGGATTGTCAATACCTCTCCTCTTTCCCGGAGTGTTAGGGAGGATTCTCCAGAATGGCTAATTTCCCTTAACTACTGAGTCCCTCAGCAGCTTTGCTGGATTTCTAGGATTTATTTGTTTCACCTGGTAAGAGTGTGAGCATTGTTTCCTTCTCTTACATGTGTTTTTGGCTATTTGTTGTGAATGTATATGTGTTCATGGACTGTGGAGCCTCACCTACTCCATAGGCATCATCTTTTTACTGTGTGTCACACAGCACCTTTAGTGCAGTGACACAGGGTTGTCTTTTTTAGACTTCCCAACTCAGACTCAGTTTTCTGGGACTGACTACTGTCTCCAAGAACATGTAAAGTTGCCATTGACTTTATTTAGTCTTTTTAAATTCACAGACCCAGTACAAACTATACATAAAGTACTGGAAAGGGTTAATAGTTATCCCTTTTTGTCTGTCTCTCATGGAACATTATTTCGTTCCCCTTTCTTTAAGATTTGGCTGGTGGCAGTGGTACCTACCCTATTTCTCCTACCACAGTCTATTTAAATAGCCTTGGACTGTTTTAGGCTAAGTTAGTAGCCTCGAACATAAACCCACTGAACCCCTTTTTTATTTTTTTTTTCAACTTTATTTAACATATTTACAAAAAATTACAAATCATAAGAACATACATGTGAGAATGGATTAGCCGACAGTTCCATTAAATCAATGTCTAAATAATACATGCCATTACCAATTGCCATTTTACATTACCATAAGATACCCACCCCCACATCACATTACAACTACAAGTCATAGCAGAGACGACACAGTACACAAGACAAACACACCCCCACTACCCAATCCCCGATATCATTATCACATCGACAGAGTGAGTCCTACATTTTAATCAAACAAACTATTAAATGATCCCCACATCTCATCATATTCAATCACCCTATCACGCTTCAGAACTTGTGTCTTTTTGTACCATGAAAGTGGTCGCAAATCTGATATCCAATTTTCATAGTGTGGTTTTTTCCTAGATTTCCACACCTTCATTATATGTTTGATAGCCATCAACAATGCCCTGTCAATCCAATCCAAAGATCCACATATCCCTCTACTGCTACTATCAACCGAGAGAAATATTACTGACTTAAAAGTCTGAGGGAACAAATCATTTGCCACCAAATCAACCCGATCCAAAACATCCTTCCAACAATCTAACACCCTACTTCACTCCCGAAGCATATGTTGGAAGGTCTCTCTTGAGCAATTACACCCCAGCAAAAATCCTCTCCTATTCATCCTCACAGGCATCCAATAAATGCGACCTAAAATATGCTGATGAATCTATCTCAGTTTCAGATCAACTTTGGCCATCACTGCTACTCCCCAAGCATAATTCCACGATTCTTCAGACAACACCATTCCCATTCCATTCTCAGCTTGTCCCAAGAGTTCCACATACATTCCTGCAAAGGCATCAACTTAATAAAGGTCGAAACCGGCCCTGGTGGAGTGGTAAATAAATCACAGATTTGAGGTCTACTACTCAAAGGTCCATTCAACATCTGTAATCTCTCTCTCAACAACTGCTCCAAAGACCTATATCTCCTGAACTCCCTATTGTTCAAACCATAACAACTACGGAACCATCATTCCTTCCCTCCAAACATCTTCTATCTTTAAAATACCTTTGTTGACCCAACCTCTCCAATTAAGCATTTTTTTTCAATTTGCAAACCTGGATTCAGCCAAATAGACACCGAACCATAAAAAACAAAGACTGTCCACAACCTTCAATCCAAGAAACAAGAGCAGATTTCGAAACTACCTTTGTTTCAACTTTGTCCCAGATTTTGGTATTCTTCAATAGGAATATAAACAATTCACAGAAAAAGGATATAATCTCTGCCGCTCCATCAAAAGCCGATAAAGGCCCAAGTCCCTACTTTCCCTGAAGTAATAGGAAGCCTTCTTTAATAGGAAACCCTGATAATAATTTTCCAACACTGGGTAGCCAAAACCCCCATCTTTAACTCCACGTATCATAATAAATCGTGGAATCTTCGGCCTATTTCCCTTCCCCCATGAGAAATCTATAAAAAACCTATCAATACTCTTGAGCACCTTCTTAGTAAACCTGAGGGGGAAAGACTGAATGTAATATAAAACCTTTGGCAGTAACATCATTTGTATTGCATTTACTTTAGCCCAAACGCCTAAAGACAACCTATCCCATCTCTGTATGTCCTTAATCATCACCTCCTTTAATCTATCCACATTATACTCAACCATTCCTCTAATGTCACACATTAAATAGATACCTAAGTATTTCACTGAAACATCAGCCCAATGACAGTCCCAATCCAATGATCTTCCATTAAGTGGATTCATCTTAAGTGGAAAGACCACAGTTTTCCCCCAATTCACCTTATACCCAGACAATGCCCCAACTTCCTGTAGCATATCTTTAAGTAATGGACCCCCCATCTCCGGATTTGTCAAAACCACTGTCAGATCATCAGCATATGCCAGAACCTTTACCTCTCCATCTCGTCGCTTCCATCCACCGATGTTCTGTTCCTGTCTAAGATATATCAACAGTGGTTCAAGAGCCAAATTAAATAAGAAGGGCGAAAGTGGGCAACCCTGTCTAGTTCCTCTGAGTAACCGAAAAGCCTGAGACAGAACATCGCTAACCCACATTTTAGCTGAAATATTACACTGCAAAGCGCCTATTGCATTTAAGAATTGCGGACCAAAGCCCATCCGAAGTAATGTAAAATGAAGAAACGACCAATTCACGCAATCAAACGCTTTCTCAGCATCAAAGAAAATAAGGAGTATTTCTTCCACCTTCTCACGAGACAAACCTATCATATTCAACAAAGTCATAATGTTATCATATCCATGTCTGTTGTCCATAAACCCCACTTATGAACCACCAATTAAGTCTCCTGTATATTTTTGTAACCTCTTAGCCATGACTTTTGCTAAAACCTTTACTTCTACGTTTAACAAAGAAATAGGACGATAATTAGCACATTTTGAAGAATCTTTCCCCTGTTTTGGAATTAATGTAATCGCCTCCTGCATCGAGGTACATAACACCCCATCCGAGAGAAACCGATTAAATAAAACACACAACTTGGGCGCTAGAACTGAATCAAAGGACTTATAAAAGGACTTATAAAACTCCACGGGCGATCTGTCTGAACCCGGAGACTTACCCAAATTGAGTTGACAAATAGCATCCCCTACTTCCATTTCTGAAATCTGAGCATCAAGTGCCTCCCTACCTTCCTCAGACAAACAAGGAATGTCAATTTTAGCAAAAAACTCTGTCAATGTGTCTTCCTGAACCTGTGACGCATCCGAGTAAAGAGAAACATAGAAAAGTCTGAAGCATTCACAAATATCAACGCTTTTAATCTTTAACCCTCCCGTTTCATCCTCAATCTTTTGTATGAACGATTTCTCTGACAAACTCTTCAGCTTTCTAGCCAATAGTCGTCCTCCCCTATCCCCCTCCTCCCAAAACATCTGCCGCATAAAATATAACCCTTTCTCAGTTTGTTCATCCAAGGTTTTCTTTAATCTATCCCTAACGCACTCCATCTTTAACCTATCTGCACCTTTACCAGATAAGGCATACAACGGCTGCAATTTCTAAAGGTCAAGTTCCAGATCTTTAACTTTCATCTCACCCTCCCTCCTCGCTCTGGCTGTCCAGTTAATCAATTCTCCACGTATAGTTGCTTTAAAGGCATCCCACACCACCAAACAATCAGCATAGTCCACATTATCATCAAATGAATGGACAATGGAAGTATTGATTGCATCATGTATTTTCTCCTCTTGTAATATAAACGTTTTAAGCCTCCATTTAATATTAGTAGGTCTGAACATACTCCGATTCATGATCAATTTCACCGATGAATGATCAGAGATGCACCGTTCCCCTATTACCACATCAGTTACCACATCAACCAATCTTTCCGAAATCAATAAGTAATCCAACCTAGAATGGGAGTTATGAACCGAAGATAAAAAGGAGAATCCTTTCTCGGCTGGGTGCAACAATCTCCAACTGTCTACCAAGGCAAAAGTATCAATAAATTCACGAAAAGCACGACTTAACCCATGACCTGTAAACCTGCACAAAGATAGCCTATCTAAAGTGGCATCTAGAATACAATTAAAATCACCTCCAAGATCATTGTGTTCACCACTCATGTTTCTCAGAGAATCCTTCAGCTCCTCAAAAAAAGTAATGCCATTAGAGCATGGACTATATATCGACCCCATCGTCAATACTTTCCCTTCATGTTTAACGTCTGGTAATAAAAAACGACCATCCGCATCCATAATCACATTCTCAACATCCATACATAGGCCCTCATTACGAGTCGGGCGGTACGGGTCAACCTGTACCGCCCGATTACGAGTTCCCCTCGCGGGACCCGTTCTGCACTTCTGGTTTTACCAGACGTGCAGAGCGGGTCCCGCGGGGGAAAGAGGTAGCAAACAACGGGCCCTCTCGTAATGGCCCGTTGTTTGCTCCCTCTCCCATTCCCATTCAACCCTATGGGGGCTGAAATGGGAATGGGGAAGGACCGTGTCCGGGTCCTTGGAGGGAGGAATTACTGGGCCTTCCGAACTCGGAATGGCCCGGTAAGTCCTCATTCCGAGGACCTGGACACAGACGCGATTTCGGCGGCAGCCAATAGCGGCATGGCTACCGCCGAACTCGTAATGAGGCCCATAGTCTTTTCCCAATAAATAAACCCACTCCTCTCGAACTTCCTGAATAACAATTTAACAGAACCTTCATGGACTTGGATGCCTCATAAAATGTATCTGGATTATCTGTCAAATGAGTTTCTTTCAAAAGAATTACATCTGCTTTCTCACGGCGTAAAATAGGCATTACATTTCAACCTTTCTTAGGGCAATTTAGCCCGTTTACATTCCACGTAATAAACTTCAAAGAACCAATCCATAAAAAATAATAAAAGAGTAAAATAAAATAAAACCCATTGAATGCAATCCAATTAATGAATCATTGGAATTTAAATCTTGCATCCTCACATTCCCAAATATCGTAAGAAAGGAGAATCTCACAATAACAATTCTGTAGGATACTGAAGTCACCCCCCCACACATATAAAACACCACACACATATACACAACATTTTACAATTTCCAACCCCTTTTATTTTATTTCAGTTCCGGCTGGCTTTATTTGCAATTTCTTTTTGTAAAGGTCTTTCTCGTGTTTTACTCCAGGTTTGGTTCATTTGTTTGCCGTCCTTTGGCGGGCTTCTGCAAAGAATCCCTCCTTAGGTGCCTGAATGTCTGAGAGGGACAGGATGTGAGGGAGGGGTTTGAGACTCCCTGCACAGGGTCTCCTTGGAGACCCATGTCGCACTCTGTATGATTGGCTTAGGTGACTGTACCACCAGGACAGCCACCCTGCTGTGTGATTGACAGCCAGGCTGTGTGAATGGGGGAAAACTGCATAAAAAGCAGGTCTCAGTGGCTTGGAAGGCAGAGTCACCACTGGATCGAGAGAACCGAAGAGAAGCTGAAAGAAGAGAACCACTACCACGACTGAACCTCACGGTGAAGCCCTGCTGCGGGTCCGAATCTCCAAACTTCGACAACAGGGAAGATCTGCAAGGAATCTTCTCCCCTTGAGCTGGTGGGACCAACCAGTTCACCAAACTCCAAGCCAGGCCTCCCTCTTCTGGTCGAATTTGCTGTGCACAGCTACAGTGAACCGGATAGCCAGGGGGACTGGACCCTGCTTGGGTTTTGAGGAGCGCACCTTTTATTTGTCGCTTTGCTCCGCTGCTGGTTTCTTCCCTGGGCAGTGCAGGACCCTCCAGTCTTCCTCCTTCGTGTCAGTCCGGCAGTCGCTTCAGGAACCGTGAACCTGCAGGATCTGCCAGGAACGTCTGCCTCAGCTACAGCATTCTTCTGCTCTAAAGGTACTGTGCTAGCCGGTTGTTCGTTGCGTCCAACCACGGTGAAAGTGTTTGAAATCTTTCACCAATCCGAGGGGTTGTCCTTCTCTACTCTTTAAAGTAACTTTTCTTCCAATCAACTTCATTTCAAACTCTTGGCAAAGACTTAACCGCAAACTACTCTGAACTGTGTGATCCTCTGCAAAGACTCTGGCCCATTGACTTTGGCTCAGGCCTCTTGTTTGTATTTCCTCACCGTAGTTGCCTTTTCTAGATTGCCCTGCTTACTTACTTGTTGGTGCTGCTTACCTTTTGTCTAACCTTCTCTTTCCCCCCCTTTTAAATTGCTGGAGTGCCATTTTGCTCTCACTTCATTTTGAGCTTAACTTGTCCAGAATCTATCGGGTGGTGTGTATTATATTAAGAGTGTGATTTCTCAACTGCTTTACTTTAGTGAATTGTTTTATAAATGTTGTGTAAATAAATGTATTTTCTTTTACTCAGAAACATTGAGTCAGTGTTTGTTTGAACCATAGTAATTGCTGTCCTTTTTGTAACTACTGGTACTGCTCACTTTACTCTTGAGATAAGTCTGGCTGCTCAGCCATCGCTGCCACTTTACTGTGTAGTACAGGCTTGTACCAAAGGTGGATTTGTAATGTCACTTGTAATCTTAATTGTGTGTGGTGTTTCCAAAGGGTACTGCATGTGATTCTGCCTAACACTGGTGTACAGCAGTGAGGATCAAGTATAGTGATTACACTTAGAGTGCTGCTATTACCTTGGATCAACTAACCACAACGCTAAACATCACTAAAAAGCAATTTTAATCATGTCTGATATGGAAAGCTACAGTCAGGAGACCCTTCTTAGTTACACTGTGGATTATCTGAAAAATCTGTGTAGAATCTCTCTGTTAAAGGCAAAAAGTCAGAGTTAATTGAAAGGTTGTTAGAGAAACAAAGTCTGGAGAGTGGGTCTGAAATACCTAACCCAGTATCTTAAGAGGTTTAGGACCCTCAAAAAGCATGACGGTACCCCTTGGGATACCTGGGTATGTGAATGTTTGAAAAACTTAGATGGTTGGGTTAAGGGTTACAGAGTAAACACCTATGAAGGTATGTATGAGAAATCTTATGCTGGAGTCAATGTATGATGCCTGCTCTCCTGAGCTCAGACAGCACTTGGCTGATTCTAAGGAGATAGATCCAAAAAAGTTAGCTAAGGCTGCTGACTTGTGGTTTGCCAACAGGGCCACTCACAAGGATTCTGGGGCAACTCAGAAAAAGGATGAGGGAAAGCAGCCAAAGAAAGATAGCAAGGAGAATTCTAATACCTCCAATCCAAAAGAGCGCCACAAACAGCAACATAAGGGTAAACAACAAGGGCAACTGAATCAGGCTAGTACACCATCTGGACCCAAACCAGATGGAGGTCAGAACAAACCCCCATTCATCAAAACATTTGGGAAATGTTATGTTTGTGGGTCAACGGACCATGTGAAAGGGGATCCCAGATGTAAGGATAAACCTTCAGGGTTCCACACTGTCTCCTTAGCCTTCTCCCCAGAGGAAGAAGTACCTATGGCAAGTGGAAACTTTCACCTACTGGCTGATGAACCCATGAGAGTCTCAGCTAGTGTTTCTTTAGTGTCCCTGGCTTTGTGGGAACAACAGAATTTAGATGTCTATAATTCCATCCCAGATAATACTAAAGAGTATTATAAAGATAGTGTTCTTGTGAATGGCCAGGAGACTCCTGCCATCAGAGACAGTGGAGCCAGCATAACTGTGGTTGATGAAACATTTTTCAAGGTGGATGATGTTGCTAAGACACCCACATGCCTAACCAAGTTAGCTGGAGGCCCTGTGCAAATGCTTCCCCAGTTACCAGCTCTCATACAGTGTGATGATATGACTGTCAAAATACCTGTTAGTGTGCAGAGTGAAGTGCCTGGGAGAGTCCTGGTGGGTAGTGACCTGAAAACTCTTGGAGTTGTGTCAGTACCCCCAGGCCTCCCACTAAAAGGAAACATGAGCTCACTAGGCCTGCTAGGGAGAGGACCTTGAGAGGCTCTCCAGGGGAAGAGATAGAGGAAGCTATCACCCCCACTCCACAGGAGTTGCTCACTGCTATCTCTGGAAAGAAAGAGGAAAAGGGGAAACCAAAGACCTCCAAGAAGAAGACAGATGGCACCCCTGTGCTTCCAACAAGCACATCCCCAAGATTGTCCAAAGTCACACCTGTGACTCCTCCTCCACCTGCTGAGGCAGAGTGTGAGGTACAACCCTGTGTGGTTGATCCAGTTTCTCAAGAGTCAGATCTGGAAGAAGACTTTGGCTTAGTTGGAGATTGTCACAACCCTTACCGCAAACCACCACTGGCAAGTCCACTTGCCAGGTAGGATCAGGGCTCTGGGCTCCATTAAGGCCTTGAAGGCCTGGCACCCACTCCCAAGACTCTCTTGGAGCCAGTCCTGGCTCCTCAGGGGCCAGGCTCATACTCTTTGAAGAACGTGTGTAAAAGGGGACTACTTTTTTCATTTGGGCCTGCAGCTAACATGGAGGGACCCACATAGCTTGGTTCCTAGGAACTAAGCTATGCGGTATATTGTTTTGGGTGTGGCAAACCTGCAGAGGAGACAAAAGGGACATCGTTAGCAGCATCTTACCTGCAATCTCATCCTGTCAACCCCTCCCAGCTCCAGTGAACAGCTTCTTCTGGACACCGCATAACTTCCGAAAAACCTGAAAGAGAAAAGGAGAAGACAATATTAGAAAAGGCATACTCTGGCATTGCTAAGCTACGAACAGTACAAGAAACTTACCTGGCTGGTCGCCTCCTGGCCGCACCGCTCAGGAGTTCCACACACGCTGGAGAAGCACCGCGACCTGTAGGGAAGAAAGAAAACAGGTTAGCAAAGGCAAGACAAAGCAGCGCCGCGCATTGCACTTACTTACCTCATTACAGCGCTCATCACACGCCATCATTTATCAGCGAGGCCCAACTTGACCAGTTTGTCACGCTGAAGCTCAGCACACCTAGGGAGAAAGAAAGACATTATTAATCAAAAGAAAGGCATGCAAGTATAACAACGCTATACCGAACTGCTGCAATAAGACCAACCTGAGAGACACTTGAACAGGCACGCGCCAGTGAAGTAACTTGGTCGCCCACGCCCGCTGAAGACAACGCCGGCAGGTGGAAGAGCCGGCCAGCATCAAAGGCCATTCTAAGGCCCTGTTTGCCCCTGTTCGCTGCGTTCGGCGCATGGCGAGTTGTCTAGGATGCCCACAAACGAACTTTGCATCATCATGGACAAACTCCGCTGTGAGTACCATTATGCCATTCTACGATGCATTACAGAGCATCCATATGCGCATTCAAATGTACGCTGCTCCTTAGATTGACATTCGTATCTGCTCTCCCGATTGACTAAGCGCTGGCGTAACTCCTAGACGCTGCCCAGAAATGTTAGTGATTTGCTGTATTTCATTGCCACTACTGTAAGGCACACCCCTGTGCCCCACACTGCTAGTAAACTGCCGCATTGTGCCTGTGCCCTACACTGCTAGTGAACCGCAGCATTGTGCCCAAACCTCTGTTACCGGATTGCCACACTGTGCCCTAACTGACTGCTCCCACGGATGACTGCTACCCTGTGCTCACCCATCATGGCCAACATCACACCCCCACCATCCGCACTCATCCCCCCTACGCCTTTCCTCCCATCATTTTTCACCAAACCCACAGAACACAAACCCAACCATCTCTCAACACGCCCCAGAACCACGAACTCTAGAAATCTAAAATTAGGCCTCCGCTCCAGACATTCACAGCAAACCCCTCAAAGCAGATTTGAAAACAAAGCTACACCTGAACACAAGAAACTGTCCACTCCCAAGAAAGTAGCCAAAAGGCCCAATACCACTCCCACACCCTGCCCAGACTTACAGTGTGCATTAATTAATGCCAGATCCCTCCCCACCCACGCCACCGAAATCCATGACCTTCTCACCAACCTTGACCTCGACATTCTCGCCATCACCGAAACCTGGCTACACATCGCCGCCGGCCCAGCAATCTCACTAGCCATCCCACCTGGATACTCCATCCTCAGACAGGACAGAACATCATCCACAGGTGGAGGAGTGGCACTCATAGTCAAAGACCACCTTGAATTAAGACAAAGTCCCTCCAAACTAGGGGACAACATTGACTCGCTATCAGCCAAGATCTCCCAACACCACTATCACTCTTAATCTAGTATATCGCCCACCAGGCCCGTTACTGGACTTCCAGGACAACCTCACACACCTGCTAGGTGAAAACCTTAAAACCACCACCAAAACCATTCTCCTAGGAGACCTTAACCTGGGGCTCCACGACCAGAAAGATAAACCATCCACCAAGCTAGCACAAGCTCTCCAAGAAATGGGCTTTGTACAAAAAGTTCTCCATCCTACCCACAGTAAAGGGCGCACTCTTGACTGGGTAGCTGACCACAACTGCGGCATTGACATCAGCTCCACCACGCCTACCCCATGGTCCGACCACTTTCTCATTCACTTCTTCATCCCCTTACCTAACAACTCGGAAAGAAAACTTACGCCCGCACCCCCAGCCATGGCTAGGAGCGCCAAGAACCTCACCAAAGAAAGCATCTCACCCTATCTAGTCCCTCTCACGAACAACCTCCCTGCCTCATCTGACCCAGCTGCACTGGCAGATATCTACAAAACTACCATTAGCACTGCCATAGACATCATCGCCCCCCTACAAAAGAAAAAATCCAAAAACTCCAAACACTCCAATACCTGGTTCTCAGCAGAACTAAAAGAACTACGAACCAAAAAACGCAAAGCCCTAAACTTATGGCAAAAAGCGCCTCCTCACTATCGTCCTAAAAATCACTGGCCACCCAATACAAAAAAAGCATTATAGCAGCCAAATCTGCATCATATAATGATAGAATCTCCAACGCCACCTCAGAATCCAAAGAGCTCTTCGCTATATTCAAGGAACTCTCCACACCGGCCACCAAGTCCCAAGAGATTATCAAAGACCAAGCCTGGTGTAACACCAGGGGAGTTGCTAGGTCTGGAAAAGACCCGGGGCTAAGCTGATGTCTGAACTTTTGGGACTGGGGGCTAGCTAGTCTTTTGGCTGTAGGTCCTGATATTCTATCCAGGGCTACAACCAAAAGATCAGGGGCTATAGCCCCCTCACCCCCCCCCAGCAACGCCCCTGTGTAACACCATACAATCAGCCCTTCTAAAACAAATCAAACTCCTCCAAGCTAAAATCTTAAACCATCACAAAAATCTCACTCAGGAAATCTTAGCTGCATCCCTAAAGGAAACAGTGATTGAGAACAAAAAGATAAGCCACATTACATTACAATCTTCAAATTTAGAGAAGTCTCAGATAAAGAGGTAATCGGTATCGTCAACAGAATCAAACCCTCCAATTGCAAAGGCGACGCCTGCCCCGCCAAACTAGTCAAAGACTGCGTTGAAACACTAGCACCATTCCTCAAATCCTTCATCAATGCTTCCTTCAACTCAAACTCAGTCCCTACCAGCCTAAAAGAAGCCTGGGTGCGCCCTCTTCTAAAGAAACCCACTCTAGATCCAGAAAACGCCAACAACTATAGACCCATCACAACAGTTCCCTTCCTGCTCAAGATCCTCGACAAAGTCGCCTACTCACAAATACAGCACTACCTCGAAAAAAATCGCATCTTAGGCAAAAGGCAATCGGGCTTACGCCCGGGGCATGGGACCGAATCAGCCCTATTAGACCTTAAAATCCAACTTAACGACATCATGGACAAAGGCAAACCGGCTCTCCTCCTTCTATTAGACCTATCTGCTGCCTTCAACCTGGTCAACCATGACATCCTAGGCACGCAATTCAAAAATGAAGCTCACTTCTCGCCTGAAGCCGTCTCCTGGGTCAAATCCTTCCTCGAGGGTCGACTTATGAAAGTCTTTTCTGATTCGGCAAACGCTACCCCAACCACTATCCATTGTGGCGTCCCACAGGTATCCTGCACTGCACCCACCTTATACAACATTTTGACCCTCCCACTGTTCAATGACCTCGACCATCGCCACATAGCCTACAACAACTATGCTGACGACACACAAGTCCTGCTCCCCCTTACTGGGGTATATGAACAAGACGCCGCAGCACTAACAAAAATATACACAGCCATTCAAACCTGGATGGCAGCCAATGGACTTTGCCTTAACGGGGACAAAACAGAGATCCTACTAGTTGGCACCAAAGAAACACTAAACAAACTCCCGCCTCTATACAAATCCTTTAACGTTGATAACTCCACCATCACAGTCTCCACTGCAGTAAAAACACTAGGAGTATATCTTGACTCCACTCTCTCTATGACACGGCAAGTCAATGCCGTAGCCTCCTCTGCTGCACTCACCACTAAGATAATCAACGCCGTTAAACCCTTCCTATCCTCGAAAAACTGCTTGAATGTAGCCAGAGCCACAGTAGGTACCAAACTGGACTACTGCAACGCCCTCTTCCTGGGCACGTCTGCACAAAACATTAAAAAAATGCAAGTCACACAAAACAATGCCCTAAGAGCAGCCCTAAGCATTCCAAAAAGGGAGCACATCTCCCAAGCCAGAAAAGAAGCACACTGGTTACCTATAAAAGAGCGCATACTATTCAAATCCATGGCCATCACCCACAGATGCCTCTCTGCCAATGCCCCACCCTATCTTTCTGAAAGGATCACCCCCCATACTTCCACTAGACCCACCAGGTCACACATGACCAACCAGACCTATTTACCCACCTTTAAAAGAAGCAAAGCCGGAGGGTCCAGCTTTCAACATCTAGCACCCAAAAACTGGAACGCACTCCCCACCGCCTTAAGGAACGAAAAATCATACCATGTCTTCCGTAGACTACTCAAAACCACGCTGTTCAACTAACCCTGCCTCACCTGTATTCTCACCACTGTATATTTGGAAATAACAGCAAATGTATGAAAATATTCTTCTATGCCAATCTGTCTATTTGTGTATTCACTTTGTATGCCTGTAACAAGTAAGACTTCTTTAGCGCCACGATGCCCCCGGGCAGATGTGCGCTCTACAAATCCAAATAAATAAATAAATAAAATAAATAACGTGCCCCTGCCAAGAAGGCAGGATGGAGAGCATGCCTAATTCCACAACAAAGTGAGGAGAGGGCCCAGAAGGGCTGAAGCCAAAGGGGTGGTGGGAGGATACTTACCTCAGTTGGCCAGTCTTGAACCCAGCCCTCCTGTATCTTCAGGCTGAACATCCTCCGTAGACAACATCCAGGGAAACTGGGGAGAAGGTTCCAGCAACCAACCCGGGCTGAGTGGCGTCCCCGTGGATACCAGGTGAGCGTAACAGAACACAAAGCCTGCCATAACTAATCCACCTGGGTGCCATAAAGACATCCAAAATCGACCACTTGGCTCAATTGTTAGGACAACTACGTGCCGAAGTTCATTCTGCCAGGCAAGAGACTAATGCTCTCCGGAGGGACCTAGTAGTAACCAAGGATCGCACTGAAGAGATCGGTAGGCAGTTCTTGCAATCATAGGCAGGGCAGACTCCTCTGCCCGGAAACAACCCATTGGCACAAGATCCCACCTTATCATCCACTCCCACTCCAGTACAAACTACGCTACCCGGAACAGTTCCCCTAGCACCACCAGAACGGTTCTCAGGCGACCCAAGGAAGTATGTGGCATTCATGAATCAGTGTCGCCTTCACTTTCTTTGTAGGCCTGGGGCATTTCCAAACGACCAAGCTTGGGTAGCTTTTGTTTTGTCATACCTGAGTGGTAGCGCAGCAGACTGGTCGGTGCCACTGGTAATCCATGATGATCCTTTGTTACATGACTTTGGGGGGTTCCAGAGGGAAATGGAAAAACATTTTGCTCGCCATACCCAAGAACAAGCAGTAGACAACAAACTCTTGTCACTCCAACAGGGGAATCAAGACTTGTTAACGTACATTACCACCTTCAATAGACTGGTTGCTGAAGCTAGGTGGCCTGAAAACAAAAGAACCACGTTATTTCACCGGGGCCTACGAGGTGAATTGAAGGACGTTCTAGCCCAGGTGGTTGACCCACCCAGAGACTGTACCGAATTTATCAATTTGGTTGTGCAACTAGATCACCGATTGCAGGATCGAAAAGCAGATCAGTCTAGGACGGACACTCGGGCCGTGTATGTTCAATGGGCTTAGGGAGTGATGGCAGGTGTGTTTGATCTGTTAAATGGTGTGATATAAAGGGAGGAGAGGGGTTAGGTGTGGGTGTGGTGTGTCCCTGGGGTAGAATGTGTTTAGTAGAGATGTGGTGATGTGAGAGCAGATATTTGTGGCAGAATCTTGAGCCTAATCTGCTATTCCTAAGCGTGAGAGAACATGGTTGGTTAGGTGTTGGCTTGGTGGGGAAGTGTTTCAACCAGAAGGCAGGTGAGTTCAAGTAAGGGTTGGTAAGGGACAATGTGCAATGGTTTTGAAGAAGTGGGTGCTGTGTGGAGGCAAGTATGGTAAGAACTGGGGTGTGGCTGTAGTTGGCAGTCACATTCGTAGTGTTACGGTGGCGTAACGTGGTATATTGTGTGATGTCTGAGTAAACTAGTGTCACATGTTTAGGGCTATTGGATGTGGCCAGTGGGAGAAATATGCTGCAGAATGAAGTAGCAATACATATTTAGTATTTGGCTAAATGCAGGTTACAGCGAAGGCGCTGGGTATGATAAGGTGAGTGCCAATTCTTGTAGGTTGCAAACGATGCCTACTTTGATCTGAGTAGTGGGTAGAGAATGGCATTAATACACAACGAAGATCACGTTGTGTTTGTTTTGCGAGAGTTGTCTTAGTGTTCTTACAAGGTGCTTGTTAAGCATAGGCTAGGCTAACGTGATGAGCAAAGGCAAAGGGGTGGGCGTTAAATGACGTGCCTATGGTCCGCTAGACAGTGGCAACAGTTAGCAGTAATGTGTGATCAAAGAAGGGCATAGACAATGCAACAATAAATGCAGTAGTCCCGAGATGATAGTTGTAATCACATAGGAAAATCTACACATGAAAGGAAGGAGCACGATACCATGCAGACAGTTGCAATTAATTGACGTAAATATGGGTGTGCCAAGTAATCATGGGCAGATGCGCAGGACTGAGTACTGTGAACGTACGGCGCGAGTTGCAATGGCAGTGTTAGTGCTCAGCAGTACTAACAAGTATTAGCGGTTTACAAATATAAACTTAAGCTTTCAGTCACTGCAAAAAACTTGGGAGGTGAGCTAGCATGGTCAGTGTAATAACAGCAAATGGAAAGAAGCCAAAGTAAATAACTTCAATGATTGCTCAGTAGGAATCATATGGTGAAAAGCCTGAGGTAGTACATGGCGGTTGGTAGCAAGTAAGTTTGAGAGGCAGTTCGTACCTTAATAGCTGGCTGGTGGCAAAGTCAGTTTTCATGAGCTCATTAGCGAATGTCTTTTGGCGTGCACACCATCGCACAACAGGCGCAAAACAGGGCCTTTACCGTGGACCTTCCCCGGATGGGCCGCAGCCGGCGACTTCCGCCTGCCGGCGTGTAGGCGTGGCAAAGTAGAGATTGGTTGCTAGGCAACGTGGTTGTACACCATAGGGGCCGCAATTTTGAGATCAGGCCATGCGGGCTGCGTGAAAAGGAAACAAAATGGCAATGATACATGGCTAGCAGGCAGCAGCAAAGGCAGATGGCAGGGGTGCTGTGCCACGATCGTGTTGGAGGCACATGGTGGGTGTAGATGTGAGGCAAGTGCTCACCTTCGAAGTGATTGCAGCGGAATGGCAATCAGAGACTGCTGCTGAAGTGGATCAGCTGGTGTGGATGTCTCTGCAGCTGGGGAGTAGGGCTCCTGCCCTCTCCAGGCATCTAGCACGACTGCAGTGGGGGCGCAAAACAGGGCCTTATCCCGAGACCAGAAGTTAGAGCTTTGTTTCTAGCTTCAGCTCAAGAGGAGGAGGAGAGTGAACCTCTACCTGACCTTCTCAGAGGCCAACCTTTAGATGAGAACATAGGAGTTAATCTATTTTCTAACTTGACATCTGAACAACAGGATGAGTTCAAGTTTCTGTTAAATCAGTTTGCCTCCCTGTTTTCACTTTCACCAGGCTTGACCCCTTGGGGCCATCATGCTATTCTCACTGGTGACTGTTTACCTGTGAAAAGCAGAGGTTACAGAATTTCAGAACATGTAAGAACCCAAATAAAGGAAGAGGTCAACAAGATGCTTGATCTCGGGGTTATAGAGCCATCTACAAGTCCATGATCTAGTCCAGTTGTTTTAGTACCAAAGGCAGGATCCAAAGAGTTGAGATTCTGTGTGGACTATAGAGCACTAAATGCAGTCACTAAGACGTTCCTTTACCAAGGACAGATGAACTGGTGTTAGGAAGAATTATATGCAGTACTCTTTGGGAACACCACACACAATTAAGACTGCAAGTGACAGTACAATTTCAGCTTTGATACAAGCCTGTACTACACAGTTAGAGTGGTAGCAGTAGCAGAGCGGACAGACTTATCTCAAGAGTAAGTGAGCAGTATCAAATAGTAACACAAAGGACAGCAATTACTATGATTCAGGCAAACGCTGACTCAAGGTTTTCAAGCAAAAGAATATACATTTATTTCACTCTTCAGTTGTATAACATTACACTATTATAAGCAGTCTAAAAATCACACTCTTAATACACCACACCACTTCCCTTAGATTCCAGACAAGTTAAGCTCACAAAATGAAGTGGGAGCAAAATGGCACTCCAGCAATTTAAAAGGGAGGGAAAGACAGAAGTTAACAGAAATTGAATCACACCAACAGTAAGTACTTGGGGCAATTGAACAAGAGAGACTGCAATGATAAAATCAGAGAGAAAAGGCTTAGGGCCAAAGTCAATAGGTCAAAAGTCTTTTGCTCAAGATAATACAGTTCAGTGTAGTTTGCGGTAAAGTTCGTGCCACAGATTCCGGACAAGGTTGGTTGGTAGAAAAGTTAGTTCAAAGAGAAGAGAAGGACAAGCCCTCGGATTGGAAAAAGATTTCAAACACTTTCACCGCGGCTGAACAAAACAAATAACCGGATTTGCACAGTACCTTAAAATGGCGAGGGAGCTGTAGCAGAGGCAGACGATCCTGGTAGTTCCTGCAGGCTCACGGTTCCTGAAGCGACTGTCGGACTGATCAGAAGTAGGAAGACTAAAGGGTCCTGCACTACCCAGGGAAGAAACCAGCAGCAGAGCAAAGCAACGAATAAAAGGTGCGCTCCGTAAAACACAAGCAGGGTTCGACCTAACTGGCTATCCGGCCCACTGTAGCTCAGTACAGCGAATTCGACCAGAGGAGGAGTTCTGGCTTGCAGTTTGGGCAAACTGGTTGGTCCCACCAGCTCAAGGGAAGACGTTTCCTGGAGGATCTTCTCTGTCGTAGGATTCTGAAGAGTCGGACCTGCAGCAGGGCTTTGTAGGGGTCCTCTTCCATCAGTTCCTCGTAGGTTCTTTCGTTCCAGTGACGACTCTGCCTTTCCAGTCCCAGAGACCTGCTTTTTATGCAGTTTTCCCCCATTGATACAGCCTGGCTGTCAATCACACAGCAGGGTGGCTGTCCTGGCAAGGACAGGCCCCTCAGCCAATCAAACAGGAGTGCGACTTGGGTTACCAAGGGAACCCATGGCAGGGGTCCGAAGATCCCTCCCTCACTTCCTGCCTAGACTTTCAGGTACCTTAAGGAGGGCTTCTGTGCAGAAGCCCGCGAAAAGACGGCGAACAAAGGGATCAAACCTGGTTTGGCGTGCAGAGTAAAACACGAGAAAGACATTTACAAAAAGAAATGGCGAAGAAACCCAGCTGGAACCGTAATAAAACATATACGGCCAAGCGGGTTTACGTTTGAGGCTAATATAATAGCCTAAAACAATACCATGGTTATTTAAGATAACCGCGGTATATAAAATAGGGTAGATACGACTGCCATCAGCCAAGTCTTAGTGTAAAGGGAGCGAAACAATGCTCCAAGAGACACTGACAAAAAGGGATAAGAATTAACCCTTTCCAATACTCCATGTAAGCTGGGGTGTACTGGGTCTGTGGTTAAAGTGACTAAATAAAGTTAATTGCAACTTTATCTTTTCTGGGGGACAGTAGTCAGCCCCAGAAAATGGAGTCACGGGGAAGTCTAAAAGAAAAATATGGTGCCATAGAGTAGGTGAGGCTCCAGTGCCCAACATCACCCATGAAGTAGAAATACGCACAGCAAAATGCATGTAAGAATGGGAAAAAGGCTCACACTCTTACCGGGTGAAACAAATAAACCCTAGAAATCCAGCAAAGCTGCTGAGGGACTCAGTAGGTAAGGGAAATTAGCCAATTTTGAGAATTCTCCCTAACAACTTTTGGATAAACTTGGTGTAGCCAAGTACCTCAGTACATTTGATCTGACATCGGGCTATTGGCAAATAGCCCTGACAGACCATGCCAAGGAGAAAACTGCAGTTTCAACCCCAGCAAGCCTCCACCAGTTTAAGGTTATGCCTTTTGGATTAAAGAATGCACCTAGTACATTCCAAAGGATGGTCAATCAAGTTCTGAATGGGATGGAGGACTTCTGCATGGCATACTTGGATGACATTGCAGTGTTCAGCCCTACTTGGAAATAACATGTTGATCACTTAGGATATGTTTTGCAGGCTCTTGAGCAGGCCCATCTGACCATAAAGGCAAGCAAATGTCAAATTGATCAGAGTAAAGTGGTCTACCTTGGTCATGAGGTAGGAGGAGGTGAAATAATTGCCTAGCAAAGTACAAGCTGTACAAAGCTGAGCCTCCCCTACTACTCAAACCCAAGTGAGAGCCTTCCTAGGCTCACTGGGTACTAAAGGAATTTCATCGAGAACTATGGGACCATAGCTTCTCCTTTGAATATAGTCTCCTCTCCAAAATTCCCTAAAAAGGTTAGATGGAAGGAGGAGTGCACTCAAGCCTTTGAAAACCTGAATAAAGCCCTTTGTCCAGCTCCAGTCCTAAGAGCTCCTAATAATCACCAACCCTTCATTGTGCCGACAGATGCATCCAATACAGGTATAGGTGCAGTCCTTAGTCAACTGGATGAGAAAGGTAGGGAGCACCCCATTTGCTTCATCAGCGGGAAACTGAAGGAACCAGAAACAAGGTGGGCAACCATAGAGCGGGAATGTTTTGCCATTGTGTGGTCTCTGAAGAAGTTTAGACCATACTTGCATGGATCTACTTTTGTGATTCAGACTGACCGCCAACCCTTGAGATGGTTAATGTAAATGAAAGGGGAGAACCCACAACTCCTAAGATGGTCAATCTGCCTGCAAGGGTTTGATTTCACCATTGAGCACAGGTCAAGATGTCACCACCAAAATGCTGATGGTCTCTCTAGGATGTTTATAACCGACTAGAGTGAAGAGATTCATCCAGGAGTGGATTAAATCATCCTGTCCCTTAGTCTGGGGGGGGGAGTGTTAGGGAGAATTCTCCAGAATGGCTAATTTCCCTTACCTACTGAGACCCTCAGCAGCTTTGCTGGATTTCTAGGATTTATTTTGTTCACCTGCTAAGAGTGTGAGCCTTTTTTCCCACTCTTACATGTGTTTTTGGCTATGTGTTGTAAATGTGTATGTGTTCATGGACTGTGGAGCATCACCTACTCCATAGGCATCATCATTTTACTGTGTGTCACACAGCACCGTTAGTGCAGTGACACATGGTTGTCTTTTTTAGACTTCCGAACTCAGACTCAATTTTCTGGGACTGACTATTATCTCCCAGAACATGTAAAGTTGCCATTGACTTTTTAAATTCACAGACCCAGTACAAACTATCTTACATAGAGTACTGGAAAGGGTTAATAGTTATACCTTTTTGTCTGTCTCTCAAGGAACATTATTTCGTTCCCCTCTCTTTAAGATTTGGCTGGTGGCAGTGGTATCTACCCTATTTTTCCTACTGTTGTCTATTTGAATAGCCTTGGTACTGTTTTAGGCTAAGTTAGTAGCCTCAAACATAAACCCGCTGGACCCCTTTTATTTTATTTAGGTTCCGGCTGGGTTTATTCGCCATTTCTTTTTGTAAAGGTCTTTCCTGTGTTTTACTCTGCGCGCTAAACCAGGTTTGGTTCCTTTGTTCACCGTCCTTTGGCAGGCTTCTGCACAGAAGCCCTCCTTAGGCACCTGAATGTCTGAGTGGGACAGGATGTGAGGGAGGTGTTTGAGACTCCCTGCACAGGGTTTGCTTGGAGACCCATGTCGCACTCTGTATGATTGGCTGAGGTGACTGTCCCGCCAGGACAACCACCATGCTGTGTGATTGACAGCCAGGCTATGTGAATGGGGGAAAACTACATAAAAAGTAGGTCTCTGGGGCTTGGAAGGCAGAGTCGCCACTGGATCGTGAGAACCGAAGAGAAGCTGAAAGAAGTGGACCACTGCCACGAATGAACCTCCCGGTGAAGCCCTGCTGCGGTCCGAATCTCCAACCTTCGACGACAGGGAAGATCTGCAAGGAATTTTCTCCCCTTTAGCTGGTGGGACCAACCAGTTCACCAAACTCCAAGCCAGGCCTCCCTCTTCTGGTCGAATTTGCTGTGCACAGCTACAGTGAACCAGATAGCCAGGAGGACCGGACCCTGCTTGCATTTTAAGGAGCACACATTTTATTTGTCGCTTTGCTCTGCTGCTGGTTTCTTCCCTGGGCAGTGCAGGACCCTCCAGTCTTCCTCCTTCATGTCAGTCCAACAGTCACTTCAGGAACCATGAGCCTGCAGGATCTGCCAGGAACGTCTGCCTCAGCTACAGCATTCTTCTGCTCTAAAGGTACCTTGATTCAGTGTTTGTTTGAACCATAGTAATTGCTGTCCTTTGTGTAACTACTGATACTGCTCACTTTACTCTTGAGATAAGTCTGGCTGCTCAGCCATCGCTACCACTTTACTGTGTAGTACAGGCTTGTACCAAAGGTGAATTTGTACTGTCACTTGTCTTAATTGTGTGTGGTGTTCCCAAAGGGCTCTGCATATGATTCTGCCTAACACAGAGTGATATTGAAAATGGTTAAAACTATCTCTAATACTCAATACAGTCCACTGATAGTAGGCAGAAGAGAGCTGGAGGCTGGATGCCTGGAGCCTGGGTCCTTGTTGAAGGTGTTGGGATGGTGTTGAATGCACGTACAGAATCCCAGGCAGGCAAAAAGGTTCCGGTTGAGAAAAATATATTAGTGATCCACCTTGTGGGAGCAGAGTGAAGGGCGTGCCATGGACAGTGTATACATTGTCTTAGTTCGGTCTGATACATTTAGATACCCACATATAGCAACACAGTAAGAGCAACAAATGTATTAATGTTGCAGTTGCAGAGGTTATAGATAGGGCACCTTTATAGGCTGATGTTTAGAGGGCACCTTTATAGGCTGATGTTTAGTTGTTGTGTTATTAGTATGTATTGATGTGCGATATGGGGTAAGAAGCAGACGAAGGTGGAAGATGGAGTCAGTAGGGTAGTGTGGTAGAAACAAGGTCAGTGTGGTAAAAGTGACAGGAGTAACGCCATTTTGGATGTTAATGCCTAGCACACGATGAACAGATGAGAATGCTGGACTTAGTGTGGATCTGCTGCTCGGTAAGTCCAGCTCCAAAAACAAAGCCCTTTTTCCATTCCCCCAGGAGAGAAGCCGAGGTCAGAGGCATTCATTGTACGCAGATAAGCACTAATTGTATTCAACTGCAGGGCCTGGATGTGATGGGAACGGAATGTTAGTCGGTAAAAGAGCAGTAAGGGATGTGCCCTTTGAAAGACAAATTCATGAGACTAGTGCACGTGGCTGTGTAATGCCAACGAGCCAGCCAATGATTTAGAACACTACTGCCCTCACCCTGGGATGGACACCCCATATGAATTGCACCTAGACGCACAACTTAAGCAAACAAATCCTTGAAATTCAGACTTGAGAATGGTGCCCTTGTCCATATCATCCATGGGCACCTGGGGTTGTGAGATAAGTGCAGGGAGCTGTGTCTAGAAAGTCTTGTGATTCGGGACAGGGGTCGCAGAGTTGATGCCAATACATTTTGTTCAGATTAGGGGCGCAGCTCACATGCGCCATGGCATCTGGTTTCATGAGGAAGCCTACTGTCTCATCAAAAGCAGAGTTTGGCCTTGCAAAGTTTCTTTGATTGTGCCTGGAACAGGAGGGTGAACATCACGTGATGGACCCAAATTAACGAGCTTATCGATAAGGACACACCAATCACACATTTGGGTTCGGCAGTGACTATGTAGGGGACCAGGTGTCTATGGAAATGGGGGCAGCGTAGATGTGACCAATCGGTCATGGGACTACAGGGTGGGCGATTAGCATGTTCTCTAGATGGTAGCCAATGAGGGTGGTGGGATTATGTTGTACTCATTAAGCATAGTATTGTTAATTTGCGCTTTTTCTTCTATATAAGGTGTAACGTCTTGAGATGAGACCTGTGTCATGTTCGGTTTATAGTCAAAAAATCGAAAACAAAAAGGTCGAAAGTCAAAATATCAAAAAAAAAGTGGAAAAAAAGTCACATTTCTTTTTTGTTACATTTTTTATTCGAAATGGGGAGGTTCCCCCCCAACCTCCCTTTTATTATTATTTTTACCTTTTTTTTACATGCGAGAGCCAAAAAAAAAAAAATAAATAAAAAATAAATTATTCAACCTTTTTTTTGTCGTTATGTTTTCCGTTTGTCTTTCGACATTTTTTTTCTCGATATTTTGACTGGACACCGTCATGTTCGTTCTATGGAACTGTCTGAGACCCTTTTGCATATAATAAACCTTGTTGTTACTTGCAAAGAGGTGTAGTGATTGTATTGGTCATTTGGATTGGTTTTATTCTACATTTTCTGTCTGCCATCCTTTCAAAGGCATGTGGTTTGTACATCCAAACATTCCAAAATATTAAATCCAGTTGGATAAACCGCCTATCCAAACATCATGGTCGCTTTGCAAAATGCATCAAAAAGGTGCCTTAAAAAATGTAGTGTCAATTGGAATTGACCATGATGCAAAGATAAGCCAAATATGAATAAAATGGTTCCATGGGTAGTGAGCTGATTACCATAGGTAGGATTACTTCCCTATGCAGCTAAGTCAAATATAGTAGTTCTTGCAAAAAGAAAAGTGTTGAGTCTCTAGAGCCCAAACATTCAGTTCCAAAAGCTTCAACATCCAAGCAGAATAAAGGTGTGCCAATTAATCCCTCCCCTATGGCCATAATGGAGGAAGTTGTCCCAGCTCAATGCTCGTCCTCCAGCTCTGCTCTCCAGTCAAATGGCATTCCTTCAGGATTCACAAACAGCACTGTGTGACTCCTCCTAGAAACTGGCTTTTTATAGCTTTAGCACAGTTGTTTATCAAAAGCCTGAAGATTTTTATCTATAAAAGCCGAAGGTTTTATATGTCTAAAAGCCTGATGCTCTTTTTCTCTCCATGCCCGTCAGTTGTAACACCTTACCTGAGGTCCTGTGGGGTTGGCATGGATTTCCCAGGGAAAGCAGAGGCACAAGTGATGATAGCACACAGACTCCAAAGCGGGACTGGATAGCAGCACTGGAATGAAACAGCCCCTCTACCCAGGTCCCCCAAAAGAAATGGGTTTCTATGTGCTGAACCTTCTTGTGGCGGAATCAACCCGTCATGTAGTCTGTAATCCCTGGTTGTGAATTGCACTGCCTGCATGGAGGAGAGAGAGCGGTAAAAGCAATGAGTGTGTAACCTAGGCTCCAACCCTTGTCTTCCCCTCCTTTCCCTGGTTTCTTTCCCCTCCCATCACTGATATGTACCTGGTGTTTTTGCAAGGGGCTCACAGCGTGGTTGGATAGGTTATTGATGAAAAGTTCTCTGGTTGCGTACAAACGGGGCTGCCGCGATGTTAGTGCCACTCTTCATTAGCTTTGCTATATCGGCACCCTTCCATAAGCACACTGTTACTTCACACCGAGCATTTTTTAACAGACAAAGTATTAGCGCAATGATCAAATGCACTTCTGGCAGACAACAGGTCTCCAGCATAGTTTTACAGATAAGAAGGTACTGCCCAAGTGCCCGACATACTACTGCATTCAACAGGTCTTTCAGATATTACAATGGATTCAACTTGCATGCACATGCTGCTCCGTAACACTTAGCTGCTACTTTTCTTCTTTCAGGTCCAGAACCTGTGCAGAGGGCAGGGGTTCATCCTGAAGCCAGATGGTAGCCCAACAAATGAAAGACATCCAGGAAGAAACAAGGAGGCAATGACGTAGGAAGAAAACACGCCACCTGGACCGTGTTGCTAACAGGTAAGCATTACTCACTTGAACTGCGAACGTCGAGCATGGATTGCAGAGTGGCATGACCTTTTATAGGCTTTGTTTCCCAAGATGATGGCACGGCTGGACATTCTGGAAAAGGTAGTTTTTTGTCTGCACAGAACGCAGCCTTCCAGGACAAACCAAGCACACAGAGCCCAGGTGTGATATTGCTAAATACATATACAATAGGGCTTCCTTTGTGAGTAAGGAGTGTACTGTGCCTCCCCTTCCTGGTGTTTTTATGTTGGCTTGGGGTCAGTGTTACTTAGAACCTGCCCCTCTTTTGCTGTTCAATCCTGACATCAGTCAACAATCTCCCTCATATCCGGCCTAGCCCAGAAGCCTGGTAGTCCATTGTAGTCTTTCAGGACTTAATTATTGTTATCAGAACATTGGATACTATTAACCAAAACAAAAAGAACTATTGAACTATTGGAACACATCCCAGACCATTGCGTTGCAGCCCAGAAGCTACACTAGCCATAGTGTACCTGGTTGTTCCAAAACTACTGATTAGCCTGGCACACAACCCAGACTTCCACAGTAAATAATAATGGGTCTAATCACGAGTTGGGCAGTAGCCCTTAAATGGAGTGGTAATGGAATTAGCACAGGCAATACCACTCCGCTGGATCACAAGTCAGAGGTAATTCTTTCAGCCACAAAACAAATTGGTGCTATTGTCACTAGCGCTAATAGCCCTGACAACACAAAGCGCAATTACAGCCATATCAAGTCCATGTATGGCGGTATTAGCACCGGAAACAGCCGAGATTTATTTCCAGCCTCCAGCTGGAGGTAAATGAACACATGTGCTAGAAATAAAACCACAGGTGCATCCAATGTACTCCAGAGGGCTACATAAGGCACACCCCTACCCCAAACATTGTTTCCAACACCATGCTGCCATTATTTTCTGCAAGTTGGAACAGCCAGCTGCTTGGTGCTGCGTCTGATTCTTGAGAAGTTTGACAACCAGGCTAGGGCACAGTGAGCGCAGGGTGGCATAGGTGGAGGAGAATTTTTCAAGCTAGGCGAGCACCCATCCCTAGGGGTAAGCCATTACCCTGGGCCCTCACTGACACCCAGTTGGTCACCCTGTACCGCATGAACCGGGAGACCATCACCAAACTGCTGGCCTCAATCCAGGAGGACATTGGGAGCAGTATTAACATCTGCACAGCTGTGCCCCCACTGGTCAAGCTGGTTCCATGGTCCTACACTACAGCACACTGCTGGGATACATGGAGAGGTACAGAGGACAGCAGACTTGGATATTGGGTGAGTCCAATCGGCTCCACATATGCACAGTGAAGCCCCTGACAAAAAATTGGGGGTGGGTTAACACTGAAACAAAGCATGGCATGGCAAGTGAATGCACTAGCAGCACCCGACAAGCACCCACACCAACAACAGGGGAGAGCAAAGGGTGCATGCACATGTTGGACACACCTGGGCACACAAGCTGACGTACACATACTGCAGCAATTACAACACACATGACCACATGTACCACACTACAGCACCCAATAGCAGGCTATCCAACCCAGCATGTCCCATGCACGACCCCATCACACAAAGCAGACATTAACCCTCACTGTGCATAGCAGAGTGCATGGAACACAGCAGAACAGGTTAGATTAATTCAAAGTAACTCAAAAAAAGAATTGTGTGCACCAAATCCACAACACTGAGATGGGGCCCTTTCTCGTCTTTGTGAAACACCAGACAAGGCACACAGCCACCAGGGACACACCACTGAACAACCGCCACAACGATACAGGGTGCATGTACAGGCAAAGGAATGCATGACACAATTGACAAAGGCTGCACAGACATCACACAGACATCAAACTTGAACCAGTGTAAGTTGCCTTTTTGTGTTGACCACACCCACCTATGGAGGAATGAAACCCATTTCAATTCAGGCCACCTTGCTCTTTTCTTCTGATATTAGTCACATCGTACACCCAGTCATTGATTCTGGTGCCACAGGTAATTACATATACATCTCCCTCACAGCCTCCTTGAACCTGCCCTTACAGAACAAGAGCCGGCCCGAACCAGTTCAGGCAGTTGATGGAACATTGTTAATTTCTGGTCCCATAAAACAACAAACGGCCCCTTTGACACTGTTACTTCAGGACACACACAAAGAGACTATATCCTTCAATTTGATCACAATACCCAATTCGGACTCATCCTTGGTATTCCATGTTTACGGGTTCACAATCCTGTCGTGGACTGGGCCTCCGGTCGCTTGTACTTCGAGTCCACATATTGACAATCCTCTTGCCTTGCCCAGTCTGCTGTACCTGACTCTCCGTCGCAGTTATTAGGGGCCGTTGCTCAACTCACACCGAATGACACCCTCCCCATGGAGCTTCATCCACCCCGGCACATAGTGGGTTCCATAGCTTCAGGCATTCCTCCGGAATATCAGGACTTCCAGGAAGTGTTTGATAAGGGTTGTGCAGAATCCCTTCGTCCACACAGGCTTTATGATTGTCCCATTGACCTCTTACCTAATGTTAGCATACCTTCCGGGAGGATGTATTCCTTGTCTCCCTCAGAAGACCTGGCTCTCAAGGAATATATACAGAATGCCTTACGCCTGGGCCATATCCGGCAATCCACGACATATTTTAGACCATTATACAAATCATCCTTTACACTTTAAAGACAATATAGATGATGCCCTGGAAACGTACTAAATGCGACAAGCCAAAGGATCTCCAATCAGCATATGGGAAAAAAGTATAGAAGCACAGACCTTTCCTCTACTCTTTCCTACTGGAAACGTAGGACGGTACGATGATAGACCCACACAGATAACAGCATCAGAATATCGCTCTTTACAAATGTATTCAGATGACCCCAGATTCAGACAAAACGTGATATACATATTCCACCTTCTCTCTGAAAGTGAACTAGCAACTTTATGCTACGGAGTTGCACACACATTAAAATCAAGTACCCATTTTCAAAATATGTCAGCTATGCAATTATTATAAAAAGTGCAAGAAAAAGATGAGGTTTTACAGTCAAGTATTACAAATCTTTTAGCAAACATGCGTGGTACAAAAGAATACTGGTTCCGATGTCACGGAGATGTACGCTGTATGATAAGAATCCTTGGCCCACCCACTTGGTTTGTTACATTAAGTTGTGCAGAATATGCATGGGAAGATTTACATGATTTCCTACGCCTAGCAAACAAAAAAAAAACATAGATATAAAAACACCAGGAGAACTCTGCTCTCTAGATTCTGTAAATGTATCAAGATATTTCCATCATCGCTTCATTGCTATGCTACACTTTATTTGTAATAAGACTGTTCCTCCCCTCGGAGAAGTTCAACACTTCTCCTAAATTTGGTCAGGACAGTGATGCCACTGTTTTGCAGTTCATCCAAAAATATGTCACTTGTGAAATCTCTTCACAAACAACACATAGTGACCTTCATGCACACATTTTACAATTTCAAAGACACAAATGTGGGAAATATTGTTGTTGCAAATATAAAAACAAAGAGAAATACTACACCAAATGCCGCTTTGGTTTCCCTATACCAGCTTCAGCAACAGGTCACGTAAACAACTTCATGTCTTCAGTCAGACATAGTGGCAAAGGTAAATCACCTAAGAACACATATTACATAAAAAGAACAGAAGAATCAAAATACATCAATGATTACAATGCAATCATTGCCCTCCTATGGAATGCAAACATAGATGTGCAGTACATTGCAAACAATTCCACTGCAGTTGCATGATATGCCACAGCCTACTTAACCGAAAAAAAGAGCTTCAGGACCTCTGGGATGACATATCATCTGACAAAACACTATCACAGAAATTGTACAGCTTAGGCATACAAATGCTCTCTCTTAGAGAATGTGGCTGCTATGAAGCTGCAGACCGTTTAACCGGTACTGCCTTTGTCGGAAAATCTTACAATATAGTATGGCTAAGTCTTGGTCCTGCTAAATCTAGAAAGAGTTCTCACATCATATGAGGACATAGAAACAATAGCCAAAAATGATCCCAACATTCAAGACATTTTGAAAAACAATTTCTAAGACACATACTACCCAAACAGGAGTACCACTTTTTGAAACCATGGGCCTCATTACGAGTCCGGCGGTAACCGAGGCGGTAAAACCGACTGGTTACCGCCGGACTCATATTACCATTCCACCTCCGTGGTTCCCAGAATTACCGGGGCATTACAACCCCGGTGACCCGGGAATTCCGGAGGCGGAATGGTGTAAATCCCCATTCCCATTGAGTCCTATAGGACTCAATGGGAATGGGGACCATGGAAACACCGGCCCCATCTCGTGATAGTGCCGGTGTTTCCACGTCCGCCTGCAGGCGGGCGGTGGTAAACCCGCCAGGTCAGACCTGGCGGGAACGCCACCTCCCGCCTTCAGGACTCGAGTTCGGGCGGTCTGGAATTAACAGTGGCGATGGGTTTACCGCCACTGTTATTTCCAGACCGCCCGATCTGTAATGAGGCCCCATGTGTCTCTACCACGTAGCCCAAAACTTCACATACATAAATAATATTAAACCAGATGAAAAGAAAGGTAGATACAGAGTAGTAAATTGTGAAGGCAGCTTAGTGAAACTTACCAAATGCAGCTTAATTAATCATATCAAATTGTCATTAAAAAGTCTTCAACATAAAGAACTGTATTACATGTCCCTGTTACAATGTTTTAAACCATGGAGAAAAGAAGAAGAGTTACTGGATACATATGACTCCTATGAATTTGCTTTCAAAGCAAATGAAAGCACTATAACAGATGTAAACTTTACACAGTACCAAACAATGTTGCACAATGAACAGCAACACGAAGAAGAACTCCAGGCCCAACTAGAAGTGGACACTCCCGACAGTAGTCAACCTTCTGTAACAGGAAGCCAAGAACCACTTGGACAGCCACTAATACCAAATGAGGCAGAATTAGCAATGACAGAAGTAGAAAACACCATGTGTCAGTATGAACAAGCTACAGAAGACTTTGCTATACTGAAATCACAACTGAACAATGAACAGCATAGCATTTTCCAAGAAGTATCAAAACAAATTAAACATGGTGTGCAACATGAAAATAGAAACGGTACCTGCCAAGACTACAAACCTATACTGCTATACGTGAGTGGTCAAGCTGGTTCAGGAAAAACATTCTTAATCAAAATCATCAGCAAGTTCCTCCAACAATTGACAAACAACAAACTGTCAGCTGTTGTAACTGCCCCCACAGGTTTAGCTGCCTGCAACATAGGCGGTGTCACTTTACACCGATTACTACTCCTTCCAGTAGAACACGAAAACAAATTAGACTATTACAAACTTTCTACAGAAGCTGCAATGGAACTAGGCAAAGTTTTGAAACAAATGAAAATGCTACTAATAGATGAGGTGAGCATGGTCTTCAAACTAATGTTGGCTTTGATTCACCTCAAATTACAAGCGGTACTCAAAACAGACTATGAAGAGCTCTTTGGAGGAAAACACATTATTGTTTTCTGAGATCTTCAATTGACACCAGTGAAAGGTGAACCTATTTTTAAAACCTTAGGTCACAAACTGTGCCATAAAGTTCTTGGCAGCATGGGAAATGTCAACCTTTGGCAACATTTCCAATACAGAGAATTAACAGAAAACATGTGCCAGAAAACATGTTGGGCCTCCTCAGTGAGGTGCAGCTTGGTTCCCTATGGCGCAGCGAGCAAGGGACTCACGTCTGTGCATACCCTCTCTCACATAGTGAGACAAACAGTAAGCACAAAAGTGATGGGTGGAAGGTTTTGAATGAATCTGAACCACTAGCATTGCTCTGGGCAACCTTCCACACCACCGTTTTTTAGCCCGTCTGCGCCATTGCAAAAGAGGTCCAGCCATATGCAAGTCAGTCAGGTACTGCCACCAATGGTAGCAGCCCAGCCCGAACTGCTAGGCCAGGTCCCCTCTGCATGGAAACACAAGCAACCCCAGACATGTTTTGGCCTTGTTGGGCCTCCTCAGTGAGGTGCACTTTGGTTCCCTATGGCGCAGCGAGCAAGGGACCCACGTCTGGGCATACCCTCTCTCACATAGTGAGACAAACAGTAAGCACAAAAGTGATGGGTGGAAGGTTTTGAATTAATCTGAACCACTAGCATTGCTCTGGGCAAACTTCCACACCACTGTTTTTTAGCCTGTCTGCGCCTTTGCAAAAGGGGTCCAGCCATATGCAAGTCAGTCAGGTACTGCCACCAATGATAGCAGCCCAGCCCGAACTGCTAGGCCAGGTCCCCTCTGCACGGAAACACAAGCAACCCCAGACATGTTTCGGCCTTGTTGGGCCTCCTCAGTGAGGTGCAGCTTGGTTCCCTATGGCGCAGCGAGCAAAGGACCCACGTCTGGGCATACCCTCTCTCACATAGTGAGACAAACAGTAAGCACAAAAGTGATGGGTGGGAGGTTTTGAATGAATCTGAACCACTGGCATTGCTCTGGGCAACCTTCCACACCACCGTTTTTTAGCCCGTCTGCGCCATTGCAAAAGGGGTCCAGCCATATGCAAGTCAGTCAGGTACTGCTACCAATGGTAGCAGCCCAGCCCGAACTGCTAGGCCAGGTCCCCTCTGCACGGAAACACAAGTAACCCCAGACATATGTCAGCCTTGTTGGGCCTCCTCAGTGAGGTGCAGCTTGGTTCTCTATGGCGCAGCGAGCAAGGGACCCACGTCTGGGCATACCCTCTCTCACATAGTGAGACAAACAGTAAGCACAAAAGTGATGGGTGGAAGGTATTCCTACGCATATATGTACCCAGACTCCGAACATTCCATGTCAATACCTTAACTTCATTAGCCATACCAATATGTGAATTACCCACCCCCCCGCCACCCTGCCCCTCAGGTCCCAAACTCCCAGTTTAAGCTTGCCCAAATGCTCCACACCCCAGGCAGCCCCTGCCCCTTCTAATCACACAAAACACATACGCACACTCCTTGGCACATATCTCACCTCGTGTAGGTTTCAAAGCGTTACTCCAACCAAACCAAAACCAGAAAACTGCGCTCATCAGCCACGGTCCAACCGTGACACTCAAGCGCCCCTGCATCTGCTTGACCCATCTGGGCCACGGTGTGCGGGCTATACTGCGTCAGCAACTGGCCAACGCTGAACAATTTGTAGGGTGTGTATGTTCGCCCTGATCGAGGTTCCTACCTCGCTCCTGCCGTATGACAGAACAAAATACTCGATTGTTTCTTAGTGCTCACCCGCAGGCCCTTCTGTTTCCGTGTTCATCCCTCACCCCATTCCCCCTTTGGGCCGGCCACTCCTCATCTCACCGCCTCTTTTCCTTCATCCAAGTTATTATGTTCCAACCACATTGTGGCCGCTGCCGGCGTTTCCAAGAAAACAGCCCATCCTTTATAAAGTACTTTAAGCCTGGACGGGTACATCAACATGTACTTGACGTTCAGTTTCCTGAGCTTTAACTTAATTGGCACAAATAAGTTCCTTGCCCTTTGCACTGCAGGTGTATAGTCCGGATATATGGCTATGTTGGCGTTATCCCGACGGATCGCCCCCCTTCCCTGGAAAATTTCAAGATAGTCTCTCTGTTGGGAAAGTTTAATATTTTTGCTATCATGTGGCGAGGGTGTGAGCCCGGCGGCGGTCTTTTCTGCAAGGATCTGTGAGCCCTCTCTACTACAAACCCCTGTGATAGTACTCCTGCCCCAATTTCCTGCAGTATCCGATTTTCAACAAAATCCGTTGGGTTGGATCCTTCCATCCCTTCTGGGATTCCCGGCAGACATACGTTGTTGTGCCGGGCGTGTCCTTATGCATCCTCCGCCCGGGCCTCTAGTGACGCATTTCTCCTGTCTAGCTCCGTCAGCCGCTTCTCCAGCTCTTTGGTGGTTTCTGTCATCACTTTTAGCTCTGTTTCAGCCGTTGTGACTCTCTCTGTGAGGTTGTGGACATCTTGCCTCATCAGTTGCACATCAGCTTTGACCTCCTCAAATTTCGTATCTATGAAGGATCTTTGGGCTGCAATCGCATCTAGCACTTGATCCTCTTTAGTGGCGGTCTCCTTGTCTGATTGCTCAATTTGTCCCTCTGAGGCATTTGTGGCTACCCTTTATGTATGGCAGCGTTGAAGGAGTCCATGATCGTTGGGTCCTTCTTGTTTTTAGTTGAGGGCATGTCTTCGGTAGCACCTGGCTATTCAGTGAGTGCAGTCTGTTTGGTGATCGCACTATTGGTTTTATGTTGTTGTCCCTCTCGTGGAGGGGTCCCTCAGATCAGTTCAGCGATTTGCCACCAGGCTTCCGATTTATGTTTCTTTGGGCCTATATTTCCTTTCGCCAACCGCTATTATGGGGGCTTGTCCCTCTTGAGTGGAGTCACAGCGTTTCACTGATGGCGTTATTTGTGCCCGCCTCCACTTTGTGTTTGGGTTGTGTTATGATTCCCACGGAGCAGTGGGTCGTGGTTTCCCTCTCTTAGGCCAGAGCAGCGACCCTTCTCTGCCCAACACTCCACTTGTTTGAACTGTGCCCTTGAGGTGGTGTCCCAGTGTCAGTGTATGACTATCGCTGTGTCTGTCCCTCGCCTCTGTGGTCTGCCTTTCTTGTCGTGCTACCCCAGCTCCCCACTTGATCTTGGGCCTGACCTGTTATTCGCAGGTTTCCCGCGGGTCGTGGCACGGTTGGCGTTTTCCTGTTGTTGTGACCTGGCTTCGCACCCCCAGGCCCAATTCAATGCGGTCTGTAGGGAGCCTTCACTGCAACCCCACTGACTTGTATTCCTTCGCCTCTAGATACCGCAGCCCTACCTTCTGCTAGTCTCAAGAGTCTTCTTCGGGACCCTGCCTTGACAGTTGAGCGTTTCCAGGCCTGTGTTTTCGCTTCCCTGCTCACGTTGGTCTCTGTGCTCCCTGGTATACCCTTTCATCGAGCCACGCCTCCAACGGGCGCCCGCTATCCGAGTTGATGTGCCGTTGTCTTCACCTTTTCGCTTGCGTGTACTGTCAGCTTGGTAGGGCTGCCCGCTGATTTGTGCAGCTGCTTTCACCTTCCAGTCTACTGGTTGCCCGGTGCGTGACTCCGGGTCAGTACGTCCGCCCTCTTGCGTCGCTGCCTGTGCTCCATCTCTTGTGTCTGATCCGTCTCAGTATTTGCGGCGTTCAGACAGGCTTCTCTGCTGCCTCGTTCCGTCCTCTGTGCGGAACCGTGCCACCAGCCACTGTCGGTCCGCTGTGTTGGAGCACCCAGCATTGTCTTGCATCTTCGCCTTCACCAGTCACTCTTCCTTCTCACTGCCGGGACGCATCTTGGTTGCGCAGGGGTCCCACTGTCTCACCCAGCAGCCGTCCTCAGATTGTCAGCTGTATTTCGCCCCAGGGTCAGGGAATCAGTCACGTTGTCCGCAGGTATGCGTATATCTGCTCAAGTCGTCTTTTAGATAATTAGTTTTATAGGATCTTAAAAGGATTTCTGCAGGAGCTCTGGTCGAACGCAGCCTCACACCATGAGCTCAGACCACGCCCCCCCCTTCTGTATAGTTGAGACATACAGAACAACTTTATCAAGTAATTGCTCCTCTGGGAACTCTATCAAGTAAAGGTCTGACAATTTTAGACATTTTAGCAGATGTACACAATGCAGGAAGCGTAGTGTATTTGCCCTGTTTAGAATCAGATCATCCTTAAATAGCATGATTTCTTTGGAGGAGCAAACAGTGGACAGTATGATCTTCAGTTCTTCACCTTAAGTCTTTGCCTTCTATCGTCTGTCCTGCCCACCTTTTGGGCCGGCCAAGTGTCTCGATTTCCATGAATACCTTTCTTAGGCTATTTCTTTTTTGATCTGTTTGAAATCGCTGGGACAATGTTTCAGTCAACCTAGGGTATTTTAACAGAATAAAGGGGGAAGGTGGTTCATCTGCATCTTCTTACGTGGCCGATGAGAGGTGCCTCCTTTTTTTTTACCTTGTGTTGCCAAAGAGAGATCAAGCTTAATGATTTTCCTATTAGGAGTGCCCCTCCTGGGAGCAACCCTGTGGAATGGTGATAGCTCTTCCTCATCCACTAGGGTCGCTTCCTCTCCTGCAACTTCGATTTGCTCAACCTTACGGGAAATGAGTGTCTTTTCACAGGTGTCTACTTCCAGTGTGCTATTCTCACTTTCCGTAATGGTATATGTCGAAAGATTAGTCATGTCGTCTTCAGCATTGGTATGCTCTATCGGCGTCTGATGTTGGGGTATAAGGACCTCCCGTGTGCCGCCTGTTCGGGAGGACCTTTATCTGGACCTTTAGCTTGCATCAACACACCACTTGTATTTGGAACAATGATGTTTCTAATTGCCCGTTTTTGGCTACCTGCACTTTTAATCTGTCCTCTTTTACAGGGCGGTTTTGCTGTTTTGTGTCGCTCAGAGTGCTTAGTCAAGGTTTTTTTTTTTAGAAGTGATATTTTAGTTTGGGTGAATGTCCCTTATTTGCCTGCGAGCCTAATTTAGAGAAGATGTCATATTTCTTCAAGGGTTTGCTTGAGCCCATAACCTTATTACCTTATTACTCACAGCCTTCACCAGTTCATAGTTATTAAAGACAGATAATGGAAGCACCAAGGGTATCCTTATGTGTGCAGTCCCCCTCCTGAGTCACTGGGCCTCATTAGGAGTGTTGCAGGAAGGGAACAACGACACCGGTAGTGCTACTGGCCCTGTTGTTACCTCACCGTAACATTCTGAGTTTGCTCACAGGGGCCGCTCTGCACACCTGGTCGGACCAGACGTGCAGAGCGGTACCCGCGAGTAGTACCGGATCGTAGCAACGGGCCCGTTGTTACCATCCTCCCCATTCCCATTGAGCCCTATGGTCTCGGTCCTAGTCCCGCGAATGGGAATTACCGGGCCCGAGGTCAGATGGCCCTGTAAATCCCCTTTCGCGGGACGTAATGAGGCCCACTGTCTAAGTACAGTGGCAGTTCAGCTTCTCCCCCTGTTTGTGTGTCCGTGGGAAATTGCCCATTCTCTTCTTGGGTGTTTTGGATCCTTGTTCCTTTAGTACTTGATTGCTCCGTAGTGGGATCAGAGAGGCAACCAGTTACCACCTCTGCCTCCTTGGCCGCATCATGCAACTTTTCGAAATTGGCCTGTCTCTTTAATTCATCTTGGATAATCAGGTCTATGAATCTCTGCGATGTTTTCTGTGTTTTTAACTAAATTGGATTGTTTTGCAGTTACAAAGCCTTCTAAAATCACCATCTTGGAATTGATCATCGCTAAAACGTTGATTGGTCCCTAATTTGATCATTTAGGGACACGTGCAATTTCATATATGGCAGAAGTGTTAGAGTAAGAGTCGCTATTAAGTTAGTATCTACCTGCACCTTAGTCGATGCCTGGTCCTCCATTTGTGCCACAGCCAACTCCATTAGAAGATCTTCATTGGTTAACGTTTTTTCTCGCTAATGGAGTAGAGACAGAATTGTTGGATTTCGCAGATTTCCGCTTCTTTGAGCAAATCGAGCTCGCTGGTTGCTCTTGTTGTGGGCTCTTTTCATCATATGATCCTCTATCTCCATTACTCATGGCCCACCCGACATGAGAAGTTCCATTTATCTCCTTACTGGGGTCGTTAGTAAAAGTATCCAAACCCCTTTCGGTAGGTCTTCCCGTTGACCTAGCAGTTGCCTCTCGTCTCTCAATCATGTCTTCTGAAGGACTCTATAGTATCATCAGGGTTCTGGTAAAATAACCTTTGTTTGGAGACCAAGGAGGCTGGAGCGAGGCTTGGGGATTCCAGATTGATTTCATGGGGGGTTGATTCAACCTTTTGGTAGACAGGTCATTGTGTGGTTTACCAAACCTATAGATCGTGTGAGGTTTAGTATGGGGAGCTACGTGCACCCTCCTAAGGATTGAAAGGTTTTCTGCTACCAAACCCCTTCCCTCCACGTCCTCTCCTGCTCCATTCCCTACACCTTCAATGGGTGAGGGGTGGGGCTTCAACTGGACTGGCCCCTGCATCCTTTTCAGGGTTACAGCGGCAGTTGGCTCCTCGAGTTCTGGTGCGAGTTGAGATTGTTTTCCAACTGCAGTATATTGTCGGCGGAGGTCGTAGAACGATTTCCACAACTATAGGTAAATTAGGAATCGCTGCCTCCATTATGTTCAACGACCTTCCAGCCGACGCTGCTCCCTCAATTGTGCAGTCCGAGCCTATAAGCTCCTGATTTGTATCAGCCTCCCCGTTCCCTGAATGATGTAATATGTATATCCGCTCGCTCTGCTGATAGGATTTCCCTAATGCTTACTTCAGTTTTTGCCATAATTGTAGCCGAGGCTTCTCTGCGCCCTTGGTTCAAGTAGCACTGATGAAGGTTCCAGATGGCGGCCGGAGGTAACAATTGAAACCCCTTCCTTCCTAACGGTATATTATACCAGGTTGTTTAGTTTGAATTTGAAGGTATTCCCAACATCATTGAGTGTGCCCTATTAGCGTCACTGCGTTAAAGTTGAATTTAGAAAGTGTGTCCAAGAGCGTCACTGTTAAAAGTTTGAATTCAGAAACTTTTAGAAACACATCATTGAGTGTGCCCTAATAGCGTCACTGTATTGAATCTTGCATCTAGACTGTGTTACTTACATTTTGAGCTTAGAAAGTGTGCCCGAGATCATTGTGTGCCCAAATTGTTTCACTGTGGTGAGCTTTACATCCAGATAGTGTGCCCAAATTGCTTCACTGTGTTTCAATTTGATATTAGAAAGTGCACCCAGCATTATTGAGTGTGCCCTAATAGTGTCACCGTATTGAATCTTGCATCTAGATTGTGTTAAAGTTTAAATTCAGAAAGTGCACCCAACAGTACTGAGTGTACCCTAGTAACACCACTGTGTTGTACCCTAGTAACGTCACTGTGTTGAAACGTGCATTTAGGAAGTGTGCCCAACGACATTAGGTGTACCCTGATTGCACTAAAGTTTACTGTATTGAAATGAGCAGCTATTTATAGGAGTGAACGATATTGAGTGCACCCCATTAACTTCACTCTACAGTGAATCCACTGTGTTGAACTCCACCTCTTGATATTACAAACAAGCCTTAACTCTGCCCTCGCCACACCATGAGTCCATTCCACCCAGCTAGGTCCAGGGTAGGAGCCTCACTCTGGTGCGCCTCCTTCCCCCCTTCCTTCCCCCTCCCATCTTACCCCCACACCACGCTCTCACCCCACCCCCTATCCAATCCCCAAGCCACAGGAGTCTGATGGCGCGCAAGCCATCCTAAGACCCCTGTTCCTCCCTTCCCGAAACCAACCCACCCCCCAGCATGCCAGCCCTCCCTGCCACACCAATAAACCGGCCATCCACCCTCCCAGGCCCACCCCGTCCCGCAACAACCACCTCCCCTGCCTCCCATTTCCTTGCGTCAACTCCCACTAACATCCACCACTGACCACATCCCTTCCCTTCCCCTCCCTAAAAACTGCACGTCTCGCCCTGGCAAGAACAGTGGCCGCATCTCCATTACCCTCCGACACCCTCTACCCTCTCAATCCCACCAACTGCAAAAGAAAACGGGAAAAAAGAAAACGGGCCTGGTCTCCATCAATCTCCCACTACTCCTCGCCCTTCCTGCCTAAACCCACCCCCTCAATCTCTCACCCTCCACCATCACCAATCCCCCCCTCAACCCGCTTCAACCCCTCTCCCTTGACTTCTCGCCAACCACACCTAGAACCCCTAACCCCATGCGCTTCACCCTTGAATCCCCAGCCCCAAATTCGTCTGCCCAACTGACCACCCACACACACCCGTCCAACCCCATCCTCCACACACCCACCCCCTCCTCCGCCCGCCTACTCTTCCCAACCACCCTCAACCGGTCTGCTTCTTTCACCTCCCAGATCCCACTCACTCCCCACCACCCCCTCCTACAGCTGACCCGTCACCCTCCACAGCCACTCACCCACTCCACCACCACCCCTACACCATCCACAACATCCCCCTGTTCCGAAGTAAGAGACATCCTTTTTAATGCCCGCTCTGTAGCAAGAAACAGACACAGCATCTTTGACCTCCTCGCCTCAGACAATCCAGACCTAGTATTTATCACGGAAACCTGGTTCGCCGACGACTTTGCCCCTATTGCCCATGAAGCCTTCCCCCTGGACTACTCCCTCATCCCACTCAACTGACCCTCTAGAGGAGGAGGAGTAGCAATCGTTTTCAAGTCACACTTCTCTGCCTCAATTACCGACAGTCAGACAATCAACACTTCCTGTGAATCGCTTCTCGTCAAACTATCCCTCCCCCGGACGTTCCCCTACAGTGTCCTTATCATCTACAGACCCCCTGGCTATGAAAGACATTTCTCAAGCAACCTCTGTGATTCGAAAGCCACCATCCAAATGAACCATCCCGCCCTCACTCTTCTAGGGGATTTCAATATCTGGCTTGACATTACCACCAACCCCATGACCCACTCACTGGTCGACTACCTAGATGTGCTTAACCTTCGTCTTCACATGAACGGCCCAACTCACTCTAAAGGACACACCCTTGATGCCATCTTTAGCTCCCACAACCAGATACATTTCAAAGCCCCCCTGTACCGATCATCTAGTCTGACCACTTCATTGTGCTTTTCACCATTCGATCACCCGCCACCATCCCCATACCTGAACAAGACCCCCCCCCCCCAATCAACACAAATGCTGGAAATAACTAAAGATCATCCCTGACCTAGCCAAAGCCCTGCTTCAAACTCCTCCCTCAACCATCCCACGTAATGAACCCTTAACCATCGACTCCTTTGACTCTTGGCTCAATATCTCACTAATCCTGCTCACCTGCACTTGCCAATCCTCTGCTCGCTGTGGCCCTTATCCCAGATGGTTTACACCAGAACTGAAGAATGCAAAAGAACTGTATAAATCCCTCGAACGCAAATGGCGGAATGATAAAAACAACCTGAGTAGATCCACCCTGGCGCAGCACCATCGCCACTACAAAGCCGAAATCCGTAAAGCAAAAAAAGTCCACTACAATTCTCGAATTCTCAACTGTAAAAACCTCAGCAAGGAACTCCACAAAATAATTTCTGAATTCACCAAACCAACCTGTACCTCCGCCCAATCCACCTCATCTCAGTCACTCTGCGACTCGCTCTCTCTCCACTTCTACACCACTGCTCTCGACAGAACAACTTCTCTTAACAACAAACTGGCCCTCCTGTCCCCGCCAAGTAATGCATCCGCCCTACCAGTCACCCCCCTGCCTGCCACGGCAACACCAACCCAACCCACCTTTGACTTGTTCACACCAATATCGAGAGACTAAGTTCTCAACCTTCTCTCTGCTCGGAAACCATGTGGCTCACCCCTTAACCTCTGCCCTGCCTCAATCCTCAAAGAAATATTGAGGCTCACAAAATTAAAAATGCTGTACCCCAGAAACTTTATTGGAACGGCGACAAAGAAGTATGCTATAACCTCCTAAAGCAGACTCTATGCCAGAACCCACTCCTGAAGGTAGTCTTCTTCTCAAAGAAATGTGTGTTATAGATGGACGCCTCCCTTACAGGGTTAGGAGCTGTCCTGTCCCAAATTTGCGATGGTCTTGAACATCCCATACTATATACCAGTGGTAAGTTGTTCCCATGTGAAAAAGATGACTCTGTGGTGGAACTAGAGGCCCTAACAATCAAGTGGGCCATTATCCATGTTAGGTACTACCTATTGGGACGAAAGTTCACACTTGTTATAGCCCACTAACCCCTAGTTTGGATTAGCCAATGCAAAGAGTCCAACCCTCGGGTCATGCAATGGTTTCTAGACCTACAACCCTATTGTTTCACAGTGGAACACTGGACGGGAAAAGACTAGGGAAATGTGTATTTTCTTTCCCATTTTCCCCTGTGAACAAATATGGCTACAGTTAGGCTCACAAAATGAAGTGGGAGCAAAATGGCACTCCAGCAATTTAAAAGGGAGGGAAAGACAAAGTTATCAGCAATTAGGTCAAACCAACAGGTAAGTATTCTGAGCAGTTGAACAAGAGAGACTACAGTGAGAAGTTCAGCTAGAAAAGGCTTAGGGCCAAAGTCAATAGGTCAAAAGTCTTTTGCTCAAGATCACACAGTTCAGGGTAGTTTACGGTAAAGTTTGTGGCACAGATTCCGGACGAGGTTGGTTGGTAGAAAAGATAGTTCAAAGAGAAGAGAAGGACAAGCCCTCGGATTGGAGAAAGATTTCAAACACTTTCACCGAGGCTGAGCGAAACGCACAAACGGATTTGCACAGTACCTTAAAACGGAGAGGGGACTGTAGCTGAGGCAGACATTCCTGGTAGTTCCTGCAGGCTCACGGTTCCTGAAGAACTGACGAACTGATCAGAAGTAGGAAGACTGGAGCGTCCTGCCCTACCCAGGGAAGAAACCAGCATCAGCGCCAAACAACGAATAAAAGGTGCGCTCCTTAAAACCCAAGCAGGGTCCGACCTTCCTGGCTATCTGGCCCACTGTAGCTCTGTACAGCGAATTCGACCACAGGAGGGGTCCTGGCTTGTAGTTGGGAGAACGGGTTGGTCCAACCAGCTCAAGGGAAGAAGTTTCCTGGAGGATCTTCTCTGTCATCGGATTTGGAGATTCGGACCTGCAGCAAGGCTTCAGCGGGCGGTTCAGTCGTGGTAGGGGTCCTCTTCTTCCAGTTCCTCGTTAGTTCTTTCGTTCCAGTGGCGACTCTGCTCTTCCAGTCCCAGAGCACTGCTTTTTATGCAGTTTTCACCCATTCATACAGCCTGGCTGTCAATCACACAGCAGGGTGGCTGGCTTGGCAAGGCCAGTCCCCTTAGCCAATCAGACAACAGTGCAACTTGGGTTACTGCAGCAAACCGTGGCAGGGGTCCGAAGATCCCTCTCTCACATCCTGCCTACCTAAACTATCAGGTGCCTTAAGGAGGGCTTCTGTGCAGAAGCCTGCGAAAAGACAGCGAACAAAGGAATCATCCCCGGTTTGGCGCGCAGAGAAAAACACGAGAAAGACTTTAACAAAAAGAAATGGCGAATAAACCCAGCCGGAACCAAAATAAAATGTATTTGGTCAAGCGGGTTTATGTTCAAGGCTAATATAGCCTAAAACATTACCTCGTTATATAAGATAATTGCGGTAGGAAAGTTAGGGTAGATACCACTGCCACCAGCCAAGTCTTAATGTTAAGGGAGCGAAACAAAGCTCCAAGAGGTACAGACAAAAAGGGAAAAGAGTTAACCCTTTCCAATACTCCATGTAGATGGGGGTGTACTGGGTCTGTGGTTTAAAGTGACTATGTAAAGTTAATGGCAACTTTACCTGTTTCTGGGGGACAGTAGTCCGCCCCATAAAAATTGAGTCAGTGGGAAGTCTCAAAGACAACAATGTGTCACTGCACTGAAGGTGCTGTGTAACACACACTAAAAGTGGTGCACATGAAGTAGGTGAGGCTCCAGTGCCCAAGATTACACAAACAGTAGAACTACACATAGCAAAACACTTGTAAGAGTGGGAAAAAGGCTCACACACTTACCAGGTGAAAAAATAAATCCTAGAAATCCAGCAAATCTGCTGGGGGACTCTTTAGGTAAGGGAAATCAACTATTTATGTGAATTCTCCCTAACACCCGGTACAGATCCCAATGCAACCTGGAATTTTTGGGCTTTTCCCGAGTCCTTGTTACATATTCCAGTGGAGCCAGGACCCAGGCCTGGGGGGACCAACCAGATCTTGCTGCTTGCCGAGGAGGCAATATTGTTAAGGGGGAGGTTGTGGGAAGGGGGGGCTTCATTGTTGCTTCGAACCTAAGTGGCTCATGGTAGCCCTCATGGGGGTTTCCTTAACCATGATGTGTGTGAGGAGGGCAGGTATGATATGGGTAGAAAATACTGCAGGTACACTGTACAGAATAAGGAATATACATGTACACGATAAGGAATGTCTTAGCATTGCTTCAAGTGAACTATTATTTAATTTTGAAATGTGTGAAAACCCTCCGCAACTTCCTCCTCCCCAGACGGAGGACTGGTCTGACTCAGACCCCCGGATGCATTGCATTGTTCAGAGCATACTGGCCTGCATTGCCTCTACAAAAGCCGAGGCGCTCTGTCATCTTCCCCACCCTCTGTGTGATGACAGTCAGGGTGGCAGATGTTACAGGTAACTGTTGTCTGTCCTGATCCTTTGCACTTGCTATCCTCCGTGAGGTGCCCTGAACACATACACGGATGGCCTGAAGGTGTTGGACCTGTGTGTCCGCATGGGTCTTCAAGCGCACCTGGTGCTGCTCATAGCGACGGCCTCCTCCATATGGCATCCTGAGATGCTTGGATTAAGGGCTATGCGGTGTGCTGGGGTGTATGCAGCTTGAGCCGTATGACCTGCCATTGCTGTCACTTGGCCACAGTGACATTGCAGCTGGGTGCCCCACTCAGGTGATGAGGGGGTATCGTGGGCCAGGTGGGTGGGTGCGTGCACAATGTCTTCTGTGTGACTGCCAGCCTCTGGCTCCCCTGTCATGACGGCAGTGGCTGGCTGTTGGTGTGGGATTGGGGGCGGGTGGTTGCAGGAGCCATAGCTTCAGCTGTGTCATGATCGCTGCTCTCTGGTGCTGTGTCTGCGCTGGCATGTGCGGCTCGGCTGGGGCCTGTTGTCACAATTCTGCCCATTCCCTTCCCACCGAATGGCGGCACAGGGGTGGTGGCTGTTGGCATGGCCATGGGGTGTAGATGAGCATGCATCTTCTTCCTCCCCCGTCGCCTGTGAACCTGTTGGGTGAACAATGACATGATTTTAGTCATTTTGCATACTTACACATGTGCTACATTGTTGGGGTTCGAGGGGGGCATCCTACATGTGGTCTGAATGGTATGGTTCATTGCAGGCCAATGCATATGGCCACAGCAATGTGGTGCTAGTGTCTGCTGAGGCTGTACACCTCATTGGCATGTGCTCTTTGCCTCTGCGCTGCCAAGGTGGTCTGTATGTACGGGTGTCCTAGGGGGTTCCACTTTGGCACTTGTCCTTTCTCAGAGCACATGGGTGCTGCATATAATTGCAAGTGCTCCCATGCACATTCATACTGCTGTTCATTGGTACCACCACCAAGGGAGGCACGTGGACCTGGCACAATTTGTGGTTGCTGTGCCACAACGGCATAGGGCAGCCTTGCAGACTCGTGCTGGTGTAGCTTGAGTGCCGTATTGGCCAGTGTGTTGTGAGGGGAAGGGTTGGGGGATGCATTCAAACTCATCAGATTTAACTTGGCTGCTGGCTCTAGGGGTTGACACTTCCTTGATCCACTCCATGTGGAGGATGGAGCTGGCCTTTTCCCACGAGGGTCATGTCAAGGGGGTCCACCGTGCTGCCTCCTGTGTCTAATGATTACTGCTTGTGTTTGGACAGGGGGCTCCAGATGCTGCCCTTTAGGTCATTCTACCGCTTCCTGCAGTTTCCGCGTCCTGTGGGATTGTGCCCTCAGCTGTGACGTTGCAGATGCCTAACCAGATGGCTGCATTCCATTGCACTGATGTGTTTAAGGTGCTGGGAGCCATATAGCTCCTCGGCATGGGCCATCACCTTGTCAGCAAGGGCCTGCAGCTCCACCTCACAAAGTGTTTGCTTTCTCAGCCTCTGACCAGGCACCTTCCCCTTGGACATGGTTTCACTCTCTCTCCTGCGGGTCTAGATGGCTACAGGTAGCGGTGGATTCGGAGCAGATCAAGTGTTTCAAAATGACCGTAGCTGTGCTTCCCGTTCCGGCAGTAACGGTAATTCCACCAAATAAGGGCATGGTACTGTGCTGTTCTATTATAATTTATGGTGATGTTCTGTGAGGGTATAGAGCAGTGCTGTGAGGCACTCTGTGAGGGTATAGAGCAGTGCTGTGAGGCACTCTGTGAGGGTATAGAGCAGTGCTGTGAGGCAGTATCTTGTATCGCTGTCAGTCGCTTACCTGTGCCCACACTGTAGTTATGTCCCCAAGACTCTCCATGATCCAAGTTCTCCCTAAACTGTAGCAGGTCATGCCAGTGCCCAGTAGAAGGCCGCCCACCAAGGAGGCCCTCTGCCCCAGGGCATTTGGGCCCTGGTTGCCCTCATGCCAACTTGTGGCACGTGGGTACCAGCACTCTCCAGCCTGTTGTTGCCATCTTCACATGAGTTTTTGAGTTCTCGCGAGAAACAAAGAATTGCTTATTCCTGACACCTCAGGGCCATCCTATTCTCACATCGTGCCCCGCCTCTCAGCACTGGTGACCATGACTAGGTAAAGGGTGAGAGGCGTCCAAACGTGGTAATGAGTTTCAAGGCGTCAGCGAGAAAACGCATGCCAAATTGTGAGTACCTCGCACATAATAGCAATACCTGATAAAGATTTGAGTGCCTTCTATTTGCATTGACCGCCTGATGTATTTAACTTTCCATTTGATACCAATACCTGGAAAAATAATTGTACTACGCAAAACTGTTGGCTTTTCTGTACTTCTCCCTATACGGTTGGTACAACAAGAATGTCACTCTGCCCTTTTATAGCATGCCCTCCGTCACGTCTCGTGCAACGATCATCTTTGAATATTCAATAGTTGTTCAACTGAACCAAACTTTAAAGGTTTAGCACCTCATTAGTAAACAATGGATACCACTTTAGTTACTGATCAGCTCTCTCCTCTTAAGAAGATCTCATTGGTGTCCTCAAATGTGTCTATTGATTTACACTGAAGTCCATTATGATGAACAGTTGGCATGATGATGCACAGATAGGTACCCATGGTATTTGAAGGATATTGTTGACATTTTGTATTTTTACATTGTTTTGTTTTAAATAAAATATGTATTTTTGTAATCGAGGTGTGCTGACATATTAGGCATTATTTGATTAGCCTAAAGTGTGTGTGTGTGTGTGTGTGTGTGTGTGTGTGTGTGTGTTTTTGGGATAGTTAGGGTTGATCTAGCTCATCCCAGAATGATGGATTAATGGAGGCTTTTGGGCCTGCTCTATTAAAGAAGGGTCATGGAATTATTTCATTGAAAATGCAGGTGTCTTGACTTTGCGTTTTACAAGTGGTTGGTGGACCTGTGGCGTCGAGGTACTTCATTATCTTTGTTCTGAGTTTACCTTTTCTAGTGCGTATCAATTAGCAGGGATGATTTAGACAAAACACTGAGGTAATGTGGGTTTTTAGGCTATAGGAAATATTTGTATTAGTTATCTTGCATACTTCTAACGTAAACACAACAGTAATAGATTGTAAGTAATAAACAGACAATTTGGGCTTAACAGAGCCAACAATTAGCCAATGGAGAAAGTATAGGGTCCATATAACTTTCATAAGAATACATACATTTGAGACCAACATTAATAAGATTTGCTTATTGGTTTTTAGTTGACGTTAGTGCTTGCCACTTCTTATATACTATGATAGGTTCTGCATATACACTGTCTCTTAGACTATATGCTTGCCAAAATGGCATCTCGTGTGAGCCTGCGCAGACTCCCACATCTTCCAACACTACCCTGCAGATGAATGTCAGAAAGGGAAGTGGACATGGATCATCTGGACTCGAGAGGAGTATGCCTCGTTCCTCACACATACCCCATGCAGAGGAGGAGGGCGGGTGGAAGGCAACAGCACAATACAACACCTTCAAGGCAGAGGAGAGAACCAAGAAGCAATCCATATCTAGGCTTCCCAGAGTCATCCCACCAACCAGTTGCTTGGGTCTCCTGCAGGTTCAGCCCTACCAATGTTCGATGGTCAGTTGGGCAGACCTCCTGGGAAAGGGAAGCATTGAGGATGATAGCCAGGTACTAGAGTACAGAGAGATGGGCATGGCTGAAGGCAGCAGCAAGGTGTGGTTTAATAGATCAAGCACTGGCAGGCAAAGTCATTCACAGGATCATGGCAGGCTGATGTGATATTAATGATGCAGGGAGGCAGAGGGCCAGGGCCATGCACAGCCTTTACTACTGCTAGAATTACATTGCCAACTTGTGGTAGTGTTCAGCTGTAGGTTCCTGCAAGGATCTGGGAAAACATGTGCATTACATTTTTGGTACATGAAGATGATAAAGATATGTCTCGTGAATGAATCGATGGACTTTGCTATGTCGGGAGGGGTACTGGTCAAGGGCAGGACTCTGGCTCATTCTGTGTCTTAGTAAAGAACCTCAATGATGGAATGTTTTATTAGTTTTGAGACAGCGAGTTCAGAAGCACGGATGTAGAGACTAGGATTGCGGGTGTTGAGGTACGGCGGGGCATTCTACTTTTTATTGCAATCGCTTATTGTAGCAAAATAAATGGATAAACTTTCGGGGAGCACGGAAATTGGGTTCAAAGGGGACTCTAGATTGATATGCGCCACACAAGGATATGGTTAGACCAAGATTGTTAAATATTGTGGACCGTGACATCCTAAAAAAGAGTAGTTGCTTCTGGAGGATGGTTAAACTCACACAGCCTAAGGTGGTGGCTGCACAGACGACGCACCTGAGAACAGATGAGGGGGAGGTTGTCTTCTAAGGATTATCCACTGGGAACAAGGAGCACGCCAAAACAAATGTGCTCATTGTGTCACCTAAAACTGGTGTTTGTCCCCCATACTGGACAGCTCAAAGGTTCTCGCATATATTGTTGTGATAGCTACCCACACAATAAATGTAGGACTGACAGACAGGTGGACACTTGCCCATTGTGGGGGGGGTGGAGGGGGAGTATGCATACTATTCACGTGTAAATACATCTTATTCCAGGGTCGCTGCCATATAGGTTGCAAGAGATGCTGGCAATGAAATTCTCACCCTATCATGGATCCGCAGGATTATGCTGAGCGGATTCCCCTGGAGTAGGGCGAGTAGAATCTCCACAGTAGATCAACGGCAATCATGTGTGTAATCACTAAATGGCATCAATTTGTGGATATTGGCAGTGATTGGGCAACATCTCCATTGGTTCCTAGGGATGTGATGGTAACAGCACACAGGTGCGCACTGAGATTCAACCTAAGGTGCATAGATCAGAAACCACAAAAAGGGGTCTTGTTATGGGAGCTTGGTAACAGACCTATTTACACCCACTCCCTAACAGTAAAACCGAGTGTGTACCACCTCATGAAAACGACACTGTGGTATTTTGAACAGGGAAAGAGAAGTGGATCCTTTTGGCCAATTCAATTTAGTACCTGGCATTGGGACATTTATGTGAACAATTAAGAAGGCAAATGGGATGATATTGTGGAGTCTTTCATACACTTTATTCTTTTGGTCTCTGACACAAACTCCAAACCATCCCTCATCTCCAGAAAAACAAGCTTATCTAGGTTTAAAGTCAATGGTTGAATGTAGTGGCAGCCCGGCCTGTGCTGTTCTCACCATGGGAAGAGATTGTTGCTTTCCCTTTAAATCACAATCCCAGTCTCCTCGATGGTGCTGTTGGTTACATTATTCATGTTTTGGCCAATGCACAAGTCATCAGTTATTACACAGTGGACTGGTGAAGCTGGCGTCCGATTGGTGGCAAACTCCTGCCTTTATCATTTGTGTGTAGAAATTGGGAGTTTCCGTGTGATAATGTAGTCATTTCTGAATAAATATATTGTTAGAACATATACATGTTCTTGATAATATGCATTTAAAATGTTTGTTCACCCAGGCTGGTTTTTCCCCCCTAGTGTTTTGGATGCAAAACATTTCTAAATAAAAACACATTATTCCTGCTGCATGTTACATGTTCCACTAAATGTTCCCATTGAAGCACAACTTCTCTGCCACCTGTTGGAGCGCCTTTCCCCAATAGATGGCACTTCAAAGTCAAATAAATTACTATGTGAGGAGTTACTACTGAGTAGTTTTATGTGTGCTGCCTGTGATTGTGAACATGTTGAAACTAATAATGTGTGTCTCCTTTTATCTTAATAGGTGAAATGCCCCAGAAATGCACCAGTGATTTTGATTCTCTGGACTATCGCAGGGAAAAGCTTCATTGTTAGAATATGCACTTTCCAAGCATGTTAGAAGAGTGAACGTTTGGGGTCCAGTTGCCTTTTCAGAGTATTCAGGAACTGGGATTGCAAAGTCTGTTGATACACGATGGCTTCAATCCATGCAACCACTTTGTGGTAGCATCCAGTAACCAAGTGTGTTCATTCTGTATATCCTGGGGGAATGAGGGATATCTAGCACGACCATGACAATGTGTTATGTGCATTAAGAAAAGCATTTCTCATTTGTGCTCTGAATTTGGGAAAAGGTTAATTGAAAAGGCTCCACCTAAGTCAAGGCACCTGAAAAAATAAACTGGCAAGACACTTTACATGTGCACAAAATGTGGGAACAATTGCCATTTCAAGAACATACATATTGCCCACATGAGGACATAGGCGAAAAACCTTATCAGTGCACTGACTATGAGAATAGTGTCCATTTGCATGATACACTTATCAGCCACCACCAAATGAATAAAGGTGACAAACCTTATGAGTGCACTGAGTGTGGGAAAGGGTTTGCTACAAAGCGAGTGCTTACTGTCCACCAGAGAACACATACAGGTGAGAAGCCTTATGAGTGCAGTGAATGTGGGAAAGGGTTTGCTTGGAAGGGAAAGCTTACTATCCACCAGAGAAAACATACAGGTGAGAAACCACATGAGTGCACTGAGTGTGGGAATGGGTTTGCTACAACGGGAGAGCTTACTAGCCACCTGAGGACACATACAGGTGAGAAACCGTATGTGTGCACTGAATGTGGGAAAGGGTTTGTTCAGAAGCAACAGCTTATTAGTCACCAGAGAACACATACAGGTGAGAAAGCTTATAGGTGCGCTGAATGTGGGAAAAGGTTTGCCTCAAAGGGAGAGCTTACTGTCCACCAGAGAACACATACAGGTGAGAAACCTTATGAGTGCACTGAATGTGGGAAAGGGTTTGCTTGGAAGGCAAAGCTTACTATCCACCAGAGAACACATACAGGTGATATACCTTATGAGTGCACTGAATGTGGGAAAGGGTTTGCTACAAAGAGAGAGCTTATTATCCACCAGAGAACACATACAGGTGAGAAACCTTATGAGTGCACTGAATGTGGGAAAGGGTTTGCTCAGAAAGGACGTCTTACTATCCACAAGAGAACACATACGGGTTAGAAACCTTATGAGTGCCCTGAATGTGGGAAAGGGTTTGCTCAGAAGGAACATCTTACTATCCACCAGAGAACACATACATCGGAGAAACCTTATGAGTGCACTGAATGTGGGAATGGGTTTGCTTCAAAGGGACGTCTTACTATCCACAAGAGAACACATACAGGTGAGAAACCTTACAAGTGCATTGAATGTGGAAAAGGGTTTGCTCAGAAGGGACGTCTTACTATCCACAAGAGAACACATACGGGTGTGAAACCTTATGAGTGCACTGAATGTGGGAATTGGTTTGCTCAGAAGGGAGATCTTACTAGCCACCAGAGAACACATACTGGTGAGAAACCTTATGAGTGTATTGAATGTGGGAAAGGGTTTGCTCGGAAGGGACATCTTATTAAACACCATAGAACACATACAGGTGAGAAACCTTATGAGTGCCCTGAATGTGGGAATCGGTTTGCAACAAAGGAAGTTCTTAATACCCACCAGAGTACACATACAGGTGCGAAACCTTATGAGTGCATTGAATGTGGGAAAGGGTTTGCTAGAAAGGAAGTTCTTACTATCCACCAGAGAACACATACAGGTGAGAAACCTTATGAGTGCATTGAATGTGGGAAAAAGTTTTCGTATAAGGTAAATCTTGTTGACCACCAGAAAACACATACGGGAGAGAAACCTTATTGGTGCACTGAATGTGGAAAATGCTTCAGTCGGAACAGTCACCTTATTAGGCACCAGACAAAACATGCATGCCTTGGTCCATTTCAGTTTAGTGAATGTGGCGAATACTTCAGTACACAGGATGTTCTTATCTGCCATGAGACAGGACATGGAGGTGGAGACATCTCTTCTGCAACTGAAGCTGCTTCTGATAGAAGGAGATGCTTCTACAATGCTACTGAGTTTGGTATAGCTGTCTAATACTGTGAAGAACCTGCCTCCACAGTGGTTCTCGGTTTCCTTTGGCACACAAATGATGACTGATTATGATTGTTGAATCACTGCTGTTTGAAATGCATCCCTTCTAGAATATTCAGAAGGGAGACTGTACCTTCTGTATTTAGGTAACCATCCTATGGAACACTTTGCCTAAGGACCTCATGCAAATTTATGGGCACCAACGTTTTGGAAAAGCTTAAAGAGTCAGTGGTTGAATCAATAACTATAGACTCTCATAGGATATATGAGGTGCCCCTTGGGACCCCGGCAGCTAGGAAGGGCTCTGATCTTAAGTGGAGGTCTCCCCCTATCTCTTGGCTCAGCTAAGGTCTAGCGCCCTCCACATGCAACAGGGAGGCTCCCATCTACTGAAATGGAACCCAGAGGGCATCTTGTCTTTTTCAGTACTGATAGTATGCTCTTGCTACATAGATTCTAAAAGTGGATTTGGAGGGACTCAGAGTGCATTTCCCTTCCCAACTGCATCGCACAGCTCTATCAACGTACATTTCTTACAACTTACTCCCAGGTTCTGTAACACAACCGCCGCAGTTCCTGTTGCATCTCATGCACATATATAGGGATAGAGAAGGTTTTCACAAAACAGAAAGGCTTCCGGGAGAGAGGCATTATATGCATTACATAACAGTGTTCTCAATAAGCATTGCACTGTACCAACGTCTTAGAGCCAAGAATGTAAAAAGGAAGTATTTATTTACACATATTCAAACCCCCTCATGCTCCCTATTTATGGAATGCCCACCTGTTGTTAGAACCCATTAACCTTTAGGTGAGTAAGTGCCATAGAGAAATATTAAGGCAACTCTTAATGCCAACCCTACAGATAAGCGGTGTATTAACCATTTACTCCCCAAGAATTGGCAAACACTCCCTTAAACAAAGTAGCCAAATTCCCTACTGTAACTTTGGAAACAATGGACAAATTGGTGCCAACCTTCCTGCTTTCTCCCACTCGGGTTCATGAATATGTTCATCCCAGTGATGCCAGCCAGGCAGTACCAGTGGATGGTGGTTTACAGGGATTTCTGCTTGATATGTAGAGAAGCTATAAAGTAATGTTTATTTTATTTTATATGAATTGCTAGTCATAAAGAAGTGTGAATTAAAAAGTTGCAATTTCTTTCTACTTAAAAAGAACAAATGACTTGCCTATCTGTAATGTTTTTTCTGATGAATATACCTGCCATAGATTCCTCATCTATGATATCCATAACCTCATGCAGGTGTTCTCCAGAAACTCATCTGCCGATAGGGGGTGCTGCACAAGCTCTATATCGGTCCAACCCTTTTCACACCTTGCACCAAAATGATGTCTGGGCCAGTATAAGTAGCGTTGCTGTGCCCCAGACCTCAGTTCCACCCTCCTTCCCTAGCACTCTTGATGCTGAGGGACTGTAGAACTGATGGTGTACTAGCTTCCCAGAAGAGGGGCAGGTAGGAAGTGCAATGAGGAATCCGTGGCAGGAACATCCATCAGAAGGAGCATTACTGAAAGCAAAGTCATTTTTTCTACTAATGGATTCCTTCCTGCCATGGATTCCTCATCTATGATGGACTCCCAAAGCAGTACGTAATCTGGAGGAGGGAGAAAAGCAAGCACACCACCTAAACCACAAAACCCGGAAGGACTGCCCTATCAAAACGGGCATCCTGACCCGCAAGGGAATCCAAGCAGTAATGCTTAGCGAGCGTGTGCAGAGATGCCCATGTTGCTGCCTGGCAAATGTCCAGGACAGGCGAACCCCCTCTCTGCAGGGCAGAGGTGGCAGCCCCTCCTGGTAGAATGTGCCCAGATACCCTTACCCCACATCCTTCACACCCAGATCATAGCATTCTGAGATGCAGAGAATGATCCACCTGGACAGGGTCTGTTTGGTCACAGCCCTGCCAGCACGAGCACCAGCGTACCCAACAGAAATCTGGTCATCCTTCCTAGCCTCTCGAGTTTGAGAGACATAGAAATTAAGGACCTGTATTGGGTCCAATCAATGAAATCTTTAATCTGCATTGGAAGGGTGAGGTGGAGGGAAGAACACAGGAAGATGGATCTGAGAGATGGAAATCCGAGATCCTTTTTGGCAGAAAAGAGGGTCTCGCTCCCAGTCACCTTCTCCTTGGGAAATAACAAATGCAGAAGTGAAACGACACATGGAGCTCACTCACTCCTCTCGCAGATGTGATGGCAACCTGAAAAATCACCCATAAGGGTGACCAATCTAACAAGAATTAAAGGTCCTAAATGGAGCTCACATAAGAAAAGTTGAAAATAAATGCAAATCCCACACTGCAACTACAGACTGGCAGGGAGGTAACTGGTTACACCAACCCCACAAAAACTGCATAACAATGTTGATTGTAAAAAACAAGCCCTTTTCTAGGGACCTCTTGAACTCAGAAATAGTGGGAAGGTAACCTTCCAAGTGTCAATCTGCAGGCTTGCTTGGGCCAAGGAAAGTATAAAATCCAACACATGAGGCAGAGGACAGGATAAAGGATCCAGGACCCTCTATGGCATCAAAGTGAAAATGTATGCTGCCTGCAGGAATAAATAGATTTTTAGCCAGTCCAGGGCGATCAGGATCAGTGTGGTTTTGAACAGACTGGATCTCCTGAGGGCCAGCAGGATGACTGGGATCGGTGGGCACTCCATAAAGGGGGTCAAAAGTCCACTCGATGGTCAATGCGCCCCCCGATAGCTCCCTACTGAGAAAATTCCCTGCAGTGGAACTGCCTTCTGGTTGAAACTGGACGCAAAGAGGTCCACTTCATGAGTCACCCCCGTAAAGAGAGATCTCCACCAGAACTTCTTGACAGAGCTCCCATTTGTGGTAGGCCGAGGTCTGGCTGCTCAATGCATCTGCTGTGATGTTCTCCCGTGTGGCCTCATGACCCGCTGTCGGGGACACCTAGTTCTCCAGAACTACATTCTCCTTGCTTCTCTGCCCTCTGGAGCATGCTCTGCCGCACCGACTACAGCCGACCAGAGGCCAAAGGAGAACTTCACCATGGCACAAGGTGCATTCTTGGCTTTCACCACTAGGCTGCCTGACACGAACACTTCCTTGCCCCATTAGTCCAGCCTTTTGCTTTACCTGTCCGGTGTAAGGGAGGGAAAAGGTAGAGGTTTTCAGGCTCACTGTAGTGGCCAGTACCACCATGCTTTCAGGTAAGATGTGGGCGGGTCAGAAAGTGCAGGACAGTGCTTCCATCCTAGATCTGTGTCCATTGGGGTCGACGGAGGCAGGTTTCTCCCACGCTTTCAACACTGGTTCCTCTACCACCACGTTGAAGGGCAGCAGTGCCTCTTTGGTGCATCGTCCAGAATTTCGCAGAGTTTGTATTGCACTCTGGACCTGGGCGGCACAGAGGAACCCAGGGTATCGCCCACCTTTGCCATCAGGCACTAAAAAGCAGCTTCAGTTTTACCTGGTGTTGGTGCCGGTAGAATGTCCAACTACAGGGAATTGTCCAGACCGCTTGCCCCTGGCAGGTTAACTGCCAGGTCCAGCATGTCGCCACTCTCATAAAACTCCTCGGGAAGTGTCTGCTCTCTAGAATCCATGGGCTCCAAACCCATGGGATCTCGTTGTAAATGTCATACTTTTTCGACATGAAAGTGTCGATGGGAAGTGGGACATATTCCTACAGGGACCATGGTGCAGTGTCATTGAGGCATCAATGCTCTGAAAAAAGGAACTGAGGTCATGGGGCGTGGCTCCACTACTTATACTGGCCTCAATGTTGTTACTGGTGCAAAACGCATTGAGGCTTTGGACGGACCCGACACAGAGCTGTGCCGAACCCCCTGACTGCATACATTTTTCTAGAGAACTGCTGTGCTAGGATATGGATATCATAGATTAAGAATCTGTGGAAGGAAGGAATCCATTAGAAATGCCTCTACTGGGAATTATATTTCTGCACCCCCATACAGTAATTTTACTTTCAACATCAACTCATAGAGATTCTGGAGACCTCATGTATAATAAAAATGGAGAAGTATATATAAACTTGGCACAACAAATGTGCAAAGACTGTTTTGCAACAGTGAAAACATGGAGAGTGGCAGTCATAAAACTGCAATCTACAATATTACTCCAGAAGTCAGTTTCCAAGAAATGCATTCATCAGAAGGAGTGCCATCCTCGCTGAATGCTGCAGTGTTTTGACTTTGTGTATCATGTTCTACAGCTCTAGTTTCCTTTTCTCCCCAGGACCCCCTGTACTGTATTACACTATTGCCTATCTCTATTGGTGCATTTAGGATTAGTAGATGGTTCCCTAGACTGGGATTGACATGTAGAGGTGCAATTACAAAAGGGAGGGTGCATGCCCACTATTAAAGCACTATCTTATAAGAAATTGGTTTGATGTGAGGGGCCCAGAGGAGATGTCAAGTGTTCTGTTAAATTATGTGGACATGTATTTTAGAAAAGTGACATTTTGTGAATAGAGTCGAAAGAGCCGGTGGGATAGAAATACCCTCTGTGGTGTGAGACGATAAAAGTCGTGCACATTTGGAAATTAAATTGTGTCTTTCTGTCTGAACTGAGAGTTGTTGGTTTAATGATATCAGAGCTGTTCTCTAAATTCCAAGAAGGAATAGTGGACATAAATGTTTACAAAATAAAACTGGTCTTGGATAAACTGAGATGTCTGATGTAAAAGCCTCCAGCGGGATTCATACACTGAGTAAAATGCTGATGAAATGAATATTGAGCTTCAGTCTATATGTCACGAACAACAAACCTAATTTATTACAAGTTGCATCTGGTTGGGGACCTCTACCCCCGGTCTTGAAGCACATGGCTTGACAAGGACACTTCTAAAATATGAGGCGGGGGAGAAACAAACACTTTGAACTGATGGTAGCCATCTCATCTGCCCAGACTTGCTGGCGTCCATGGGATCTCCTATTTCACGTTAATCTATTATGACTACCATTTCAGTACGCATGGCCTCTGGCCACATCCTAGTAATTTCTGAGAACCTGATTGCCACCCATAAACCATTGACCAACTCTGCCCTTAAGCACCACTTGCACCGGGTTTATTACCTGGCCTCAAGACGACCCTACTAGGTGGCCTGACTTCCAATGTCACTGAACGATAAGATATGATATGGCATTAATAATGCGCCTATACACAAGTGTGTCAAGGCGCGATGAGGCAAGGGAGGGGAACAAAGGGAAGAAAGAGACAAGAATCCTACTAGGCCAGGTGACATTGAGATTATGCAAGTGCAGGGGAGGGGAAAAGGGAAAAGTGTGGGTGGGAAGGGCAGGGGGCAGTGCAGTGCATAGGATAACAGTAAAAAATAAATACAATAAATAAAAGTGCGGCCAGCTGGTGACAAGTGCAAGTGCAGACATCAGGGGCAAGTGTGGGAGGGGCTGTAAGGATACAGAAACAGTCCCAGAGAGCAAGGGTTGCCTGGGGGGGGGGGGGCAGTGCAGGTGTGCAACTGTCAGGGAGGGGACATGGGCCCGAGTTCAGAGGGTAGCCAGGTAACCAGTGCAATTTCAGAATCAGCCGGGAGATCAACAGGGGAGAGGAGGAGAGAAAGCAGAAGCAAAGAGGAAGGTCTTGAGGTGCTTCCAGATCCGGAGATGGTTCTCCTCAAGTTTCAAAGAGGCTATTCCAGATGGAGGCCCCAACAAAAGAAAGAGATCGACCACCAACTTGCTGCTTCGAGAAGCGACTGACCATGAGGGAGTTGAAGGCGGATGAGCGAAGAGCTCGAGATGGAAGATATTTAGGAAGATCGAGTTAACGGTATTGAGGCCTCAGGCCCCAGAAAGCCTCGTGGACAATCCAGAGGATCTTGAACTTTATCCTTCGCGCCACTGGAAGCCAGTGCAAGGATTTCAGTCCTGAAGAGTATAACAAACTCCAATGTACTCAGGAAGATTACATCTCCTCTCCACAATAGCACCAAGTCATTAACCCTTGCATCGCTGCAAGTGACCATTGTTCTCACAAATGCCTGAATGCAGTTTGCCCCCTCTCCCCAACCTTCGTACTCTATCAACTAGCATCCCAGGTCACACAGAGTTTATCTCGCCACTACAGGTTTCTGTGGCCTACACCAAATCCAATTATGGGGCAGTATACAGATTCATGCATTCCCTATGTGCCCTTTTTCCCCAACGGTCCCAAACTCTTCGCATATGAAGTTCCGTGCTTCTGATCTTTTAGGTTTTGCATTGCACGCCACACAATTACATTATGTTGACATTGTCTCAGTAGACTTGTCATTATGTTGCTATGTGCGGGTGATTCTAAAATGTATCAAGTATACACAAAATAACACTAATAGTAGCACTCCTTTAATTCCCATTTAATACACTAGATATGTGCCGCTAACATCGTGTCTACCCCAGTCATCAATATGGCATGCACATCGCAAACCCTTCTTCCCTATTGAAACCTTTATCAACCACCCCAACATTTTCCCCTTTAGTTAATTCATTAACCAACACAACACACCAATCGCTTGCACTTCTAAAACATCTTCTTGGGGGAAACAAGACCCTACAAACATCTCTCATACTAGTCCCCCTATGGACATACTTCTCCACTGACCAAACCCAGCTCATCCCCTCCCTTCTACCAGTTCCATAATCTACACGCTGCTCATGCCAATTTGGTGGAGGACATAAGGCTGCTCCTGGAGTCCCAACCAACCCTGGATCCATCTCTGACTCTGAGTACCCATGTGATATGAATTGGCAGTGGTCCTAGCCTTCCTCCTATCCTTGGACAGGCAGCTGCTGTTGGCATTTTAGCAGAACAGCATTGTAAGAGCATCTAACAGGTATAAAAGATAATCAATAAAATTTCAAAAACTGGCATGAGGATCTTTACAGCTATGCTCATCCATAAAGGCACCCAAGCGAAAAGAGAGTCCAACGAAGGGCAATGTGTGATTTCCGCTTCCTTCTGCATGACCCCCCCTTAGATGCTGTAATGCAGCGATTGTCTATGTCAGTCCTATTTTCTGAATCGTTAGGAGACATGAAGGTGCAGCATGTGCTACCAATATCTGGCACACACCCCCCCCCCCTCCATAGCTGTGAGGAGGTCGTAGGTGTACCTGTTTAAAAGAGCCATGAGCCTCAGGGCACACAGTTCTTCTTTTATTGCACTGAAGCTTATTCCAAAGAATTTACAAACCGTAAAAGCTTGTAGCGGGTCACCTAAAGCCACTTTATATTTGCAATTGCTTGAACACCAAGAAAAGAACAGCTCAGTTCTGCTGAATAGTCGCCTCTTAGATGATACTGCTCGGGAATGTTCATCAGAGCTTCTGTAGATGCTGGGGGATATGTAATTTGATCTCTTGTTTTAGTCAAGAATTTCACTCCTCCACATTCAGGCAAAGTCAACAAAGTGTCCATGTCTGGTGATGCAAGAAGCACAGGGGACAAAACAGGCACAGACGTAGCATTAGTGGTTGGGCGGGCAAGTGACAGATGTTCGGAGGGAACAATAAGGACATGCACGTGTAATTTAGCGAGACTGCTCACCCCTTACCAGGCTGGAGGTAATTGTTGATATGCAAACTGTACACAAGGCCAAAACACATCAAGGAGTGCTGATGTACCTCGAGCTAGATCAGTGATGCAAAGCGTGTGGCTGCAATTCCCATTTTTAAAAAAGATGTTTTTATTGTGCATTAGTCACATGCAAGGACTTTTTACACATTCTTAAAACAAAACCAAGCATAAAACAAAAGATAAAACCTAGACAATTGTCCTGTGTAGCAAATGAAATCAAATCCAACTAAATAGGTACACAAAGAAGTTCAAGTTCCAACTTTCAATCACCCAGATATTTTGATCAAATTCTGTTCATTAAGGAATTTGAGTAAAGCAATAGATATGGAATTTTTTCCCAGATGATATCCTGTACCAAAAAGCTTGGGTAATAAGCCATGTGGGGTCATGGACAAATAATGCAAAGTATTTTACTCTCAGGGGGTAGGCGGCAGAGCAGGATATTGACAAATGTCGAGAATCCTGTAACAATCCCTCAGAGCAGCGAGTGCATTCTGCAGCAGAAGGATCTATTTTTTGCCAAATACATTGCATTTTGTTAGTCTTAATCGGATTGAGTTGAAAACGTAATAATTCGACTCTCTAAACTGGATTTGGAAAGCGTCTGATGTACGGGAGGACATATTTACTAGGTTTTTCACAGGGTGTGTATTTTTTAGTGAACTTCAGAATGTTGATTAGTGCTCTATTATGAATCCAATCAGCACGCAGCAAGGCGCGCCTCACCTTATCCGGATTTTCTGACAGTGTCATGGTTACAATCACAGTTGTGAAGAATCATTTTGGCATCATTGCGTAAGGTTGTCCAATAAGAATTCTGATGTGTGAAAAGTTCCCCATGAATATCTGCATACAGAGAGCAGTCTCTGCGAATTAAGATGAGTCTATAAAGAGCGAGAACCTTCCAATGGTAATATGATTGCAGGGAATGAAGACCCAACTCATATCTTAATTTTGCAATTGGTAAAGAAATCGGTAGCAATAAAGAGTTCTTCCATATACGGCCTTCTAGCCGATCCCAATTGATTTGATTGGCACAGGGATTACATTCCATGCCGTTTAACATCGTGGGGAGCATCTTGCCATTGTAGAATCTAATAAGAGGCATTAAAGAGAATCTACAGAAAGAATGAAATAATGTCTTCATCTGACAAGTGAATTGGAAAACCTTACTCTCAGGTTCGATAGTGAGGTCCAGCACAGAATGATTAGCTCAAATCTTAAATCCCAAATACTTAATGTGCTTCTCCATCGAGATTGTCTGGTGAATTGATGACCAGGGTAACTTGGGTGTCTTATTACGAGCTTTGTCAAACACAAGTATGGCAGATTTGTTTGGATTAACACCAAGCTCGTTTTTAGTTGCTTACTCCTCGAGTGCATTAAGAAGATGTTGCAGCCATACAGGAGCATTATCAATGAGGGCAATATCATCGGCATATGCCAAGAAATGGATTTTCCATTTGACTATGATTGGGAACACAAAGGTGAAGTTTTGTAGAAAAGAAGCCAGATCAGATAGGTATAGATTGAAAAGAAGAAGAGCAGCCAAAAGACAGCCTTGCCTTACCCCTATTGCTATGGGGATAGAGGAAGATAAATCGACCCATTTTGATTTAGTCAGATCTTAATTGTGGTGTTCTCATGAAGGGCGCTTATGATTTGCAATAGGTCCTTAGGAATGTCCCAAGATCGTGATTTTTGCCCAAATTTTGACCTATTGACCAGATCAAAGGCTTTCAATAAATCAGTGCGATGTATGTTGGTTGTGCATTTTTCTTTTGGCACTGAGCCTTTAAGGTATTAGTTATTGCACCATTAAGCAGTGTGGAGAGGCCTTTGAGAAAACCGACTTGGTGTTTAGACAATATTCAGGCAATTGGTCGCTAGTTTGCAGGAACTGTTCTAAGGCCTTCTTATAGATAGGGATAATTATAGCTTGTTTCCAAGAAGTCAGGAATTGCTGGGTCTCAACTATCTGTCTAAAAAGATGACTAAGTATGACTGCCCAAATGGTTGGATGGCTCGAAAGATGACATTTGTGAGTCCATTGGGACGTGCAGTGCGGGATTCAGATGAATGAATAATTATGCTCCTTATGTCTTCTTCTACAATCTTTAAGGACCACAGTGTTTTATGCTCATGGGTGATTTCAGAGGAGGAATCTGTTTGTGTGATACGTGAAATACGACTTCCACGTATATGAAGAAATGATTGTTGTTTGGCATGAACGTTGGGGCTCATTTTTAGTATTAATCAGAGCCCAGAAATTTCTTGCATGCATGGGCAAAAGAGAAGTTAACATATGTTGCCCATCTTTGATATTACGTAATATTCTGTGGCCACGTGACCAATGTTTGTAGTAGTTAGAACATTTAGACTGCTCAGAAAAGTACAATAATTTTATCATGCTGTGCAATTTCTAGGTCACACAGATTCTTTTCAAACCTTTTTTCATATGGGTCATTTCATCAAATGAAGCCAGAGAATAAAAAATACTATCAGCCTACCAGTCCCATGGTTGGGGCAGTGATTAAGAAGGGGTGTGAGCACTCTGACTCTCAACCTACTCATCCCAGTGGAAAGAACACAATCCAAGAGAGTGGTCAGCATTTCAAACCTCAGCCCACTCATCCTAGTGGAAATATCAGGGTGGTCAACACTCTCGCACTCAGCCTACTCATCCTAGTGGAGAGATCTGGGTGGTCAACACTCTGGGATTCAGCCTACTTGTCCCAATGGAAAGAACAAGTTCCAAGAGAGTGGTCAGCGCTCTGGGACTCAGCCCACATGTCCTAGTGGAAAGATCAGAGTGGTCAATGGGTGGGCAACACTCTGGGACTCAGCCTACTCGTCCCAGTAGAAAGAACAACTTCCAAGAGAGTGGTCAGAGCTCTGGGACTCTGCATACTCGTTCCAGTGAAAGGGTTGAAATTCAGAAAGCCATAAAGACTCTGCGACTCACCCTACTCGTCCCAGTAGAAAGTCTGATAACTGAGAGAGTGATAAATGGTTGGGGAATCAGTCTATTCATCACACTAATAAGAAAGAAAGCCAAGAAAGACATAGGTGTTGGGAATTAAAATAAGAAGAGAAGGAGAGAAAAAGAGAACCCCTTTTATCTACCGTAATAGTCCCGAGCAGAAAAAAAGTGGAGAAAAGAAAATCTAAATGAAATCGGGTCTTCTGTTGTGAACTCAAGAACCAAAAGAATAAAGAGAAGAACGATTCAATATCTGTAAGGACATTGGATACACAGAGGTTTTCAGAGACACAGTGAAAAGATTGCAAGAAGGATTACAAATACTAAAACCTGGAGGAGAAGAGGTTCATCAACAGACTTAGAAGGGAGCCAACGGTGTGGGGAAATCCCCTAAAGGAACTAAACCGACTGGCTCTAATGATAGCAGAAAATGATCTCAAGATTCTAAACTGAGCCTGAGGAAGCCTATCCAGGAGAAGCGAGTCATTCTCCAGCACTTTATTTTATTCTATCTTAGTGGTAGGGTCAGGATAGATTAGTTTTCTTGGATGGAGGACAGACTATTTATTTGGTCTTTCACCAGACGACAAGCACACGAGTGAATTTTGGTTAGTTCGGGAAACCCATAGATTTGGTTAGTTAGGGAAACCCATAGATTAGGGATAGGTTTTGAATAAACCCTTGGTATGGATCAAGCATACTAGTCTGCCTCCTTCTTCTGACCTACCACACAAGGCAAGCTCAGCCCTATCAAGGCAACCTTAGCCCTATCAAGACAAGCCCAACCATATTATGGCAGTCTATCCCTATCAAGGCAGTCCCAGCCCAATCAAGGTGAGCCAAGCTCATTCAAGGTGTGTCCACTGCTATTAAGCCAAGCCCAGCATTATCCAGGTGAGCCTAGCATTACTAAGGTAAGCCCAGCCATATCAAGGCAAGCCTAGCCATATAAAGGCGAGCCCAGCCCTGTCAAGGTAGGCCCAGCCATATCAAGCAAAGCCTAGCCATATAAAGGTGAGCCCATCCCTATTAAGGCAAGGTCTGCTCTATTATGGCATGTCAAGTCATATCAAGGCAAGGCCAACCCTATCAATCTCAGCCAAGCCCTATCAAGGTGAGTCGTCCCCTATTAAGTCAAGCCAATCCGTACATCCCTTCCACAAAAGCACAGCCCTATCAAGGGAAGCCCAGCCCTATCAATGGCAGCTCAGACCTATGAAAGCAAGCCCGATCTTATTTATGCAATCCAAGCTCATCCCTTTCAATAGAAGCACAGCCCAATCAGGGCAAGCCCATCCCTCCATCCCTAACAATGCAAGCCCAGCCCCAGTAAGTCAAGCTGAGTCCTATTAAGTCAAGCTTGGTTCTATTAAGTCATGCTCAGCCCTATCAATGAAATCCCAGCGTTATCAAGGCAGGTTCAGCCTTACCAAGGCAAGCTTAGCCCTATTAAGGCAAGCTCAGCCCTATAATTCAAGTCCAGCCCTAACAAGGCACAACCAGTCCTATTAAGTCAAGGGCAGCCCTATTAAGGGAAGTTTAGGCCTGTTAATGCAAGCTAAGACAAATTAAGGCATGCCCAACCCTACCAAGGCAAGCCTTGGCCTACCAATGGCACCTATTTTCCATCCAAAAGTATTTTTTGTGTCCTCCACAAGTGGAAAATGCCGGCCCTTCTTGAAATCTTCAGCACGTCACGTATTCAGCAATTGTGGAAGTTCTTGACGGAGAAGTAAAGTAACTGAAATAATTTATCACATATTGACTGGTCAATTCCTTGGCATTCTCTGTTTCTCTTAAAGATGAAAGGCATTTTCAGGGAAAATAATGAATGTGTTTCCTATCCCAGGAGCGCACAGTATTTAAAAATGCTCTGGGCCAGAGATGGACCCCACTGGAACCATCCCAGTCCACCTGTTCTGGTGAGGGTTCTGGTGAGGCAGAGATGGACCCACTGGAACCATCCCAGTCCACCTGTTCTGGTGAGGCAGAGAAGGACCCACTGGAACCATCCCAGTCCACTTGTTCTGGTGAGGCACTGATGGACCCACTGGAACCATCCCAGTCCAACTGTTCTGGTGAGGCAGAGATGGACCCACTGGAACCATCCCAGTCCGCTTGTTCTGGTGAGGCAGAGATGGACCCACTGGACCCATCCCAGTCCGCCTGTTCTGGTGAGGCAGAGATGGACCCTCTGGAACCATCCCAGTCCGCCTGTTCTGGTGAGGCAGAGATGGACCCACTGGAACCATCCCAGTCCGCCTGTTCTGGTGAGGCAGAGATGGACCCACTGGAACCATCCCAGTCCGCCTGTTCTGGTGAGGCAGAGATGGACCCACTGGACCCATCCGAGTCCGCCTGTTCTGGTGAGGCAGAGATGGACCCACTGGAACCATCCCAGTCCGCCTGTTCTGGTGAGGCACTGATGGACCCACTGGAACCATCCCAGTCCGCCTGTTCTGATGAGGCAGAGATGGACCCACTGGAACCATCCCAGTCTGCCTGTTCTGGTGAGGCACTGATGGACCCACTGGAACCATCCCAGTCCGCCTGTTCTGGTGAGGCAGAGATGGACCCCACTGGAACCATCCCAGTCCACCTGTTCTGCTGAGGCACTGATGGACCCACTGGAACCATCTCAGTCCACCTGTTCTTGTGAAGCACTGATGGACCTACTGGAACCATCCCAGTCCACCTGTTCTGGTGAGGCAGAGATGGACCCACTGGAACCATCCCAGTCCACCTGTCTGGTGAGGCACTGATGGACCCACTGGAACCATCCCAGTCCGCCTGTTCTGGTGAGGCACTGATGGACCCCACTGGAACCATCCCAGTCCGCCTGTTCTGGTGAGGCACTGATGGACCCCACTGGAACCATCCCAGTCCGCCTGTTCTGGTGAGGCAGAGATGGACCCCACTGGAACCATCCCAGTCCACCTGTTCTGGTGAGGCACTGATGGACCCACTGGAACCATCCCAGTCCACCTGTTCTTGTGAAGCACTGATGGACCCACTGGAACCATCCCAGTCCACCTGTTCTGGTGAGGGTTCTGGTGAGGCAGAGATGGACCCACTGGAACCATCCCAGTCCACCTGTTCTGGTGAGGCACAGATCAACCTGCAAATAACAAGGATCTTAATTCAGGGGATGGGTCACGATCTCAAATAAGGCAACGTACACCAGATGGGAGTTCTGGTGCCCTTACGGGCTTTCATATAAAACACGCCACTTCCCATCTTTCCTTCCCCATGTGAGTATGTCCGTTTTGTAAGAGGATTCAATTCAACACTACAGCTAAGTCAATACCTAGTCTGGGATACTGAATGGAAACCCTTATTGATATATCTTTACGTCCAGTTCATGCATTCTGGATGACTACCCCTATATAACACCCTCCCTGGGAATCCCCCTGACCCCACTGAGCCAAGAAGTAGTTCTGTTTTGCAAGTTAAAAGGTTTATTTGAGAATTTAAACAATATAGATATATATCACACTTTATAATAAATTAATAATTGGATATCACACTTAATATGAGCAGTAATCAATAATGGATAGTCTGGCACTAGCACACTTGTGAATAGGAACAGAAGAATAAGGTGGTAGGGAATGCTTTATATAAGTTCAGATGGATGTAATGTTGAATGAAAAATGCAATACAGAAAATACTCAATATGATTTCAACAAAACAATGTAATCACTTTTCTCTGGCAATCCCCTCCCCCCTTTATGCAATGCAAGGAAATGGAAGGAAGGCACACAGTTCTCAGAAATGCAATCAAATGTAATCCCGTTCACCCCAGCAAGCTTAGACTACAGAAGTTAGAAACACAGGCCCAAAATGCTTTTATATGTGCTGGCAATGAAGTGAAAAATATGCTAAAATGCTTTTAATTCCCTCTAGAGGTTCAGGGTGAGTGGTATCAAGTTAATATTAGTCCAGGCTCACTTTAGCAAGGATCTAGGAGTAACTAGCAGGTTAAATGAATTTTTGGCAACTGAAAGCAAGAAAACTGCTGTTTTCACACGTTGAGAAATGTTCAAATCGTGGCAAATTCACGAGTGCGTTTTCCGCGATTACAGAGGAACTACAAGGACTAGCACTATTGTTTCGGGGTGATAGGACAGCCTAGGATCTCAGCTTCCAGATGTAAGTTACTGCAAGTCTCTAGGACAAACGGTTACAGAGATATGAGCAATTAAATAAAGGTAGTTTTTCAGATTTGGAATGTTAAAATTCAAAGTGACAAGTGCAGCTTGCAACTAGAAAATGACAGGTGACAGCTTTACAAATGACAGGTGACAGCTTTACAAATGACAGGTGACAGTTAGGAGGCAGTTCTACTTAGATTAAAATAGCTTGAATTATATTATTTTAACTAAGAGATTGGTTCTGCACAGTCTGCTAGGTACTCACACTATATTCTTGAATTAAATGGGCCTCGCCACGGATCTGGTCAGGTTTTAGACTGGACTCTGGTCTGGTCTCTGCACTTCACAGTGATCTGGGTCAGCCCTCTGGTTCTGCTAACAGTGGTCTCGGTCAGCTCTGCTCTGCCTCTGGATATTGATAGATTTGAAGTCTGGATCTCTGGATGTGGATAGATTGAAGTCTCTATGTTGGCTCTCTGAAGGTTGATGGAGGTAAAGTATGGATTTTCCCGGCAGAGCGTCCCGCAGCAAATGGATTTGAATGTCCCTATCTGTCCTGTCTGTCTGCTTTTATGTATTTTGAAAGTGGGTGTGTGTGCAGCATCACTAAGCTCTACCCCTCTCCACTTGTCATTGGCCACTTCATCCTCTTCCACTTGATTGGGGGAATGAAAAGAAGTGTCATCATGATGAGGTCTGTTTATGATACAGAGAACCCACCCCTTTCAACTTACACACAATCTATATTTTGACCCAAAAGACATATTTGCACAGGTACACATTTGTTTAAAATTACATGCACCCATCATGCATTACAGGAGGTATACCATGTCCAAATCTGCTCTTCCTGGGAGCTTGCATTCAGAAATGGCGACATTTGCACTTTTTAACTGGTTTCGCAATATCGGACATTACCCCAAATTTACACATATGTGCGCAAGGAGTATGGACATTAATTGATGAAGTGCCAGATTTTTAACATGCATACATTTTAAGTAATACCCTCTTAACTGCTAGTTTGCCCCCAGATCATGCCACCGGTTCTAAAAACCTCTTAAAATGTGGGCAGAAAAATCACAAGAATTATGGTATCATTTAAATAATTAAGACAAGTCCGTACTATGAGTTATTCATCTTTTTCTAAAACCATATTCTGGCTACAGGGGTGTGGTTTCCCCCCAGCACAAAGTTGAATTTCTGGTTTTTCCAGTTCTGCCAAGCCAGCTTGCTCTCACAGGCAGTGCTCCTCCCCTTTACTTCCAGGAGGAAGCCACTTTTTACGGTCCCCATAATAAAACATTTGCCTGAGTCAGGACAGGGCTTTGTTCAATTTCCTGCAGAGCCCAGGTAATTCAATCAGGGAAGTGTCATATCCCTTTTGGCGGGAGCAGCAAAAGGCAGATAGGCCTGGGAACACAGCTGTTGTGCAAGTCTCAACTCCTGTCAGGGGTAGCTGGTGGGCAGAATTCAGTTCCTTAAGCCAGGCCCCAGCTAATGTCACTTTTGTTCCCCAGTTTAAGTCAAGACAATTTTTTACATATGCACCTAGGATGCAGATTCTAAGTTTAAAACTATGACATTTAAACAATTGCAACCTATGTGACACTCAAAAGTAGGTCACTCATTCCTTTTAAACATTTAGGTTTTTAGTGTCTTTCAGTCCAAATTTACTTAAACTGCTGAAATCCACAGCTCAGCCAGTCTTGTTATAAACCTTCAAGTCACTTCAGAATATAACTTTAGATTGTATCCACCTCTCAGTAAGTCTTTCTTTGGCTTGCCTTGGGTTCATTTATTCAGTTTTAAACAAAATCTGGTGGTTTTAAAACGCCGGCTTTCTGATAGTGGTGAGTACTGGTACTGCACCCCTTTTTGGGATTTAAGAAAATGAATTCCCCACAATTCTAGGTTGCTTTTGGCAATCAGCATTGCCATTCCCAATGGTTTCAGACTACTTTGTGGGTAGTCCAATGGTGGTTTTAGGCAGTGCCCTTCTGTGCCCATAACATCGGCAAAAATGAGTGGCAGCCTATTCTTCATGCATTTCCCTGTGCATTTTCTGGGAAGCTCTGGCCATCATGATGTTTTCCATGTCAGTACTGCACAGTTTTGAGGTAGGGCTTGGATGCATGGATAAAAACATCCCACAGTTTCATTTAACCATTCAACTCGCTAGAAGATGGCATGTGAATCAGCCCTCCAACATATGAATTTTGACCAGGTACCTAATTATACATACCCTGGGTCTCACACCACCATGCCAACCCTTCCATTAGCCCCTTGCCAACATTTCATGCATTTCCCCTCAAACCTGGCAGCTGCAGACTACCATCACTTACATTTAAATCCCAGTCTTCCTCTCAGTCTGTATTAGTCAGTCTCATAACATAACAGCTCAATAGTGCGCAGTACCTTCTTGCGGCAGCATCCGTGCTGCGGTGCCTCTGAGGTTTATCTCCAACCCCCGCTGTGGGTGACTGTCACGGGGCACTTGTCTGCACTTCCTGGGCTTTGGGACCCCTGTGCCCACAGAGTACTTTGGGAGCCCTGAGTCCCATATAGGCCTCTGGAGCCCTGATTTCCTCCATAGTGGTGGTTGTGTTGCTTCAAGGGCTTTGAAAGCCCCTCAGTCTGCTTCCCTCTGTGTTGGTGGCTTTAAACTGTTGCTTCCAGGGCTATGAAAGCCCCTCATTCTGCCTTCCACCGTGGTGGTGGTGTTTGTTCCAGGGCTTTGAAAGCCCCTCATTCTTCTCCCCTCCGTGGTGGTGGTGGTGGTGTTTCTTCTAGGGCTTTGAAAGCACCTCATTCTACTTTCCTCCATGGTGTGGTTTTAAACTGTTGTTTCCAGGGGTTTGAAAGCCCCTCATTCTGCGTCCCTCTGTGGTGGTGGTTTTAAAACTGAAGGGGCTTGAGGTGCCCCTTCCTTCCTGTGGTGGCACCCTGCCACTTAATGCTGGCAGGGACGTTGCTTTCAGGCTCCTGGCACCCAAGCACGACCCGTCGGGAGGAAACCATGCTGCCATTTTTTCACTCGGGCCACACAGCACACGTGGCCCAGGGCTTTCACCTTCTCTGGTGTGCCCGGATTGGCCACCGTGTAGACCATTCCCCTCAGGCCACGCTGCGGGTCAGTTCACAGGGACCCGAGGCGCCAGACTGGGGCATTATCTTCACCCACGGCCCCAGGCACAGGCGTTACTCTTCACCCAGGGCGCACCGCACACGCGGCCCAGGGCTTTCCCCTTCTGTGTGCTGGCCTGGCCAGCAGTCCAGCTCTACCCCTTCAGGAGGCCCAGGGGTAGGGGTGCTCAAGGCTTTGATCCCCCAGGGAGTACAGCTCTTTGCTTTCTTTCTGTCCTTTTTACATTCGCCTTTGGTTTCTCTGCCTTTCAACTGTCACCTTCTAACGGTTCTTCCCTCTTCAAGAAATTCTAGTCCATGTCTCTGTCTGTTGGCACGGGAGGCCTGCCCATTGTCCCTCAACTTCAAGGTTCCATGTGTCTCCCCTGGTGGGGAATGTGGTACAGTCAGGTAAATTCATGTTACGCACATACACGTTTAATAAAAGCTTTAAAACTCCTTCTTGTGGCTTGTCTTTTCTTATATATTTATTTATGTATTTTTCCATAACCCCCTATCTGTAAGGGCCCCATTTGGGCCAGGGGTTACATTTATCTCATTTTTGCATTATTTTTAAATCCTTTTAAAGGAACACAAAATGAAAATGTAATTTGTCAAATTACATACATAGACACTGTTTAATACACTGCAGCACTCGTGCTCCATGTCAGGGGTGGGCCGCTCATCCAGCCCTGGTTTTATTTGCATTCTAATTTTCAGGTTATCTGTACATGTTCTCCTCACTGCTTACTCCATGAGCCACCTGGGAATGTTTACAAGTGGGGTCTGTTTCCCCAATTGAATGGATCTTCTGATGACGCCCAAAATCCCACCTCAGAGACTTTTCTAATGTTCATACAAGTCACAGCTTGGAGGGGAACTTGTCTTCCATTTCATACGCTATAACAATGTCTGACTAGGAGTGATTGTCTGATAGCGGCATAGAGCAGACCTCTGAGCATAGTTTTTCTTGCACTTTGTGCTCTGGTTCAGTTGCTCGCCAATGTGGACCACCATTTGATGTTTGTACAGGTCAGAGCCCAGAGTGAAGCTTTGCATGCATGTTGTATGCTGGTTCGCATCAGTATGCAGTATGTTGTGCCTGTACAGATGAGAACAGGGACTGAAGCCTTTCTTGCACTGGTATGGTTTCAACCATGTATACAGCATCTGATGTGATAACAGCCGAGAGCTCGCAGTGCAGCTTCCCTCACCCTTCGTACACTGTGACAGTCAGTGTCCAGTATGCAGCTTTTGAATCCTGGATAGATTAGAGCTGCAATTGAAGCTTTTCCTGCACTTTGTGTAGTGGTATTGCCTCGCCCCAGTATGGATCCTCTGATGTAATAACAGATTTGAGCTCCGAGTGAAATTGTTCTCACACACTGTGCACTGGTGTGGTTCTCCCTCCCCCTGTGTGCAACATATGAGTCCTGGACAGACAGGAGCTCTGAGTGAAGGTTTATTCGCACTCCTGTTGGGGCAGACCCCTAATTGCCACAGTCAAAACTGGGTTCACCATCTGAGAAACAAGTGCACGTTTTGTGCGTAAAGCAAGGTTTATTGTACAAATATCCAGGGCGCACTTAGATGGTACTGTAGGACCAAACTAACCCAAGTGTGAACAAACTACATCAATTGATGCATTTGTATAGATTTTAGCAACAGTTGAAACACTCCAAGATAATTTATGACCACCCACCCCACAAACATGATTGGACAAGACATTTACAAAGAATTACCATCTTTTGCCCAATTAATTCTTTCTCATCGATCATTGACAATCATTACTTCCATCTTCTAATCGTGTCCAAAGTCTGCCTTTACTGGGGATTAGTCCGTGGTAGGTTGTGACATCATGGCACAATGAAACATTCACATACAACATTATTCATTATTTGGTAAGAACAGGCCTAGAGCCCTTTAACCTTAAGTGTGGTTGCACATGGTTCACTCGGATATCTTAGCAATACGAGGAAGGGCTCAACAAATGGGTTCTCTTTGAACTACTGATTGCGATCTCATCTGCCCCATCATCCCTGTTCCTCTTTAGACATTCTAATTTATGCAACTAATACTCCAACATGTACACCCGCTAGTCTCACCCTGAGAAAACAATTGAACACCAGACACCCGGGCCTCAGGCTCTATCTTTATTGCTGGCCCAAACATATGTTCAAACTCCTCTGCATGACTTCAATGCAATGGGCAAGATTGCATCTTTTACTTGCGGAACTGTTAAGCCATAAACCATTACGTCCTGCTTGATGGTTGACCTTCTAATGGATTACTTATTCTTCCTCCGTCAACCCCCAAGCAGAAGAAATTCAGCTGTGAGTCTTCATCCGAACTCCCCAGTCCTTCAGGGAACTGGGGACTTCCTTCACACTGACCGCAAGTGTAGTACATTGTAATGCAGTACCAGTTACAGCCGCTGCTCGGGATTATCAGTTCTAAGAGGAATCACTGCTGCTGCCTAGAAATGCACAAAATGTCTTCATGCAAGACCCGGTCCTGCCCGGGCCACATAGCAATAATTACCAGCACCTGACACGGCAGGATGGCTCCCTTATGAAACCGAAACCCAGTATGCGCACATGCTGCATGCGCATGTTCTTATCACAGCATTAAGGGAATTGTAGTTTCTCGCCACCAGAACATTCTGGGCCCCAACTCAAGACACATTCAGGGCTTGTTAGCCTGTGCTTGGTGGCTCTGGCCACAAGAGACCCTAGATGTGGCCCCAAGTGCCCCTATCTGCTTAAAAACTGACCAAAATTAGATGTTCCTCAGGGGATATGAGAAAGGGCACATAAAGGGTAGAGGAACTGCGCACACCTCGCCAGGCTGGAGGCAACTGCCTGTATGCGTTTTGTCCACAGGTCTAGAAGTTATTTGGAAGAGCAGCCACATGTCCAGACATATCTGCAATGAACAGCAAGCAGCTGCAGTTCTCATTTGTGCCAACAGGCACTGTGGTATCACCCTTAAAACATGATCCCGTTGGGCTGTGGGTGGTAAATCGAGCACAACCTTTGCTTGATTCCTTTGAGCAAAGTCATTTCTACGAACAAAACATTAAAAAAGTGGGTTCCATTGTTGGATTTGAAGACCTCACAAATTCCCCACTACGGAAACACCTCTCTGACCAGAAATCTCACTGCCGATTTAGCATCAGCATGTACACAGGGACCCACCTCCAGACTCCAGGAGAATGGACAAGCTACCATGATTAAATATCTGAAATGACTGCACCTCATTATCATGTCCACAATATTGATTTGGAGCTCTTTGAATGGACCGGAGGGCCTGGGCAAGGCCCCCCGTCTTTGACCCCATGGTATTTCTGGGATTGAATTCCTTCCACACTACACAATTCCTTATGAATCTAATTACCAGTTCTTGTAAGTTAGGGATAAACCAGTCCTCCTGGATCGCTACTGTGATTTGTTGTAGAGAAGTATGCAATGGGTAGTGCAGAGCCAAAAGAGGCAGCTCTACAGGCATTACTACCTTCCCTGTCACCTCCTGTTTCCACAGCAAATCTGTGGGTGAGAGAACACATCTTTCCTTTTTCCAGAGCTCCTGTTCTTATATAGGTGCTTTCTCTTACATTTCTATAATCTAAAGCACCAGACTGCAGTATATGGGGCTGATAACCGAATGTGTTGGGACACAGGTTCCATGAACTGGAAAAGGTAAATATGCTGCTTCCTTCACAGCCTTGTCTGTGGCATCATTCCCAAGAGCTATTGAAGTAGTGTGGTTAGTATGGGCTGTGTATTTAACTAAACCTATCTCTACTGGCAAAGTTATTGCTTCAATTAATCGGGATAGCAGCGCAGCATGCTGGACAGAGAAGGTGTCACGCCTCCTAAATCATCTTCTCTGCAATCTTGGTAACCGAGAATGGACAGTGGATGTGACATACTCAGAGTCAGGATAAACTGTGACTGCCTTCCCCTTACTAATTCCTAGTGCTTCTATGATTGCCACTAATTCCGTCGCTTGCATAGAGTATGAGAAGGCAACCAGCTCTTCAATCTGGCCATGTGTTCCCCATCCACAAGACCCATGACAGCTGCACCCGTAAGCCTCTCACCCATCTCCTGATTGATGGGTGAAGACCCAGCAACAAAAATCAACTCAATCCCCTCCAGGGAATCCTCTTTCACATTCACCCTCTCTTCCTCTTCTCCCTCATACATGGCACAACCATGAACAATGTCTTCAGGCTGCAGTGGCTCGGCTACAAATGTTGCAGGATTCAGGATGAATGGCTGCATTTGACAAATGACCTCATATCCTGAAACACGTTAAAGACGTTAACGTGGACTTAGACTTTTCAAAAATCACAAAAACTGCATGTTCCACGTACAATGTCACCAGCAACTATAGTTATGGTTGAAGACATTGAATTGCAAAACCCGCCGCTGCTTCGAGCTTGCTCACAAGCAAACTGTCCCTGCATTACTGGATCTAGGAGCAGTTGTCGAAGTGTACGAAAAGAAGTAGTGGAACTATGTTCCCTACTGGCCTGCATCGCTTCACACAGATCCCATCGCCGTGCCACCTCCCATGCACAATAAAATTAAACCAACACCTGTGCCTGCTCTTTAAGGAAACGTCCTGTGCAGTGCACTGAAAGTGCAAGTTTCAACTTCTTCCTACACTTTTATTTTAAAACGAAACTGTTCCAGAATGGTTTCCTTTTAAAATAAAAGTATAGGAACGGTAAAACTTAATTAAAAGAAGTAGAGGAGCACCGCTCCTGATCGCTCCCGCCCACTCCCGCCCACTTCGACCACTGTCTAGGAGTCCACTGTAGTATGCTAAAGGTTTGTGGCTTAGCAATGTTTGCTGGGCCAGGACCACTGTCATCACCTGCCTGTTCAAATTGAAAACAGATGAAATGGCTTCTTGTAATTCAGGGTCACTAAAACCAGAGCATTTCTGATTGCAGCCTTGAGTTCCCACAAACAAGTCCCCGTTCCTTCAGACCACTCGATCGGACCATTCCTTTTTTTTGTATAATGTATGGTTCATTTCAAACCTTTCATACATTAGCCACACACTTTAAACTATTTTCATCATCTTCACAACCAAGAATTTCAAAGTTACTATTCTTTAACATCCTCCAAAATAATGATACATCCTTTTTCAAACAAACAATCCATTAAAAAAAAGAAGAAGCAAAAACACGGACACAGGGGTGATTACAAAACCAGCCTACGGATATCCTAAAGCAGATGCCGCAGTTCCTTCAGCCAGTCCCTCTCAATGGAGGATCTGCAGCTCCTCTTCCACAAATTTCATTACCCAGATTTAGTTGATTTATTCTCCCCTATTAAAAACATAATCCACCATTCCTTAGGTGACAATGGGGGTCATTCCGAGATTGGAGGTAGCCATGGCGCTATTAGAGCCATGGCTGCCTCCAATACCGGTACTGACTCTGACGTGGTTCGATGGGGACTTACCGGTGTAGTCCGACCTTTGCGGGACCGGTAAGTCCCAATTGAAAAAGCCATTCCCCATTCCCATTTGAGCCCCCATAGGGCTCAATGGGAATGGGGAAGGCGCTAATAACGGTACCGTAAATTACGGTACCGTTATTAGCTCTGAAGTCTCTTAGCGGGTCCTGTCCTTAATGCCTGGTCAGACCAGGCGTTAAGGACGGGACCCGCAAAGGGACCTTGGAAAAGGGCGCAAAGGGATTACCGGCACCGGTCTCCTTACCGGTACCGGTAATACCTTTGCGCCCACCTCGGAATGAGGCCCAATGACTTGCAGCCCTTGGTAATATCGCACACATATTTCATCCTCATCATTTTTAGAGAATTACATTCTATGACCAAATGCTCTAGAGATTTAATCATGGTCACCTGGTCACATAATCTACATTATGGCCCCAGGTCACCCAGCAACCTTCCAGCGCCAAGAACTTCTCTTGTTGGTAAAATGTTGAATCTAAATCGTAATGTAGTATTAGGTTCTACTCGTATAGAGAGCGACTTGTCTTGGAAACAAGGTGCTACCAACCTTCTTTCAATTTGGCTTCCATCTTCCATATTTTTATTATTTGGTATTGGCACCAGAGAGAACTTGTTGTTGACCTCACTAAGTCTTCTCTGCACTTCCATTGTGGTTTGGATATCTGAATTATCATGTGAAAGTCTGGCAGCGATAGCAGAGTGTTGCCTCTCCAGGCTACTTCGACTTGCACCTATAGACAACCCTACTCCTTGCGTTACTGGATTTGCAGGAGAGTACATTCATGCATAATCTGGGGAGGCAGGACGTGTAAACACCTTCTCCAGAAATGTATAATTGTCCTCATAACCAGAAACCTCCTGCCACAGTGGGAATGCTTGTTCGTTGTCTTCATTGTTTTCTTCATCTTCACGTTCTTTAGAGCCCTCATTGGTGCCCTCGTTATCAGTGCGTATCTTCGTCTGCTCTGAGGTAGGCGGAAATGACTGAGGATCCCTTGTCATTCCCATGGGAGTTTCTCCAAAAGCCGTTGAGGTATAGCAAACCCTTATCCTCCCACATACCTCAGGTTAATTTGTCTCAAGTTCGAGTCTCCTGTCACTGGGCGAGTTCAAATCAGGATGTAGTGTTGTATCTGTGGCACTCATTGTGTCGGGCGCCTCATTGGGGGGGCATAGGGTTCTGTGGCATTGTTAGTGACCGACTATCGAGTCACTGGGCATATTCCCTGCGCCCTCAAGAACAGTCAAATCAGCCGGCTAGGACTGCTGAGGGCGGGGGATGGGTGAAGTCTGGGGAGTAGGGTTTAAAGCTTTGAGGTAGTAGATGGCGCTTCCTCACGTTTTCTTCCCTGCCTGCGAGTGCACAGACCTTTCGTGACATTTAAGTTTCAAACATCTATGGTAGTGGAATATAGATAAAGGGAGATCGTATCCAGTTTGTACCCAGGGCAACAGAGACACAGATGGAACCAATGAGCTTCCCATTCACACAAATGGGCTTCGGCTCCATTGGGTTTTGCAATCTGGTTAGACAGCTCACCATGGCCCACAGAGAGTACTGACAGTACTGGCCTTAACACAGATAGTTTTTAGTGTCCTGGGATGTATATCGTCCAAATCCCGCCCTGAATGGAAGATTCTCAAACAGCCACTGCCAGACTGCTCCACTCAGCACCACTCCGCGGCTCACTCCGCGAGCGGAATGCTGTTTTGAACACTTGCTCTTCCTCCAAAGGATTAGAGAGAATAGACAGACTCTCAAACAGCCACTGCCAGACTGCTCCACTCAGCACCACTCCGCGGCTCACTCCGAGAGGGAAATGCTGTTTTGAACACTTGCTCTGCCTCCAAAGGATTAGAAAGAATAGACAGTCTCTCAAACAGCCCCTGCCAGACTGCTCCATTTAGCGCCTTTCACCTTCTGCGCTTCCTTGAGTACTTGCAGTAAGGGCCTCAGAAAACAAGAGTAATTCAAGATCCATGACCTACAATAGTTACAGAGCCACATAAACTGCTGCATCTGTTTCACTGTGACTTGCTGAGGCCTTTTCTGAACTGCAGTGGCCTTCTCTGGCATTGCCTTCCTTCCTGCAGGCGATATTACTTGCCCCAAATATACTACCTTTGACTATCAGTACTGCAATTTTTCTTTGCCCACTTTGTACCCTTTACCCATGAGCAGGGTGAATGGCATTATTGAGCGTCCTGGACATTGCTCCTCTGAAGATCTACAGACTAATACATCATCCATGTACTGAATTACGCAACTGCATACATGTAAATTCCCCAAATCCATCTGAACCACCCTGTTAAAGACACTCAGAGATTCGCAGAACCCCTGGAGCAACGTTGTGTGCTCAAATCTCTGACAATGATATGTCATGAATCAGCAATGATTCACCACATAAACCAGTCCTGAGACCCGTCTCATTTGGCCAGGGGAGGGCAGATGCTTCCTGATCCCAAACCTGGAGGTGCTGTTCTGCAGGAGGATCAAATGGGTGGGGGGAACAGGTCAGGATGACTGGGAAAAAACCCTGCTTAACTTTCACCGCAACTGCACCCTTTTAAAGCCATATTACCAAGTAGAATAAATGAGATAACCTCATTTTGTTGTTAGGGACTACACGTCCCATAATCCCTGAGGTACTGGGACTAGGTAGAGGGCTCAAGTGCAATGTTGCTGGAGTAGCCAGCAAATTATTCAAAATGACCCTAACCTGAGGCAAGCAGAGAGGCTTAAAAGGCCCCCTCAGGTGCAGGCCATTAGATGGAGCTGTATCTGGAGTGGTTGCCGAAACAGAGCACAGTGTTGTCAATCCAAGCAGATGTGGGTGAAGACAAGGGATGCCGGGACTTTGACCAAGCCGATTTTAGATACCTGTTTTTAAGCCCTGAATGAGGCAGGAGGTTAAAACATTTTAGGTATGGGTTCTGTCGGTAGGTGGCGCACCTTCACGAGAAAGCACTGGGATAAGGAACTGCCATATGGAGGTAATGCAGACTCACATGCAAAAAACAGAATTACAATCCTGTGCAAAAAACACCAGAGGAATCACAATCCTGAGCAAAAAACACCAGAGGAATCACAATCCTGTGCAAAAAACACCAGAGGAATCGCAATTCAATGCAAAAAAAACACCAGAGGACTCACCATCCCATGCAAAAAACACCAGAGGACTCACCATCCCATGCAAAAAACACCAGAGGACTCACCATCCCATGAAAAAAAAAACACCAGTGCAATCACAATCCCGTGGACAACAAACACCAGAGGAATCTGGTGACAAAACATCAGCCGGTCATGTGGCACGGCGAGTAGAGTGCTCGCTTTGAATCCGTGCAGAGCTTGCAAATGCAGGTTCGAATCCCGGCAGGGCCAAACTCAGCCTGTCATCCTTCCGGGGTTGATAAATGAGCACCACACACTGTGGGTAATAATAAGCAGCGCTCAGATAACCAAGGGTTCATAGCGGTATATAAAATAAAAATGCAAAATGCAAAAAAAATGCGAATCACAATCCTATGAAAAAAAACACCAGAGGGCTCATAATCCCATGCAAAAAACACCAGAGGAATCACTATTCCATGCAAACAAAAGACACCAGAGGAATCGCAATCCTGTGCAAAAAACACCAGATGAGCAGAGTAATCAAAATCCTGTGCAAAAAAAGGCAGAGGAATCACAATCCCGTGCAAAAAAAGGCAGAGGAATCACAATCCTGTGCAAAAAACAGCAGAAGAATCACAATCCCGTGCAAAAATCAGCAGAGGAATCACAATTCCGTGCAAAAATCAGCAGAGGAATCACAATCCCGTGCAAAAATCAGCAGATGAATCACAATCCTGCAGAAAAGTTTATCCATCACTTTTGTTCAAAGTGTAAGAAAAGAAGCAGGTCATGCTAGCAAATGTTTATACGAAGGACAGGAAATGTAGAATGTGGGTTTAATTCACTGGATTGATTACTCAGTGTGTATCAAATCATTGATTTTTGAGCACTTTTATCTTAATTTCCTCCATGTACATTATTTTTTCTTTAATGCCATATCTTTGTTAGCTGAGGGTTAAGGTATGGAAGGGCACACCTTGCAAATTTGACAACCTATTAACATCTCCTTCTCTTTACCCCACCTCCTCTGTCACTACCAGCTCCCTCCAGGGTCACCTCTGTCCCACTTCTCCACTGAACCTATTAACACCTCCTTCTCTTTACCCCACCTCCTCTGTCACTACCAGCTCCCTCCAGGTTCACCTCCGTCCCATTTCTCCACTGAACCCATTACCACCTCCTTCTCTTTACCCCACCTCCTCTGTCACTACCAGCTCCCTCCAGTTTCACCTCTGTCCCACTTCTCCACTGAACCTATTAACACCTCCTTCTCTTTAGCCCACCTCCTCTGTCACTACCAGCTCCCTCCAGGTTCACCTCCGTCCCATTTCTCCACTGAACCCATTACCACCTCCTTCTCTTTACCCCACCTCCTCTGTCACTACCAGCTCCCTTCAGGTTCGCCTCTGTCCCACTTCTCCACTGAACCTATTAACACCTCCTTCTCTTTACCCCACCTCCTCTGTCACTACCAGCTCCCTCCAGGTTCACCCCTTCCCCACCCATCCACTGATTGGTTTTTGTAGAACAACTGGTTGGGCTCCAAGGTTTGATTGATTCAGTTGACGGCATGAAATGTGTATTTTGCTATTATTAGGATTAGGTGTGCCGCATACAGCAAGATAGGATTAAGAGGAGGAAATTACTCACTACCACTGTGGCTTGAGCACTTGCTAGATTTAGGTAAGATGGGTTCTGCGATCACTTACACTTTTGTTGATGGCTGTAGATTAGTATTATCCAGTGTGTTACAGTATTATTGCTTAATTTCACATGTTTTCTTTAGTGACTGGAAGTGGGCTTTACTCAGGAGAAATATTTGGCTGCAGTTACTACTGTACGGATTTGGGTTTTAACCCATACACCGCTGACCACTCACTTGATACTACACATTAAGAGAAAGCCTGAATTGCCCCTTCAAGCGCCTAGCGAATGAGTTGAGCATGATAATTAAGAGATAAAACAGTTATTCATAATATTGCTTCTGCCCTCTCCTCATATGTCTCTTTCTGCAGAATTTCTATACTCCCCAACCTCGGTGAGTATTACCTATCTGAGATAGACTAACACTTTTGCATGTCACCCACGCAGGGTTTAACTAGGGGTTTCACTAATAAAATCACGTGAAGCCAGTGATCATGTGCTATCACACTTCCGACAGGACAGCTTTAGGGAGCTCACAACAGGCTGAGGATTTCATACATTAGATGGAACTGGCATCACATGCGTGGTAGACCACGCATCACTCTTTATGATGCAAGGAATGATGCATGGTCACTATATTATCTGATAGGGGAATCCCTCTGAGGTTATTTATTTATTTATTTATTTATTTGCATAGTAGAGCGCACTTGCAGCCCGGAGGCATCAGGCAATACTACTGCATGAAGTCCAACATGGGAATATACAACTGTAATTGAGAAGGGACTCATGTATGGGGTCGAAATTCATGAGGAATATGTAATATTCAATTTTGTGTATATATGTTTTCCTCCCTATACCTTCACATCTCTCCTGACCTTGACCAACCTATGGTATGTAATAACCAATGTGGTATTCATATGCGTATTCTTTTGTTCTTGTTATATTATTCAATGTTGATTTGTATGTGGAATATGGCAATATTTGACACACACTGTATTGTGATATTAACAACAGCCTTGAGGACGACCAACTGGTCGAAACACGTGTTGGCTGTGGATTTATTGGGGATTACCAATAAACCCAACTTTGGATAATAACACTTAGATTTTCCATTAAGACTTTGGGCCTCATTACATGGTAGGCGGTAAACCATGGCGCTATTAGCGCCATGGTTCATGCCGGTAATTTACTGGTACCGCCTTGGAGGAAAGGGGAATTACCGCCCTATTCCAAGTTCAGAAAGGCAGTAATTCCCTTCCCCATTCCCATAATGGGTATGGGGAAGGCGCTAATTACGGTACCTCAAATAGCGGTACCGTAATTAGCACCAAGGTCCCTTTGCGGGTCCCAACTGTAACGGCTGGTCTGCACCAGCCGTTAATGTCGGGTCCGCAAAGGGACCTCGTAGTAAGGCAGTAAGGGTTTACCGGTACCGGTAAAATACCGGTACCGGTAAACCCTTACCACCTACTGTGTAATGAGGCCCTTTGTGTTGGATTTAGCTTCATCAATATATGGTCCTTGCGCTGACTAACAATTTATTACTCTGTATGTTTCTAATTCCTGACTCTGGGTGACTCCTGCTGTGTGGACCATGCCCAGGGAAGTCCTCGCCAAAATCTTGAATTCCAAGCACTTCTCGCACGTGGGCAGGAAAGCACAAGCTCAATGTTTTGCGGGTAGCGGATATATCTAGCTCTCTGCTCGCTCAAATGTTTCCCCACGAGGCCTTGCACCAATTTACCTGTGCTTTGGTATGCATTACAGTTGTTTGCGTTGTCTTCTGTGCAAAGAAAATACTACCAATCACCTGCAGACGTCCCATATAAATGAAGCAACGAGCACTGCTGGTGTCTTCACTGGAACATATGCCACGTGTGACAAGCTCTTACTCCTTTTCCCTGGGGGTTGTGGGGGTGAAAATACTTCCCACACAACCAACAAGCCCTGCCTCCTGAAGCGGGTGGTGGCACCTGACCACACCATGGTCATCCCTCTTACACCCCAATGTTCAAGCAGGAGACATCTTCACATAAATATACTCCCGCTAGAACAATATGTAAATAGGCAAACACATTGTATAACATCAAGTTCTAAATGGGTGTCAAGGATTACAAGATTGAACTAGAATGTGTGTGGAATACATTTAGGACAGAAGAAAATGTGGATGAAATAAGTTGCATTAGATGAAAACGATGTGGTGTGATCTTTTCACACAAAATGGCCCATATGACCAATACCACCTTGCTCCAAATGTTTCTATTTTGTGATCAATAGATGGGGTCTATATGACCAATGCCACCTGGCTTCAAATGTTTCTGTTTTGTGATCAATATATGGGGTCCATATGACCAATGCCACCTTGCTTCAAATGTTTCTGTGTGTGATCAATAGATGGGGGCTATATGACCAATGCCACCTTGCTTCAAATGTTTCTGTTGTGTGATCAATAGATGGGTCCATATGAACAATACCACCTTGCTTAAAATGTTTGTCGTGTGATCAATAGGTGGGTATGCACTACTGTATGCTCATCACAGGTAACAGAAGCCAACAACTACAATTAGGATTTGGTCCAATTGAGGCGAGTTGTAACTTGTACATCACATCTCTGACCATCTTATCTGCTAATCACTGACCTGATATGATCAAGGAAATATTCGTTCACTGCCTGCTCTGTTATGTAAAACAGGATAACTTTTTAAAGGTTATGATATGATATGGCATTTATAACGCGCCTATACACAAGTGTTTCAAGGCGCGACGAGGCAAGAAAGGGGGAACAGAGGGAAGACAGAGGCATCAATCCTACTATGCCAGGTGGCATTGAGATCGCGCAAGTGCAGGGGAGATGGGGAGGGGGCAATGCAGTACATGGGATCAACAGTAACAAATAAATAAAACAATAAGTAAAACAATTCGGCCTGCTGGTGGCAAGTGCAAGGGTAAGTGCAGACATCAAGTGTCAAGTGCTGGTAGGGAACTGTAGGGATACAGATACAGATACAGCCCCCACAGGGCAGGGGTTGCCAGGGAGGCAGTGCAGGTGTGCGACTGTCACAGGAGGAGACCTGGGACCAAGATCGGAGGGTAGCCAGATGACTAGTACAGTTTCAGCTAGGAGTTCAGCCGGGGAGAGGAGGAGAGAAAGCAGAAGCACAGAGGAAGGTCTTGAGGTGCTTCCAGAACAGAAGATGGTTCTCCTCACGTTTCAGGGAAGCAGGGAGGCTATTCCAGAGGGAGGTCCCAGCCGAAGAAAGAGATCTACCACCAACTAATTGCTTGGAGAAGCCACTGACCTTCAGTGAGTTGGAGGCGGGTGAGCGAAGAGCTCGAGAAGGAAGATATTTAGGAAGAGAGAGTTGAAGGTATCGAGGCCCCAGTCCCCAGAAGGACTTGTGGAAAATGCAGTGGTTTTTTAACTTAACGCCTGCAGCCACTGGGAGCCAGTGCAGAGATTTCAGTCCTGGAGAGATAAGATATCTGGGCTAGAGGCCAAGGACAAGTCTCGCATTCCTGTTTTGGATGAGTTGCAGAGGGCAGAGAGTAGAGGCAGGCAGATTTAGAAAGAGGCTGTTGCAGTAGTCCAGCCTAGAGAGAACCAGAGCTCTGGAGACTGTGAGCTTCTGGGGAAGGAGAGGAAAGGAAGAATACCTCTGAGGAGGTGCAGCTGGTAGTGTGACTTCTTAGAGATGTCAGAGATGTGAGTAGAGAAGGAAAGTGTGGAGTCGAAGATGACCATGAGGTTTTTAGCCTTATAGATGGGAGCATGAAGAGGGCCAAGAGAGGCTGGCCAGAGAGCGACAGGCAAGAAGGGAGTGGGTGTGCCGATGAGGAGAATCTCTATCTTACTGGCATTTAGACAGAGACCATTGGTGGCACACCACTCCTGGATAGCAGACAGACAGTCAGAGATGAGAGTAGGAGAAGGGGTAGCCGAAGGGAGCCTGAAAATGAGCTGTCATCCGCATAGCACTGAAAGTTGGGGCAGAGAGTGGCAATGCGATGAGCGAGAAGTGCCAGGTATTGGTTGAACAGCCAGGGAGAGAGGTTAGACCCCTGGGAACACCACAGGGAGAGATAGAGATAGAGGAAGGACCCAAGTTGGACCTGGGAGGGTCGATCAGAGAGAAAATAGGTCAGCCAAGCCAGGGCCTGACCAGTGATGCCCAGGTTATCACGGAGACCGTTAAGCAGGATGGCATGGTTGACCGTGTCAAAAGCAGAAGAGAGATCAAGTAAGATAAGGACACAGTGGGTGTTGGAATCGTGGTTGGAAAGCAGGTCTTCACGGATGTTCAGGAGAGAAGTTTCCGTGCGTCTGGCAACTCTGAAGCCAGACTGATGGTCATGGAGACAACCAACAGATTCAGCATGAAGATTAAGTTGGGAGATGGCCAGCTTGTCCAGGAGTTTTCCCAGGAAAGGAGTGATGGAGATTGGACGATAGTTAGCTGGGCAAGAGGGATCAGTTGTGGGTTTCTTAAGAAGAGGGGAGAAGGGAAGACAGCTGTGGCAAAGGAGTGGTTGCAGAAGTCAGCTAGAGCAGGGGACCAGGCGTCAATGTGGTCCTTGATGGTTTGGGAGGAACAGGGGTGAATCTGTTCTGGCAATACTTTCATAGATCCGACTTGTGTAGAAACCTTGTCTGGGGAGAACAGGGGAAAGGCAGATAAGGAGGTCGGAGAGGTGGAAGAAGAAGGGCCAGAGAAAGAGAGGGGAGTAGATGGAGGAGGAGGAGAGGAAGAGAGCGAGGACAGGATGTTCTGAGTTTTAGAGATGAAATGAGAGGCCAGGGCCATGCAGAGAGCCTGGGAGGAGACAGGAGAGGAAGAGGCTGCAGTAGGATTGGCCATCTCCTTGCAGATTTTAAAGAGTTTGGCCGAGTTGTTGGATGCTGCAGAGATGCAGACTTGGATATGGGCTGTCTTCATGGTGCGGATTGAGCCTTTGGAGCAGGCAGCAGGCCAGTTTGTCAGAGGATGTACCAGAAGCACACCATTTCCTCTCAGCCACCCTGCACTTGCATTTAAGGGTGGTGAGTTCTGAGTCGTAACAGGAGCTGCACTTGGCTTTGGGCTTCAAGTGGATCCTCATGACCGGGGTACAAACATCAAGAGTATCAGATATAGCAGAGTGGAGCATGGAAAGGGCTGTGTTAGGCTGTGAGTCAGCCAAAGGTGGAGGGGGGTGAGAAAGTGGCAGCAAAAGCCTCAACTGACACACGCTTCATGGATCGGATAACCGAGAAGGTATGTGGCAGTGCTGGAGTTGGCTTGGCCTGAGGGGTGGAGAGAGTGAACTGAGAGGAAAGGAGAAAGTGATCACTCCAGGAGAGAGGAGTGGTGAGAGGGATAGAGAGGGGAAGGTTTGCAGAGATAAGAACATCAAGAGTGTGCCCTGCAGAGTGAGGACAGAGAGTGTGCCCGCCAGAGGGGAGGACAGAGAGAGAGAGAGTCCCAGAGGTCGCAAAAGAGTCCAGAGGAAGGACAGGAAGCATCCAAGTGGATGTGAAAGTCTCCAAGGAGGAGGAGTTGAGTGGTCGATACCAGGGGAGAAGAGGAGAGGTCCGCCCACTCAGAGAGGAAGGAGGAGATCTGACCAGGTGGCCGATAGATGGTAGCCACAGTAAGGGAATGGCTAGGAGAGAGATCCTGCATACGAGGCATTCGAAAGAGGAGCAGGCCTGCGTAGGAATGACAGAGGCAGGAATCCACTCTGGGAAGATCAGGGCTAGATCCCCTCTGGAACGGTTGGACCTGGGCGCAGAGAGGATCTTGTAGCAATCAGGGAGGAGAGTGTCAAAGCTTGGGACAGAGCTGGCCGTGATCCATGTCTCGTTGAGACCGAGGACATAGATGTCACGTTCTTTCAGGAGGCAGCAGATGTCAGAGGAGTGTTTGACAGCTGAGCGAGAGTTAATAGTGGCAATATGGAGAGGGTTGCCGTCTTTGAAAGACTTCCAGGGAGTGGTACAAATCAGAGGTATGCCCTGCAGAGGTGTAGAAGAAGACGCCCGACGGGGGTAGAAGAGGAAGGACGAGAGGGCAAGGTAGCCAAGGAGGAGGAAGCAGGGGGAGGCAAGGAAGCCATGGAGGGAAGAGAGGGGACAGCAGGAGAAGGAAGGAAATTGATGAGGTACGGGAAGCATCTATCAAAGAGGAGAAGATTGGCCTAAGGGCATGGACCAAGACGGTACCATTCATGTAAACATTTATGATGACCTTGGAGGAGTCGAAGGAGGCCAAGAGGGCCTCCCACCAGGTGCCACCATTAATGGGAGAATAAGAGAGAGGAGAAAGCACAGAGACGATATGAAGAGTCCATAGGTCTAGCGAGGGAACGACAAAGAGGATGTCGGTGAGGGTTTGCCTAGAGGAGGTCCTGATATAGGTGTCAATGATAGGGAGGCCTGGTTTGGAGACCAGGATGTCATTTTTAAACGTCTTCCTACCTGATTTAGTGAGAAGAGCAGGATAGCCGATAGAGAAACAGTTAGAAAAGATAGGAGAGACAGATAGCATCATAGTGTGGGTGGTGAGAAGAGAGAAGAGGAAGGGGGAATGGAGGAGGGGATAGGGGCGGCGGGGACAACACTAAAGAAGGACGCGGGGAGGGGTGCAAGCAGATGAGACAGAGAAAGACAAGACAATAGTAGGCAATTGGACAAGACGACAGGCACTCAGACAATGGAAGAAAGTTTGCCAGGTGAATGCTTTGCTAAGAAGTCAAAACCACAGAATGGCACAACTTTCACAGAGTCGTTTAAATACTGGAGAAAACACACCTAAGTCATAGAGTCACGTATAAGGGGAGAAGGGGCCTAGGTTTCACAATGCAATTTTAAATAAGTACACAATGCAATTTTTAAATACCGGAGAAAACGCACCTATGTCGGAGAGTCCTGTATAAGGGGAAAAAGGACCTAGGTTTCACAAAGCAATTTTAAATAATTACACAATGCAATTTTTAAATACCAGAGAAAACACACCTGTGTCGGAGAGTCCTGTATAAGGGGAAAAGTGCCTAGGTTTCACAATGCAATTTCAAATACTTACACAACGTTTAAATACCGGAGAACAAACATACTTAAGTCTGAGAATCTGCTATGTGGCAGAGTTGTCAGGGTAGAGTGCAGGCTCTATTACTAACCCGGGCCGCTCCTACCTTGCTTAGTCGCTGCTGGTTGATGGCTGGCCACTGGCTTCCTTGCTGACACCGGCAGACACTAACAGGAAGGAACCGCCTCAGTTGAGGCCACCCTTTGCCTTGGGGCCCTTAGCCGCAAGGGCTGCATGGGCAGATGGCTGACCAGGGAGGGTCAGTGATGACCAGCAGCCACCCAATCAGGGGAGGTGGGCAGCCTGGGAGGAGGGAGGGAAATGGGGACCAGGAAATGGATGCCGAGGAGGGAGGTGGAACAATGGTGCTGAGAGCGCTGCGAGCAGCAGATGGAAAATACAAAATAAGGCCTAAGAAGGTCCCTTGGATCGAGGCTCACCTGAAGATCACTGTCAAAGTGGCGAGAAAGGAGCTTAACAACCCGGTAGGCTCGATGCACTGCAGGCAATCACACCAATCAGGGGAGGTGGGCGGGCTGGGAGGAAGGAGGGAAACAGGGACCAGGAAATGGATGCCGGGGAGGGAGGGGGAACAACAGCACTGAGAGCGCTGCGAGCAGCAGATGGAAAATACTAAAAAAAAAAGCCCAGGAGGTTCTCTTGGCTCACCTGAAGATCACCGCCATGTCAAGAAACTTGGTTGACCAAGATTGAACAAGGATAACTTTTGGTGAATTAGTCATTCTCTGAAGCACATGATACATTGAAATACCTGTTGGTGTAACTGAGGTATGCTACTGTGTGTGTTTATACATTTTAAACCTTAATGATTAGCGTCAAAGATATTCAGGAATAAGGCATTATTTAACTATTAAGTTCACTTCTGCTATGTACAGCCTTAACATGTGATATGATTTGTATTGTTGTTCTACCTGCCTTGCAGCTGTTGTTTGGTCACTCTTTCCAGCAGTGCTAATGAGAGTTGGGGTGGTTCAGTTTAGTTTGATGTTTACATCAGCAGCTTTCTACTTCCTGTCTGCCAATCAGATTGCAGAGAACAATGGGTGAATCTGCCACAGGTAGCCGCTGAACCCTGCTCTGGTATGTTCCAGCATGTGCCGATGTCTCTCACCAGTCACTTCCACCTCACCTATTACCCTTCCTGTCATTCCTTCAGGAGTGGTGTGATTTTACAGGTGGGCAGAGGGTGCACCGACACCTGGGTGTTTTTACAGCATCATCCTCTTCTGTATTTTCAGAGCGCCCACTGTTCATACGTGTCTGAATCATCACAAATCATACTCTAAACGTGTTACAGCCCAGTTTCAATTTTGAGATTGATATGGACTGATATGTTGTATGAAACATATGCTGATTGAATTCAATTAAATAGGATTCTACGGGTATAGCATTACTCCTGTTGTGGTCAGAATTGTGTATCCTCAAGGAAAATACAAAGAAATACAGACATGTTGACAAGAAAGTTTAAAAGAGCACAAGAACATTCACTCCAGCATAAAACTGGAATAGAGGTGGTCACCCCACTAATTAAAACAAATGAATCGCCTCTGTTCCAGGACGCAGTTTACACAAAAAGTCAGGGAAAAAGATTTAACACAAATGGAGTTACTAACACTTCATTTTTAATGTTTACAGAGTGACATATTGGCTGAAGCTCAATATTCATTTCATCAGCATTTCACTCAGTGTATGAATCCAGGTGGGAGAGTTTTACATTATACATGTCAGTTTATCCAAGACCAGCTTTATTTTGTATACATTTATGTCCACTATTCAATCTTGGAATTTAAAGAACAGCTGTGAAATCATTACACCCACAACTCTCATTTCAGACAGAAAGGCACCATTTCATTTCCAGATGTGCACGACTTTTATCGTCTCACACCACAGAGGGTATTTCTATTCCACTTGCTCTTTCGACTCTATTCACAAAACGTCACTTTTCTAAAATACATGTCCACATAATTTAACAGAACACTTGACATCTTCTCTGGGCCCCTCACATCAAACCAATTTCTTATAAGATAGTGCTTTAATAGTGGGCCTGCACCCTCCCTTTTGTAATTGCACCTCTACATGTGGATCCCAGTCTAGGGAACCATCTACTGATCCTAAATGCACCAATAGAGACAGGCAATAGTGTAATACAGTACAGGGGATCCTGGGGAGAAAAGGAAACTGTAGTGCTGTAGAACATGCTACATAAAGTGGAAACACTGCAGCATTCAGCGAGGATGGCACTCCTGGTGAGGCATGCATTTCTTGGAAACTTACTTCTGGAGTAATATTGGAGATTCCAGTTTTATGGATGCCATTCTCCATGCTTTCCCTTTGCAAAACAGTCTTTGCACATGTGTTGCGCCAAGCTTAGTCTAACTGCCATATGAGAATATAGCCTTTTCCATTTCCATTTTTATTATTCAGGAGGGCTCCAAATAGGGTATTTTAATCCCTTTGTGTTGATGTTGAAAGTAAAATTACTTTATGGGGGTGTACAAATGTAATTCCCAGTAGAGGCTTTTCTAATGGATTCCTTCCTGCCACGGATTCCTCATCTATGGTATCCATATCCCAGGGCAGCTGTTCTCCAGAAACATTTCAGCCGTCAGTGTGCTTGGCGCAGCTCTGTGTCGGGTCCGTCCAAGGCCTCTATGCACTTTTCACCAGAAATGACATTGAGGTACATATAAGTAGTGTAGCCACGCCCCATGGCCTCAGTTCCTTTTTTCCACGCATTTACGCTTCAACAACGCAGCACCGGGGACTCCGCAGGAATATGTCCCACTTCCCATCAAAACTTTTATATCGAAAAAGTATGACATTTACAACGAGGAAGGCAACAAGATCCGACGGGTTTGGAGCCCATGGGTTCTAGAGAGGAGAGACTTCCCTGAGGAGTTATATGGGAGTGGCAACATGCTGAACCTGGCATCTGACCTGCCAGGACCAAGAGGTCTGGAGTTGGGCATTTTACCAGCACCAACACCAGATAAACCTCATGCTGCTTTTTAGTGCCTGATGGCAAAGGTGGGCGATACCCCGGGTCCCTCTGTGCCGCCCACTTCCAGAGTGCAATACGAACTCTGCAACATTCTGGACGATGCAACAAAGAGGCACTGCTGCCCTGCAACGTGGTGGTAGAGGCACCAGTGTTGGAAGCGTGGGAGAAACCTGTCTTTGTTGCCCCCAATGGACAGGGATCTAGCATGGAAGCACTGTCCTGCATATTCTGACCCAGCTTTCCTTTCTGCCCACGCATCACCTGAAAGCCTGGTGGTATAGGCCACTGCAGCAAGTCTGAATACCTCTACCATTCCCTCCCTTACCCCGGACAGGGAAAGCAAAAGGCTGGATGTATGGGGCAAGAAAATGTTTGCGTCAGGCAGCAGTGGTACGAGCCATGAATGGATCTTGTGCCATGGTGAAGTTCTCCTTTGGAGTCAGGTCGGCTGTAGTCAGTGCGGCAGAGCATGTTCCAGAGGGCAGAGAAGCAAGGAGACTGTGGTTCTGGAGATCTGTGTCTCCCAGACGGCGGCTCTTCTGGCCACATGGGAGAACATCACATCAGCTGCATTGAGCAGACAGACCTCGGCCTACCACAAATGGGAGCTCCGTCAAGAGGTTCTGGAGGAAATCTCTCTTTAGGGGGTGACTCATCAAGTGGACCCCTTCGCTTCCAGTGTCAACTGGAAGCGTTAGTTCCGCTGCAGGGAATGCTTCATTAGGGAGCTTTGGGGGCCACATTAACCATTGAATGGACTTTTGACCTCCTTTATGAGTGCCCACCAATCCCAATCATCCCACTGGCACTCAGGAGATTCCGTCTGTTAAAAACCACACTGATCCTGATCGCCCTAGGCTGGGCCAGAGAACGTGGTATCCGGAGTTGTACAGATCCATCTGCCCTTCCTTGCGCCGATGAGTAGACTTGAGAGGGGCGTGTTCGCCACCTGAACCTCAGCATCCTTAACCTTCATGCTGGACTACTGAGGTGCTAAGATACAAGGAGTGGTCCTTTCAGCTATGAGGCCAGCTATAAAATCCATGTATGCCCGCAGGTGGCATACATTTTCAATTTGGTGCCTGCAGAGGGCCCTGAATCCTCTATCCTGTCCTCTGCCCCATGTGCTGGATTTTCTGCTTTCCTTGGCCCAAGCGAGCCTGCAGATTGACACTTTGATGGGTTACCTTGCCACTATTTCTGTGTTCAAGAGGTCCCTAGAAAGGGGCTTGTTTTTCACAATCAACACTGTTATACAGTTCTTGTGGGGATTGGTGTAACCAGTTTCCTCCCTGCCAGTTTGTAGTTCAGGTGTGGGATTTGAATTTAGTTTTAAGAATCCAGTTCCATAAGATTGCTCACACTTAAGGTGATTTGACTGGTTGCCATCACATCCGCAAGATGGGTGAGTGAGCTCCAGGATTCGTTTTACCTCTCCATTTATTTTTTTTCCAAAGAGAAGGTGACTTTGAGAGCGAGACCCTCCTTTCTGCCAAAGGTGGTCTATGATTTCCATCTCTCAGATCCATCCTCCTGTGTTCTTCCCTACACCTCACCCTTCCAATGCAGATTAAAGATTTCATTGATTGGACCCAATACAGGTCCTTAATTTCTATGTCTCTCAAACTCAAGGGGATAGGAAGGATGACCAGATTTCTGTTGGCTGCGCTGGTGCGGGCAGTGCTGGCAGGGCTGTGACCAAACAGACCCTGTCCAGGTGGATCATTCTCTGCATCTAAGAATGCTATGATCTGGGAGTGAAAGATGTGGCTGAGGGTCTCTGGGCTCATTCTACCAGGTGGGTGTGCTGTCCTGGACATTTGCCAGGCAGCAACATGGGCATCTCTGCACACGCTCGCTAAGCATTACTGCTTGGATTCCCTTGCGGGTCCGGATGCCCGTTTTGATGGGGCAGTCCTTCCGAGTTTTGTGGTTTAGGTGGTGTGCTTGCTTTCCTCCCTCCTCCAGATTACGTACTGCTTTGGGAGTCCATCAGAGATGAGAAATCCGTGGCAGGAAGGAATCCATTAGTAGAACAAATGACTTTCAACTCAGTATTGTTCCTTCTGATGGATGTTCCTGCCACTGATTCGTCATTGCACTTCCTACCTGCCCCTCTTCTGGGAAGCTAGTACACCATCAGTTCTACAGTCCCTCAGCATCAGGAAAGAAGGGCAGAACTGAGGTCATGGGGCACCACACTGCTACTAATATTGGGCCAGATATCATTTTGGTGCAAAGAGGAGTTGACCGACACGGAGCTGTGCAGCACCCCCTAGTGTCAGAAACGTTTCTGGAGAACAGCTGCACGAGGATGTGGATATCACAGATGAGGAATCTATGGCAGGCATATCCATCAGGTATATCCATCAAAAAAAAAAACATTACAGAGAGGTAAGTCATTTGTTCTTTTTACTTAAGTAGAAAGAAATAGCAATTTTTTAATTCACACTTCTTTATGACTAGCAATTCATGTAAAATAAAATATACATTACTTTATAGTTTCTCTACATATCAATCCCTGTAAACCACCATCCACTGGTACTGCCTGGCTGGCATCACTGGGATGAACATATTCATGAACCCGAGTGGAGAAAGCAGGAAGGTTGGCACCAATTTGTCCATTGCTTCCAAATTTACAATAGTGAATTTGGCTACTTTTTTTAAGGGAGTGTTTGCCAATTCTTGGGGAGTAAATGGTTAATAAACCGCTTATCTGTAGGGTTGGCATTAAGAGTTGCCTTAATATTTCTCTATGGCACTTATTCACATAAAGGTTAATGGGTTCTAACAGCAGGTGGCCATTCCAGAAATAGGGAGCAAAATCCAAAAAAAAAAGAAAAGTACACCAGCACCAGCTCCTCATCTAGAGGGATGGATTTAAATGTACAGGGAGGACAAGGGTGGAAGGACCCAATGCAGAAAGGGGAGACTTTGCCATAAAAAGGCACAATGAGTTAGACAGAGCACCTTAAAGCCAATCTGAGGGGGTCACAGGAAGCCAGTGCAGACTGTAATGAAACAGTGATATGGCCACATGTCTCAATGCCTGAAAGAAGCAGTTTGGCACTTTGTGCTACCTGAAGTTAGTCACACATGCCAAGGAGCACAGGAAAAAAAACAGCACTGCCATAGTCAAATGTGGAAATAATTAGGGTTATAACACTGACAGAGTATGAAGGTTGAGAAGCATCTCTGCAAGGGCTGACTGACTTGCTGAGGCGATGCTACGCTGAGATCTGTCAGAGGGAGCAGGGGGTGCACGCCTTAAGCTGCCCCTCTGAGTCATGATAGGGACAGTATTGCAGTGTGGTTTGCTGAATAATGCACTCCAATTTCTCTATGACTAGAACATTATGATATACATTGAAATGTATTACTTGATATATGGTGATTTGCCATTGCATAGGTTTGACAAGCCTATACAAGCTATTACTTTAGGTTTAAACTTTGTGATTTGCCTTTAGAAATGCAATGACATTTTATACATATTGATCCAGTGATAGAGCAGGTCTATTGGGACTATTGGGACTATGATTTTCCTGAAGCAGAAGGGATGAGGCTGGACAGGACTTTTGTGTCTTTGTCAGTGGAAAGACGATTTAAAACCCAGGTGGAGTTGGACAGGGGTTTATATGCTTGACATGTATTTGAATGTCCTTGACTAAAGAAGTGATATAAATTAATTTGATTACAGAAGATGAGACTTCTTATCAGACAAACAAATGTGTTTGAATTCTATGTGAATGTGGAAAGTTGGAATATTGTGTTATTCTAGAGGGAAAGTATGAGGGGATTTGTATATGTGGAAATAAATACTTCCTTTTTACATTCTTGGCTCTAAGACGTTGGTTCAGTGAAATGCTGACTGATAACACGGTTATGTAATGCATATTATGCTTCACTCCCGGAAGCCTTTCTGTTTTGTGAAAACCTTCTCTATCCCTATAAATGTGCATGAGATGCAACAGGAACTGCTGTGGAGGTGTTTGCCATGCCTGCGCCATGGGCGCATACATTTACGATCAATATGGACCTTATTTCCCATTTGCGAGACTTTGGTGCTTTTCTATTTTTCCCAACAAACTACAATTAGCACAATGCACTTGGCTATAACCATCTTTTCCTGGCCATTCCTATTCGCCATCTTCGGAACTACAATCCCCAGAAGCCCTAGGGATCTCCTCTGCTCCCACCAGCTCAGGAACAGAGAGGGAGGTGGCCGATTGTCTGCAGGTGTGCTTAGCCAGGTGCGACCAATTAGCCTTCCTCTGTGCTGGGCTGGGCGGTATAAAAGCTGCTGCCTGCAGGACCTCAGTCTCTTGCATTAGGAGTCTTTCCGACACCTTGTTGCTTTGAGCTACGGATCTTGTATGCGGTTCCTCCTTACTCCGGCTTTGGATTCAGTGCCCTGCCGGTCTCTCTACATTGCAGCTGATCACGCTCTGCTGCCTTCCAGCCTCCGCTCTTGCCCTGCCGAGCTCTCCACATTGCAGCCGATCTCGCTCTGCTGCCTTTTAGCTTACGCCCTTGCCCTGCTGGGCTCTCTACATTGCAGCTGATCACGCTCTGCTGCTTTCCAGCTCCACCCTTGCCCTGCCGGGCTCTCTACATTGCAGCCGATCTCGCTCTGCTGCCTTCCAGCCTCCGCCTGTGCCCTTCCGGGTCTCTACATTGCAGGTGATCACGCTCTGCTGCTTTCCAGCCTCAGCCCTGGTCTTCTGGGCTCCCTGCTCTGCAGCCTGCCTCATTCCGGCTGCCTACAGCCCTTGTCCTATGGGCTCCCTGCGCTGCAGCCTGCCTCACTCCGGCTGCCTACAGCCCTTGTCCTCTGGGCTCCCTGCTCTGCAGCCTGCCTCACTCCGGCTGCCTACAGCCCTTGTCCTCTGGGCTTCCTACCTTGCAGCTGATCACGCTCCGCTGCTTACTACCTACCTTTTTTCCGCTGGGTTCTCAGCCTAGCAGCCCTCTAGAGTCAACTGCAACCTTCTACGGTCAGAGGCCCTGCCCCTCAGAGCTCACACCTTGCTGCCCGGCCCTTCTGGGTTCCTTGCCGTGCAGCCTGCTTTACTCCGCTGCCCTAAGCCCTTTCCCTCTAGGCTCTCTACCTTACAGCCTGTTAGGCACAAACCTGTGCAGTTCCCTTAGGGACCACTGCAAAAGATTTAAGACTACAGGTGTTGGCAGTAAACCCACTTGGTAGCAGTCTGCACCACCCAGATTTACCTGGTAGCTGTGGCTGAGCAGTCAGACTTCCCTCAAGAAGAGTTAGGCAGTATGCAAAGTATACTCAATAGGCACTCAGATACAATAATACAAGCAAACACTGACCAGAGCTTTGGTATCAAAGTATATAATTATTTATTTAAAAACACACAGTTGAAACACTCCAGCACTCTTATTGTAAAATATTCTAAACACAGTTACTATTATGATATATACACCCCTTTTTCCCTATTAGAAAATCACAGTAAAACACCACTTATTTTCATACAGCGGTGAGCGCTTAACTAGATTGCACTCTAATAAGTTTGTGAAAAAGGGAGGGAAAAAGACAGAATAAGAAGAGGTACACCACTCTACGATTCCAGAACACTATTAGCAAGGCAGAGAGCAAAAAGTCACTGGTGAGCCAAAGTCCAAAGGCTGGGCCCCCTCTTAGAGAGAGCAGAGCACAAATGCGCCCAAGATCACACAGTTACGCTAGGCTTAGAAAGTCTTGCAGAGGGTTCAGAAAAGCGTTTAGAGAGGCTTAGAAAAGTTTAGCCAAGGTGTGCCAGGCTAACCCAGGTTCGAAAGCCGGGGGCTAAATCTACCCCGTACAGTCGGTAGCAAGGGAAGCCAGGCGGGACACGGTACCTTAAGTGGGAAGGATCCTCCAGCGGTGGCAGTTGTTCCTGGTGTTGGGTGCAATTTTGTCATGTCGTCGTACAGGGGAAGAGAAGATCTCGACTTGGAGGAAAGATGAAGGTCGTTGCACTACCAGGGCAGAAACCAGCCGCAGAGTTTTCCGGTTAAAGATGGTACCTTGGTTTCGCGGTCGTGGTAAAACGTGGTATCCCGGTTGCCGGGGTGCTTGGCACGGGCAAGGCGGCCACGAGATACGTCGGGAAAGCGAAAAGACGGTGAAACTGGTTATCCCCACCAGTTAAAGGAAGAAGACTCTCCGGCGGGAGATCTCCTCTGTCGTTGGGAAAAAGTGGTGAGACGGTCCAGCAGAGCTCCACCGGTCGTGGTGTCGTGGCAGGTCGGCTCAGCTTCTCCCTCGTCGGATTCTTAGGTCCTGTGGCGACTTCTGAAGTTCCAGTCCCCAAAGCCCTGCTTTTATGCAGCAAACCACCATTCACTCAGCCTAGCTGTCACTCAAACATGCTAAATGGTGAGCCGGTCGGCTCACCACTTGGGCCAATCAGGATGGAGTGCGACTTGAGTTGCCTAGGCAACTCAGTCCAGGGTGCCTAAATTTCCCTCCACCCCTCCTAAGTACCCCAGACAGAGTGGCACCACTTTGGAGGGCTTCTGTGGAGAAGCCAGCCAAAAAGTGGAACAAAGGGCTCGACTTGGGTTGGAGTCACAGAAGAGAACACAAACGCCATTTTAGAATCAAGTTTTGGCAAAAAATACCAACCGGAGAATTAATATTAATTAAATAAACCAGCGGTATTTTCGAGGCTACCGTAAATAATTAAATAAAGATAGTAGCCTAAAACAATGGGAAATCCCATAGGAAAATATTTGCGGTTGAATATAAAAAGTAGTATCCACTGCCACCAGCCAAAACTCGACTAAGGGTCGACGGAGACGTGCCCCTCGACTAACAGACCACGGGGCAATTGAATTTCCCCAGCCAGTACGTCCACAATATGATGGTTTGTACTGGTTCTGTTCAGAATTTAAGACTAGTAAAGTCAATGGTGACTTTACATGCCCTGGGAAACAGTAGTCAGTCCCAGGGTATGGAGTCTATACTGGGGGGTCACTATGACACCCCTGTGTCACTGCACTGAGGCTGCTGTGTAACACACATCACAAAAACACATGAAGCCCTAGGGAGTAAAAGACCCCATAGCCCATTAAACACATCTAGATTCAAAGAAACACACTCAAATCATGCCCAAGAGTGAGGGTAAAAGAGTCTCACTCTTGGCAGGAGAAGAAAATAAACCCCAAAAATCCAGCAAAGCTGCTGGGGGACTCACTAGGTTGGGAAATTCAGCCTAAACAGAGAATTCTCCCTAACACTCGCCCCCCCCAGACTAAGGGACAGGAGGATTTAATCGACTCCTGGATGAACCTCATACCTCTAGTCGATGACTGTCGTACTCTGTATGTTCCACCGTAAGTCTGGAAAACCACTTGGACCAGATCCCACTGAAGTAATTCAGACTTCCTTCCTGAGAGCACAGCTTGCAGGGTAATAAAACCTGTCAGGCCAGGGGCTCAGGCAAAAAGGCGGGACGCACAGCGGAGCTAGAGGGAAGAAACAAACAAGGTAAATATTACATACCGTTCATTGATGGCAAAAACCAACCCCTCTACACCCTCCGAGACCCACAAGCTTACCTGTGTATTCCTTTTTTCCTGCGGAATACCTACTTGCGATAACACACAAGACCAGATGTGGGCGAGGATCAGACGGTGACTTACAGAGAGTGCCAAGGTTAGTGTCGCTGATGTCCCAAAGTCCAAAAGAAAGTGATGCAAACAGCAGAGCGTCCCAAAATCCAAAGGGGAATGATGTAAACCGCAGAGCGTCCCAATAATCCAAAGGAAAGTGATGCAAACAGTAGAGCGTCCCAAAAATCCAGAGCAAAGTGATGCAAACAGCAGAGCTTCCCTAAATCCAGAGGAAAGTGATGCAACCAGTAGAGCGTCCCAAAATCCCAAAGCAAAACCAAGCTAGAATGTCACCAGGTGTAAGCGGTCCGCACTGTTCTTCCCAGTGCAGAAAAACAGGGTTCAGGAAGAAAAAGACGTGGTGTTTCCTTTCTCAAACACCGGAATTCAGGGTATTTTCCAGTTCGTTCGAAGAGCGGGTAACCAGGAGTGGGTAAGGGATATAGGGTTAGGGATCAGAGAAGGAGCCGGGAGCCAGACATGAGAAGCAGATCCCAAGACAGTCCGGTACGAGTTCCGTGGTCGAGCAGGGGAGGACAGATCAGACAGGCGCCAATACAGAATCAAAAACCAGGTAACGAGGTCAAAAAAGGGTAAGCAGAAGTCAGCAACCAGGTAAACAACAGGTAGGAAAACTTCTTCCGAGAAGCGCTGCTCGCGTAACGCAACGGTTTAGGAGCACCGGCTTTCTGGGGGCGTGGCTAGATATAGGAAGTAAGGGAAAAAAAAGAGGCGTGGAACCAATGCAGAGGAAAAAGCGTTCCAAGGATTCCTGCCAAGCGCCAGATCTATCGGGAGATGTAGTAATTACCGGCGATGATGCCGGCGTTGATGTAATCGCCAGGACAGGCGCCACGGGCTTCTCCCATGGGCATAAGAGTGCCGTAGGAATCCGGGGGGCATGACAATGACATACATCCTAGAGAGTCCATCAGCATTTTGATGGTGACACCCTGACCTGTGCTCAATGGTGAAATCAAACCCTTGCAGGCAGATTGACCATATCAATAGTTTTGGATTTTCTCCCTTCATTTGCATTAACCATCTCAAGGGTTGGTGGTCAGTCTGAATGACAAAAGTAGAACCATACAAGTATGGGCTAAACTTATTCAGTGCCCACACAATAGCAAAGCATTCTCTTTCTATTGTTGCCCACCTTGTCTCAGGATCCTTCAGCTTACGGCTGATGAAGCAAATGGGGTGCTCCCTACCCTTCTCATCCAGTTGGCTTAGAACTGCACCTATACCTACATTGGAAGCATCAGTTTGTACAATGAAAGTTTGGTGGTAGTCAGGAGCTCTCAATACTGGAGCTTGGCAAAGAGCTGTCTTACGTTTTTCAAAGGCCTGATTGCACTCCTCATTCCATTTGACCTTTTTAGGGAAATTTGGAGAGGAGATTACATTCAGTGGAGAAGCTATGGTCCCATAGTTCTCAATGAAATTCCTGTAGTACCCAGTGAGGCCTAGGAAGGCTCTCACTTGGGTTTGAGTAGTATGTGTTGTCCAATTTCGCACAGCTTCAATCTTGCTGAGCAAAGGCCTTATTTCTCCACCTCCCACATCATGCCCAAGGTAGACCACATTACTTTGACCTATCTGGCATTTACTTGCCTTGATAGTCAGATTGGCCTGTCCAAGAGCCTGCAAAACATGTCCTAGGTGGTTCACATGATTCTCCCAGGAGTGGCTGAAGACTGCAATGTCATCCAAGTATGCCATGCAGAAGTCCTCCATCCCAGCTAGAACTTGGTTTACCATCCTTTGGAATGTAGAGGTGCATTTTTTAATCCAAAAGGTATGACCTTAAACTGGTACAAGCCAACTGGGGTGGAAAATGCAGTTTTCTCCTTGGCATGGTCTGTCAAGGCTATTTGCCAATAGCCTGACGTAAGGTCAAATGTGCTGAGGTACTTGGCTGCACCAAGTTTATCCACCAACTCATCTGTCCTTGGTAAAGGGTGGGCATCAGTCTTGGTGACTGCATTAAGAGCTCTATAGTCCACACAGAATCTCAAGTCTTTGGACCCTGCCTTTGGTACTAACACAACTGCGGAAGACCATGGACTAGTAGAGGGTTCTATTACCCCGAGATCAAGCATCTTCTTGACCTCCCCCTTGATATGGGTTCTCACATTTTCTGACATTCCGTATCCTCTGCTTTTGACTGGCAGACAGTCACCAGTGAGTATCTCGTACTGTCCCCAAGGGGTCAAGCCTGGTGAGAGTGAGAACAGGGAGGCAAACTGATTTAACATAGATTTGCACTCCTCTTGTTGCTCAGGTGTCAGATCTGAAGAGAGATTGACTCCTTCAATTTTTTCATCTAAAGGTACACCTCTGATGAGATCAGGGAGAGACTCACTCTCTTCTTCCTCTGCTGCTGAAGCTAGAAGCAAGGCTCCTACTTCAGGTCTGGAGATGTACGCTTTCAGTTGGTTGGTGTGGAAGACTCTAGGAGCTTCCCTGGGTCTGCCCAGATCCACCAGATAGTTGACCTCTCCAAGTTTTCCCACAACTTTGAAGGGTCCCATCCATTTGTCTTGCAAGGCCCTCTGCCTTGTTGGGAGCATAACGAGAACTAGCTGGTCTTGAGTGAACTCAACCATGTTAGCCTTTTGATCATGCCAATGCTTGACCAAAGCTTGTCCAGCTTTCAAGTTATCACTAGCTTCTGCCATCATGTGCGACATTCTCCGTCGGAGACCTATCACATAGTCAGTCACTCTGACTGGCTTGAGGGGAGGAGCGCCTTCCAACCCCTCCTTAATCAGGGCCAATGGACCTCTGACGGGATGGCCATAGAGAAGTTCAAAGGGAGAATAACCTACTCCCTCCTGAGGGACTTCTCTATAAGCAAAGAGAAGGCATGGCAGTAGAAGGTCCCACTTTCTTTTCAGGGGTTCCTCTAAAGCACCTATTATGCTCTTCATGGTTCTGTTAAATCTTTCTACCAGCCCATTGGTTTGGGGGTGGTAGGCGGTTGAGAACTTGTAAGTAACTCCACAGGTTTTCCACATGGCTTTCATGTAGTGGGACATAAAGTTTGATCCCCTGTCGGATATTACTTCCTTAGGAAACCCAACCCTGGTAAAAATACCAAGGAGGGCCTTAGCCACAGCCGGAGCTGTAACAGTTCTCATAGGGATTGCCTCAGGGTATCTAGTAGCATGGTCTACTACAACAAGGATAAACCTGTTGCCTAAAGAGGTAGGGGGATCAACGGGACCAACAATGTCAATCCCTACCCTCTCAAATGGGACTCCCACAACTGGGAGAGGCACTAAGGGTGCCACATTCTTGGCGCCAACCTTACCAGAAGTTTGGCAGGTATGGCAGCTCTTGCAAAACCTATCTACTTCGGCCCCCATTTTTGGCCAATAGAAGTAGAGGGAGAGCCTTTCCTTGGTCTTCTTGAAGCTCAAATGACCAGCTAAAGGAATCTTGTGGGCTAAGTGCAAGAACTGTTGTCTGTTTTCTTGAGGTACTACAAGGCGTTTGTAGTCTCCAGGTTCAGACTAAGTTGGTTCACTGTAGAAGAGGCCATATTCCCAGTGCAACCTATACTTCCCAGGCTCTTGCCCCTCAGCCTGAGCAGCTGCGTGTTGGCGGAGACCCTCCAGAGTTGGACATTCTCTTTGTCCCTTACGGAAAGCTGCCCTGCTGGGCCAACCTTCTGCCAGTAAAGACTGCAGCTCAGGATGGTCCTCAGGGTCTAGATCTCCAATAGGTTATTGGCCTCCCACTAGCTCTTCTTCAGAGTCTAGTTCAACCATACAGGGTTGTACCTCCCTCTCAAACTCAGCTGGAGGTGGAGTTACAGGTGTAACTGTTGGAAGCACTGGAGTGCTTGCTGCTGACTTTTTCCTAGGAGTCTTGGGTTGCCCCTTTGCTCCTGATCTGGTAGTTACTGCAGTGAGTTGCTCCAGTGGTAAAGGAGTGATCTCTGTCATCATCTCCTGAGATAACCCTCGCAGGGTTTTCTCTCTTGCAGGTTTTGTGAGCTCCTGTAACCTTTTACTAGGTGGTCTGGGGGTATGTGACACAACTCCAAGAGCTTTCAGGTCACTACCCAACAGAACCCTACCTGACACTTCACATTGTACACTGACAGGTATGTTTACAGCCATGTCATTACACTGGATGAGAACTGGTAACTGGGGACACATCTGCACAGGCCCTCCAGCTAACCTGGTGAGGCATTTGGGTGCCTTAGCAACATCCTCTGCCTTGAAAAAAGATTCATCCACCACAGTTATGCTGGCCCCAGTGTCTCTAATGGCAGGAGTCTCCTAAACATTTACCTGGACACTGTCTTCATAATACTCTTTAGTATTATCTGGGATAGAATTATACACATCTAAATTCTGTTGTTCCCACAACCCCAGAGAGACTGAAGAAACACTGGCTGAGACTCCAATGGGTTCATCAGCCAGCAGTAGAAAGTTTCCACTTGCCATTGGGACTTCCTCTTCTGGAGCGAAGGCTAAGGAGGCAAGTTGGATCCCTGAAGGTTTACCCTTGCATCTGGGATCTGCTTTCACATGGTCAGTAGAGCCACAAACAAAGCATTTACCAAATGCCTTCTGGAATGGAGGCTTGTTCTGACCTCCCTCTGGTTTAGCACCAGAGGAGACACTATTCTGCTGTGGTTTCCCTGGTGGCTTACCCTTCTGGTTTTGTTTGGGGCCCTCTTTGGAATTTGCAGTATTAGAATTCTCTTTGGAGTCCTTTTTAGACTGTTTCCCCTCATCCTTTTTCTGAGTTACCCCAGAATCCTTGTGAGTGGCCCTGTTGGCAACCGACAAGTCAGCAGCCTTAGCTAGTTTTCGGGAATCTAATTCCTTTGAATCAGCCAAGTGCTGTCTGAGCTCAGGAGAGCAGGCATCATAAATTGACTCCAACATAAAAAGAGTCTTCATACCTTCATAAGTGTTCACTTTGTAACCCTTAATCCATCCCTCTAAGTTTTTCAACCCTTCACTCACCCAGGTAGCTCAAGGGGTACCATCATGCTTTTCGAGGGTTCTAAACCTCTTAAGATACTGGGAAGGGGTCTTCCCAAACCTAGCTATGAAAGCTAGTTTCACACATTCATACTATTTCCTATCCTCCTCCCCCAACTCCATTACCACATCAGTTGCAACAGGGGGAAGCCTAGAGAACAACCAGGTGAATAAGTCATTTCCTGTGATGTTCTGGAGCCCATGATTATATTCAAACAGAGACAACCAATCCAACACATCCAACTTAGGCTCATACATACCAACCAATTCTTTAGGCATCTGGCGTCTTTTAGGACTGGAACTTCTAGAGGAGCCAGAGAGAGAAACATTTTCAACAGATAATTTCTTCATTTCTAGCTCATGCTTGAGCTCCATTTCCCTTAGCCTTAGTTCTTGAATCATTTCCTGATGTCTCTGTTCAGCCAGAGTATTCAGTCTCTTGAACTCTAGTTCAAGTTTCATTTTCTCTAATTCGAGATATTGAGGACTTAGTGTGGGACTTGGTAAAGGCCCAGTAGGTACAGCAGGTAGGGCAGACAGAGGCCTAGGGGGGACAGTCACAGCAGCCTCACCCTCCTCTTCTGACTCTTCCTCAAGATTATCAACATTTGGATAAATATCAATTGCTATACTGTTATCTACATTTTCTGGCATGGTAGGTTCCTCAGACCCATCATCCAGACTTTGGTTAGCTAGCAACCTTTCTATTAACTCCATGTTCTTGCCTTTAGTCAGGAGGTTCTTATGCTTACACAATACTCTTAAACAATCAGCAGTTTTTGTAGCAAGGGACTCTTGACTATAAGTTTCCATAGTTGACATGTTAGAAAGGTTACTTTTTCAGTGCTAAGCTTTGTGGTTAGTTGTACTAAGGTATCCTCAAGCACTGTAAAGTGTATACTCAATACAAATCCCGCCGCTGTACACCAGTGTTAGGCAGAAACCTGTGCAGTTCCCTTAGGGACCACTGCAAAAGATTTAAGACTACAGGTGTTGGCAGTAAACCCACTTGGTAGCAGTCTGCACCACCCAGATTTACCTGGTAGCTGTGGCTGAGCAGTCAGACTTCCCTCAAGAAGAGTTAGGCAGTATGCAAAGTATACTCAATAGGCACTCAGATACAATAATACAAGCAAACACTGACCAGAGCTTTGGTATCAAAGTATATAATTATTTATTTAAAAACACACAGTTGAAACACTCCAGCACTCTTATTGTAAAATATTCTAATCACAGTTACTATTATGATGTATACACCTTTTTCCCTATTAGAAAATCACAATAAAACACCACTTATTTTCATACAACGGTGAGGGCTTAACTAGATTGCACTCTAATAAGTTTGTGAAAAAGGGAGGGAAAAAGACAGAATAAGAAGAGGTACACCACTCTACGATTCCAGAAACTATTAGCAAGGCAGAGAGCAAAAAGTCACTGGTGAGCCAAAGTCCAAAGGCTGGGCCCCCTCTTAGAGAGAGCAGAGCACAAATGCGCCCAAGATCACACAGTTACGCTAGGCTTAGAAAGTCTTGCAGAGGGTTCAGAAAAGCGTTTAGAGAGGCTTAGAAAAGTTTAGCCAAGGTGTCCCAGGCTAACCCAGGTTCGAAAGCCGGGGGCTAAATCTACCCTGTAAAGTCGGTAGCAAGGGAAGCCAGGCGGGACACGGTACCTTAAGTGGGAAGGATCCTCCAGCGGTGGCAGTTGTTCCTGGTGTTGGGTGCAATTTTGTCGTGTCGTCGTCCAGGGGAAGAGAAGATCTCGACTTGGAGGAAAGATGAAGGTCGTTGCACTACCAGGGCAGAAACCAGCCGCAGAGTTTTCCGGTTAAAGGTGGTACCTTGGTTTCGCGGTTGTGGTAAAACGTGGTATCCCGGTTGCCGGGGTGCTTGGCACGGGCAAGGCGGCCACGAGATACGTCGGGAAAGCAAAAAGACGGTGAAACTGGTTATCCCCACCAGTTAAAGGAAGAAGACTCTCCGGCGGGAGGTCTCCTCTGTCGTTGGGAAAAAGTGGTGAGACAGTCCAGCAGGGCTCCACCAGTCGTGGTGTCGTGGCAGGTCGGCTCAGCTTCTCCCTCGTCGGATTCTTAGGTCCTGTGGCAACTTCTGAAGTTCCAGTCCTCAAAGCCCTGCTTTTATGCAGCAAACCCCCATTCACTCAGCCTAGCTGTCACTCAAACATGCTAAGTGGTGAGCCGTTCGGCTCACCACTTGGGCCAATCAGGATGAAGTGCAACTTGAGTTGCCTAGGCAACTCAGTCCAGGGTGCCTAAATTTCCCTCCACCCCTCCTAAGTACCCCAGACAGAGTGGCACCACTTTGGAGGGCTTCTGTGGTGAAGCCCGCCAAAAAGTGGAACAAAGGGCTCGACCTGGGTTGGAGTCACAGAAGAGAACACAAACGCCATTTTAGAATCAAGTTTTGGCAAAAAATACCAACCGGAGAATTAATATTAATTAAATAAACCGGCGGTATGTTCGAGGCTACCGTAAATAATTAAATAAAGATAGTAGCCTAAAACAATGGGAAATCCCATAGGAAAATATTCGCGGTTGAATATAAAAAGTAGTATCCACTGCCACCAGCCAAAACTCGATCAGGGTGGACGGAGACGTGCCCACTCAACTAACAGACCCCGGGGCAATTGAATTGCCCCAGCCAGTACATCCACAATATGATGGTTTGTACTGGTTCTGTTCAGAATTTAAGACTAGTAAAGTCAATGATGACTTTACATGCCCTGGGAGACAGTAGTCAGTCCCAGGGTATGGAGTCTATACTGGGGGTCACTATGACACCCCTGTGTCACTGCACTGAGGGTGCTGTGTAACACACATCACAAAAACACATGAAGCCCTATGGAGTAAAAGACCCCATACCCCATTAAACACATCTAGATTCAAAGAAACACACTCAAATCATGCCCAAGAGTGAGGGTAAATGAGTCTCACTCTTGGCAGGAGAAAAAAATAAACCCCAAAAATCCAGCAAAGCTGCTGGGGGACTCACTAGGTTAGGAAATTCAGCCTAAACAGAGAATTCTCCCGAACACAGCCCTGCTCCTGTGGGCTTGTTCATCCTGCTTTACTCCGCTGCCCTAAGCCCTTTCCCTCTGGGCTCTCTACCTTACAGCCCTGCTCCTGTGGGCTTGCTCATTGCTTTCCTGCTCCTCTGAGCGCTCAACCTTGTTCCTTACTGTTTTCTGCTATCCAATCCTGTTACACAACTTCCCCTTCATTTCCTTCTGCTAGTTTGCTATCAACTTCCTTTTCCTGGATTTGTCTGTAAGTATCTTCTCTTGTACTGTTCGTAGACCCTTTTGTACAGAGCTTGTCTTTTGGTTTCCTTCAGGCAACCTCTGTCCCTTCCCTTGTCTCATTTCTACGATACAGACACCCATAGCTGTTGTTCCAAGTCATGAGCAAACAGCGTGGGCCTCTGTTATAGCAAACTGTCCAGAAGGCTAGAGTTTTTCCTAAGGTTCGTGGAATACTCTTTTCCTATATCTGCATACACCCCTAGAGGGAATCCATTCTGTTGTACCTTATTCCTTGCTACACTTGACTACTCTTTGTTCTCATTACTTTCAGCTGTGTGTGTACTATTCTGTCCACCTTACTTCGGCACAACCACCCGAAACCCTTCCTGGGTGTCCTGTGCCTCTCCTTTCAGGGTGTCATCTCGTGACAGTGTTAGAGAACCTGGGAGTAAGTTGTAAGGGTTGTACGTTGATAGAGCTGTGCAATGGCGTTGGGAAGGGAAATCCACTTTTAGAATCTATGTAGCACGAGCATAATATAAGTACTGAAAAAGACAAGATGCCCTCTGGGTTCCATTTCAGTAGATGGGTACTTTATGTTGCATGTTGAGGGTGCTAGACCTTAGCTTAGCTGAGAGCTGGGGGTAGACCGCCACTTGAGGACAGAGCCCTTACTAGCTGCTGGGGTCCCAAGGGACACCCCATATATCCTACAAAGGTCTATAGTCATTGATTCAACCACACAGTATTTTAAGCTTTTCAAAAATGTTGGTGCCCATTAATTTGCATGAGGTCCTTAGGCAAAGTGTTCCATAGGATGGTTACCTTAATACAGAAGGTACAGTCTCCCTCTGAATATTCCAGAAGGGATGCATTTCAAATGCTAGAGATACAACAATCATAATCAGCCATCATGCATGTGCCAGAGGAAGCCGAGAACAGCTGTGGAGGCAGGTTCTTCACAGTATTAGACAGGCATGCCAAACTCAGTAGCATTGTAGAAGCACCTCCTTCTCTCAGTTGCAGAAGAGATTTCACCACCACCATGTCCTGTCTCATGGCAGATAAGAGCATCCTTCGTACTGAAGTATTCGCCACATTCACTATGCTGAAATGGACCCAGGCATGCATGTTTTGTCTGGTGCCTAATAAGGTGACTGTTCCGATTGAAGCATTTTCCACATTCAGTGCACCAATAAGGTTTCTCTGCTTTATGTATTCTCCGGTGGCGAATAAGATCACTCCCCCAAAAGAAACTCTTCCTACATTCACTACACGTATGAGGTTTCTCACCTCTAAGGACTGATGGTAAATATGACCTACCTTATGACTAAACGAGCTCCCACACTCAATGCAGTCATGCAGTTTTACACCTGCATGTCTTCTCTGTTGGGTAATAAGACTTCCCTTCCGGGCAAACCCTTTCCCACACTCAGTGCACTCATAAGGCTTCTCTCCTGTATGTGTTCTCTGGGGGATAGTAAGATCTTGCTTTGTAGCAAACCCTTTCCCACATTCAGTGCACTCATAAGGCTTCTCTCCTGTATGTGTTCTCTGGTGGATAGCAAGCTCCCCCTTTGTAGAAAACCCTTTCCCACATTGAATGCACTCATAAGGCTTCTCACCTGTATTCATTTGCTGGTGGCTGATAACTGTATCATGCAAATGGACGTCATTATCAAATTCAGTGCACTGATAAAGTTTTTCACCCATGTCCTCATGTGGGCAATAAGTGTGTTCTTGAGATGGCAATTGTTCCCACATTTTGTGCACGTATGAAGTGTCTTGCCAGTTTATTTTGTCAGGTGCCTTCTCTTAAGAGGAGCCTTTTCAATTAACCTTTTCCAAATTCAGAGCACCAATGAGAAATGCTTTTCTTACTGCACATAACACATTGTCATTTTCATGCTAGATATACCTCTCCCCCAGGATTTACAGAATGAACACGCTTGGTTACTGGATGTTACCACAAAGTGGTTGCATGGAAGGAAGTCATCATGTATCAACAGGCTTTGCAATCCCAGTTCCTGAATACTCTGTGAAGGCAACTGGACCCCAAACTTGCACTCGTCTAAAATGCTTGGAAGTTGCATTCTAACAATGAAGCATTTCACTGCGTTAGTCCAGAGAATCGAACAATCACTGTTGTTGCATTTCTGGGGCATCAGTCACCTATTAACATAAAAGGAGATTCACATTATTAGTTTGAACACATTCACAATCGCAGGCAGCACATGTAACAAGACTCTACTCAGTAGTAGTGATGTTAACTCCTCACGGAGTAACTTATTTGACTTTGAAGTGCCATCTATTATTGAAAGGCAGCCTAATAGGTGGCAGAGAAGTGGTGCTCCAATGGGTACATTTAGTGGAACAGAGGTAACATGCAGCAGGAATAATGCAATACATTTTTATTTAGAAATGTTTCTGTTACACTTCAGACTTCCCCGCCGGCATCCTTGCAGAATACAACTTCTTTACAGGCTTCTCTATGGTCCAGGTACAAGCTACCATGGCGTCTGTACAAATGTCGACGCACTCCAGGTCACCTGACACGTCTTGTACGTAGAAGACGTACAGCAAGCCACGCCCCTCTTACGACTATAAAACCACCATCTTCCAAGGGGCTCGTTGCTGCTAATTAGCGTTACTAGCTACACGCGGTTTCATCAGTTTCCTCTTCGTGTCTCCCTACACGAATCCTGATCTGAACTCCTGGTTTTGATCTTTTGCCTGAATTTTGGATTGCTTCGTCTCCTCCCTTATTCTTGTCGTGATCGTCTGGCTGTTGGACTCGGAACGTTACTGGATACGGCTTTCTTCTGTGTCTTGCGGTTCTTCCCTGGTTGCCGCTCTGCACATCAATTTGCTGTCTACATCCGAATCATCTCAACAGCTACTCAACTATACTCATGTACTCAGGTACATATCTATTGTTTTCCATGGACATTGTCTTCTGTTGGATTCTGGGACATTGAGTGACTTTCCTGTGAGATTGCTATTTAGTGCATATGAACGCTTTCCTGAACTGCACCAACCCGGCACTAGTGCGTCCCTCGTGCCGTTCGGGGTTACTTACCTATACTAACTTCCCTGTTTGTTATTTTCTCCTGTCGTTGTCTTCAGACTCCCGGACTCTTCTTACTCTATTTATCTTTACTCAGGTCAGTTGTTATCAATTCTATAGCTAAAGTGGGAACCAATACTGATTTAGCTCAATTCCACTCATTCGTGTTATTCTTTGTAGATTATCCCGGGGAAACGCAATTCCACTCCAATATCCATATAGGTAGTTGTCCAATCATTTTAACGGTTCTAATCACTTGTATAACATCAACACTGTCTAATATCTTGGTATTCTTTTGCAGCATTGGTATTGGCGGTGTGTGTTCTCCCCGCTCTTTTAGTCAATTGACACCTCTGTCTGTTCTAACTGAAACAGCAGAGAGGTACATTGTGGAAAAGAGCCCCTCTTTGAGGAAGCCTGAGTCTTGTACTCAGGGGATCTGGGATGGAAGGCTGAATTCAGAATTCTATACTACCAACACCTCCAAGGTCGTTTTCTCCGCATCTGCATCTTCGGCCTATTCGGAGTGGTGAGTAACAGTTTCGCATCGAGAACACTAGGAAAAAACACAGGCTGGGTGAACAATCATCTTATGACTAAATTTGCACATGGAAGCTCCCAATTTCCATACACAAATGATAAAGGCATGCGTTTGCCACAAGTCGGACGCCTGCTTGAACAGTCCATAGTGTAATCACTGATGACTTGTGTATTGGCCCAAACATGAATAATATAACCAATAGCACAATCGAGGAAACAAGGACAGAATTGCGATTTAAAGGGAAAGCGCCAATCTCTTCCCATGGTGAGAATGGCACAGGCTATGCTGCCACTACATTCAAATATTGGGGGTCATTACAAGGTTGGCGGTAGCAGTACCAGTAAATAGTGGCACGGCTGCCGCCAGAGTCATGAATTTTCCGGCACCCAGGAATGGGCAATTACCAGGGCATTACAGCCCCGGCAGATCCGGTAAACGCCCATTCCCGGGCACCGGAAAAATATTAGTCCCCGTTTCCCATTTGAGTCCCACTGGATGCAATGGGAATGGGAAGGAGGGATGCCCCGGCACCATTCATGAATTGCGCCGTTGCATCCGTCAAGGTCTGCGAGCGGGTGCTTTACCATCCGCCTGGTCAGACCTGGCGGCCAAAGGGCACCTGCTCGCAGACTTGTAGTTTGCTGGTCCAGGAACAACGGTGCTGGTAGCTTACTGGCACCGCTGTTACCGGACCGGCAAACTTGTAATGAGGCCCATTGACTTTAAACCTAGATAAGCTTCATTTGTTTTGTCAATCCTGGAGATGAGGGATGGGTTTGGATTTTGTGTCACAAACCAAAACAAAGTGTATGAGAGACTCCACAAACTCCACAATATCACCCCATTGGCCTTCCTAATTGTTTATATAATTGCCCATTGCCAGGTACTACATTTAATTGGCCAGAGGGATCCCACTTCCGTTTCTCTGTTCAAAATACCACAGTGTAGTTTTCAGGAGGTAGTACACACTCTGTTTTACTGTTAAAGAGTGGGTGTAAATTGGTCTGTTACTTACCAGGCTCCCCTAACCAGACCCAGACCCCTTTTTTTGGATTCTGATCCTTGCACCTTAGGTTGAATCTCAGCACGCCCCTGTGCCCTCTGTGCTGTGACCAAGAACTGCTTTCATCCCGTCCCTGGTACCCAATGGGGATGGTGTCCATCTCTACAAATATCCACAAATTGATGCCGCCATTTAGTGATTGCACAAATGATTCCCAATGATCTACTGTGGAGATTCTACTCACCCTACTCCAGGGGAATCCGCTCAACATAATCCCACAGATCCATGATCTGAAAGGTGCGAGAATTCCAAAGCCTGCATCTCTTGCAACCCATATGGCAGTGACCCTGGAATAAGATGTATGTACGTGTGAATAGTATGCATAGTCACCCCAACTGTCCACCCATTCGTCTGTCAGCCCTACATTTATTGTGTGTCTAGTGTAGGTAGCGATCACAACAGTATATGCGAGAACCTTTGAGCGCTCCAGTATGGGGGACAAACACCAGTTTGCGTTCACACGATGAAATCATTTTTTGGGAGTGCTCTATGCTCGGAGTGGATAATCCTTAGATGACAAGCTCCCCCTAATCTGCTCTCAGGTGCGTTGTCTGTGCAGCCACCACCTTAGGCTGTGTGAGCTTATCCACATTCCAGAAGCAACACCTCTTTCTTGTGGGATGTCAAGGCCCACAATATTTAACAATCTTGGCATAACCATATCCCTGTGTGGCACATATCAATCTCGAGTCCCCCTTGAATCCAATTTCCGTGCTCCCAGAATGTTGATCCATTTATCTGACCACAATGTACTATAATTAGGGTGTCCGGTTTTCAGGGATAACCGGAAAGTGCCTGATATGTGACCCCCGTTAAAATTTTAAAATCCTTGGGGTTATCCGATAAACCCCGTGTTTCATAGTGCTGGGAGCGGGATTCGAAACCATGGTGTCTTGTTTCCAAGACACACACGTTGCCAGTGAGCTATCCTTGCAGCTCTGTTAAAGCATTGTCTATTGGAACTGACATTGCTACTGACGCTGCAATGATCATTTTTTATTATCCCATATTGCCACCTTGTGGCCAAATGCCGATTTGACTGCCTGGTCATAAGGACCTCACATTGCAAACTTTGGGCTTGTTTTTGAAGCAAGTCGCGTGTTTTTTTCATAGGTCGCTTGTCAAGGGTTTTGTCCGCTTATCGTGTGTTTTAGTCGCTTATTGTTGTGCTTATTTCTTCATAAGCACAACAATAAGAACACTTCAGTTCTCCCTGCACCTAAGATCAGCCCCTCCCATTACAATGCCAGCACCAAACTGCTAATGATGGGCCATTAGTCACTGAATGGTTTCGTGCTGTTATTGTAATGGTAGGGGAGGTGCGCCGGTGCATGGGGAGTGGGCCTGCATTCTAGGCAGCTTTATCTCTCTGCAGGTGTGCAACTGTCATCAGTTAACACTCTGTGACTCATTCATACCAGCACCAGTTTGCCCGCGTAAAAAGCGCTTAAAAACACCCCAGTGTCACTAACAGAGCAGAGAGCACTGACAGCAGCCACTTGCCACTTGTCTGCCGTCTCCAGTGAGCCTGAGCCAGCTTCTTCTTTGTTTTGCTCCTGCCCGGCATCACCGTCAGTCCCCAGAGGATCCAGCCTGCAGCCTACCCGGGAGTCGCGACAGGCCCCCCTCCCCCCCATTCAGTATCTTCAGTAAAATAAGTGAGTAATGTGTGTTCCGCTTTTTATCACTTTGTGCCCCGAGCTCCCCAGCCCCCTTCCATGCGTTTTTCCTCCAAAAGTGCCCCCAGGCCCCCGTGTGCCCCGAGCTCCCCAGCCCCCTTCCATGCGTTTTAATGGCAAAAGTGCCCCCCAGACCCCTGTGTGCCCCGAGCTCCCCAGCCCCCTTCCATGCGTTCTAATGCCAAAAGTGCCCCCAGGCAAGACCGCTGAGGATTACGCCCGGGAACACAAAGATTTTACAGTAGAGGAAAACCACGGAAAACAATTGTTAATTTGCAAGGCTTGCAGAGTAACAACTGTATTAGTCAAAGGAAAGACTTCAAGCCGAATCGCTGAGCACGTTTCTTCAAAGACCCACTTAAGGTTGAAAGATCCGCCAAAATTTGAGAGTGGTCTGTGCCAATTGTCCCTTACAGAGACACTGACGCGTTTTAAAAGAAAACAGGATGAGGAAAAAGATGTGGCACATGAATTTGTGCGTGCCTTAGTGCAGGCAGGAACCAGCTTGCACCAGGCAGATGGCCCGATTGGTCATCTTTTCCGCAGACGGGCCCCAGCAGCCACAACATTACCCCGATCCACTCAAATGTATGAGAAATATCTACCGGAGGTTTTTCTGACAGACATTGGCCACATCAGAGAGTTAGTCCAAGGCGACGTAAACATTTCAATCACTGTCGATGAAATGCCCGAGATGCATGGTGATCCAGCAGTGGCAGTCCTCTTCACATTTTGTGACCCAAAAAGTGGATGGGCGCGCCGTACTATCATGGCAGATTCAGAGGTGGTTGAAACTTGCAATGCCGTTTCAGTAGCGGCATTACTCCAGAAAGTCCTCAGCAAGTTTGGGAAGGACTGGAGATGTAGTGTGCGTTTGTAGTGATTCGGCAAGTTATATGAAAAAGTTATGTGATGATCTGTCCAAGGGCAATGCCGATTTCAAGGCATTCCCCATGCGAGACCCCTGCCACTTACTTGATGGAGTTTTAAAAGCAGCCTTAAAGTCCTCAGATTTGGTTAGGGGTGTAGTTGACTTTGTGGTCCATTCTGGTGCTCTATTTAGATATGCACGTGAACTCAAACGCAAATACCTATCATTTTGCACTTTGTATGGCATGAAAGGAAAGGTTATCCCAACTGTCTCCTTTAGTCGGTGGTTTTCTGTATTAGAGGCAGTGAATGCCATACTATTGATGTGGCGACCTTTTACCGATTTCCTCCTTAGTGATGATGCCTCAGGCAAGAAATGTGAGGATCTGAGGGCGCACATTGATACTGAGGTGAATAAAAGCACAGTCTACTGTATTCTCCGATTTTTGCAGGAGAACATGACTGCTGTCGTTGATATAATGAAGAGGCTGGAATCCGAAAAAACACATACGTTTACCAAGTGTACAATGTCATTGGTGTGGAGGTCAAACTCTTATTTGAAAGAAAGTTGGGTGACACTTTCAGTGACTTTGGTCCAGTAACATGTGCACTTTTGGAATGTCTGCCACGTGGAAAACAAAGGACTGTTGAGGAAAGTTTTAGGATATTCTACGCAACAATGCATGTAAAATGGCAAGCAATGCTGTGTCGAAACATTCCATCAGCCACCATGTCATTCGAAGTGAGTGAAGCCTCTTTGTGGTATGCCGTGCAAGTACTAGATCCCTTCCGCAAAAAAGAATTTAGTCAAAACTTTGAAAAATATGCATTTATTTTTAACCATTTTAAAGACACTGAGACTGTGTGCAGCCAGTTAAACGCCTATTTGGCAGAGCCTGTGCCTGAGAATCTGCAGCTTCGGGTGCATGAGTATTGGGTGGGAAAGCACCAACAGTGGCCAGATTTATCAGCTTGTGTGTTGGATATTTTGGCCCTGCCCGTGTCCAGTGCCAATGTGGAAAGGTCGTTTTCCCAAATAAAAGTCTTTATGGGAAGAAAAGAAAGGGCACGGATGGGCAAAGAGTCCTTGAAGAAATATTGTATGATTTATTACAATCATTTTGACTTGTAGGAATGCAACATATTACTTGATTAACATGAAATTGCTTAGAACATCTTGCACTGAGAGATTACCCTACATATGCACGCAACGAAGCAATAAAAGAACATTTCTGTGTTTACACCTGAGAAAACAGTTGTCCGCAATCTTTTGAAAGGGGCAAACGGGAAAACACTGATAAACACAGATTCCCAAAGTTTTTGAAAACACTGGAAAAACTGCCCCGGAAGTAAAAAAAAATAAACCCCTAAAACAGGAAACCCTAACTATAATAAGATATTGCAATAAAAAGTAGAATGCCCTGCTGTACCTCAACACGCTCCATCCTAGTCTCTACACGCGTGCTTCTGAACTCGCCGAGTGAAAACTAATTAAAAACTCCATCACTGAGGTTCTTTACCAAGAAGCAGAATGAGCCAGATTCCTGCCCTTGACCCAGTCCCCTCCCGACATAGCAAAGTCCACTGATCCATTCATGAGACACATATCTTTATCATCTTCCTCTACCACAAACGTAATGCACAGGTTTTCCCAGATCCTTGCATTGTTTCACAAGTTGGTGAACTGCTTTCAGCTGGGCGGTCAGGAACCTACAGCTGAACACTACCACAAGTTGGCAATGTAATTCTAGCAGGAGTAAAGGCTGTGCATGGCCCAGGCCCTTTGCCTCCCTGCATCATTAATATTGCATCAGCCGGCCATGATATTGTGAATGACTTTGCCTGTCAGTGCTTGGTCTATTACACCACGCCTTCCTGCTGCCTTCAGCCATGCCCATCTATCTGTACTCTAGTGCTTGGCTATCATCGTCAATGCTTCCCTTTCCCAGGAGGTCTGACCAATGGACCATCCCACCATGGTAGGGCTGAACCTGCAGGAAGCCTGAGCAACTGGTTGGTGGGAGGACACTGGGAAGCCTAGATATGGATTGCTCATTCGTTCTCTCCTCGGCCTCACAGGTGTTGTATTGTGCTGTTGCCTTCCACTGCCCTCCTCCTCTGCATTGGGTATGCATGAAGAACGAGGCATACTCCTCCAGACCAGATGATCCATGTCCACTTGCCTTTCTGACATTCCCCTGCTGGGTAGTGTTGGAAGGTTTGGGGTCTAGGTGTGGGAGTCTGTGAGATGCCATTTTGACAAGCATATAGTTTAAGAGACAGTGTATATGAAGAACCTATCATAGCATACAATAAGTGGAGACCACTAACGTTACCTGAGAAACTAAAAACCAAAGTGGGGTGACATCTGGGAAGCAAATCTCATTAATGTTGGTCTCCAATTAATGTATTCGTATGCACATTATATGGACCCTATTGAATATTCAAAGATGATCGTTGCACGAGACGTGACGGAGGCGTGCTATAAAAGGGCAAAGTGACATTCTTGGTGTGCCAACCACATAGGGAGAAGTACAGAAAAGCCAACAGCTTTTGCTTTTGGGTAGTACAATTCTTTTTCCCGGTATTGGTTGTCATGGTGCAGGTTCCGGGGCCCCTGCAGCCGTTAGGCCCATCCCAGTCCCCACCACCCAGAAGAGCTCGTCAGGCACCAAGGAAACACCCCAGAGCCTCATGGACTCATTGGCTCATTAAATGGGCTGAACTCAGGGAACTATTTACCTGCCTAGTGAGGCTGAGCCTTGGTAAAATCCAGGGAGGGTCAGAGGGACTATTTTTTTCTTGGGAAGACAGGGTGTGGCAAAGGGACTACTTTACCTGGAACTACTTACAAGGCTATATAAGCCACACCCTGCAAGCAGAACACGCTTTGTGTTATTCTGCACTCCTGCAGCGTAACGCTCACTGTGTCTGCTCTGTCCTCAAGCTTCCACAGCCACGCCCGTCGGTGCTTCCCTACATCGGAATCTGGAAATAGAAAAAGAGAAGAAACAGGTGTTACTTCAGCGACCAAACACTTACCTGCAACCCGGTCCATCGGTCGCATCTCCAGCTGTTTTCCTGATCGCCGCCTTTGTGAAAGGACGTCCACGCAGGTGCCGATACTCACCCAGTATTCCGCGTTCCTCCTGGTTTCAGTGGAGCGGTTCTTCCATTCTTCATCTTGGGACCGCGCCGCGCCTGCAAAAGGAAACAGAAAAAGAAACAGCAGATTAGCTGCCCAACAAAACTGAATGAACATTTATTCAGCCGCTCAGCGCCTTTCATCCGTGCTATACTCATCTGTATGCAACCAGTCCATTCTTCATCTTGGGAGCTCGCCACACCTGCAAAAGGGAACAGGAAAAGAACAGCAGGTAAGTCACGCTCAGTACTGAACCAACATTTATTTCAGTCACTCAGCGCCTTCCATCCGCGCTATACTCACCTGGAGGCAACCTTTTAGCATCCTGGGAGAGCCGAATCCTTTACTTGATTTCCACACCAAAACTGCATCTGCAAGAGAAAACAAATACATTATAACAGTGGGACAATAAGACTTTGAGCATCTATACCAAGCTGCTATTGAGGTAGATAATCACCCGATAATCCCAGCATTCCGAAAACGAACAGTAACTGCACTCTGGAACAGTGAGGTAACTGCGCCCAGAAAAAGACTGTGCCTGCCACGCCCCTGCTGAAGGTTAAGCAGGACGGAGAGCCAGCCTCAACAAACTCAGAGGTGAGGAAGAGAGGAGTCGGGCATCAGGTGGTGGCGAGTAGTGGGACCAATCCAACCCACTTTTAGCTAACATCTTGTTTCGCCATTGCAGGCTAACGCTTCCTGGGGAGGTCAAAAGGGAAAAGACGCCAACATACCATCGAGGCTGCGCCAGTGCAGATATCGGTCATACGACTACCTGCTACACCCCCGTGGAGACCAGCTGAGCGTGACAGAACGCAAAGCCTTCTACAAATTCTCTCCCTGGGCATTATGGAGACTTCAGAGACTGACTAACTGGCCCAGCTTTTGGGGGAACTCAGGGCCGAGGTGCATTCTGCCCGGCAGGAGACTAATGCTTTAAGGAGGGAATTGATTGTGGCTAAAGATCGTACCGATGAGCTTGCTAAACGATTGCTACAATCCCAGGCGGGACAAACACTGCTACCTGGACTGGGATCAACGGTTCCGCCTGCACCCGGCAATCCAGTTCAAGTGGTCCTATCAGGAGCCGTACCTTTGGCACCTCCAGAACATTGTTTTGCAGGAGACCCAAAAAGGTATGAGGTTTTCATGAACCAGTGCCGACTTCATTTTCTATGCAGGCCAGGGGCCTTTCCAAACGACCAGTCAAGGGTAGCCTTTGTATTTTCTTACCTCAGTGGCAGCACGGCGGACTGGTCACTGCCTTTAGTCAATCGGGATGATCCCATCTTGCGAGACTTCAAGGGGTTTCAAATGAATATGGAAAAGTTGTTTGACCGCCACTCTCAGGCATTGGATAATGAACTCTTTTCCCTGCGCCAAGGTAATCAGGATCTGTTCACGTACATTGCAATCTTTAATAGGCTGATAGTAGAAACTGATTGGCCCGACGATAAGAGAACAACTCTGTTTTACCGGGGCTTAAGAGGGGAGTTGAAAGACGTTTTAGCTCAAGTGGTCAACCCGCCTAGTGATTGTGCGGAATACTTTGATCTGGTGGTCCAGCTTGATCATAGACTATAAAACCGTAAGGCAGATCGAGCTAGGATGGACACTCGGATGTTTGTACGCCCAAAGGAAAATGCATCCAAGACTTCCGACTTGGCCGAACCCATGCAAATTGGGGGGAGTGCGAGGGCCATTAACTAAGGCCGAAAGAGACAGAAGAAAACAACAGCATCTATGCTTGTACTGCGGCTCCGCCGGTCACTTCCTTCGAGACTGCCCTGTTAAGCCTCCTAAAAAGGCAGTTGGAGTTGCCGGCAAGGTGGAAACGGAGCCGGAATCAGAAAACTTCCTCGCCCGACAAGCGTAGAGGTCCGCTTGTCGAGTGAAAAAAAGGACTCTCAGACCTCGCACCTCGTCTTGCCAATGATCCTCATAAAATAAAAGCAGCCTTTCCAAATGCATGCAGTCAGGGCATATATCGATAGCGGCGCCATTGGAAATTATATGGATCACGATTTGGCTACAAGAATGAACCTTCCCCTGTGTGAAAAGGCAACTACAGATTTAGTCACTACTGTCGATGGAACTGAAATCGCTTTGGGCCCAGTTTCCAATCAGACCCAGGTTCAGGCATGGGCGATCAGGGCAGTCGCACCGCATCAAAACTCCAACCCAACACGACAGATTGGAGTGGTGTTACAAGGGCACCCCCTTGCTGGTGTGGTGAAGGCATCCAATTGCAATGGAGAGCACCCAGATTCCGTGCTGGAGCGGGGAGTTGATTATTTCAATTGAGCACCTCTGCCATACCAGCATGGGGGTAGGCTTCTGGTATTACAGTGGTGCTCAGTTGAAATCATTAACTTCCCGCTCCAGCACGGGAGCTGGGTGCTTTCCACTGGAATATGGCACTCAAGCTATAGCAGCACGAGTCTGCTAGGCTGCCCTATGCCATTGTGGCACAGCAACCATAACACTAATATTTTTTCCCGAGGCGGCACCAGGGCTAATGCTGGCACTGTAGCCAGGCATGGGTGGGCAACTGTGCACGTGCTAATGCACAGCAGTATGAATGTGCATGGGAGGTCAACTGTGCACGTACCAATGCACAGCAGTATGAATGTGCATGGGAGGTCAACTGTGCACGTACCAATGCACAGCAGTATGAATGTGCATGGGAGGTCAACTGTGCACGTGCCAATGCACAGCAGTATGAATGTGCATGGGAAGTCAACTGTGCATGTGCCAATGCACAGCAGTATGAATGTGCATGGGTGGGCAACTGTGCACATGCCAATGCACAGCAGTATGAATGTGCATGGGAGGTCAACTGTGCACGTACCAATGCACAGCAGTATGAATGTGCATGGGAGGTCAACTGTGCACGTACCAATGCACAGCAGTATGAATGTGCATGGGAGGTCAACTGTGCACGTACCAATGCACAGCAGTATGAATGTGCATGGGGGCAACTGTGCACGTACCAATGCACAGCAGTATGACTGTGCATGGGATGTCAACTGTGCATGTACCAATGCACAGCAGTATGAATGTGCATGGGAGGTCAACTGTGCACGTACCAATGCACAGCAGTATGAATGTGCATGTGAGGTCAACTGTGCACGTGCCAATGCACAGCAGTATGAATGTGCATGGGGGCAACTGTGCACGTAACAATGCACAGCATTATCAATGTGCATGGGTGGGCAACTATGCACGTACCAATCCACAGCAGTATGAATGTGCATGGGGGCAACTGTGCATGTACCAATGCACAGCAGTATGAATGTGCATGGGGGCAACTGTGCACGTGCCAATGCACAGCAGTATGAATGTGAAACAGACATCCCACTCCTTACACCGCTCATCAAACCCAACATGAAATGCATTATCCTTGGAGATCGTAACCTAGGATTCAATGATCACCAAGACTCTAAAGCTGCATCCCTTCACGCAGCACTCAAGGACATGAACTTTACCCAGCTAGTGAATGCTCCCACACATGTCAAGGGTAGAATCCTGGACTGGATATTGTCACTTAACACCAATCCAACCATAGAGGCCATCACACCTCTCGGGTGGACAGACCATTTCTGTATAGAGTTCACTCTCATGAGTGATGAACCACGCCCTCCCGTGACTAAAACAACAGACACTTTCGAAGCCTGAAATCCCAGCAAGCTCACGGCAGAGGAATTCAGCCCCACCCTCAACAAACTTCTCGAAACCAATGTAGTCATTAGTAACGACCCAAGTATCATTGTTGTCTACTGCCACAAATGCCTCACACTTACTATTGACAAAGTAGCACCTATCACTACCAAAACACATCGCACAGACAAAAAAAACTATTTCTGGTTTAATGAAGAACTAGTGTCCCTGAGAAGAATTAAACGTTCCCTTGAACATGCCCATAGCAAACATCCCACCCCTGACACTGCTAAAGCTTTCAAAGAAGCAAACAAAACCTATAAAACAGCCATCATCTCCCACAAAGCAAATGCTTACAACACACATATCAACAACGTCTCATCTGATTCGAAAGTAGTCTTTGCTGTTCTTAGAGAATTAGAAAATCCCATTCCAATCATGACTCCCGCCAACGCTAGTAAGGAATGGTGCACTACTATTCAAGACACACTCTCTGCTAAAATTGCTCTGCTACAAAACAAAATTTCTACCAAAATACGGTTACTCGCAAATAAAAACACCACTATCCCCAGCCCCCCTCCTACAGACTCTGAAATACCTAACCCCCTATTCCACTTCACTCCCGTCACCCAAGAACTGGTGCCCAACACCATGTCCAAATTAAAAGCCTCCGACTGTAAAGGAGATAGCGTCCCAGCTAAACAAGTGAACGAATGCCCATCCACCCTCGCCCCCACCATTACCAACTTTATCAACTACTAATTCAACACAGACTCAGTCCCAGCGGGTCACCCCATTGGACCCCACAGTACCTACTAATTATCGACCTATAACAACGGTCCCTTTCTTACTTAAACTCATAGACAAAATAGCATATACACAAATACAATCACATCTTGAGCAGAACCAACTCCTAGGAACTAGACAATCAGGCTTCAGGCCGAATCACAGTACAGAAACGGCCCTCCTGGATTTCAAGATCCACATGGACACTATCAGAGATTCAGGGAAACTCTGTATTCTCCTGCTGCAAGATCTATCCGCAGCATTCGACCTCGTGGATCATGATAAACTGTGCACATCACTAGCCAATGATTTCAACTTCTCCAATGATGCCACTATGTGGTTCAAATCATTTCTTGCTGAACGTACATCTAGAGTGGCTATAGGTAGGGAAACGGCTGATCCCCTACCAGTACCCACTGGAGTACCTCAGGGCTCATGCCTATCCCCAACACTCTACAATGCCTACATTAAGCTCCTCTTCTCTACCCGTGACGATATGGGTGTCATCTACACCAATTTTGCTGATGACACCAAGATCCTCATACATATCTCAGGGGACTATGACCATCAATAAAATCTACTCCATCATTCAAAACTGGAGAGCGCTAAAAAAGCCTCTGTCTCAATGATGAGAAGACTGAGGCACTCATCGTGGGATCACCAACTAAAATAGCGGCCCTTCACTCAGACTACTGCACTATCAACATTGATGGCACCCTGATCCCTGTGCTCAGGCAAGTTAAAACACTAGGCGTATTCCTACACGCCAACCTCATGATGACCAAACATATCAGCACACTCACATCCTCCGTGGCCTACACCTCCAAACTTATAGCGCTAAGCCGTCAATTCCTGACCCCGACCAATTGCCTCACATTGGCCAGAGCCTTGGTATTATCCAAATTGGACTATTGCAATGTGTTACTACTAGGGATCTCCAACACTAACATCAGTAAAGTGCAACGCATGCAAAATAAAGTGCTAAGCGCAGCACTAGGAATAAAAAAACGGGATCACATCTCTAAGATCAGGAAGGCTACCCACTGGCTACCCGTCAAAGCCAGAATTATCTTTAAAACCCTCTGCATCACGCATAAATGTATTGCTAAAAAAGCTCCAGTGAATCTTAATGCCATACAGAAAAAAGAAATTGTCAGATCACGGAGATCAAATGACAATCAAAATATAGTGGCACCCCGGTACAACAATACCAAAGCAGGGGGTAGCAGCTTCCATGTTTTAGCCCCCAAAAATTGGAACTCCCTCCCAACTTACCTCAAAAAAGAGACCTCCATACCCGGCTTCAAACGGCAGCTGAAAATCTGGTTGTTCAACCAATACTAGTACACTGCTGAATCTATTCTAGTGCAACCTGTTTAAACTTTAAATCACTGTGCATTCCCTTTTGTTTGTTTTGATGATTGTAAAAATCTGTACGCTCTATATGTAAACAACTTCTGTAAATAAGATTTCTTTTTTCTTTCAAATGTATAACCAACTACTAAGATGTCTGTAACCACTCTGTGATACCCCAGGGTCTGGGCGTGTAGCAAATGAATAAATAAATAAGTGTGGGAGCACATGCAATTATATGCAGCACCCATGTTCTCTGAGAAAGGACAAGTGCCAAAGTGGACCCCCCCACCACCCTAGAACAGCCGTACATACAGACCATGTTGGCAGCACAAGAGGCAAAGAGCACATTGTTAAGGATTTCAATCGGGTGACACACACCTTGGTCTCAGCCTAGTATGTAGCGCACTACTGTGATGCCTTTGTCTTTATTTTATGTGGATTCAATTTGAGATGGTACACAACTTGTCTCACACCCCCTTTTTTAAAATACCCCGGGTCACAATGGACCATGAACCAGGCTGGTTGGTGAAAATGCAATATTTTATTTACTTTAAGATTCAAAGGAAATCATGTAGGACTCCATGGGAATGGGGAAGTGGAAACACCGGCACCATGCTGTAATCGTGCCAGTGTTTCCACGTCCGCCTGCAGGCGGGTGGTGTTAAACCCGCCAGGTCAGACCTGGCGGGAGTGACACCTCATGCCTGCAGGACTCGGAATCAGCCGGTCCGGAAAGAACGGTGGTGGCGGATTTACCACCACTGTTCTTTCCGGACCGGCTGACTCGTAATGAGGCCCTATGTGTTTCTCTGTGATGGGGAGATATTCACATTCCACGCTAAGGTTTGGAATTATGTAACAGCCAACTGGGTCTGTTCACCACACGGTGGGCGCGCCTTACAGCAAAAAGGTGGGCAATTCTGGTCACCGGATGGCAAGGACAGCTGGATGCCAGGGTTGCAGCAGGCATGCAAGTAGTGGGCAGCAAGCTCGTCTGATTTCAGGATTCAAAATGTACCACAGCTTTTCCCTTTTTTAATGGGATTTTAGTGGTTTTTTTCTGGATCAATGGCCTTGCTGGGACAGGATCAGCAATGTTTTGGCCTTGCTGGAGTAGGGTCAGCAATGCTTTGGACTTGTAGTGAAATCTGGAAACAGCAAGATGAATGGAGCAGATCAGGAACGCCGGCGTAGGAAATTCAGGAGAGAGTGTGTCTCTGGAGCTCTGTCAACCACTCTTATTTATAGGGCATGGTGACATCACAGAATTATTCGTGGGCAGAACTGAGCTAGGCCTACCGCCAAGAAGCGGATGGTTGCCTCCTCGAGGAGGAGTCCCAGTTTTTGAGGTTGCATTTTATGAGGTAAAAAGTCATCCCACAGTCCTTTTTACTAAAAATCAGTCATAACATAATTTACACATTTATACATTTGTGGCACTTCAACAAATCACATGGGCAGATTACATATTGTATGTAGAGCATAGCAGTCCACTCCTCACGGTTGTGGGACCTTGTTTCGTCCTTCTACCAGATTTTTGTGCTTTTCAGTGAGAATTATATTACGTAAAATTCTATAACTTTATACATGTGTATAGATTATTATTATTAGGTGTATCAGTGTCAAATTTGACAGTGGTATCCTATACACTTTCCGTGGAATACCCAATTCTCTGCCATTTCTATTCCCCATGTATCAGTGAAGTCGATGACATTTTAAATCAAAGCCCATAAAATCACATTAAACTTTTCACATTGTTGCAAAGTCCTGCTGCAGTGATAAAAGTCTTTAACATTTTTATTAATAAATAATCCTTGGGGGCAAACATCAGTATGTATTCCCATTTATAGCCATGCCTTTCCAAGGCTACCCCCTCAATCCATCAAGTCGCATCTGGGCGCATATCTTAGGTTACATAGACATTGTGCATTAAAAGTTGCATAGGAGGCAGGTACAGAACAGGTGCATATCTAAGGTTACATAAACATTGCGCATTAACAGTTGCATAGGAGGCAGGTACAGAACAGGTGCATATCTAAGGTTACATAAACATTGCGCATTAACAGTTGCATAGGAGGCAGGTACAGAACATGTGCATATCTAAGGTTACATAGACATTGTGCATTAACAGTTGCAAAGGAGGCAGGTACAGAAACAGGTGGTTACAGGCAGAATTTACAGATCATATTTACATTTAGACTCAACGCCTGACCACGAGTCACTGGCGCATAGCATACATAAACAGCATCAGTATACAGTTACAATTGCAGAACAGGGTATACAATGGCAGGTGCAAAGGCGACTCAATGGGAGTGGCAGTGGATGAGGGTAGCTCAGAGAAGAATTAAGGTTGATCTGAAGGGCAGTGTGTATCTTGAGCCATGAGTCACAGTTTGCCTTTGCTCTTGAAGGCCTGGAAGGAGGGTTATGATTGAAGTGCAGTGGGCAGTGAGTTCCAGAGTTTGGAGGCAAGGACCGGGAAGCTGATACCCCCAGATTTCTGTAGGTTGAATCTGGGTATGAATAGGCAGTGAACTTGGGCTGCTCTCTTTGGTCGGTTGGAGGTATGTGGAATGAACCGGCTGCCCAGGTATTGAGGTGCCTTGTTAGACAAACTCTTTGTGCTATAGAGAGCCAGCGCAGATTGCGCCGAGAGTCCGATATGTGTTGATTTCTCGGGATGTTCAAAGCAGCCCTATTGGCATTATTTTGGGTGACCTGAAGTTTACATAGGTTACGTTGACTAGTCCCTAAATATAGGGCATTGCAGTAGTCTAATTTAGCCATAATTAGGGTTCTGGCCAAGATAATGCAGTTCGCTGTGGTGAGGAAAGGGTGGCAAGCTGTGATAAGTTTGCACGAATAGGCAGATGCAGAGATCGCAGCATTAGTTTGTCTTGCGAGGGATAAGGTAGAGTCAAGGTAGATACCTAGAATTTTGGTGTCATTGGAAACCTTTATAAGATTACCATCAATGATAAAAGGATTTGAAGGTGTGGTGTAGTCGACTAAGTCGGTTGGGTGAGCCCAGGATGAGGAGCTCTGTCTTATCATCGTTAAGACAGAGCTCGTGTTGAGCTATCCATGCCTGGATGACTGGATAAACATTGTTTAAGGCTTTGGAGTCCACTATGTGATCACCCGTGATAGGGATGAGTATCTGGGTGTCATCCGCATAGTTTGTGTAGGTGACACCCAGATAGTCAAGAATATCAAATAAGGGTTTTGTGGACACATTGTAGAGTGTGGGTGACACGCAAGAACCTTGGGGGACCCCGCATAATACTGGTGATGGTACATCAGAGGCCGCAGAAGAGAAGACCCTCATTGATCTGTTTGCCAAGAATGATCTGATCCAAGTAGTGGCTTTATCTGAGAAGTGAGCAAACGCTTTGAGGTGTTGACACAAGATTTGGTGGTTCACCAAATCGAACGCGGCCGAAGAAGTAAGAGGAGGGCTATCTTGACTCTGTCTTTAAGATCCTCAAATTTGTGTTTTGAGGTCAATGAGGGCAGTTTTGGTTCCGTGCTTGGGACGGAAGCCTGATTGCCTGAGGCCAAGGAGATTGTTACATTCCAAGTAGTCCTGGATCTGTAGGTATGCTGCTTGTTCAAGGATATTCAAAAGGAATGGCATGGTTGCGATGGGTCTATAGTTGGTAGGTATATTAGGGTCCAGTGTCCGTTTTTTCAGGAGTGGGATAACCCATGCGTCCTTAAGGTTATCTGGTACGGTGCCTGTGCTGAAGGATGTGTATATTAGTGCTGTAATGAAGGGTGCTAGTTCATGGGCGGACTCTTTTATTATGGGAGCTGGGCATGAATCACCCTGGCAATTAGATGGTTTGAGTTTATTTGTGATGTTTTCAACCTCGGGACCATTAGCGGTGAAAAGCTAAACGGTTTAAAGGTGTGTAAGGTGTGATTAGTTTCGGTAGAGTGGGAGTTAAATTGGAGGTTGGACTGGAGACTACTTTTTTTGGCATTGATTTTGGACTGTAATGTAGTGATTTTGTCAAAAAGCGCTTTTTGTATGTTCGAGCACCATGTGTTGTCTTTACTGCATGTATCAGGAGTTGGGGTAGGAGTTTCAAGTACTTTGAGGACATTGAAGAACTCTTTGGTATTGGATTCAGCTCGCAAGATACGTGTGTTATAAGTGTCTTTTTTGCAAGAAAGATTGCTTCTTTATAGTTAAGCGAGGCTATGATGAGGCTATCCTTGTTGGTAGGGGTAGGGTGACTTTTCCAGCGGGCTTCGCTAGTTTTTCTTTGCGTAGTAATTTCAACTTTGGTGCGAACCATGAATTGAGGTGTAAAATGGATCAGCCCAGACCAAAGTCTGATGAGTATGTGAAGTGTCTTTGTCTTGGTCAGTCAAAGTTTTCCAACCTAGTGATTATCAGCCAGGTGTCCTGGAAGTTTATGGTGGTTCCCTTTTGGGGGAAGCCTTAGCTTTGGCCACCTGGAATAACCTGTTTTGGGGGCTTACAAAATCCAGCCAATGCAGTTTAACAAGTTTTATTTTCTTTTACTTTGTCCTGAATCAAAACAAGCCTGTTGAATAAAACAGCCCATATATGTTTCCCCAGCAACAAACCCCTTTACATTGCTAGGCACGGACAAGCTTTCATTCAACATTGTACATTTTCAAACAGGCATGTTTTGTTCTCTGCTTTGTAAAAGCCATTTTGGCACGTGGTGACTGCTGCTGAGATTTATCATCCATCTACTTCCCAATATTGTTCTGTAGCTGTAGTTAGCTTGTTTTACACAATAGTCTGTACAAGGCGGCAAACGTCTTCATGAAATTGACATGTGCACAGAAAGCTAGGATTCTCTTTTCAAGCAGTGATTTTTTTACATTTTGTAGCAACATTTAAGCATTTGCCGTGTAGCTGAAGGAAAGCTTTTGCGGATTTTCTCAGATTTGGCTGGTACAGCCTGTTATTCAGGAATAAGGCTCTTTTCTGATGGAGCACAATGTGAATATGCCTGGGCATGACAGGGTAGTTTTGATAAAGCTACTGTGATGGAGAACAGGGACAAATAGCATCAGAGCGGCATCATTTTAAAGGTGAAATATTCCCTTTTTCATTAGCAATTTTGGGCTTGCAGCAAAACAACGCTGCTTTTTCACACCATTTGTTTAAGACAAACAAGAACACACCCTAGTGGCCTTTCTCGGGGTGCTCCCTGTTCCATCTTGCCCAATGGCACTTGGCAAAACAGTGCAGCCATACTTTTGTTGCTGTTTGAGTGCAATGGTACTCACAGGAGCCAGCGCAGCCATTTTGCTGGTCCTGCTGAAGTGCAGCTTGGTGATGTGGGGAGTACTGCTGTTAAGACTGATTTCCTATACTCTGGCCTGGTGGACAGATGTATAGAAGGCCAACCTATATTGTGACAGGGACAACTCTGGGAAGCTGTAGCCAAACCAGTTTAAGGTAGCAGTGACAGGCGGTCTAGTCTAAGATCTTCAGAGGGATGAGAGTGTAAAGGGTCCACAATGAGGTCACACAATGGGAGTCACAAATTACCCTTAGACAGGATGTATAAAAATACAGTTATTTAATTATGACCAAATACACTATAAGAAAAATTAAAACAAGCAAGTAGACTTATCAACCAATACCATCAAACTAAAATACATATATACAATCACAGGTTTAAGTGCATAATACAACTCAAGATACTCCTGCAAGGGAATGAACAGGTGAGTATTACACACAAAAAGGTCCACAGAAAGTTAACCCCTAACTAATATTGTCCAACCCTAAGTTGCCTGGGGCCTTGTGCCCTGTTGTTTAGGATACAAAGGTACAGCACTCAGGAGGCAGGGGCAAATGTAGGTAGGATCTCTGGGGTCCAGTGATTGATTTTTAGAGCCAGGGTTCAAGATAGACAGTGTCCAAAATTCCCCCCATCAGTTAGAAGTCTTGCCAAGGCAAGTATTGGCAAAGCCAATAGGTTTAAGATAAAGAATATTATAAGTCCATTGACTTACAATGGGAGTGTAGGGGTATGGTAAAAGCTCAGTAACTTACCCTCCTCACTCCAAATCTTCCCAAGACTTTCCAGAACAAAGGAAGTGTGTACTGGCTTGCTTTTCCCGCCAAATTCCACAGTCCTCGATTTTCATGGGTTGCAGGTTCGGGTGATTCTCCAGTTAGGATCTTTTGCTGGCGCAAGGACCCTTGATGAAGAAATGCAGACACAAAACGATGCAGCACCCTTCTCGGGACTGGAGGCGGGTCAGAAAAGCAGGTTTCGGACTGTGCATGCCACACACAGCGATGCAGCAGGACTCAGTAGCCGCGGTCAGACTTTCCGGTCTTGCTCGGGTTCCCTTGGAGCTAGGGCGCTGAAATGTCACAGAGTGCGTCGTTGCAGTGGCAGCTGAGGGTGTGCCAAGTTTCAGGCGGAAAATTGGAATGGCAACGAAGATAACCCTGTAGCCCAAAAACAAAGCTGGTCAGCCACAGGACGATTCCCAGGCACTTCCGAAGGCGGTTTTTGCGCTGGGCACCGAGTAGGTTTCGGGAATGGATGGTCCCTCCACTCCTGGGGTCGTAGCACCTTCGCAGGCCTACTGGAGATCAAGAGACAGACAGGGCTCCACCGGGACTGCAGCAGAAGTTGGTTGCCAGGCCTCCTTCAGACAGGTTACAGGTTTCTTTGCGGGTCTTCTCACCAGGATGGATTCTTGGCTCCTTCAGGTTCTTCCAGGATCTCTGAGAATTGCATGCAGGGGCCCTCTTCTTATCCTAAAAGCCAGGTAGGAGTCGAAACTCCCACTAGCCAATGGCAGAACTAGCCCACACACACACCCCAGTGGTCCAATCAGGACCACTGGCAGGAACACTCATCCATACCACTCAGACACACAGAAACTAGGATGTGTATTAGGGTCAGAATGACCCAGCCCACATCCTGCCTGAAAAACCACAAAAGCCCTCCAGTAGCCCGCCAAAAGCTCCTGCTTTCCTGGGCACTGGAAGTCCTTATAAGGATCTTTCTGGCCTCTGAGGCCAGGAAGAAGGCTAAACAACAAGATGCAAAAAGAAGGGGCGAAAAACCTTGTGGCAAAGCCATGTTTGACTAGTAGCCACAGTAAGTAGCCAAATGCGGTAAACACGGTTAAGCTAAAATGAAATTTCCCAAAAAGTGGGGAAAAGTCACTGCTGTCACCAGACCATCTTTTATGCACCTCCGAATAACCAAAAAATCCTTTGAGTGTTAGTCTAGGGCAAAACACACAAGTAGCAACATAGTCACAAGACTAAGGGAAACACTGTTCCCCAGGACTGATAGCCTTAAGGACATATCAGTTTCCACAAAACATGTGAGCAAAGGCCAGTAGAGTGAAGCTTAAGGCTTCACTGTGCTGGAAAAAGTACAGGTCCGATTGAAAAATCAAAGCAAAAAGTTTGGGGGTTCCATAAAGATGGAAGGAAAGGTGCAGTAAAGAGAATCTTTCCTAACACGCCCTCCCAGAATAAGGGACAGGGGGAACTAATGCACCCCTGGATGGGTCCTCTGTTCCTAGTTGGTTAACCCTGTTGGGCAGCCCATCAACATTGCTATATTTGGGATCTGGTGCTATGCCCAATAGTTCAAGGCTTGAAGACTGTTAAGAAGGATTTCTTAACTCTGACCATGAGGGGCAGAGGTTCAGAAGGCCAACCTAGTTTCTTGGAACAGGGTAACCTCTGGACAAGCCAGACCAATCAGGGTAGCTATGGCAGGCGGTCAAGACTAATGGCCTCATTACATGGTAGGCGGTGGAGCAAGGTGCTTTTAGCACCTTGCTCCTTGCCGGTAAAATACCGGCACCGCCTTGGTGAAAAGGGGAATTACCGCCATATTCCAAGGTTGGCGGGGCGGTAATTCCCCCTTCCACCATTGCCCTTCCCCATTCTTGCCCCATAGGGCATAATGGGAATGGGGAAGGTGGTAATTACGGTACCGCAAATTGCAGTACTGTAATTAGTACCCTGGTCCCTTTGCGGGGTGGGTTTTAAAGCCTGCTAAAGAGCAGGCGTTAAAGTACCACCCCGCAAAGGGACCTCGTAGTAAGGCGGTAAGGGTTAACGGTCACCGGTACCATTACCGGTGACCATTAACCCTTACCGCCTACCGTGTAATGAGGCCCTAAGTCTCAAGAGGGGTGAGGGTGACTGAAAGACCTCAATGAGCACACAAAAAAAGGACACTTACAAATTACTCCAGACAGGTGTTATATTAAAAATATAGACACATTTATTACAAGGCCTTTGTAACATAGACCATAGCAAAGAATCACAGTAACACTAGATTAAACCAATACATCACAATCAGTACAATGTATATACAAGACCAAAGGCGTCTAAGGGGTTAAGAGCACAAAATATGTAGACCACCTAGATGGGGAGGAAAACAGGCAGTGCAAGTAATCTTTAGACCCAGTTTGACATCAAGAATACACCTAACTAAGAGGCAGTCCAAGCCCTACGAAGAGAGGAGCCTTATGCTCAATAGTACATGCACACGCTTGTGCCAATGGACAAAATAGGGTCTCTTCGAGGGTCTCTAGCAGCTCAGGAAGGTGGATTAGGCGATGAAGAACAAGTTTCCACTATTCCAGCAGGGCCTCCACTTGAGGCCAGAGGCAGTTGGAGATTGCGGGATGGAGTCGCTATTTCGCAATAGCTGTGGAAAGGAAAGGGGCCCTCATGGGCCACTTTGTGCGTAAAAGTGGGCTCCTGTGCCACCGGTTGGTGTAATGACTACTTACTGGTCCCTGACACAGACAGACCCAAACTTCACCAGTACAGTCCACTTCGCTGGCAGGTTCGAATGGATGTCTCGACACCGTGTAGTTCCCGAGATGCAGCGAGGATTCCCAAACGGGACAGTGGCGATTTCTCCGCTCCGGGTGGAGGAATCAGACCAATTCCACTGCGGCAGGCTTCGGGGACGAGGGGGTCACAAATGCAGCGAACCTGCACAGGTCGTTGCCACAGCAGGGCAACACGGTAACCGCGTTTACTCCGGTCCGGGCGCACTCGTCTCACTACAGACCTGGGAATGCCAAGTGTACGAAATTCGGTGTGAGGGTGCCGTGGACACAGAGCAAGCGGTATACCAAGTTTCGTGGGCCTCCTCGAAACAGCGGTGGTAACAGAGCAAATGTCCCGTGTAAGCTGGTCAGCCCACTGGTTGGCCCAGGGACACTTCCGAAGAGGTTTACTGGCAGGGTTTGTTGAAGGTGCCGAGAATAGTTGATCCCACTATTCCAATGGGTCGAAGCGTCTTCGCAGACCTTCTAGGACGATCAGATGCAGAGGGGATAAGGCTGGACAGGACTTGTGTCTGTCAGTGGAAAGGAGATTTAAACCCCAGGTGGAGTTGGACAGGGCTTTATATGCTTGACATGTTTTGGAATGTCCTTGACTAAAGACATCAAGTAGATTGAATTGATTTTAGAAGACGAGAGTTGATGCTTAACAGCCAAGCAAATGTGCTTGAATTCTATGTGAACTTGGAGAGTTGGAATATCGTGTTATTCTAGAAAGAATGTATGAAGGATTTTTATGTGTGTAAATAAATACATGCTTTTTTAAAATGGTAGTCATTCTTGGCTCTAAGACGTTGGTACAGTGAAATGATAATTGATAACTCCATGTTAAGTAATGCATATTATGCCCCTCTCCTGTGAAAACCTTCTCTATCCCTATACATTTGCATTAGTTGTGATAGGAACTGTCGTGATGTGTTGCAGAACCTCCGAGTATAGTATGTTGTAAGGGTTGTACATTGATAGAGCTGTGCAATGGAGTGGAGAAGGGAAATGCACTCTGAGCCTAAATCCTTTTTTAGAATCTATGTAGCAAGAGCATAATATGAGTACAGAAAAAGACAAGATGCCCTCTGGGTTCCATTTTAGTAGTTGGGAGCATCCCTGTAAAATAGGAGGGGTGGGGACACCCCATATATCCAATGAGGGTCTATAGTTATTGATTCAACCACTGGGTCTTTTTCCAAAATGTTGGTGCCCATTAATTTGCATGAGGTCCTTAGGCAATGTGTTCCATAGGTTGGTTACCTTAATACAGAAGGTACAGTCTCCCTTCTGAACATTCCAGAAGAGATGCATTTCAAACAGCAGTGATTCAACAATCACAATCAGCCATCATTTGTGTGCCAAAGGAAACCAAGAACCACTGTGGAGGCAGGTTCTTCACAGTATTAGACAGCCATGCCAAACTCAGTAGCATTGTAGAAGCACCTCCTTCTCTCTGAAGCATCTTCAATTGCAGAAGAGATTTCACCACCTACATGTCCTCTCTCTCATGGTAGATGAGAACATCCTGTTCACTAAAGTATTTCCCACATTCACTAAACTGAAACCCTGGCTGCATGTTTTGTCTGGTGCCTAATAAGGGAACTGTTTTGACTGAAACATTTCCCAAATTCAGTGTATTTATGAGGTTTCACACCTGTATGTGTTCTCTGGTGGCGAATAAAATGTCTCTTCTGAGCAAACCCTTTCCCACATTCACTGCACTCATGTGGTTTCTCATCTGTATGTGTTCTCTGGTGGCTAGTAAGCTCACCCTTTGTAACAAACCCTTTCCCACATTCAGTGCACTCATAAGGTTTCTCACCTGTATGTGTTCTTCTCTGATGGGAAGTAAGATCTTTTTTTCTAGCAAACCCTTTTCCACATTCAATGCACGCATAAGGTTTCTCGCCTGTATGTGTTCTCTGGTGGCTAATCAGATGTCCCTTCTGAGCAAACCCTTTCCCACATTCACTACACTCATGTGGTTTCTCACCTGTATGTGTTCTCTGGTGGAGTGTAAGATGTTCCTTCCGAGCAAACCCTTTACCACATTCAGTACACTCATAATGTTTCTCTCCTGTATGTGTTCTCTGGTGGATAGTAAGCTTGCCCTTTGTAGCAAACCCTTTCCCACATTCAGTGCACTCATAAGGTTTCTCACCGGTATGTGTTCTTCTCTGGTGGAAAGTAAGCTCTAACTTTCTAGCAAACCCTTTTCCACATTCAATGCACTCGTAAGGTTTCTCACCTGTATGTGTTCTCTGGTGGCTAATCAGATAATCCTTCTGAGCAAACCCTTTCCCACATTCACTGCACCCATAAGGTTTCTCACCTGTATGTGTTCTCTGGTGGTTAATAAGCAATTGCTTCGACGCAAAACCTTTCCCACATTCACTGCACTCATGAGGTTTCGCACCTGTATGTGTTCTCTGGTGGCTAATCAGATGTCCCTTCTGAGCAAACCCTTTCCCACATGCAATGCACCCATAAGGTTTCTCACCTGTATGTGTTCTCTGATGGCGAATAAGAGATCCCTTCTGAGCAAACCCTTTCCCACATGCAATGCACCCATAAGGTTTCTCACCTGTATGTGTTCTCTGGTGGTTAATAAGACATTGCTTCCACGCAAAACCTTTCCCACATTCACTGTACTCATGAGGTTTCTCACCTCTATGTGTTCGCTGGTGGATAGTACGGTTTCTCTTTGTAACAAACCCTTTCCCACATTCAGTGCACTCATAAGGTTTCTCACCTGTATGTGTTCTTCTCTGATGGAAAGTAAGATCTTTTTTTCTAGCAAACCCTTTTCCACATTCAATGCACGCATAAGGTTTCTCACCTGTATGTGTTCTCTGGTGGTTAATAAGACATTGCTTCCACGCAAAACCTTTCCCACATTCACTGTACTCATGAGGTTTCTCACCTCTATGTGTTCGCTGGTGGATAGTACGGTTTCTCTTTGTAACAAACCCTTTCCCACATTCACTGCAGACATGTTGTTTCTCACTGTTATGCATTTGATGGTGGCAGATAAGTGTATCATGCAAATGGAGGCTAGTCTCAAATTCAGTGCACTGATAAGGTTTTTCACCTATGTCTTCATGAGGGCAAAAAGTATGTTCTTGAGATGGCAATTGCTCCGACATTCTGTGCATCTGTAAAGTTTATTGGCAATTTGTTTTGTCAGGTGTGGACCTTTTTCACTGAACCGTTTCCCTAATTCATAGCACAAATGAGAAGTGATTTTCTTATTGCACATATCACATTGTCATTTTCTTGCTAGATATCCCTCTCCCCCAGGATTTACAGACTGAACAAGCTTCGTTACTGGATGTTACCAGGAAGGGGTTGCATGGACGGAAGCCATCATGTTCATGTATCCAACAGGCTTCTCAATCTGAGTTCCTGAATACTCTGAAAAGACAACTGGACCCCAAACTTGCACTCTTCTAAGATGCTTGGAAATTGCATATTCTAACAATGAAACATTTCACTGCGTTAGTCCAGAGAATCTAACAATCACTGTTGTTGCATTTCTGGGGCATCAGTCACCTATTAACATAAAAGGAGATGCACATTATTAGTTTCAACACGTTCACAATCGCAGGAATCACATGTAATAAGACGACTCTACTCGGTAGCAGTGATATGATCTCACAGAATAACTTATACGACTTTGAAGTGCTGAATTGCTATTGGGGAAAGGCACCCTGCTGGGTGGCAGAATAGTGGTGCTCCATTGAAAACATTTAATGGGACAGAGGTAACATGCAACAGGAATAGTGCGATTTATTTTTCTTTAGAACGTTTTAGCATCCAAAACATTAGGAAACAAAATACAGCTCGATGAATAAACCTTTTAAATGGATAGTTTAATCATCAGGAACATGTATATATGTTCTATCATTTTATTTGTTCAGCAATTATTACATGGAACCTCCCAATTTCCATATACAAATGATAAAGGCAGGTATTTGACAATATCAGCAGCAGTTTGTCACCAATCGGCCATTAGTTCGACCAGTCTATTATGTAATCACTGATGACTCCATTACATTTGGGCAAATGTGTATTGGCCCAAACATGAATAATATAACCAACAGCACCATTAAGGAAATAAGGACTGCATTGTGAATTAAATGAAAAGGGCCAATCTCTTCCCACAGTGAGAATGGCACAGGCCACGCTGGCACTACATTCAAACATGGACTTTAAACCTAGAAAAACTCCGAACCCATCCCTCTAACCCAGGAGTGACAGAAATAACAAGCTTGTGTCAGAGACCAATAGAATGACATTTCTGGCAATAAGGTAAAGTGTATGAGAGACTCCCCGAACTCCCCAAAACATCCCAGTTGCCTTCCTAATTATTTATACAAATGCCTCATTGCTAGGTACTGAATGTAATCCACCAGATGGGTTCCACTTCTGTTTCCCTGTTCAAAATACCACTGTGTAGATTTCAGGAGGGGGCACATACCCTGTTTTATTGTTAAGGAGTGGGTGTAAATGGATCGGTTACTTATCAGACTCCCATAACCCGAGCTAGACCCTTTTTTGTGGATTCTGGTAATTGCCCCCTAGGTTGAATCTCAGCGTGCCCCTGCACCCTCTGTGCTGTGACCAGGAACTGCTTTCATCCCGTCCCTATTAACCAATGGGGATGTTGCCCGATCACTGCCAATATCCACAAATTGATTTCAACCATTTAGTGATTACACACATGATTCCTGTTGTTTTACGGTGGAGATTCTACTCACCCTACTCCAGGCGAACCTATGCAACATAATCCCCCAGATTCGTTATCTGAACAGGCGAGAATCCCATTGCCAGTATCTGTTGCAACCCATATGGCATCGACCATGGAATACGACTTATGTACATGTGAAAAGTATGCATAGTTAGTCACATCAGGAAGCGCGAGACACCAACCGGCCACCTGCCAGTCCTACCTTAGTACATTTATTGTGCGTCTAGTTTAGGTAGCTATCACAACAGTATATGCGAGAACCTTTGAGCTTTCCAGTATGGAGGACAAACACTAGGTTGATGTGAGCCAATACAATCATTGTGAGGGCTCCATGTTCCGAGTGGATAAACCCTAGAAGCCCCCCCATCTGTTCTCAGGTGTGTCTTCTGTGCAGCCACAACCTAAGGCTGTCTGTGCTTAAGCACCCTCCACGTTCACGGTCTTCTTAAAAAGTGGCTATTCTAGGCCTTCCTGTGGCTCCAGTCTGTTTTCCTCTTCGCGCCATGAAGCCTCCTGGTGACCGTGCGCGGTATAAATATTGTTAACATAACAGAAGCAACACCTTTTTTAGGATGTCAAAGCCCACAATATTGAACAATCTCAGCCTAACCATATCCCTGTTTGGCACGTATCAATCTCAAGTCCCCTATGAATCCAATTTCGGTGATTTATCTGGCCACAATGTAATATAATGAACGATTGCAATAAAAAAAGCCCTGCTGTACCTCAACACCCTCCATCCTTGTCTCTACGTGTGCGCTTCTTAACTCGCCGAGTGAAAATGAATTAAAAACACCATCATTGAGGTTCTTCACTAGGAAGCAGAATGAGCCAGATTCCGGTCCTTGACCCAGTACCCCTCCCAACAGAGCCAAGTCCATTGGTTCATTCAAGAGGCACTTATATCTTTGCCATTATCTTCCTCTAGCAAAAATGTAATGCACATGTTTTCCCAGATCCTTGCATTGTTCCACAAGTTTGTGAACTGCTTTCAGCAGTGCTGTCAGGATCCAGCTGAATATTCTCCCACAAGTTTGCAATGTAATTCTAGCCCGAGTAAAAGCTGTGGATGGGCCAGGCCCTTTGCCTCCCTGCATCATTAACTCGCATCAGCCTGCTGTGATACTGTGAATGACTTTGCCTGCCAGTGCTTGGTCTAATAAACCACACCTTGCTGCCTTTATCCATGCCCACCTCTCTGTACTCTAGATCCTGACTACCATTGTCAATACTGCCCTTTCCCAGGAGGGATGTCCAGCGGACGATCCCACCATGGTAGGCCTGAACCTCCAGGAGGCCTGAGCAACGGGTTGGTGGGAGGAGGACTCTGGGAAGCCTAGATATGGATTGCTCCTCCTCAGCCTCACAGGTGTTGTATTGTGCAGTTGCCTTCCACACGCCCTCTTCCTCTGCTGGGGGAATGCGTGAGGAACGAGGCATACTCCTCTCCAGTGCAGATGATCCACATCCACTTACCCTTCCGCCATTCAAGGGTATGGGGTGCAATCAGCAGATACCCGACCTGGGGCAGCACCTCTAAGGACAAGGGTGAAAGCTACAGAGTGCCACACTGTGGGATACACCCCCACACTGTGGGTCTGGGTGTGAGCGGGTTCCCTGCAAACCTGATGACTACAGCTCCCAGAGGTCCTTGCAGCAGGATCCTCACTGAATGGCAACACCGGCACTGGCTGTGAGCTGCAATCAAAGACCTCCTCCTACCAATCTCAGTGCTCAGGGAGGCAAACACCAGTGGCTGAGTAGGGGTGTATATTGGTCGGATCTGGCTCAGTCAGCGACATAGCTGCAAGCATTAGCACTTTATTGTTGATAATTGTTTGCTATGCATTCTTGCATTTCATCTCTGATTGCTGCTATCTGCATATGCACTATAGACCCTGCTGTCTACAGGCTCAGTGACATGCATGGCTCCATCAGGCAGCACTGTGAACCTTGGATGCATTTTATATTTTACTGCCTGTTTTACTTTGGTATAGACAGGCAGATTCTTGGACATGTCAGGTGCTTTTTATCCCGGACTGCAAGGGGCTACAGCTCTGAAAAACAAATAAGGGTAAGGGTCCTATGGGAAGGCAGATCGCTTTAAATAAGTAGTGTGACAAGGAAGAGTTGGACTATGAGTAATGATGATTGACACTAAGTAATCAGAGTATAAGTGAAAGAATTGCAATAAAAGACCCGGGGGCTAGACCTTACAAATGACTTCTGGCCAAACCACTGTGTATGTTGGCATTTGAACATTGCTAAAAGTGAAATATACCCAATTTCTGCCATAAATGGTTTCAAGAGCTACTCCTTTGCCCCCTCCTTTGTAGCTTCCACAAAAGATGGAAACATATCAGTTTATCTATTATTTATGACCCCTTATGCTTTAAATAGCATATACATGTCATAATGTTTATTTATAGATTGTCCCAAATTCACATAGGTGTGCTTGTGTGGCACTACTTGGTCTGGGAGTCAAATGTAGCTCCTGGCGACTGTTGGGTGTCAAGCTAGCCAGACTCGTCTATGCTACAAGCAGGAACTAAACAGATCCCAGCTCCCCTGAATTTCCCGCCCTGTATTATATGTTTCATCATATTTTGGCCCAATTTTCTGATGCTTATTTATTTAAATATAACATTAGGTTTTCTAACACCACTTACACTTGTATTTTGTTAAAAATGTAGGTTGTGTTAGGCCTCTACAAATTTAAAACAGTTATTGCATTTACCTACAGTATTATCACTTTATTTATTTGCTCGTCTTCACCTACAGACATGTTTGTTTTAAGAACTATTAAATTATTCCTAAAGAAGTACAAGTTTTGTGATCTAATAAATTGTTAACCAGGTTTTATGCAGTTCTAAAAATCCAAAGTGAATGGTGATTTACATTATTGTTATTGGTATGTTTGAAGAGGAAAATGTATGTTGGTGAGGAAGAAGCTGGTCACATTATGCACAGGTTACTCATTTCCTACATTTCGTCATCATTATGCATCAGAGGATATGGGGTAGAACACACCAGGCAGTCCGCTCCTGTGATCTCTTCATGGCCATATGGCAACTGAGGTCATTTCCTGTGATGTCATAAGGTCAAAGTTCATGTGACTTAATGTCCTGTGATGTCATGGCCTGTCATTTCATCGGGTCAAGTTGATGTGACATAATTTTCCATGATGTGATCATTATGCTAATTACTATTTTTGAAACGTTAAGATTCCTATAAATTGTTGGTCAAAGAATGTTGGCATGTATGCTTTGGGACGACTGTCTGCTGGACGCGTTTTTTTTGCTGACTGCGTTGTGCGCATGGGTATACTATGCACACCGTTGCCAATTTTCTACAGACTACTAGTGCGCCACACGTCACCGAATATTTTGGGAGACGCTGCCTATTTATAGGGTACAGCAGGTGGGATGTTGAACCGCATAGCTATCTGCAGGACGTGGGTGGACGTCACGAGCAAATTAACGTTCCTTCGCATATGCTGCGCAGTGGTGATGTCACCAGGACACAGAGGAACAGATACACATGAGTGTACTTGCAGTACGCACAAACATCCGCTACCACATGCATTGATAGGTGGTGGACAACATGCAGACATGCGGAGCCTGCTGGCATTGTACGGTTCCCTCCCTGTCATTGTGGATAGTTCATAGGACACCTACCTTTTTCTTAATTGTGAGCATTGCAACGAGGACTGTGTGCCGCTGAGTGAGAACGCCATTTCAGGAAAAAAAACACACCTCCCAAACACTTAGCAACATTTTCCTTATTAACGTTCACTTGTGCACATTCCTACAAGCCATTAGGCAAGGGAAGGGGTAGCACAAGTGGATACTTACTGTGGGGAAATGCAGATTTGCAGAAATTGGTTGTTAGGGAAGCAAGAGATTACTGTGTCACCGTAACGTCTCCCATGACAGGATCTTTGAGGGGATGGCGGCCTCCGACATGGGATAGGACTACACGTGCAAGTGTGCCATTTTGTCCAAAACATATCCTTGTACGCAACCTTTAAGGCGGCACAATTGTTCCCCAATTTCTGCACTTTGACTTCCAGCCTGTCCATTTTGGTATTTACATAGTTTCTTTCCTTTGCTATGCGCACATGCTGTTGTGGAAGGGTTGCGGCTTGCACTGCCATGCTTTCCTTTCCAATATGTTTTCTTACAGATAAACAGAATGTGTTTGCGGTACATGCAGGAATTTATTGTACATAATTTACGGTACACACTACTGTGCGTACCAATGGGGTTACTATACAAAGTCATTCCATCATGAGGGACATTTCTTTCCTGCCACGCTAAGGTGCTTGGCATTGCTGCGTTACAGAATGACACGTTATACTTATGTACTATTGCATACTGCAGCACCTGTGCAATCATTACAGAAAGTTGTTTCCTTAGTACATTGTAGTGACGTTCTGCTCTTAGCACTTGCCAGTCGTTACTCTGGCCGTTAGTTCTTTGTTCCCATGTACAGTAGCAGTGCAGTATGATTGGTGAAGGTAGACGTTACTTCTGTTGTTCATGCATTCCCTTATGGTGTCCTCCCTATGACTTTCTCCTGTTGGCTTTTTATTTTCCCTTGCCATTCTTCGACATGGTGCTCTTTGTATATATTTTTTGCGTTTGGTGATAGGTACCACCATGTAAGAAAGCAGCTGCCTTCCACAGCAGGATGGATGCCAGCCGATGTACGCAAAGAGACGGATAGTCGGTGACTGCTGTGTGCATTAACATGCTGCCAGCAGTTTCACTATGTTGCACAGTTCTTCTTTACAAACTAAGGGTATCCTGCTAAAAACCAATGAAATTCACTGGCAAAAAACGTTGCTAAAGGAACGTTATGGTTACGTTGCACTAGTAAAAACCTATGCAATTCAACCGACAAGCGTTGTTACATGGACGTTATGGTTACAGGGACGTTATGGTTACAGGTAAAACCGAAAAACCCCTAAAATTTGCCAGTTATGGTAAGCTAAGCAACCCTAACTCGCGCCACGACTGTGCACTGCTATGACTCACACTCATGGCATCAAAGATGACATCACAAATGCCATTGATGACATCAGTGATGACATACTCTCAATATCAAAGGAATTCCGGTTAACACTATACGAACATACGTTTGGAGTGCATACTCTATCTAGGTCCGGGATGGATAAGCAATAATTATAAATAAGAGAGCTATAGGTAACAAGTTGTACTTACGGAAGTGGCAATTAGTAGCAAACTTTCATAAAAATCAACAGTATTTTATTAAATGTAAACAATGGCAAAAAAATTATTAAATCACTAAACATTCAATTGCACAAGTTCTAATGACAAAAAACATATCTAAAAACAATTCTCATAGGAGTATGTCAAAATCAATAAATGATTCTTGTTACAGAAGAAAATATGTGTATCAAAGCATTATGTCATTGCATACACTTATCAAATCATTCACATTTGTGATAGTTTCTATCTCTGTTACAATCCAGAGAATCAGGGTCTCAATTAGGGCGATGACATCACATGTGTGGCTACCTCTTTTGTGTGCACTGACATATGCAGGCCAGGTGGTTTTCCGCACTGTCAGCAACTACACAGTGAGAAGGTACTGTATTTGTAAAGGCTACTCTTCTCATATGGCCTTGCACTACTTTCCTGACGGTTCAGTGACATCATTTCATATGTATAATAATAATAATTTGGCATTTATATAACGCTACGAACCCTCAGGTATCTGAGCGCTGCTTATTATTACCCACAGTGTGTGGTGCTCAGGGGAAGGAGCAAGGCTGAAACACAGCAATTATTTGTGTGCATGAAGATAATCAGTTAGGTTATGACCACTTCCTAGTAATAGTGCTGCTTTTTTCCTGCCTTCACTTTCCCTGTGTTCTCATATTCGTGTGCGTTGTGCTCTGTTTATGGTATGTATGCAGTAGTACAAATATGCATATGTACAACATAAGTGTTTGCAGGGCATAAGTCTAACACTGGGTGCATAGATCTTTTTTTGGAACAAGGAAGTAGGTTGAATAAATACCCTTGTTTACCTCGTTGGACGACACAATCTCTACTGCGTCCTTGACTCCTTCGAGAAGGATGAGCTGCTCTTCCATTGTTGTCTTCCTTTGGTGCAGGGGATGGTTTGATGGTTTTTGAAGAAGCTCCACACAACCTCTCGCTACTGTAGATATCACCAGCTTGTCTGTGGTTATTCCCTCCCATGCATGGGGGAAGAGTGAAATCCGCCCACCTACTGGGGAGGCATGGGAGGGGACCTGTAGCGGGCTGTCATTGCTTAGGTGGTGTTCCTCCATCTCTAGTTGTGGAGGATCTCCTGGCCGCGGGAACTTGCCCGGCCTCTCTGGTTACCCTGTGACACCTGTTCTTGGTTGTAATTCCAGGAACAATTTTGATTTTGTCCGTACCTGGAGCCTTTATTGGAACTTTAGCCACGAAAGTGGCGAAGATTGTTCCTGCCTCTTTGGCCAGAAGGTTTATCAGTTAGTTACCCGAGGAACTTGAGGGGATCGTATTCTTCCTTTGCAGACTTTAGGGCGTCCTCCACCGCTTTGCCAAATAAGACTGTTGGTTCCACTGGCATGTTAAGTAACAGCGCCTGGGTCTCTAGCTTAAAGCCAGACTGGCAAAGCCTTGAGTGGCGCTTGATTATGGTCCCTTCTTCGATTATTCGGCCTGCATTATCTGCAGCGTCAAGGTTATTCTTGAGGACGAGACTGGCAGTAGCTTTGCTAATGGTTCGGGAGCCGAAGCTATTAAGGTAGCCATTTCATCCATTTATGGCAATCAGAACTTGCCAACAGTGTAGAATTATTAGCAATTATCGCCTGGAAAGCTGCCAAAGTCGCTACCTTCCTTCCCATGGTATAGAGCTTTTTGCTCTCTTTGTCTGGGGGTGCCTCCGAGGAGGCTAGTGGTGTCCCTGCCCTTTTACAGGTGGTTGTGACCAAGAGGGAATCAAGCTTAAGCGGCCCAGACGGTGGGTCAGCACAGCTCCAGGGCTTCACTGGGCACGTTGCGGTCCAAGACGGTGCTGCTGTTAGCTTCTCTTCACATGTTCTTCATTGGATGTTGTCCTCCAGTCGTCGACTCTGCCTCTAGTTCCAAAAAACCTTGCATTTTAAGCAAGTTCCCATTCATTCACAGTCCTGGGCTGTCAATCACCCAGCAGGACACCCAGCCTGCCGGCTAGCCAATCATACCTGGTTTCACTCAGGCACACCTAGAGACAAAGGACAGGGAAGTTTCAGGACACACACTCACTTCCTGCTTTCCAGACACACTGGAGCCTGGGCAAGCTTCAGGGCTTAAGCCCGCCAAGGGCAAAAAGCAAAAAGGACTCAAACCTGATTCAAACAGAGTAAAAGCCCAGTAGGAACTAACTGAAAAGAAATGCCGAAAAAATAAGACAGGCCACTTTGGGAAAATGGTCACCCTTGGGTGCTGTACTGCAGCTGAGAAATTTAAAAATGAATGAACTGCCACACGCCATTCAAGTTAGTTTGTGTAACAAAATGCTTCAAGAGAAGGGGGATAAGGAGTTACTAGTTAACCCCCACAACACTCTACATAGAGTGGTGTGTGCTGGACCCACAAAAGAAAAGATAAGTCAGGCAGGAGTCATCTTACTATTCTTCGGAACAATACTTCACCCAACAAAATGTATTTAAACATTAAGATAAGTCCAAAGGACTTCCCAGTGGCACTGCACAAGAGGTGCTGAGCATCACAATGCAAGCCCCGAGTCCAGAAAAAGAGAAAGGGGTCACTAAAGTTAAAAGGAATTGGCACAGAAATGAAAATTCTCACTCCACCCTCCCCTTTCCTCTCTTGCCCTTGTCACACCCTAAGTAGTCACCAGAGTTGTCCACTCCATGAAGGTCTCTTCCAAGCATGTTTCCCCTTGCTCATCCAGAGGACAACATTAGCTCTCTTGCCCCTGCACTCGCTGATCTGATACCACTCCTCTGCTACTGGTTCTTTCCCCTTCTCACTCAAACACAACCTTGTGCGCCCCCTCCATAAAAAAACATCAGCAGAACCTAACTGTCCAGTCAACTACCACCCTATCTCCATCACCACCTTCCTGGGGAAACTACTGGAGAAGTTAGCCCTGCCCCAACTCAACTCTCCACGGCCATCTGGATTCTGAGCATTCAGAGGCACAGAAACTGCTCTCTAAACACCCGTGAAGGACTGCTCACAATCCTGGATTCCAACTCCCCAACTGTCCTCATCAATATTGATCTCTGCCTTTGATACAGTCAAACACTCCATCCTCGTACAAAGGCTCCACGACACCCTTGGTATCTCAGAGCGGGCACTGGACTGCCTGACCACCTTCCTAACTATCGGCTCCTACCAAGTCATCTTGGGCACCTTCTCCTCTCCTACTTCCTTCTCGATCTGTGGTATCTCCCAGGGCTCTATCCTCTTTAACATCTACCTTACTCAGATGGCACGCATTATGTCATCCTTCTCCCCATATTTCAAGTGTTATGCAGACACACACCTCTTCTTCAACTTCCTGTTGACACCCTTGCACCTTCCATCATCCCTGACTGCCCATCTGCCATCCAAGCCTGGTGCACTTCCAATGATCTCGTCCTCAATGGCAGCAAATGGGAGATCCTTCCCATTGGGACCCCTGCTTCTGACTTCTTCCCTTCACTCTGGCCTTCCTCCATGAGCTCTCACTCAAGACATTGCCAAGAAGTCCCACTTTCAGCTCTACCTTCTCAAAGGAATCCTACCTTTCCTCACCTTCCCCAATGTTACCCGAGCCCTGGTTCTCTCTAGGCTTGACTATTGCAATAGCCTCCACCTGCATCTACCTAAATCCACTCTGCAACACCTGCAGCTAATCCAGAATAGACTTTCCTCTTTACCTCCTCCTTCCGCCCCCTCTCTCTCCTCTGCTAATCTCACAGTTGCTTTATGTCCAGGGCCCGTATGCATCCTCAGAGCCCCGACCTCCCACACCAAATCGCCCCCACCTTCTGTCTATCCTTAGCATTTTCCTTGGCACACACTCCACACGGGAGGGTCGCACTTACCATACACTGCACTTCACCTCTTGCTCACCAATGAGCACAACAGCACATATCCCATTCCCCCTCCCTTTTGCACTTGCACATTATGAATACTCACACGGCATAGTAGGTGCGCACCCCACCCGCACACTGTATTTAATAGGTTTTATGTTTTTAAATGTTTCTCATCCCCTTGTCCCCTCCCTGTTGCCCTGTGGGCACTTTGAAACAGAATTTACTTGCTGAATAAGCACCTAACAAGCGAACAATAAAGCACTTGTCTTTTCATAGTTGGCCAATCTGCTTCCATTACTCACCCATTGAACTGTGTAACATGCATTATTAAATCCTTTGAACCATTTCTTAAAGTCAACAACAAAAGTGGACAGAGCCAGATGTTCCAACTGAAACCATAGCAACCTTTGTGTGTTTGTAAATACTGTGGAATGAATCCTTCAAATCCTCTGCAAAACCTCTCAAGAACCGAGTGTTCAAAGTTAGTGGTCATCGCAGTATCATGAGGTGGACTAATGAAGAGGAGGTCCAATGGCTGAAAAGCAAGGGATACCCGAGAGTAGGTCCCAAACAAGGAGAGCTGGTATGGGGCAAAAGCAGAGAGGGTCACATGGTTAGAAAGGAACACTTTTCTAGTTAAAGGTGAGCGAGTCCAACAGGCGCACACTGAAAGTTGGCTGAAGTCGAAAGCAAACTGAAGTCGGGCAAATTTGAAAGTGGGTTTAGCCCTAGCACCCCACTGAAAATCTCAGGGTGGCTAATGCCTAGCCACAACATGGTAGTCCTGGAGCATGAAATGAGAATAAAATATCAGCTGGGCTGAGTTGTGATGTGGACAGTGCCCCGGCATTTGAGGTGCCTGCAGTGAGTGGCGCAAAGGATTTGGATAGTAGGCACCAGTGCTACAGCCTTCCCCATCAGTTCCCCAGGGGTCTAAATTAAGATTGCAAAAGCAAGAGCTAAAAGCAGCTCCTGGGTTTCCAGCATTAGCCTGTGACCAGGAGCTACCAATGGGGAATGAAGAGCTAGCTCTGCAAATCTAACATACACAAGATGCAAATATAACATTTTGGCTCTTATTGATGACCCGTATGCTTTACATGTTGTATAAATGTGTAATAATGAGTCTTGTACGGTACAAGCAAGAGATAAATAGCTCCCAGCGCCCCTCGATTTGGAACCCTGCAGTATGTGCTTTTGCATCCATCCCTAAGTGCTCCCACGCTGTGGCGTTTGCAGTAGCCGACTCTCGCTATGGAGAGTAGGTGTGGAGATCCCAGGCATACTGGCCCCCCTCTTTACACCAGATTGCCTTCAATGCAGCAGAGCCCATTTTGTACTTTTTACTGTTATCACTAACAAAACCTCAGTTCATGTTCCCAATTCTTGATGCTGCAGTAGAGAAGGGAAAGTCCAGAAGTAGTTGCTGTGGAAGCCCGGCGTGTGCCCATCTTGATGGCCAGGTGCTAGCATGGTGTGGCAAGACAAATTGAGGTATGGCGTGCAGCGTTGGGATAACAGAATCCCAAGCTGAAAAAAGCTGGCTCAATCTTCTTCTATTGTATAACAATCTAGGTAGCAGGGGTTCAGCTGGTTTATTGGGCACATGGCTTGTGACCCACTGTGCTCTTGCTACACATCTCATCTGTGTTTCCCTCCCCCATCCTGTCCCTGGTTGCATGCCGAGGTGGCAACCGATTCTGCACCAGGAAAAGGAGGCTGAAGAATGGGGTATGTGGTCCTCGTTCTCCACTCTCATTCCTCACAATTATGGCTGTGGGACAAAAATAGGGAAAGGTGAGGGTATGAGTTGGCAAGTTTAAAGTGAAGCCAGTGCCCCAGAAATGCATCCAGAATTTAGCGCAAGCTGTGGTATACTCCTCTTCAAGCCACAAGTAGGTGGAAGAGGGGAGTGCTGCCCACTGCCTATCGGCTTGAGCCCCCCGCCCCCAACTCCTGCCAGTCAGCAGTCGTACTGGAGATCCTGCTGCCAAACCCTTAACTCACCCAATCCCCATCTTCCATTTATGTGGTAACATGGTGTCGGGTGGAAGCCAGTGAGAGTAGAGAGCAGAGACCAGGTCAGAGAAGGAAAGCAGGGCTTCCCATTTGCATTTGGGGTACGGGGAGTCACTCAGCTTTAAAGTCAGAAAGACTGTTGCCCCCAAGTAGAGTTCATGTGGTCATCCGTTCTCTTGACCTTTTGTGGAACTGCCACACATATCCTCTCAACTTTGCTATTGTTCCCTCAGATCTCTGTGGCCTTTATTATTGGTGCTCTCTGATGTCGGATATTACGCCCTCTTCTGCCTCCATGAATTGTGCAGGGTGGCACGAATCATGGGATGACGTCACTTCTCCCCAGAGGGGAGCACTTCCCTCTGGGGCTAGGGAGGTGAGGCTGCTAACAGATATTCTCCCTAGGGGTGGTAAAATGCGGGAGGACCTCACAGGAAGAGACTCCCCTCTTGGGGATAGGGACTCCCGTTCTGTGGTGGAAGCCTTGAGACCCTAAGAGATCTACAACCTATTTCTACCATCATGTATTGGAATGTTCCACACCTAAGGAGGTGAGGAGGTGTAAAGATCACACAACAATAACAAGATCACACCATGAAAAGCAAGAAAACACTGACAGTCCGTCTGGTAGGAACCAGCTACACAGTATAAAAAGAGACAAAGGACTAGAATCAGGGAGAGACCAGCATGAACGCTGGAAACCCTGGGAAGTTCAAACCTGGATGCAGGGAAGTGACCTGCAGCAGCAAATCCTCGTCTGAGAGGACTTTGCAGGCCAATTGCCAGACGACTCAGAGGAAGGGAGGAGAGCTGAGTTTGAAGATGGTGATCAGTGAATGACCTCAGCGAGGTGGACCGAAGGTCCAGCAACAACGCGGAGACTGACAGACCGTGTACTCTGCAGGGATTTGGGTTGATTGTTCGTGGTAAATTGACCGCAATATAATAGCTCGGGCCAAAATGTGAAACGTACATATTAAAGAAGGGAATAACATGACCTATCAACGCAAATCCTACAATGATGAAAGTCACTTTATATGAGATAAAATGCGCCTGATAAACAGAGTACACCACCCCGACCCGGCCTCCCCTACTCATCTGCATGCTCGCCTCTGCTTCCCCTGCAACCCCCCCTTTATTTTTTTAGCTCCCCCCCTTCCAATGTTATGGTAGCAGAGGATACCCCTGCATCCCAAAAATACCGACCACGGGGAGCTTAGGACTCCCCCGCATCTCCTGCTCTCCATGTTCAGTATTTTGAAAAGTATGCGGTAAAGAGCACAGGTCAATTCACACATGTAACAAATTATCAAATTATTTATTTGCTCAAAAATGTTTGAACAAATTGGCCAATTCCCCCTGCAGAGTCAGCACAGAGCGGAGAAGGAAGCAGAGGCAGTGGCTGAAAGCTGCGACCGCATCAGAGACCCCAGGAAGAACCAGTGATGTGGACGCTCCATAAAAGAGGTAACAGGGCCCACGGTAGACCCATTAGGTGCTAAGGTGACTTTGAAAACATTGAAGAAAGCATTATAAATCTGCCTCGTCCCAGTTACCCCATCAAAACCACTGGCTTTAAAGACATTGAGGAGAGCATAGGGAGTAGTCTCCCTCGTCCCAGTATCCCCATCCACGCTACTGGCATTAAAGGATTGAAGAGCACATTGGGAGTATGTCACAGTATCCCCATCCACGCTACTGGCATTAAAGGATTGAAGAGTACATTGGGAGTAGTCTCCCTCGCACAGTATCCCCATCCACGCTACTGGCATTAAAGGATTGAAGAGCACATTGGGAGTATGTCACAGTATCCCCATCCACGCTACTGGCATTAAAGGATTGAAGAGTACATTGGGAGTAGTCTCCCTCGTCACAGTATCCCCATCCACGCTACTGGCATTAAAGGATTGAAGAGTACATTGGGAGTAGTCTCCCTCGTCACAGTTTCCCCATCCACGCTACTGGCATTAAAGGATTGAAGAGTACATTGGGAGTAGTCTCCCTCGTCACAGTATCCCCATCCACGCTACTGGCATTAAAGGATTGAAGAGTACATTGGGAGTAGTCTCCCTCGTCACAGTATCCCCATCCACGCTACTGGCATTAAAGGATTGAAGAGTACATTGGGAGTAGTCTCCCTCGTCACAGTAGATCCATCCACGCTACTGGCATTAAAGGATTGAAGAGCACATTGGGAGTATGTCAGCGTATCCCCATCCATGCTACTGGCATTAAAGGATTGAAGAGTACATTGGGAGCAGTCTTCCTCGTCACAGTATCCCCATCCATGCTACTGGCTTTAAAGGATTGAAGAGTACATTGGGAGTAGTCTCCCTCGTCCCAGTATCCCCATCCACGCTACTGGCATTAAAGGATTGAAGAGCACATTGGGAGTATGTCACAGTATCCCCATCCACGCTACTGGCATTAAAGGATTGAAGAGTACATTGGGAGTAGTCTCCCTCGCACAGTATCCCCATCCACGCTACTGGCATGAAAGGATTGAAGAGCACATTGGGCGTAGTCTCCCTCATCACAGTAGCTCCATCAAAGCTGCCGACTGTGAGAAGTAGAGCAGGAGTCATCTCCCTCAGAACGATTGTGAAAAACAACAAAAGCCCAAGGCTAAAAACCCCCCCGACCCCCTGAGATGGGGTGGAAAAGATCAAGTCGGGAGTGGCCTTCCTGATTTCAGTGGATTAACTAAAAGTTGCTGCTGTTGTTGTTTGAAAGATAGTGAACTGTCAAAAGAGAAAGTGATTCAATCTTCTAAAAGGGTTACAAGAAGGGAAGAGAAGTTCAAGTTCACCCTGATAGAGGTTTCGAAAGAGCTACAGGTGCTCCTAAGAAGTGTTGTGTGATCTCGGGGTAAAACTACTTGGACCAGGAGAAGGGAGACATTCTCCTGGTTAGTGAATCAAACTCTAAAGTAACAGAACAAAGTTCTGAAATAGGAAGGACTAATAGAAGAAAAATCTGGTTGATTTCAAGTTTGTCAAAAGTGAAATGAATACCGTTATCCTTAGTGGAAATGGTGGTACCAGAAAAAGTGAGTCATTCTCAGGGCCCCTCCCTCTTTATGAACTTCAACTGTTGATTTATTCAGCATTTGTATGGCACCTATAAAGCAAATGTTTTCCAGGTGCTATACAACACAAACAGGGTGAGAGGGGGACACAGGAGAAAAACAACAACGGTCCTTCTAGGACTTGTGATGTTTGGATCATCCAAGTGCAGTAACAGGAATTGCAAGGGGAGGAGGCAAGTCAGGGAGGCAGGATGGGATAAGGGAAGGGGGAGAGGGTGGAAAGCCCAAATGACTGGCAAAGTGCTAAAGGGAGCCAAAGATGGCAAGTGCCAGGGAACGAGGGGTGAGAGCCAACTAGCGCGAGATGGGGGTGGATAGGCTAGTCCGGCAAGGGTGCCCGAGGGCAAGTGCTGATTATAGAGGGCCTGGTGGAGACTGGTCATGGGGGGACAAGGCCCCTGTAAGACTCATAAGGGAGATCAGGAACCAGTCACAGGCACCTGGGGGGAATTAGCAAGGAAGTGGGAGAGGGCAGGAGATGGAGAAAAGGAAAGTAATGAGAAGCTTCCAAAACTTAAGAGGATCCGGCTTTAGTCTGAGAGGGGCAGGGAGGCCATTCCAGGGGGAGACTCCTGCTGAAGAAAGATCTACCTCCCACTCTCTGCTTGGAGAAACGTCTGGTCTGCAGAGAGTTGGAGCTAGATGACCAAAGGACTCTAGAAGGGAGGTGTTTAGGGAAAGAGTTGGATGTAGTGAGGTCCCATGCCCCAGAAAGCCTTGTGGATGATGCAGAGGGTCTTGAATTCGATTGGTGCAGCCAATGAAGAGAATTTAAAGCTGGAGAGGTGTGGTCCCTGGGCTTGAGGCCAAGGATAAGTCTCAGAGTCCTATACTGGATTAGTTGAAGAGAGCAAAAGGGAGGAAGAAGGTAGATTGAGGAAGAGGCTGTTGCAGTGGTCCAGTCTGGAGAGAACCAGAGCTCTGGAGACATTGGGCCTCATTACAACCTGCCAGTCCGGGACCGTGCAAAATCCGTGATGGCGGTAAAAACGTTTCTGTGTCCGCAAGGGTGCGGAAAAACCGTCCGACTACACGCTGTCGGTCGCGTGCACTACACAGACTCGGAAACGTTGTTACCGCCGTCACGGAAAACCCCACGGAAATGGAAATAACGAAGCCACAAGTGGCGCAAAACCCGTTTCCGCCTCCGCCGCCACGGACACGGAACCGGAAATACCATGATCGCCAAAACAGGAAACAGAGAGGCGGCCATCATATAAAAGCACAATCCATTGCCATCCAGAGCCAGCACAAGTACAATCCTAACTCTGAGAAGCCAAAAGGGACCACCAGCATGTCTGCCAGGATTCCTGCTCAGAGGCAGCGCAAACAGCGCTTCAGCGAGGCAGAGCTAACCGTCTTGGTGGAGCACATTGTGGACAATGCTGAGATGCTGTTCAGCGCCGACCAACAGCGTGCCACACAGCAGCGGAGGAAGGAGGTGTGGGCCGAAGCTGCACGCAAGCGCACCGCCGTGGGCGTGGCAGTGAGGAGCGTGAAGGACTGCCACAAGCTGAGGGTACGCAACCTCATTTCCATGCACCGCCAAACCAGCAGCGGGACAGGCGGAGGACCCCCTTCCCCACTGAGGCTGCAAGCATGGGAGGAGCGTTGCAGCAGCGTCCTCCACCTAGAGGGAATCCATGGGATTGGGCAGGCTGAGGCAGGAGTGATCCCACCTGCAGATGCCGGTAAGTGCCCAAACATGAATGCCACATGTAAATATGCAGTTGTGAGTACTGGGCCAAAGGACCCATTAACACCCCCCCCCCCCCAAGGCAGTGCATGTGTGGGCCAAAGGACCCATTAACAACCCCCCCCCCCCCAGGCAGTGCATGTGTGGGCCAAAGGACCCATTAACAACCCCCCCCAGGCAGTGCATGTGTGGGCCAAAGGACCCATTAACAACCCCCCCCCCCCAGGCAGTGCATGTGTGGGCCAAAGGACCCATTAACAACCCCCCCCCAGGCAGTGCATGTGTGGGCCAAAGGACCCATTAACAACCCCCCCCCCCAGGCAGTGCATGTGTGGGCCAAAGGACCCATCATGATCCGCATGGCAACCAATATCACTGAATGCAGACACCAGAATCAGATGCATGTGACTAACACTATTCAATGTACAATCTTAATGACGCATGTGATGCACCCATCTGCCACCACAACAACACTAATTGCATGCCCTTTGTGTCCCCACAGCCGTTTCAAGTGACAGTGATACTGCACAACAGGCCAGCCAATCAGCATCGGCAAGTACACTAGCCACCGCCACCACACAGGAGGATGCTGCCGGCAGTTCTGCACCTCTGGCCACATTACCAGCCACTACAGATGTGCGGCACACCACCACCACCAACATCCCCACCGTCTCCACACTGGCTGAGTCCAGACAGGTGCCACGGGAACCTATCATGGCCACCCAACACAACACCGAAGGCAGCAGCACTGCAGAGGGGGCGGCCTGCAGTGATAACAGTGCCCCGCAAGAGCACTCGGAAACGGGGCCACAGGGAGAGATGCCCACATTGGAAGGCCTGGGCTCCTTCCATGAGCTGGGGTTCAGCCCCACTTCACTGGGGAGTCCCATGAGGTCGCCCACCCCATCCATGGCCGAACTGAATGCCCGCATGCAGCGGATGGAGGACCAGCAGGCTACCCTCACCCAGCTGGTGGAGAGGGAGCTAGAGGAATCCAGGCTGCAGAGGGAGAGCTACAGCGCCTCAGTGCGTCGCCTGTCGAGGTCCATTGGACGCTTTGCGAGCACCATAGTAACCCTTGCACGCCATGTGCGGGAGGGCAACGACCACACCTCCAGGCTTGTAGAGGCCATGTTGGTTGGCCAACAGGCAAATCTGGCACGGATGCCCTCAATCCCTGATTCTGGCCAATCAAACACTACCTCCCCATCCAGCTCCACTACTGCCAGTCCGAGGAGGCGCTCGAGTAGGCTAACGGGTCCCTCGGGCAAGGTTGCACAGAAGCGCACACGGAAGTGATGGCATGTGTGTGGGGCAGTGCAGGACACATGTGGACTACAAGGGTGTGAGAGGGGTGGGCACGTTTGGGTGTTGGGGTAGGTAGTTTTGGGGGTTTGGACAATGGGCTCTGGGTGGGGGTGGGCACGTTTGGGTGTTGGGGTAGGTAGTTTTGTGGGTTTGGACAATGGGCTCTGGGTGGGGGTGGGCACGTTTGGGTGGTGGGTGGCCCCGGGTGTACAGCTTCCCTAACCAATGCACCTTCTTCCCTGTTGTTATTACATCAATACATCACCATTTCAAATCAAGACATACATGTGTGGACATTGATCATTTATTTTGCAGTGCAACTATTAATTCATTGCCGTCACCATGTTTGTGCATTTCTGTGAATGTGCTGTGACTCAAAAGTAGATGCGAATCAGGGCATCCCGTGCTCTCTGGCCATCATGTGGACCCCCAGGGGGAGGCGGTGCCATCCCATCCCCATCTCCATCCCCATCCCCATCCCCATCCCCATCTCCATCCCCATCCCCATCTTCCTCATCTGCGTCTGGTGGCATTGGGATGTTCCTGCGCAGGCATATGTTGTGCAGCATGGCACATACGAGCGTGATTTTGCCCGTCTTCACTGGGCTGTACAGCAGTGATCCGCCAGATCTGCTCAGACAGCGGAAACGGGCCTTCAGCAGTCCAAATGTCCTCTCAATCATTCCACGTGTGCGGATATGTGCCCTATTGTATGCCTCTTCATGCCTGTTCCTTGGTCTCCGTACAGGTGTCATCATCCATGGCGTGAGTGCATATCCCGCATCACCTACATGGGATGTAGATGGGGGAACATGTCAGTGTTTGTGGCATCATGTCCTCATCTGCTGCTGTGCATTCTTGTATCATCATTCATTCATGCATATGTACCATGCAGTGTCTGGAGGTATGTTTTGGCCATCACAAGGTATGTCGCTGACTGCATATGGGCCTACACATTAACTTGCATGTTTACTGTGCCCTGCGGGTGACATTTGATTGTGTGCATGTCATGGTGCAGTGCTGTCCACACATGGCAGAGTGACTCCACTGTACGGAAGTAGTAAATACACGTCGTCTCATTTACACGCCTCTCGTGCTTTTTGGGGCAGTGTTTCAATTGAGGGTGGGTGTCTGCAGTGGCACAGGGTTCATGGGACAGTGACGGGATTGGCTGTGGCAGCGTGTGGACGGGCACATTGTGGTGCCCTGTCATGTCTTCCTTCATGATGTTTGGCATCCGCTGTGTATTTGGTAGATGGAAGGGGGGTGATGCATGTGCGGTCACAGCGGCACACTCACAATGTTCATTGCCCTGGACACACACACACCACTCCGACATGGTTGTAGCATCGTCAGCTGTACTCACCCAATAGCCATGTGCTTTGTCCGGCATAGCGTTCCATGTACCGTGGCAACGTGGAATTCCGCAGTACCATTGAGTCATGTGATGAGCCTGGGAAACGTGCACAGCAGTTTGTAATCAGTTGCATGGCATCACAAACCATCTGGACATTCAAAGAGTGATACTGTTTCCTATTGCGGAACACCGCCTCAATTGCATGTGGTACTGTCAGCTCGACGTGGGTGCAGTCAACTGCGCCTATGCAATTTGGCATGCCTGCTATGGCATGGAAGGCCAACTTGGTGGCAATGACCTCGGGGAGGGTGCGGGGTAGGGCTATGTGTTCCGACACATGGCGCAACAGGGCATCCAGTACCTGTACCAGGATTTTTGAGAAACACGGTTGTGATATGCCGTGCAGCTCACCAACCGTGTGTTGATAGGTGCCAGTGCCAAGGAAATGCAGAACTGAGACAACCTTCAAGAGGGGGGGGATGGCGGTGGGGGTGTCAATTAGGCTGCTGATGATGTCCTCAATCATGGCGGTGATGTGCAGGATTGTTGCACGGTCCAGCCGGTATAGGGTGTGGATCTGTCCTGGGGTGAGGTTCCAGGGTGAGGCCCTGATGCATGGTATTGGTGGCTGGCGGCGGGGTCGGGCTGGCTGGGCAATGGGGTTTTCCATAGCTGCAGGGTTGACTGGTTGCCGCCTGCGCCTCCTCCGCCTACGCCTCCTCCTCTGCGCCATTACTGCCACCATGTGCAGTACTGCCTGTTGGTTGAGTAGGCCCAATCCCAGTGCTACTAGACCTGCTGCCTGCATGGTTCTGTGTTGTGTTGGGCTGGGTGTGGCCCTTTTGTAGGCTCCCAGTGGCCTGCTAGGTCCAGCTGGGCTGATTTGGTGCACCTGTGCCCTGATTCAGTTCAGCAGGCAGTGTATAACGCCATGTTCGCGGTGGCGGCGGTTCCGCCACCGTGATCACGGTATGTCCGCCATTTTATTCCCGGTATTTCCGTGTCCGCGCTAGTTGTGATGCTCACGGTGTTTCGTGTTGCCGGTAACGGAGGGGTTTCCGTGCAGACGGACTTAAGGGGAACCCTATTTCCGCGGTGGCGGTTTAGGGTGGTGCTATTACCGGGGCCGCGGGTCATGATTGCGCGGACATGGAAACGGTGCCGGTATGGTTTTACCGGCAGTGTTAATTCCGGACCGGAGTACTTGTAATGAGGCCCATTGAGTTTCTGGGGCAAGGGAGAAAGCCTCCCAGGACGTGAAGCTGAAAGTGGGCCTTCTTGGCAAAGTCAGCAATATGAGGTGAGAAGGAGAGAGAGGAGTTGAAGATGAAACCCAGGTTTTTTGCCTCACACAAGGGCAACATGAGCCCCTCCCCCACCCCTAGGAGCGTAGCCAGAGAGGAGGAGGGAAGGAAGGGGCAGGAGTCCCAATGAGGAGGATCTCAGTCTTACTAGCATTAAGGCAGAGATCATTAGCAACACACCATGCCTGAAAAGAAGTCAGACAGTCGGGAATGAGAGAGGAAGGAGAGGTGAGAAGCTAAAAAGGAGAGCCCGGGTTCATCAGTATAACACTGGAAGCGAGGAGAGAAGGTGGAGATCAAGTGGGCGAGAGGGGCAAGGTAAATGTTGAAGCCATGGTGACTGGATAGAGACTAGAAGCACGCCGCAAATGGAGAGTGAGGTGGAGGAGTCAAAAGGACCGAGTTGAACCTGGGAGGGCTGGTCAGAAAGGAAATAGGTCAACCAGCCGAATGCCTGGTCAGTGATGCCAAGCGTATAACGAATCAGATTTATGAGAGTGGCATGATCGACAGTGTCAAAGGCAGAGGACAGAATAAGGAGGATGAGAACAGAAGGAGAGTTGGAGTCGAGGTTTGAGAGCAAATATTCACGGGTGTTCAGAAGAGCAGTTTGTGCCTCTACCTGCTCTGAAGCCAGACTGGTGGTCGTGGAGACAGCCAACAGATTCAGTGTGATTGATTAGTTGGGAGATGACCAACTTCTCCAGGAGTGTGCCCAAGAAGGGGGTAGTGGAGATAGGGCAGCAGTTTGCCAGGCAGGAAGGGTCCGCAGAAAGGTTTTTAGGAGGGGGTGCGCAAGGGAGTGCTTGAGAGGTAGTGGGAAGGAGCCAGTTGCAAAGAAGAGGTTGCAGAACTCAGACAAGGAGGGAGCGAAGGAGGCAATGTTGTCCTTGATAGTTCTGGAGGAGCAGGGAAACACCCGTTTGGAGGAGACTTTCATAGAGCAGACTGTCGTCGAGAACTTTTCCGGTGCTATGGGTAAGGAAGAGAGTAGGATGGAAAGAGAGCGGGGACCCAAGGGAGGCCTGAGAGCAAGTGGGGGGAGGGAGGGAAGGAGGAAGGGAGGACAGGATGTCCTGAGGCTAATTGTGAAATGGGAGGCTAAAGCCATGCAGAGGGCCTGGGAAGGAGAAGCAGAAGTGGAGACTGCAGTAGGATTGGCGAGTTCCTTACAGATTGAAAAGTTCTGCTGTGTTGTTGAGGGCACCAGAGACACACGCTTGGATATGGGCCCACTTCTTGGAGCAGATGCAGAATCTGTATTCCCTTTGGATCAGGCAACAGGCCAGTTCGCCACAGGATGTACAAGAAGCCAACCACTTCCGCAACTCTGCACTTGCTTTTCAACAAGGCAAGGTCAGAATCATACCAACTATTACACTTGGAAGCAGGCTTCATGCAGATTCTAATGGCAGGGGCAAGGGTGTCAAGAGTGTTGGCAATGGAGAGGTGAGAGGTGAAGGTTAGCAAGGGCAGAGTCAGTGGGAGAGTTAATAGCAGCTACTGAAACTTGCGTCATCTGGTGATTGACGGTAAAGGAGACTGGCAGAGGCTTAGCCAGGGAGCCCAGGGGCTCAAGATGAGAGGAGAGCATGATCAGACCAAGAGAGGTGTAGCGAGAGGGTTAGCGAAAGGGACGTCTATAAAGATGAGCATATCCAGGGTGTGCCTGGCTGAGAGCGACTGACTGGATGGAGGAATGGTGAGGGAAAGTCAGAGGTCACGGAAGAGTTACGTGGTTGCATCATGAGAATCAAGAAGAATATTGAAGTCTGAGTAAGAGGTCGGCCCACTTTGAGAGGAAGAGCAAGACCAGCCCTGGGGTCCTGTAAATGGTGGTGTAAGAGAGAGTAGAAGAGTCACAAAGCTTGCAGACAAGGCATTCAAAGGAAGAGTAGGAATGAGTGGGTATGACAGAAGCAGGGCCCAATCAGGGAAAACTCTGCCGTCTGACCAGTTAAGCCTGGGCTTGGAGAGGATCTTGTAGCCCTCAGGAAGGAGAGTGTCAAAAGCAGTGACAGAGCTGGCATTGAAGCACGTCTCATTGAGAGCGAGGACATCAAGGTCAAAGTCTTCAAGGAGTTGACAGAGGTCAGAGGAGTGTTTAATAGTAGAGCAAGAGTTGAGGGTAGCTAAGTGAAGCTGGTTGCCACCTTTGAAAGTCATCCGGGGATGGGTACAGAGAGGTGTTTTAATAAGGCCCCTCTAAAATGCTTGGTTTTACTTGGAACAAGGCTTGATTTTTCTTTGTTGATGGGAAAGCCCAGTTGCTTTCCTACATTTGTGTCATATTGATGGATTCTCTCCTGTTATTAGCCAGTTGTCCAGATATGGGTATAATGTTATGGTTGGGGCACAGACGAGCACCCACCACTGAGATTTACTTGGTGAAGACAAGGCGCCGATGGAATCCCAAAAGGAAGCCCATTGAACTGAAAATGATGGTTTGCTACATTGAGCTGTAGCTATTTGCAGTGACCTGGAAACATTAAAACAGGAAAGTCTGCATCATGTTACCATGACAAGGGGGGTCATTACGACCCAGGCGGTAAGTACACCAACTTTACCACCATGGTGTAAACTATGTTTACACCATGGTGGATAGCGGATTTACCGCCCCATTCCAAGGTGAGTGGGGTGGTAAATCCCCATTTCCCATTTTACCCTTCCCCATTCCCATTTTTGCCCCATAGGGCATAATGGGAGTGGGGAAGGCGCTAATTACGCCACCGTAAATTACGGTGGCGTAATTAGCACCAAGGCGGTTTAGCGCCATGGATTTTAACGGCTGCTAAAAGCAGCCGTTAAAATCGGAATCAGGCGTTAAGGGTTAACGACAGCGTTAACCCTTAACGCCTGAGTTGTAATGAGGCCCAATGTCCTTCTTTTGCAGAGGGATATATTTGAGGGTAACCATCCTGAATTTCTGGGATTTTACACGTTTTCTTGCTGGCTGTTGGTTCAATACTGGCCTTTTGGTTTGTCTATATTGGGTAAAAGGAAACCGTAAGAAAAATAACGCCTATTCACCAAGTGGTTGGCACTGGCTCTATTGCTTGTTTTTGTAACAGCGCCTTGACCTCTTATTGGAGCCGTGAGAAAGGATTGTGTGGAGGCAGATCCAACTTATTCTCTGTATGCACTTAACACCCACTTGTCTGACATAATCCCCTCCCAAGCATTGCTGATAATCAGTCCTAGGAACCGCCACTTAGCCGGACCCAATCCAGAGACTGAAAGTGACCACAGCATCTGCTGCCCTGGGGCCCTCTGCAAACGAATTAAGCAATCCCAGTGAATTTAGGAACCCTAGTGGTGGTGCTTAGCTTAATTGGAACAAGCGGGACAAGCTTGCATACAAATTTTACTGCACACACCCCACAACATGGCTTAAGGGGTGGATGGTAATCACTCTACCACTTCCTTGACTGATCATGCTTGGTGTAGTTCTGGCCAAGGCTACTCCAATGGGCTTTAGAGCAGTGGTCTTCAATCTGGCGGGGGGGGACTTCCCCCCGGGGGATGGGAGGGGCAAGGATGTCCAAGGGGGGTGCCACACTCTTTTAAAAAGGGATTAAGATGACTGCTTTTAATTGAAACTATAAACAGTAGAAAATCTGTTTATATTTTTCAAGAGCCTGCTGCCCCCTAGACATCCTTTGCCCCGCTCCCTGGGGGTGGGGGGGTCAACCTCTATGTGGGGAGCCCAAAAACAATATTTTGACTCAAAGGGGTTGGGTGATTCAGTATGAAAACATTTGAAGACCCCTGTACTAGAGTGATGGGATTGGGAAAGGACGCCTAATCTTTCACACTTAACTTGTTCTTTCATCACTGGAACAGTTTACTCATCTGTTGGCTTTTCAACTACTTTAAAGACTCTTGACTCACTACAAAACATATTCTTGGAACTTAAGGGCACTGGGTCTACTTATGCTAGAGGGCTTATTTCTTAAGTAGGGTAAAATTGTTGATATTTTTTTTAAAGGCATATGTATTTAATTTATTGAGCACTTTCGCCAAAGTTCTTTACAAAAACTCGAAATACAATGGTACAATAAAAATGAAGCATGATAACCAAATGAATGATCATAGCTGATTAGAGGAAAGAGAACCAATACGAGTTGTTAAATGGGAACAAAAAATATGATAGGTAGAGGATGAACAGGTAGAACGTGGAAGAGCATTCCAATGCTTAGGTGCAAGAAGAGGAAAAGAACTGAATCGAGAAGCATAGGGCGGCTAAGAGGGACAATGAGAGGACAGAAATCTGGCAGGTCATTGTAAGCAAAGCACACAAGATAGCAACACATTTTCCAAAATAAAAATCTGGATTTCCCCTCCTTGGAACAAGTAGGTTTACCTATCTTTGCTGCTTACTTTCACATGTAATTGACTACATTATAATTTATAGTGAGGAGAGTGCGGGTATGTGTAAGAGAGATTATTCCTAAAAACAAAATATATTGGTTCTAAAATATCCACATTCCTCCCCAGCAGGTGGTACCATAACACCAAGGTCTGGTTACTCTGGCCTAAAACCAAGACTCCTAATGCTATACTTTCACATAAAGGCTTTATCACATCAGTGATTGAGACTTTAATGGAAAAGGCCCATCCCTCACCCCTCCTGACAGGGTGGTCCAATATCAGGATTTTAGATATGATATATGGCATTTATAACATGCCTGAACGGGTAAGTGTTTCCTCCCGAACTGCTTGAGCGATGCTCCAAGAAAAGGTCAGCCCTTGCAACATGGATGGCTAAACCAAGTGACACCACCAAGCTTGCCTTCAAAAACATTGCTAAAGAATATAAAGCCCCCCATTATCTCAGCCAAAACCAATTCCTTCAACACCAGGATAGTCAACGCTAAATCAAGATCCAGAGAAATGTTCGCTATCTTCAGGGAACTGGAATCTCCCGCGCCCATCCCGCCCTCCCTAACCAAAGACGAGGACTGGTGTAACAAGATTCAGGATGCCATGCTCGACAAACTGAACACCCTACAAGACAAAATCACCAGTCACCAAAATGCACTAAAACAACAACTACCCAACTTACACCTGGATCCCACTTGCGAAATCCCAGCCTTCTCATTCGAAAAGATGAAGGAACAGGACGTACTGGCAATCCTCAACTCTATCAAGCCATCAAACTGTAAGGGTGAATCCTGAGCAGCACAGCTCATTAAAGACAGTGCACCCACCCTGGCACCCTTTATCACAGCGTTTATTAACGCCTCCTTCAAAACCAACTGTGTCCCATCATGCCTCAAAGAAGCCTGGGTGTGTCCACTGCCGAAAAAACCTACACTGGACCCTAAACTCCCGGGAAACTACAGACCTATTACAACGGTCCCTTTCCTGCTGAAGATTCTGGATAAGGCAGCCTACCTACAGGTCCACAAATACTTGGAGACTCATCACCTACTAGGCTTCCGTCCAAAACACGGAAAGGAAACTGCATTATTGGACTTAAAAAAAAAAAAAGAACAGATCGACGACCTCAGAGATAAAGGCAAACCCGCCCTCCTGCTACTCCTCGGCTTATCTGCAGCCTTTGACCTTGTCAACCATGTTACTCTTTGCCACCACCTCTCCTCAGCCGCCAACTTTTCGCCAAATGCCACTGCCTGGATTTCATCCTTCCTCAAGGAAAGACCAATGAAGGTCTTCTCAGACCAAGCCAGTGCAAGGCCCAAACTAATCAAATGCGGAGTACCACAAGGATCTTGTATCTCGTCCACTCTTTACAACCTTCATGAGATCGCTATTTAATTATCTGGACTCCCTAGGCATCACATATACTCATTATGCAGATGATACTCAGGTCCTCATACCCCTGACAGGAGACTATGAGCCTACCAGAAATCCCTTGACTCTATCCACGTCACTATCCAAACCTGGATGGCCATAACATTGGCTGTGCCTCAACAGTGAAAAAACAGAACTCTTACTCATTCGCTCACTGGAAACACTGAAGAAACTGGATGCAAAATACAACTCCTTCCAGATCAACAACACCCCCAAATCCTTGTATCGCAGGCAGTAAAAACTCTGGAAGTCTACTTAGATTCGAACCTCACTATGGTCAGGCAGGTTAACGCCATCTCTTCAGCATCGGCCTATCTCACAAAACTAATCACAGCAGCCAGACCATTCCTGATGCAACAAAACTGCCTCACCATCTCCAGAGCAATAATTGGGTCCCAACTGGACTATTGTAACGTACTGCTGCTAGGTACCTCTGCGAAAAACATCAGGAAACTCCAAACGGTACAAAACAATGCTCTCAGAGCAGCCACTGGCATCTCAAGAAGAGACCACATCTCGGCCACTAGAAAATCTGTCTACTGGCTCCCCGTCAAGGAGCATATTATTTTTAAGACTCTGGCACTCACCCACAAATGTCTGCATGACGCAGCACCCCTCTACCTCGCCCAGAGATTCACCCCTCCACACACCCAGAAGAACAGCCTACACTAACTGTTTGGCCATCCCCAAAAGCATCAGGGCACGGGCAGGGGGGTTCAAGTTTCCCAGTCATTGTGGCCACCAACTGAAACCTTCTACCCCCCCCCCCCCTCACTCAGGAACATCGAGTTTCACACAGCGTTCAGGAAAGCAATCAAAACACTCTTGTTTGTGTAGGCTCCTAAACACCTGCGGTCTTATATGTATAATATATGTAGAACTGTACTCCTTAAGACAGCGGCTCTTCATACAACTAAGACATTCCTTGTATGTATCATATGAATATGACTGTATTCTCCAATGCACTTGCTCCCTGTAACCTTTGCAATGCCTCTTGTTCACGCAACTAAGACATCTTCTTGAAACAGCGCCTTAATGCCTCTGGGCTGCAGGCGCTTTACAAATACAAAAGATAAATTAATAAATAGGCGCGATAAGACAAAGAGGGGGAACAAGGGAGGACAAAATAACAATCTTACTAGGCCTTGTGTCATTCAGATTGTGCAAGTGCGGGTAAGGGGAGAAGTGCCTGGGAAGGGGGAAGTGCAGTTAACTTAGAAGTGCAGCCAGTGGGTGGCTCATAAGTGTAGACAGAAGGGACTGTAGAGTTGCAGATACAGACCCTTAAGTGCTGTGGAGCCCTGAGGCAGTGCAAGGGCAACTGGACATGGAGGAGCCTGGGCCAGAGTTCAGGGAGTGACCAGGTGACCAGTGCACGGAACAGTCAGGTGCACCAGCAGGGGAGAGGAAGAGAAAGCGGAAGCGAAAAGGAATGTCTGGAGTTGGTTCCGGAACCGGATGTGGTTCCGCTCAAGTTTGAGAGAGGCAGGGAGGCTGTTCCAGAGGGAGGCCACAGCGGAGGAGATAGATCTACCCCCAACTCTCTGCTTGGAGAAGTGTCTGCCCCTCAGAGAGTTGGAGGTGGATGAGCGGTGAGCTTGAGAAGGAAGTTGTTTTGGAAGAAATATTTGCAGGTAGAGGGGTCCCAGGCCCCAGAAAGCCTTGTGGACAATGCAGAGGGTCTTGAAGTTGATCCTTGCAGCCACAGTGAGCAAGCAAAGAGATTCTAAAGCTGGAGAGACACAATCCCTGGGCTTGAGGCCAAGGACAAGTCTCACAGTCCTGTTCTGGATACTTTGCAAAGGTCGAATAGTAGAGGCAGGAAGATTTAGAAAGAGAGGACCAGAGCTCTGGAGACAGTGAGCATCTGGGGAAAAGTGAGAAAAGGAAGAATACCTCTGAGGAGGTACAATTGATAGTTTGACTTCTTAGAGACATCAGAGATGTGAGGAGAGAAGCAGAGAGTGGAGTCGAAGATGACACCAATGTTCTTAACCTCACAGGAAGAAGCAGGTAGAAGGCCCAGAGTGGGCGGTCAGAGAGAGGGGAAAGGAGGGAGCAGGTGTCCCAGTGAAGAGGATCTCAGTCTTACTGGCATTAAGTCAGAGATCATTGGCAGCACCCCATTCCTGAATTGCGGCCAGACAGTCTGGTATGAGAGAAGAAATAGAGGTGGCTGAGGGGAGCCTGAAAGAAAGCGTAGTGTCATCCATATAACATTGAAAATTGGAGCAAAAAGTAGCGATGCAGTGGGTAAGAGGTGCCAGGTAGTGGTTGAAGAGCCAGGGAGAGAGGTTAGACCCCTGGGGAATATGAGAGAGAGAGAGATAGAGAGAGAGAGAAAAGACCCCAGTTGGACCACCCGAGAGGGTCGTGAGATAGGAGGTCAACCAGGCCAGGGCCTGATCAGTAATATCAAGGTTGTCCCAGAGACAATTGAGCAGGATGGCACAGTTTACTGTGTCAAAATCAAAGGACAGATCAAGGAGAATGAGGACAGAAGGGAGATTAGTGTCAAGATTGGAGAGCAAGTCTTCACAGGTGTTCAGGAGAACAGTTTCTGTGCTTCTGGCAGCTCTGAAGCCAGACTGGTGGTCATGGAGGCAACCAACAGATTTCAGCATGCAGGTTAAGCTGGGAGATAGCCAGCTTTTCCAAGAGTTTGCCCAGAGTGATGGAGATCGGGCGATGGTAAGCCGAAGAGGAAGGATCAGCCGAGGGTTTCTTTAAAAGGGGGGGGCCTAAGAGAGTGCTTAAGGGGGCAGGGGAAAGTGCCATTGGCAAAGGAGTGATTGCAGAAATCGGCCAAGGCTGGAGCAAGGGTGTCGATGTGGTCCTTGATAGTCCTGGATGAGCAGGGGAGAACCTGCTTCGATTAGACTTGCATAGGTCGGACATGTCTAGAATCATCATCAGGGGTGAACAGGTGACAGGAGGAGGAGAGACTGCCTCAGACAGGCCAGGAGTGGTAGAGGAGGAGGAAAAAGGAGGAAGAGAGGGTGGGCAGATCCCTCACATAGCACATCTTGCAGAGTTCGAGAGGTGTTATGACCGAATCATGCTGCTGTCAGCAACAGTATCTGCAAGGTGTGAGCTGTGAGGACATGATGAAGACCTAGGCTGAGTTGATGGAGCCACATCTTGGAGATTCCCTCCCAGGGCAATGTATGAGAGAGTGCTTCAAAGTGGTTCTTCATCAGGAATGTGCATGGGGGGCTAGCCAATAGGGGGCCCTACCACTTAACAATGCCAATTGGTCTTTATTTCCCATAACTGGAGACAAGAAGTTAATAAATAAGGGATACAGATGATTTCCGGAGCCTGTAATACTCTGATCAACTGAATTGCTAACCGTTCACAAACGGGTGCAAGTGGGCCGTCACTGTCCTTCACAAGCATGAGAAAGGGGCTTCCTTTTAAATCACCTCATGTTGTGCCCCTCTAGCGGGTGGGCAGGCAAGGGGAGTGTGGGTCTGTCATACTTCTGCACTCCACATCCGATAGTTAGGGGAAAGTATGTTTTTAAAGATTTGATTACAATTTACTGGAGTAGTTTTAATAATAATGGAATGCAAGGTAGATTAAACGTATTTTTACCCTTTTCTTTTATTATTTCAAAGCAATGTAAGCTATTGATATAATGTTTTAAGAAATTAGTGTTTCTTTTTTAACTCAGTGCATTTAGGAATCATGTTTATTCATAGTAATGTAATGAAATGCTTCCTCTTTTTCCCCACTTTATGTATTGTTGTTGGTGCAATTGGGTGAATCTTTTTTTAACCAATAATAAACCTAAATAATTGTTTTAAACGTCAACACCCCATACCATCCTTTCCATCTCATGCTCTCAATTCCCCTCCAGACCACTCACGCGTTCATGTCTACATACATAACACCAAGATGGATAAGATGCTGTAATCACCCGCCAAAGTGCAGATCTGGTGCTCTGTTTCATTCAGCCCCTCCTCAATCCCTTGCGCCCCAGGTGATCTGGAAGGAGAACAACCAATACTACTTGTAGCTACCAATGTGCCCATTTAATTCACTTGTAGAACTCCAGTCCTCCACCCCCTATAGCAGAGTACTGTGATCCACCATAGAGGTCCAATAGCAAATTACCAATTGTGTTTAATAGGACGGCACAGAGGAAGATAGTCACATAACATAACAGGTGTATTTGTGGAGTGCACCCACCCCACACTGGTGTATTTTGGTTTTATAGACAGAATGTACCAGATGTTCATTGTTACACAACTCAGTGGTACTCATTCAGTTAATCTTGGGTGGATGAAGTGCTGGGTGGACCTGCAGGGTTTCAAACCAGTGACTATGAGGTCACACGCATGGATCCTTCTAGAGAATGCACTAGTCCACTGGGGCACAGACATGAACCCCAAACCTGGACCTGGACACCATTTCCAGGAAGAGGCAGGAATGGAGACAGGAGAGAAGGGGACATGAAGGGTACAGGAACGCAGGGAGCGAGACCAGCTATCTCAGAAGCATAGAACAACCTGTGCAGACAAAAACTACAGCAGTTATTTACCTTTTGGTGCCTGTGCTTCTTACGTTTTGCAGAGTAGGATGACGCAATAGTGTGTTTAGATCTAGAAATGGAAGACATTATGTTATTAAATACTACAAATGCAAGACATCCTATACCGATATATAATCAAAACATCCAAAGAGGATAATCGAAACATCCAAAGAGGAGCTGCCGTTCCCCTCTCCCCTCCCAGGAATGCACCCTCCATCACATACACAGAAGACAGGAATAACTGGAGGTTTATGAAGAAATTTACACTTGGCCAAAACAGATGTTCACTTTCTCGCCAGTCACTCACCTACAGCAAATGATTCCTTAGAATATTGTGATGTATTCCACATTTTAAATGGCAGCATTTGAGGTCCCAGACAATGAAAACACAGCGCATCCCCCGCACGGGACCTTGGTGAGCGACTGCAGATTGGCCGGACTGAACATCTGCATCAGCAAAGCCGAAGAACGGACATGCTCTGATTACTTACCGGTAATCTTCATTACTCCTAGTCCTACTCTTCCTCGTCACAGTACTTACTTCATGAGGCACCCGCCTCCGACACAGGACCTTCTTCTATTTCTTTAAATCCCTATAACTCCTCCCCCACATCCATGTCACTCAGTTTCATATTACCAAGCCGGAGCATGGGACCTTCCCCGCAGGGAGGGTGAGGAGGGTCGTCAGTACTGTGACGAGGAAGAGTAGGACTAGGAGTAATGAAGATTACCGGTAAGTAATCAGAGCATTACCTCCACGTCCACTCTTCCTCGTCCCAGTACTTACTTCATGAGGTATACCAAAGCATCAACGGGGAAAAGGTCCCAATGAGACAGAGCCAAAAACAGTGCAGCAAAACACACCCACAATAACTCTTAATTCACATCCCCACAGACAAAAACTCCAACCACGAAGGAACCAACCCCCGAGTGGGAGAAACTCAACCCATAGCGGTTGATGAAAATGCCTAGACCAGCCAAGGCGGCAGCCATACAAATCTCTTGCAGAGAAAAACCCTCCTTACATCGGGCCAGGAAGCCGCGAAACCCCTGGTAGACCGCCCCTGATTGTGCGCAGGCACAGGCAGGCCAGAAGCCACATAGGCCCTAGAGATCACAACCCAGAACCACCGGAAAATGGAAACCACAGATGCGTTATGCCCAGCCCCAGCCAGACCACAAGCAATCAGAAGACTATCAGATTGGTGGAAAAGGCAAACCAAGCCAAATACTCCAACGCGTCCCGCCGGACATCAATGTTAAGCTGAGCCACCTCCTCAGGCGTTCTTGGATCATGAAAGAAGTCAGGGAGAACCAGACCCTGAGAGGTGTGAAACCCGAGAGACAACTGAAGGGAGAAACTTCGGACCACACCCCGGCACCACCGAGTCTGGCAGCACCCTCAGGAAAGGAGCGTGACATAAGAGAGCCCCAATCTCCCCAAGCCTACGGGCAGAAGTGAGGGCAATAAGAAAAGCAGATTTCAGTGTAAGATGTTTGATATCAATCTCGGAAATGGGCTCAAAAGGAGGCCCATGAAGGAACCGTAATACAAGAGGGAGATCCCAAAAGGAAAGCCCTTTATCAGCCCAAGGAAGGGAAGAAGAAAAACCCTGGATCAACTTCCCCACCAACACCTCCCCATCCAAGTGACCGTCAGAGTCCCCCAAAAGGAATTTCATGGAGGCCCGCTGAGAGCGAAGCCTGGAAAAACTGCCAGGCCCCTGTCAAAACCCTTCCTGGAGGAACCGAAGGATAGCAGAGGCCAGAACGCAGGGGAGGGATCCCAGACTGCCCATACCAGTCTCGGAAATGGCCCCAATGTCTGCCTAACACCTTCAGAGTGGAGGGTCTAAGAGCATCCATTTGGACTCAACTACAGGATCTGAGAACCCCTGAGATATCAACCTAGACTGAGCAATAGCCACACCGCCCATTGCATCCGGTGGAATTCTAACCGCAGATCCCCTTGAAGGGGACACGGCCACCTCGGAACCAGCCAAGGTTCCTAGGAACGAAGCTCCAACAGAGAGGGGAGCCAACTCCGGCGGCACCAGAACAGAGCTAACAACAACACAGTCACCCTGGACACTCAGATGCGCCAAACCACCCGGGGCAGAAGGGGAATAGGCGGAAAGGCATAAAGGAAAACCCCAAGGCCACTGTACAGAGAGGGCGTCCATCCCCCAATCCCCTCAACCTGAAACCGAGAGCAGAAGAGGGGAACTTCTGCTGAGGCCGGGGATGCAAACAGGTCTAGAACCAAAGACCCTAATCTGACACAGGTCACCGCAAAGACCTGGGCCAACAGGACCAGTTCTGCAGAGGAGTGAAAACCGGCGTCTGAGAAGATCCGCTTGAACATTGTCCACCCTTCTGATCCGTGAGGCCAGCAGATACACCAGATGAGATTCCTCCCAGGTGCCTATCAGCGCTGCCAGAGCATTCAAGGAACAGCCGGAACCCCTTTTGCAGTTCACATATGCCAAGGCCGTCGTATTGTCCGATCGGACCAAAAACCGCCGACCCTCCAGCAACTCCTCGAAGTACACCAGAGCTTGCACAATGGCACAACTCTTGCCAATTGGATGATCACCGGCTCTCCCCAGATCTCACAACCCTTGAGCTGAGAGGACCCCCAATGTATACCCTTTCTGCTGGTGTTGGTAGTAGGAGAGGTCACAGGAGGAAGGACCAAGCACACCTCAGACTGTAGACCTGAAACCCCCCGCCACCATAGCAGGGACACTCGCAGCGCTGGGGACACTGAAAACAAAACTACGAAATCCGAGATGTCGGGAGCCAGTGGGAGAGAGTATAAGACACCAAGAGACGTAACCGAAGACAGGCTCAAGGAACTGGAAAACATGCAAGACGCCACGTGCCCCGTAACTTCAGCAACAGGTGAGTCGAGACATACTGCCTTCTGAGAACCCAGCCCAGAACAGCCAGCAAGCGCCCCCCCTGCACAACATCCAGAGTACGCTCTCCCCAGACGTCCGGACAAGCAGTGCAGGGTCTTGAGACCCATAAGCAGGTGACACATCCTAGAAGGCATTGGGACCAGGAACACCCGCAAGTAGAAAACTTGACCCTGAACAGGGAGAGGAACGGGCAAGACGGTAACCCACAACAACCGTTCGGAGAGAACGGATCCCATGGCCAACCACTTGGACCGTGAGCTGGGTACCAAAGTCCTAACCATGCAAACCTGGACAGGAGGAGACAGGAACGGCAACTGATACCCCCTCCAGAAGGATCCCATTACCCAGGAAGCCGAACCCCACCGGTCCCATACACCTCCGAGAAGATAGAGACGAGGAGCCAGGGAAAACCGCCAGTCACGGCACTTGCACCAGAGGGAAATCACAGGACGTTGAAACAGGCCTGCGCCACAATATAACAGCATGCTTGTCAGCCCACAAAAAGATTTGACCTATCAAAAGGAAGATACTGGACAGCCCAGAAGTCCAGCAGACTATGGCCCCCTCAGCCGACAGAGGAGCCACCAGGCTGGCGTCAAAAGGGCAGAGTACTGTCACAAAGCGGGGCAAAGCAATCCATCCCGGATAGCCGACATCAAAGGCAACCCCCTACCTGAGGTATGCCTATACTGGAAAAACCCACTGAAGTGACATCCCCCTCCTGAGAGGAGGCGTGAAAGCAACACGTCAGCACTGGAGGACCTAGGGCCTAAAAGAAGAGACACTGGGAACCCCCTGCATGGCCGTTACTTCCATGATCATTTTCCATAATCCCATGCCGGACAAGGGAAAAGCAAATCAACTCCTTTGACTTTCCCTTGCGCAGTTTAGAGGAAGAGGACAGGACAAGGAGTCTGCGTCCATAGCTAGCACAGACCCAAACACACCACTAACACACCACATGACTGAGAGGTGGCTTGAGCCCCTGTATCCAGTAGCTGGTAGCCCCATGCTCTAAATCGTTCCAATGCATCGGTCTAGGAAGGATGAAGGACCGAGTCAGCACCGCTGAGACTCGAACCCGAAGTGTAGACTATGCCAGGCCGGTACCCTTCCGGCCGCTTGCAGATGTGTCCAAAATCTGCGCCGTATTCACAGGCAGCACGCAAGGAATGCAGCCAACATCCGGTGCATACTGGGCTGTGTGTGTCTGAGGAGCTGGTGGTATGTGACATGTCTGTGACAGAACAGAGCCCCGCACTTTCAAATACTCTGTCACAGTCACCCCACGACAAGAAGCAGAGAGTCCTCACAGCAAAAAAGGAAGGCTAGCCCATACTGCCAAGTGCTTGCCATCATTTCCAATAAAGATGTGTACACAGAGCACGAGGTAACGGCCTTTCAAAGGAGTCAAGATGGCCATACCAGCAAGAGAGGGGAAAACATCAAGCACAGTCCTCCCCTCTCCTTACCTTCCCCCAGAGAATGCAGCTGACATCCGGTGCATCCTGGGCCGTGTGTCTCTGAGGAGCGGGTGGTATGTGGCATGCCTGCGACAGAACAGAGCCCCCACACTTTCAAATACTCTGTCACAGTCACCCCACGACAAGAAGCAGAGAGGCCTCACAACAAAAGGGAAGGCTTAGCCCATACTGCCAAGTGCTTGCCATCATTTCCAATAAAGATGTGCACACAAAGCACGAGGAAAACGGCATGTTGAAGGATTCAAGATGGCCACACCAGCAGGAGAGGGGAAAAATATCAAGCACAGTCCTCCCCTCTCCTTACCTTCCCCCAGATAATGCAGCTAACATCCGGTGCATCCTGTGCTGTGTGTGTCTGAGGAGCGGGTGGTATGTGACATGCCTGCGACAGAACAGAGCCCCCACCACTCCCAAAGACTCTCTGCCACTGTCACCCCACGACAAGAAGCAGAGAGGCCTCACAACAAAAGGGAAGGCTAGCCCATACTGCCAAGTCGAATCAAGATGGCCAAAACAGGAGGAGAGGGGAAAAACATCAAGCCCAGTCCTCCCCTCTCCTTACCTTCCCCCGGGCCGTGCAGGACCCGGGACACAATGCTCACGCTGCGGTCCGGAGCCCAGCAAAGAACCGAGCGAGGCAATCCAGCTCAACTGTGACCCCAAGCCCCGCAGGGGGCCCAGGAGCAGTGCCGCACCTGAGGGAGCCGAGGGCCCCGCCACACAGCCCCCCCCAGGGGGCCAGCAATCGGTGCTCCCCAGTGCCCCGCACCGGGAAGAAAAAGTCCAACCTGCCGGAGGCAGGAAAAATTTAAACTGAGTGACATGGATGTGGGGGAGGAGTTATAGGGATTTAAAGAAATAGAAGAAGGTCCTGTGTCGGAGGCGGGTGCCTCATGAAGTAAGTACTGGGACGAGGAAGAGTGGACGTGGAGGTAATGCGCAGTGCTGAGACACTAATACACAGAGCATGCGCAGTAAAAGGATGCCGAGTCAGGAACGGGTATTCGCAAACACACACAGCGCATGCTCAGAAATACGTCTGCGTAGCGTGATGAACTGTCGGGGCACTGAGACAGAGATCACACGACCATGCGCAGGATCAGAATGAGGAGCGGCGTGCATTTTGGAACTTAGTGCGCATGCTCAGCGATCCTGCGAGAACACAACGGGGCAGGCATGCTCATGGGCAGCCCACGCAAAAATAGAAATTAAGAATCCCGAAGGGCAGGGCATGCTAGAAGGAAAGGCAAGCCCGGATTACTTACTGGTAATCTTCATTACTCCTAGCCGTACTCTTCCTCGTCCCGGTACTTACCTTTAGGTATGTCCATGCTCACTGGAACTCTTTTTTACAAGCTGGCTCATTCTGGCGCCTCCTACCCCAGGAGGTATAACCTCCTGTTAAATTCATACGTGCAGGAACCAGTGATCAAAACAATCATGTTGACGTCTAAATAATGCGCAGCACTAAAGGTGTAGCTTCTTTATTCACTGGCTTGTAACTGCCAACTTGGCAGTAACTCCGCCCACACCACGTGATCGGCTGACACCCGATCTAGATAGTGAAATGGGGCAAGCTAAACGCTTGTCCCTATGGACATAAACATAGGACATTACACCTCCCAGTAAATCCAAAGCAATAAATGGCCAACTTCCTCCAAGGGGCGGGCGGGAAGAGTAGTGCGTACTGGGATGAGTAAGAGTAGACTAGGAGTAATAAAGAAAGTAATCCGGCTTTACCTCTGTGTCCCTCAAACCTTGGTCAGTACTTACCTTTGAGTCGCACCAAAGCAAAACAGGAAGGATGCCCATGCACACCACAAAAGACACAAACAGCAATGGTAATGCAAAAGCAACCCAACACCTATTTATTCAAGGAAGAAAAAACAGCAGGAAGACAAAGTCCCCTGCCACCTCCTAAATCAGACACAGCTCCCAGAACCCCCACGCCAAAGGAAGTGCACGGTGCCCCCTCAACGTTGAGCTGGTAATAAATGTCCAGTAAGGGCACCCCCCGCAAATTAGCCCAGGAGGCCCACCCCCCTTGTGCACTGGCCCCGGCCCGCCGGGCAGATTCCAGAAAAATCATAGGCAAGGAGAATCAAGGACTTAATCCACCGGCTGATAGTAGGATTGGAGGCCCTGCGGCCACATTCCCCTGCCCCAAAGGTAACCAAGAGATGGTCAGAGAGATGAAAGGACTTGGTCCAGGAAAGACAGTGCAGAATGACCATCTTGACATCCAGGCAATGCCAAGCCTCCTCAGGAGAGGACAGATCAGGGAAAAAGGCAGGAAGGACAACCTACTGACACCGATGGAACCAAGAGGAGACCTTAGATACAAAAGAAGGTTCACATTGCAGTAACAAGGCCTCCTCCCGGACCACCAAAAACCGAGGACGACATATGAGAGCCCTGATCTCCCCCAGATGGTGAGCCGAAGTGACAGCCACCAAAAGGTAGTCTTGAGAGTCAACCACTTTAGCTCGACATCCTCCAGCAGTTCAAAGGGAGGCTTCTGTAACATAGCCAGGACCTTAAGGGCAGGTCCCAAGGAGGATCCCTAACCGGGCCCAAAGAACGAGAGTTCGCCCACCCCCTTCAAGAGCCTCGAGACCAGAGCCTCTCCTCCAGTTGGAGGAGACCAGGAAACGCAAAAGGCCCGAATGGCCACCCACTGAGAATGGAGAGTAGAAACAGCCAACCCTTTTTCAGCACCCTCCTGGAGAAACGGCAAAATGTCAGGAAGCCCACAGACCAGGCCTGAATACACCTCGGGGAACACCAGGGCAGAAAATTGGTCCAATAACGGATGTAAGAATATAGGGTAGAGGACCGATGCGCCCTCTGGACCATCCCAGCAACATCCGCAGAAAGGCCTAATGCTGGCAGACTCCTCCTCTCAGTTTCCAGACCCCCAACGGATGAGAGAAAAGGGGGAACCGCCCACCTTCATGAGAGATGGCCAACTGCACAAGATCCACGGAGTAGCCAATTGCCACTCCAGAGGACAACATAACCACCCTCACCAAGCCCGGTAAGGGACCACCAGGATAAACATTCCCTGACACATCTTGATCCTGCTGATGACCCTCGGAACCAGAGAGATAGGAGGAAAGGCACAAAGAAGGCCCGGATGCTAGGCCAAGGAAAGAGCATCCACCCCTCAGGCCCCATGTGAACGGAGTACGGGAACAAAACCGGAGAAGCTTTTTTTCCCTGGGACCTGGCTCTCAGGGAAGGCACAGTGCTTACCTGTTTAAAAATTGGTAAGGCAGGCGCTCTGTTACCAGTCATTAGCTTCTCCTCCAAACGCACATTTTCATGACTCCATCAATCTTCAGGGAGGCTGAGTTTCTTTCCTGTTTCAGGCGTGTCTTCATTTCTTTTTCAGGTGTGGCAAGTTAATTGACTCTGAGGATTCTGGTACTTGTATTTTTCGCACTTGATTTTACTGGCAGGTGACTGGAAACAACTCCCTCCATAGCACAAATTTCCACTTGATGGAGGAGGGGGAAAGCCATGGTTTTGGCTCTCCACTGTAAGGCATGATGGCCCTGCTGCTGCTGCTGCCTTTGAGCCCGGTACTCCTGGAACAATGTTTAAAAATTGGTAAGGCAGGCGCTCTGTTACCAGTCATTAGCTTCTCCTCCAAATGCACGTTTTCATGACTCCACCAATCTTCAGGGAGGCTGAGTTTCTTTGCTGTTTCAGGCGTGTCTTCATTTCTTTTTCAGGTGTGGCAAGTTAATTGACTCTGAGGATTCTGGTACTTGTATTTTTTGCACTTGATTTTACTGGCAGGTGACTGGAAACAACTCCCTCCATAGCACAAATTTCCCCTTGATGGGGGGAGGGGGAAAGCCATGGTTGTGGCTCTCCACTGTAAGGCATGATGGCCCTGCTGCTGGTGCCTTTGAGCCCGATCCAATGAAGAAAGACAATTGAGGAGAGAAAAACACTGATGCATGTATTGCGCCTCGGATGAACTTTTGGTCAGAGTATGCCCATTGGCTCCTCCTCTCAGGTCTAGAAACGACAGCTCGCGCTCGTAGTTGGGACCTACGTTCGGGAGGCTTTACCGAGTCCCAGGAGTGTAACCTCTGAACAGACACCTGAAGCAGAACTTTTGATCCTGCGAATCAGCTTGTCCTTACTCAGGCAAGGCGTAATGTCCACCTTGGTCATGGTGGACTCGGGAGCCAAAGGTCTTTTTATGGAGCAGGATTGGGATAATTGGATGAAGATCCCTATGGAGATCAAAGACTCTGCTGTACCTGTCGGAGTTGATGGCTTCCCCTTGTCCAGCGGACCTATTTTGCACCACACTGTTCCCCTCCCCATGGCCAAACAACAACATAAGGAAGTGCTCCGTTGTGATTTGTTCCATACTGCTCATTAACCAGTAATCCTGGGCATACTGTGGTTGTCGAAGCACAATCGGTACACAAATTGGACAGCTAAATCCCTCTTTCTAGGGTCGGAACAATGTATGCGATCCTGTGTGTCCTCAGCATTATTTTAGGCTGGAGAATGTTAAAAATAGCAATATTTTGCAATATGTTTTATTTCAAAATCGTGAGTCTCCTGTCTAAATCGGGAGGGATGGCATGTCTGATACACCCGTGTCTTCCATTTCCACGGTATTACCTGCCAAATACAAGCAGTACCAGGAGTTGTTCAGTCAAGAGGAACAGAAGGTCTTGCCACCACATAGGGAAGATGATTGCGCCATAGATCTCATCCCTGGCTCCAGTGTACCTTTTAGTAGGATGTTTCTTCTCTCGCTGGTGGAAAAAGAATCCTGCCAGAGGTATTTGGACCTTTAATCTTTTGTTTTGGAAGTGCCCAGAAAGGGCCTGTTGGAGCCTGTTAGAGCTCGGTTGGCTCGTGGCTTTAAATTAATTTAAGGTGCACATTATACTTCCAGAGAAGGTAGGCTGCGTGCTAATAATAATTAGCAGCCAACTCCTGTGAAGTGCGTCTTTACTTTCCATGTGCGTATTTTGATGTCTGTGTTAGCTAGCGGGTATACATTTGATGCGTATGTATGCTACTGCTGTTTAAGCGACGATTGATTTGCCTTTACATTTTTCCCGGCTGCTGCTGCTTTAGGGCAATATAAGACAGTGGATAGTTCTACTGCCTTTAATACCTTGAATGTGTTCCTCTGAACCATCTGGCGCATTACGGTATTGCAGGGAAATACCGTTGTTATTATTCTGAGAGTGCTCCTCTGAAATTTTCGGGGTAGTGTGATAGTACAGGGAATTATCGCACTTAATATTCTGACAGGGATTCTCTGAAAGCTATGGTTCAGTGTGTTATTGAAAGGAACCATTGCCTTTAGTTTTGGGAGTATCACTTTGAAATGTACGGTGCATTGTGATTTTGCAGGGAACTATCACAGTTACTATTCTAAGAGTGTTCCTTTGAAATTTAGGGTGCAGTGTGTCATTGGAAGGAATTATTGCCTTTAATTCTGAGAGTCTTACTTTGAAATATACGGCGCATTGTAAAATTGCAGGGAACTCACGTTCTTAATATTCTGAGAGTGTTCTTCTGTGATATACTGCACAGTGTGATATTTTAGGAAACTACTGTCTCTAATACTCAGGGATTGGTTATCTGCAACACACGGCGCATACTGCAGGAACTAGTACACAGTCAAAAGTGGCATAGTAGACAAAGACCCACACTGCTTAAACTGAGCCGCGAAGATCCCGAAATGGAAATGAATTTAAGAAGCGGGAAACGCTTGTACGATAAGTCACAAAAAATGTTGCAACCAATACCAGCTCCTAGCAATGTTCCGCCTAAGGCGCCTGATAAAGTGGAAACTACTCTGTTGATTATGGATTAATTGTGTGAAGGGAACACACAACTAGAAAAACGAATGAGTGGCAGCCCTTGTGTTGGCGATATTAGGATGAATAGCTCATGAAGATCCTCCTCTCACACACGTAAAGAGGCTCACATATGCTCACCATCAAAGAGCAATATCATATCATTGTGTAAACCCATTACCAACATACCGTTTTAAGATAACTCAATACTGGGTACTTCTAATGAAGAGGTATTTATTCCAGTTTCTGATATATCATTGGTAGCACCAGTGGTAATGAATGAGCTCCACAAAACAGTTTGGCTCTCACTGGGGCCTTCAACCCCAGTATCAAATACATTTGGTGCTACAGATCAAGTTCATTTCTTCAGCACTCAAACTAATCAACAAGAAAGACTATCTTTTGCGGGGAGTGCTGAGGCATTGAATTTGCACGAAGAGATAAAATTACAGGTCCGTTCGGCACCGGCAAAGGAGGCATCCTTAAATGGGAGATCTTCCCCATTTGCAATCTTCGCTACTTGCCCTGAGTAACAATTCATCAGCTCGACAATGAATCAATCTGCTTTCTCACTGTTCCCCCTGGAAGAATCCCTCATTGATCTCAATGAGCAAGAGTTGCAAAATTTTCCAGTGCTTTCAAGAATATTAAATTTGCTGGACAAGGGTCACGAGCACACACATTTTGCAATAAATGAGATAAAAACCTCAACAAAGGATGATAGAGCATACTTTAATACAGTCAAAACTGTATGCGCAAGTGGTCCAGCATCAGCCTTCTGAGAGCACAGGTTTTGATACAGCCACATACATTGACATTATTGATATGGTCAAACTGCAACATGAAAAAATTCTGGCAATTGAGGATATCCTGTTTAAAGCAAATTTGGTTCCTCAAGATTTAATGGGACCCTACCTACTCTGAATGCTACCACGGAGTATAACCAAACTAGCTATGCCACACCTGATAGCCCATCGGCATTGACTGATATTATTGACCAAAATGGTAAATTGATGGCTCAAGAAATTGGTAATGTTGATGAGGGCACAGAACAGGTCGAAACTCAACAAACAATGCATTTCTCTTCACGCAAAGCAAAAAGACTTCACATAAGGGCCCAAAAAAGAAGACAAAAGTCCAAGAATTCAGTAATTACTACAAACTTACCAACTTGTCAACAAACAAAATCTAAGAATTTACCCAATAAAAAAATGTGTAAAATTGCTGAGGATGATATTCTTTTAGATTTAAACCATCTAAGTACCGAAAGTAAAATTTTGCTCCAGCTGAAAGATGCAGATCTCGTCATGGCTGAAAACTCCATGTCTAATGTAGATTTTGAGAATGGGTATACCCATCCTGAGTTACATAGTAATCAGATCACTCCTGATATTGACACAGACCAACTAGTCAATTTGGTACAAACACAGATGTCAAATTTCTTTAATAAGATGCAAAATAAAAAGACATCTGGCTTGATACCTTCAATTAATGCAAATAGAGACATCAACTTACAAACAACGGTAAGCACATTGATGCCTAGTGGATCTGCTCAAACACATGGAGCCTCATTACGACTGACCCGTTAAACCCGTTTTGCCTCGTTACAAGCTCCTGTCGCGGGACCCGGTAAGTAACACCTGGTCGAACCAGGCGTCCTTACCGGGTCCCTCTGTCACAACTGAACTTAAGGGAGGAGGATTTCAATCCCCTCTCCCGAATCAGAGAAGCCAAATGGATCGACCCCTCCCACCGTGGTTGGCACGGGCGCCTGGATGTTTGAATTACAGGTAGCCAGGTGGCAGCCAATGGGGGGAAGAAGGAGTTAGGGAAAGGGGATGGACAAATAAAGGGAAGGAAGGGAAGACAACAAGACATAAACAGCAAAAGACCCCTACAATTCCTGACTAGATAGCGTAATACTCCTGCAACCTGACCTGACTCTATCTTCAGTAATTAGTAGAACATAACATAACCTTCATACCATACATAACTCATTATACATGACCTCCTGTATGTTAGCAATCATGACGTAAAGCCACAATACACAGATCGTGAGCAAACATGGATTAACATAACATACTGCACATAGAAAGGCGCTTTTCTCCATGTGGAAAAGCCAAATAACTGGAAATGCGGATTAGTAGGGATGTTAGCACTCATGACTTAAAGCCACAATACACAGATCGTGAGCAGAGAACATTGAGACATACACATGCCTCACAAACATGGATTAACATAACACACTGCACATAGAAAGGTGCTTTTGTAGAAAAGCCAAATAACTGGAAATGCAGATTAGTAGGGTTGTTTTTTCCCTGGTATTTAGAATGTGAAGAAAACAATGTGCCTGCAACCAGACTGACGTTTATCTTGCCCAAAACCTCGTTATCACATTAGACCAATGATTTATGAGAGTTCACTTAACTCATGGTCCGGACGTTTTCCTTGTAACGTCCGGACATAAATGCTTGAAGCATCTGTTTCACTCCATATCACTGCCGCAACCCGGCAAAACAAACAAACACAGAGACACTTAACTGATGGTCCGGGAGCCTCCTGCGGCTGACCCCGACCTGTAGCACTGGAGCAGGTTAAGGAGTGTACACCGCCGCAACCCGGGGAATAAAGATGCCTGGAGGCATAGCCGGCGTGACTCCTTCACACCGCCCGCTTACACCTCTAGCGTTGCTGCTTTGCTCCTGCCGCCGCCCGTGCTCTCCAACATTAATCAACAGCAACTGAGCACGGGTGGGCGGCCGTTAAGAGCCCAATCCCTAATTGCAAAGTGCCGGCAGCTGAGTACCGGCAGGCCCAAGGAACTACACATTCCCCATGCCTGCTGGTAATTGTAGTTTTTAGATATGCTGTAACTGCTTCCTCCTGCACCACAGGCCCTTATTCCTGACATTACCTCCCCTTCCAGGGCTCATCCCAGGACCTGCTTTTTCCGGATATTTTGCATGAAACATTCTTACCAGACGAGGTGCATGAACTGCACTAGCAGGTTCCCAGGAGCAGTCTTCCAGTCCATATCCAGCCCACCGGATCAGATACCACAACACTTGTCTCCTCCTTTTTGAGTCCAAAATCTGCTTTACTTCATATTCCACATGACCCTCTTTGTGGATAGCTGGAGGTCTCTGCACATGTGTTCCAGGCGCTGCGGGTTTAAGCAGACACACATGGAATACCGGGTGGATTCTCAGGAACTTAGGCAAACACAATTTCACAATTTCACAGCAACTTCTGACACGATTTTTACTATTCATACATATCTCATATTGAGTTTTTGCATATTCAAGATTATCTCGCGCCTTCTGTCTGATGGTTAGAAGCAATTGTTTTCTGTTTTGGAGTATTGGAAAGTTTTCAACATTTGTTAGCTGCTCCGGCAACATTTCCTGTACCTGCCAATACAAGCACTCATTGGGAGCCATTCCCAGGGAAGCATGTTCAGCATTATTATAGGTGAATTCAGCTAACCATAATGCTTGAACCCACGACTCCATTCCTTCATGTAAATAACAGTGCAAGTATTGCTCCAGTGTCTGGTTAACTCTTTCAGTTTGTCCATCGGTCTGGGGATGATAACTAGTGGACAGGGCACAATTGATTCCTAACATCTGACAGAAAGCGCGCCAACACCTTGATGTAAACTGCGGTCCCCTATTAGACATAATAGTACGTGGTAGTCCATGAAGGCGAACCACATGCTGCAAAAACAATTCTGCCAATTCCCCTGCTCCTGGAATGCCTCTACAAGGCACAAAGTGAGCCTGTTTAGATAAGTAATCCACTATCACCCATATTGTATCATACTGATCATCCGGTGGTAAGTCTGTGATAAAGTCCATTGATATGTGTGTCCATATTTTGGTGGGAGTGGGCAATGGTTTAAGTAAACCTGACTTCTTGGTGTGATCAGCTTTACTTCGTACGCATGTTTCACATTCCTGCACGTACCTGGTTACATCTTGTCTCAAATTGGGCCACCAAAAGTATCTTTCCACTAGAATCTGTGTCTTTTTACTCCCTGAATGTCCAGCCAAAGGGGAATTATGGCACCAATGCATAGCCTTCGTTTGGAGTTCCAAAGTAGGCAAATATAATCTTCCATTCTAATAAGGGAGATTCTCTTTAAATGTTTCCAAACGGTTATTCACACCCCAACTCTGATTCTTTTGATTCCTCATTGCCTGTTTCACCTGCTTCATCAACTTAGAGACTACGGCCCTTACAACCCTCTCTGCCGGGATTATAGATTTTGTTTCAGATACCATGTTGTCCATGTTTTGTTGGCGTGATAAGGCATCTTCCTTTCCATTTCTTTTTCCCAGGCGGAAGGTCACCACAAAATCAAACTCGTTGAAGAATTGAGACCACCGTAGTTGTCTAGGACTCAATGTGTGAGCCGTCTTAAAGTACTGTAGGTTTTTATGGTCTGTCACTACCAACACCTGATGTTTAGCCCCCAGTAAATAATGTCTCCATTCCAAGAAGGCTACCCTGATAGCTAACAATTCTTTATCAGTGATGGAATAATTTTGTTCACATGGAGTGAGCTTTAGTGAATAGTAGGCTACTGGATGCCAACTTCCTTCTGGATCCTTCTGAGATAACACCGCACCTATGGCCACATTGGACGCATCAGTTTCTACTTGAAACATCCTATCCAAATCTGGATGTCGTAATACTGGAGTTGAGGTAAATTCCAATTTTAATTCTTGAAAAGCTTTTTCCGCCCCCACATCCCAACAAAAACGTGTTGCCTTTCTTAATAATCTTGTTATAGGTGCCACAATCTGAGAAAAATTAGTAATGAATCGTCTTTAGAAATTGGCGAAACCCAAAAAAGATTGAATATCTTTAACACACTGGGGTTTGGGCCAATCCAGGACTGCTTGCACCTTGCTTTTGTCCATAATTATCCCTTCCGGGGTCAATATGAAGCCCAAAAACTCCACTCTTTTCACATGAAAGGCACATTTTTCCAATTTCACATATAACTGATGTTCTTGTAATTTCTTTAACACTGTCCTTACATGGCTCACATGTTGTTCTTGTGAATTGGAATAAATTAGAATGTCATCAATATATGCAATAACAAAGATGTCCAAAAACTCACTCAAAACCTCCTGCATAAAAAATTGAAATGCCGCAGGAGCATTACATAAACCAAAAGGCATAACCAAATATTCAAATAATCCAAACTTAGTTCTAAATGCAGTTTTCCACTCATCAACTTCCTTGACACAAATCAAATGATAAGCTCCCCGTAAATCAAGTTTTGTGTACACCACTGCGGTTTTCACTTGATGCAGCAGTCCAGAAATTAAAGGGAGTGGATATCTGTTTTTTACTGTCACCTCGTTCAATACACGATAATCAATACCTGTCCTCAACGTACCTTCTTTTTTAGGCACAAAAAACAATGGGGATGAGACTGGTGATGTGGAATGTCGAATTAATCCTTTCTTTAACATATCATCCAAATACTCTCTCAGATGTTGGTTTTCAGTTTCCGTTAATGCAAAGATTCTGCTACATGGCAGTTTAGCCCCGGGTTCTAACTCTATAACACAGTCATATGGTCTATGGGGAGGCAATTGTTCCGCTCCTCCTTTGTCAAACACATTTACAAACTCTTGATATTGAGCCGGAACCTGTAACCCCACAGCCCCCACCACTTGCACTGCCTGTGGCTGATCTGCGAAAAACAATGCTGGGCTCACCTCCTCCTCAATGTGACCAATGCATTCTGGATTCTCAAAAAGAATCTCTCTAGCTACCCAATCAATTCTTGGATTATGCTGAGTCAACCAAGGAATTCCTAAAATAAGACCAAATTGGGGAGCTGCGATTAGATCCAGTACAATGTCCTCCACATGTCCAGACTGACACCTCATTTCTATGGGTTGAGTTTGCTGACAAATGGGTCCTGAAATTAAAGGCGACCCATCCACCGACTGCACCCCTTCCACCTGAGTCTTCTCTCTCAATGGCAACCCCAGTCCTTTGGCCAAATCAATGTCAATAAAGTTTCCAGTTGCCCCTGAATCTATCATGGCTGACACCATCTGTTTTGTACAAGCAAAAAATAAAGTTACCAGAATATACAAATGAGAATTACCTTTTCGTGAAGTATTTGCTACCCAAGTGGGGAACTTTTCAACCACTGAGCCTGACACCTGTGTTCCCCCTAAGGCCCGCCCAATCCTTTTCCCGACTCGCCTTTGCTCTTATCTCCACCACCTATCTTCTTGGGAGTATTGGACAAGTACGAATATAATCTCCAGGTTGACCACAGTACAAGCACAAATTGTTAACCTTCCTCTGCTCCTTTTCTGTAGCCGATAAAGGTCCCCTCACCCCTCCAATCTGCATAGGTTCACCTTCACCGTTTCTGTTCACCCTTTCTCTATCCAATCGTACAAAAGGTACCACCTCTGGTTTTTTCCTATCTCCCTTTCGTTCATTCATCCGATGATCCAACCTTAATGCCAAATCAATCATAGCAGTACATGTGTTGGGCTGAGGCTCCACCTGTGCCATAGCGTCTTTTAATTCTTCTTTCAATCCCTGATAGAATAAAACTGTCTGTTTATTCTCTGGCCAATCTGTTTCAATTACCAGTCTATTGAAGTGTGTCACATAAGAAACCAAATCTCTGGTACCCTGTTTTAGTGCCAATAACTCCTTGTCTTGTGCCAATGACACTTCCCTTAGGTCAAACAATCAACCAAATTCTGCCAGAAAATTATCCCAATTATACAATAATGGATCATCTTTCTGTACCAATGGCATCGCCCAAGCGGCCGCATCTCCTGTTAGGTATGAAATTACAAAGGCAGTTCTTGCTTGAATAGTCTCAAAGGCTGATGGTTTACACAGAAAATGTAACCTACACTGGGTCAAGAACGTCATGTATTTTTTTGGGTCCCCAGAAAACCTTTAGGGCGCGGCCAAGGGCACACTACTGGGAGCTTGAACCACAACAGTGGGCGTTCTTGTTCCTGTTCTACCGGTAGAAGGCCCGGCTTCCTCCAAGGGAGTCCCTTGTGCTACCAATCCTTGCACTTGATTCTTCAAAGTGCTAGATTCCTGTCTGACATGTATCAATTCCACCTGAATATCCTGTAGTGCCTTTAGCACTTCCGCTAACGAGGGAGGGTTATCCATTTGGCCTGGGTGGTTCAGTAATCCCGAAATCGGGGACTGTTGATTCTGTCACAACTGAACTTAAGGGAGGAGGATTTCAATCCCCTCTCCCGAACCACAGAAGCCGAATGGATCGACACCTCCCACCGTGGTTGGCACAGGCGCCTGGATGTTTGAATTACAGGTAGCCACATGGCAGCCAATGGGGGGAAGAAGGAGTTAGGGAAAGGGGATGGACAAATAAAGGGAAGGAAGGGAAGACAACAAGACATAAACAGCAAAAGACCCCTACAATTCCTGACTAGATAGCGTAATACTCCTGCAACCTGACCTGACTCTATCTTCAGTAATTAGTAGAACATAACATAACCTTCATACCATACATAACTCATTATACATGACCTCCTGTATGTTAGCAATCATGACGTAAAGCCACAATACACAGATTGTGAGCAAACATGGATTAACATAACATACTGCACATAGAAAGGCGCCTTTCTCCATGTGGAAAAGCCAAATAACTGGAAATGCGGATTACTAGGGATGTTAGCACTCATGACTTAAAGCCACAATACACAGATCGTGAGCAGAGAACATTGAGACATACACATGCATGGATTAACATAACACACTGCACATAGAAAGGCGCTTTTGTAGAAAAGCCAAATAACTGGAAATGCCGATTAGTAGGGTTGTTTTTTCCCTGGTATTTAGAACGTGAAGAAAACAATGTGCCTGCAACCAGACTGGCGTTTATCTTGCCCAAAACCTCGTTATCACATTAGACCAATGATTTATGAGAGTTCACTTAACCCATGCCTGCTGGGAATTGTAGTTTTTAGATATGCCGTACCTGCTTCCTCCTGCACCACAGGCCCTTATTCCTGACACCCACGAGGGGAAGAGGGAACAAAGAACAGGCCGCTCACAATCGGCCCGTTGTTTGCTCCCTCTCCCATTCCCATTCAGTCCTATGGGGGATGAATGGGAATGGGGAAGGTCCGGGCCCGGGTTCCTGGAGGGAGGAATTACCGGGCCTCTGAACTCGGAATGGCCCGGTAATTCCCCATTCTGGGAACCCAGACCCGATTTTGGCCAAAGTCGTAATGAGGCCCATAATGTCTCCTCCGATTCTGCAGTGATTCGTAAATTGACAAACCCTTTATCCTCAGCTCCAGGCCCAAATATTCAAAAAATAAATGCGTGACAAATATTAAAGACCACAGAATTGCACATAGGCCCTAATGCTGCTGTATTGTGTACAGATCTTTCAAAATTGATACCTTCAGAACAGAAAGACGGTAATTTAGGAACTCAGATTAACCAGAATTTAGAAAATGCTTTTAAAAATGATATCAACGACGATGACCAAATACCTTCCTTTTCTGGGGTTACCCCTGAAATGAAACTCTTTTTAGGGTGGGAGAGTGACTCATCGCGAAATGAAAATCTTTCAATTCATTCCGGCATTACGAAATTTGGTATCTGATGAAGTCGAATGGATTAAACTATCTAGGTATAATAACCACAGGATAATTTGTGAACTTCAGTCCCAGATAATAGCAAATCTGTTATGGGAACATCAAGCAGATTTTGCTGCCCTCGGCTTTATGCTATTTGCCTTCTGGACGAAGGAAGGTACTAACGCTTTCATTGAATTCAACCCTTCTATGGTACCTGTGAATAATGAATTAGATATATTGGTTACTCAATCTACATCTCTGAATGATACTATGGTGGGTCAACTGGAATCTTTTTCAAACATACTAAAAGAACTTGCATGTTTGGAACCACTCATGAAATCCCTCACACTGGTTCCCACTCCAGTACAAAATTCAAAAACCACTACAATCTCCATATTTTCCTGGAATTGTTGTGGTTTTTTGAGTTTCTTTTCATGGCTCAAGCAAGTAAAGATACAGCAGATACCCATGATAATAATGTTGCAAGAGACAATGGCTGTGATGGATATCCACTTAGATGGATACACATTGTACTGTCATCGTGCAAAAAAAAAGGAGACATTGGACGCCCCTCAGGCTGTCTTGCTGTCCTAATTTCAAACTAATTGAGATTCACTTCAAAACTGAAACATTCATCCAATGAATTTATTATGGTGGAAGTGATTTACAAAGAAGCAAGCACCACTAAGTTTTCAATGGTATCCATTTATTGGAATCCTTATACGTCTCAGATTGAGACTGTGCTTCAGAATCTCAATCTAGCATTATGTGAAGCTGTTATGCTTGAACCCGCATATGAAATTATCATCGGTGGAGATTTTAATTCAGTTTTGAGGTATCAGATGGGTGGATCACCTGAAAAAAAAATTTGTGACCCCCACAGAGTATTGAGGGAAAGATGTCTCTTTTGGTCTCAATTATAAAATGATTGCGATATTTATATTATATCAAAGAAATTTGATGGAGCCCATCCAACCTGGTATAGAGGGATTTGTAGCTCCTGTATTGGTTATATAGCAACATCTCGAGAGTTGTCTGGGAGATGTGGCCCGACCATTTTGATTGACTCTAAACTAAGTGACCACATGATTCTGAGGTGTAATGTATCGATCGCGGTCAAACTCTATCAAGCCTGACGGGGCACCTGGGGGACCCTCACATGAGGAAACAAGGCACAATCACCACACAAAAACTGATACGCCGGACACAAGGTTGTATTCCCAAAATCTAGGGTTTATTGCAAAGCAAATAATCTCAGTTGGCCAACTGGGTTCCACGCCCCGCGACGTGTGTGTTACCAGACCTCGGGGGAAGCAAGGGAGAGAAAAACGTACATCAGTTACATATATATAAAACAAGCATATTGCAATCAGTAGTGTCACATCAAATACCCCCACTTGTACATTTCCTTTGAATTGAGCACGATGATTGACAATGGTGACGAGTATGACACCTTAAACATTTATTTAGCAACTGTTTGCAGTTTTGTGAGACTGCAGACATGAGTCTTTGTTGAAAAGACCAAAGAACATAATGCTTCTGTTCTCGCTAGCAAGCTGCGTGTGGGGGGGTGGGGGGAGAGCCACATTCCATGCCTTCCTATCTCCTAGTTTCTATTTGGATCCTGGGGGTCAACTCGCCCTCCAGGACTCTACAGGGCTCGGGAAAGGGGGGCCGCAAAGAAGAGCATAATTCAAGTCATTTAATGTTTGTTTCTAACATTTCTACTGTGTTTTCGAGACTTGCTGGCACCTGCGGGCTGATTAGGATGCCTCGCTGCTCTCTTTCAAGGATAGCGCACTGGAGGAGACCGGGCATTTCTATCTGGGTTGCTACGTTATGTTTCAACATATCTCCCTTGGCCTTGCATTGTGCACTAGTAAAGCAGAATATTATTTCAGCAAAGCATTTTAACAGAAAGCAAAAAGCAAACGTTAGAGAAAACAAAATGGCGATTTCAGTCGCTTTAAAATGGCTGCACCTTAGTCAAGTTTATGGCTATATATTTCTAATACTAAATGCATGAGACGGTTGGTCTTCGGCCAACATAATACATAGCTTTACGATTGAGGGGTGTCTATATTTCTGGCTCGACAAACCCTCCTTTTGGCCATATGCCAAACGTCTCATCCGTACATTGCATCCTCTTCTGACCAAGTATCTGATTCTGATTCTGAATCTTATTCCGAATCTTGTGCATTATTAATTTTCTCTTTATTGTCATCTATATTGATTGACATGAATTGCTTAACTGTTTTTGTTTCCTCATCACCATGGGTACTTGTTTTAATAGTGCTCTTTTTTTCTATCATCTGTACGCACCCTTCACTCATTTTGGTGCATATTACAGGTAGGCAATGTATGCAGCAACAGCATGTCATGAATATTCCTAGTACTGCTACTAAGACAGCAAATAGTTTCCATCCCCATGAATATAATAACTCCCAGAACCAGGAACTTATATCCCAACCCCCTTCTTGGGTATGGAGTTCAGAGCTCAAAACATGTAATTTTCTTATTGCTTCGAAAATCATAGGAGAGGAGTCGTTTACGAATACACAGCACGCTGATCCCACGATTTTGCAAACACTTCCACGATCAACCAGGATTACATCAAGAGCCATTCTGTTTTGAAGTGTCATTAATCTAATCCCTTTCTCCTCTAATGTCATGTTGTATAGTATATCTATTGTTCCATTTATTGTTTTTCTAAGATTCTGGATAGTCGTCGTATATTGTAGGAGTTTAATGCTTGGGCCAAAAATGGTATAAATGATTTCGCTACATCTACTGCCATTAATCCTCCTTCATTACTTCTTCGTGGCCTAGCTCAAGATAGTTTGGCTATGTCTGCTGTTTCTAAGAAAAACACTCCTGGAAACAGAAGTCCTAAATAGCATGTACCTCCCCAGTTTCTAGGTAACCAGGGATACGCTTTATCTCCACATATAAAGTACACAGGGTCACCTACATACACTGGTTCTACTTCCCTATTAAGAATCGCTGTATTCATGCATCTAGTGAATGTCCCTACTAAATAGGAGCCCTTCTTTTTTAAGCAAAAAGGAACATAACGTGGGCTGTAGTTTACTGTGTAAGAGGGAGGCACTGCATCTTTATTTCCTTCTGATCTCATGCGAAATACGATCACAGATTATTTTTTTGGCACGGACAATCTATCTTGTGGCATTGGTTTAGGCGTAGCTTTTAGTGTTATCATTCGTGCTTTATGAAATATAGAGCAACCTATGGGTCTCATGATCATTTCCTCAAATTCATTCATGTTTGTGCTATCTAACTGACCCGTTTCACTCTTATTCCATTTTCCATAATATAATGTACAGAGATGCACTGCATGCGGAACTTAATGTTAGTGGCTGCACGTACCAACCTATTCCTTTGCCACCATGCTGTGGCAAATGAGCACACACCCAACAGTTATTTTTTTTAAAAATGGAATGGGTCATATTCATTATTCTTCTCTATGGGCCTCATTACACGGACGGCGGTAAGGGTTAACGGTCACCGTTAATGGTAATGGTCACCGTTAACCCTTACTACCATACTACGAGGTCCCTTTGCGGGTTGGGGAATTTAACGCCTGCTTTTTGCAGGCGTTAAAACCCAACCCGCAAAGGGACTTTGGTGCTAATTACGGCAAATTTGCAGTACCGTAATTAGCACCTTCCCCATTCCCATTATGCCCTATGGGGCAAAAATGGGAATGGGGAAGGGCAATGGTGGAAGGGGGAATTACCGCCCCACCAACCTTGGAGTAGGGCGGTAATTCCCCTTTCCGCCAAGACGGTGCTGGTAATTTACCGGCATGGACCAAGGTGCTAATAGCACCTTGGTCCACCGCCTACCGTGTAATGAGGCCCTATGTCTTTCTGCCATTGGGGACAGAGTGTAAGTAATTACATGAACAGGGCTTTCAGTGATGTTTCTAACAGGCAAGAGAATTTCTAAGGAGTGCATTTCTTCCAGGTACCATAATATCAGTGCTGTCGTTACTGGAGCTATTATACTCATTACGCACATAATTATTGTTAAAATCAGCATACAATTTTTTCGATAACCCTTTTTGTGCAATTTTTCAGTTTCTCTGTTTAATTCATTATTAACATTATCAGCAGTGGTGCAGGAGGGGGCAAAAGCTGGTTCTGGCATCTTCTCCCACGAGTCTTCCTCTTCAGCGATGTTCGTAGTGAATATCTCTCCTTGTGGCACTCGTCCGAATGTCAATGAGTTCCATAAATGTCAACAGTCTATTCTGCCAGTTCTCAGCTGCCTAGATTGCTTATATGTTGGGCAAGATCTCTATGCATTTGCACATTGCTCAAAGAACTCCAGAGCAGTTATCAATTGCCTTTGTACCATGTGCGCCCGCTTGTTCACTCGGGTTCCGGACACATGGATTTTATGTTAGCACCGAGGAGTCTCGCTGTTGGGCTGTCCGATTTGCACAACCCTCACGCCGCTCTCCTCTAGGCCTCCAGTTCCTACTTCATCCGAGAATAGGAACCAGAGGCAAGAAAATATCAACAAAATGAAGATTTGATCACTCCTTCTTTCGATGTCGTAGATTGTACCGCCTTGCTCCTGGTACCGTGTGATCAATGAACAGTGCTGGTGCACTTCCAGACCCAAACTCGGAGTCAGCCTGTGACTCAGTGGCAGATGATGGTGGGTGCCACAGTGATGATGCAAATTTCGTTTCAGGCTGCGGCACAATGGCAGATGCTGGTGGGCGCCAAAGTGGTACACGTTTCATGTCAGCCAACAGTGATGCAGATTCTGCTGGATAACGTTGGGGCACTCTTTGCCCTTCCTCTTTTACAGCAATCTTTTCAGGCTTTCTTTCAGGATCAGGCAGATTGTGAGGCAAAGAACTGGCAACCGTGTCTTTTGCTTCTGGAACCGCTGTTTCTTTCTGGTCGCCTCGGTCAGGCAATTTTTCAGATGGTGACGGCACCTTCTTGGCATGGGTTGCGTGAATCCACGCTTTTTGTCCATCCACACGAATGGCCGTCTGCATTGTCAGGAGTATCAAATAGGGACCATGCCACCTGGTTGCTAACGATGTCTTTCACTCAAAGCTTTTAATTAGCACCAGTCTCCTGGTGTCATGCCTGCGCCACAGGCGCACTCATTTGCAACCATCATGGACTAATTGTTATTCATTCATCTTCATAATACTCTTTGAACAACCCCTATTCACACTTAAGTCCTTAATTCCCATTGGCGCAACATTGGTACTTTCCTATTTAATTCAACTAACTACATGTACCATAATGCACCTTGCTACAGCTATCAATTCCTGGCCATTCCCATTCATCAGTATTGGAACCACAATCCCCAGAAGCCCTAGCGATCAGTGCTGCTTCCACCATCTCCGGACCAGAGAGGGAGGAGGCAGATTATCTTCAGGAGTGCTGCTCCAGGTGCTGCCAATTAGCCTGCCTCAGTACAGGGCAGGGCTGTATTTAAGCAGCTGCCTGCAGGAGCTCAGTCTCTTACATCAAGAGTCTCCCAGGCCCTTTTTGCCACGATTTTGTATGCTGTCCCTGCTTTATCCTGCTTTTGATCCAGTGCCCTTTCCGGGCTCCCTGCCTTGCAGCCGACCACGCTCCGCTGCCTTCTACCTACAGCCCTTGTCCTCTGGGCTTCCTGCCTTGCAGCCTGCTTCCCTCCACTGCCTACAGCCCTTGTCCTCTGGGCTCCCTGCCTTGCAGCCTGCTTCCCTCCGCTGCCTACAGCCCTTGTCCTCTGGGCTCCCTGCCTTGCAGTCTGCTTCACTCCGCTGCCAACAGCCATTTTCCTCTGGGCTCCCTGCCTCGCAGCCCTGCTCCTCCGGGTTCGCTCCTTGCTGCCCTGCTCCTCTGGGCTCCCTGCCTTGCAGCCTGCTTCACTCCGCTACCTACAGCCCTTGTCCTCTGGGCCCCCTGCCTTGCAGCTTGCTACATTCCTCTGCCTTCAGCCCTTGTCCTCTGGGCTCCTTGCCTACAGCCCTTGTCCTCTGGGCTCCCTGCCTTGCAGCCCTGCTCCTTTGGGCTCGCTCCTTGCTGCCCTGCTCCTCTGGGCTCTCGCTCTGCCGTCTACTACAGCTCTCTGCCCTGCTCCTCTGGGCTCCCTGCCTTGCAGCCTACTACAGTCCTCTGCAGTCCACAACAGTTTATCTGCACCTTGTGCCATCCGTTACTGCAGCCCTGCTTCCCTGTTTGCAGCCCCTCTGTTTCCTGGCTACTGCTCCCTTGCTCTCTTCCTTGTTTGCAACCCCCTGTTCTTGATCCCTGTCCTCCTCTTCCTTGAGTCCTCTGTCCTTCCCTTTGGTTACCCATTTCAGTTATACTGCTTTTCCTTTATTTCCTTCTGCTAGAATGCTCATTGACTTCCTTTTCCCTGGATATTTCTGTTCTTGTCTTCTCTTGTATCGTATGTAGATCCCTTTGTACAGAGCTTGACTGTTGGTTTCTGGCAGGCAACCTCGGCCCCTTCCCTTGTCACGTTTCAGTGTTACAGAAACCCACTGCTGTTGTTCCCAGCCATGAGCATACAGCGTGGGCCCCTGTAATAGCAATCTGTGCAGAAGGCTGGATTTTCCTAAGGTCCGTGGAACACTCTTTTCCATTTCTACATATACCCCAAGAGGGAATCTAGTTTGTTTGTACCTCTGTATTTCCTGCTACAATTGCCTACTCTTCGTTCTTGTTGAGCTTCCTGCTGTGTGTGTGCTTATCTGTCACCTTACATCAGCACAGCCACCCAAACCTTACCTGGGTGCCCTGTGCCACTCTTGACAGAGTGCCATCCTTGACACCTGGCTCCAGTGCGTGCCCCGGGCCAGTGTATCTGACCAGTAATGCCTCCTGCTGATGAATCAAACACAATTTTTGAATCAGGAGATTATAATAAATGCTGAGCACAGGGTATTCGATTTCGCTCAGCTTTTTCAGCTGAGGTGTACACCAAACATTTGCCGGTCTCCCCATGACTATTTCATATGGGGAGAGCCCAGTTCTTGCCTGCACAGATGTTCGCATGCACAGTAGCACTATTGGTAATGCATCTACCCAGCTTAACTTGCTTCCTGCGCATATCTTGCTAATCTTAGATTTCAAGATATCATTGTGGCATCCAATAAGACCGGCCGACATCGGATGTCTCGAACAATGGAATTGCTTATCGATCTGGAGACCTGCGCAAATCTGTAATATTACTGCACCCACAAAATGCGGACTATTGTCCGACCATATGACACAGGGCAGGCCAAAACGGGAGAAATACTCCTTCAACATTACTTTTGCTGTGCTCATGGCAGTGCAGTCTTTTAATGGATATGCTTCCACCCATTTGCTAAATGCACATATGACCACTAGGACATACTTCATGTTTTGGCATCTCTCCTTCTCTATGAAATCAAAATGGATTACCTCAAAAGGCATTGAGGGAGGGCTGAAACTACCTGTAGGGGTCACTGTTCCCTTCCCAACATTGTGTTTTAGACACGTGATACAATTTTGGCCCAACCTCTCGGCATTTTTCTATATGTGTGCATTCTCCCATACTGTGGCTAGATGCTGAACTATCTTTCTGGCACAAATATGAGTAGGCCTGTGGGCCATCGTGACCATTGCAGTTACATAGGAATTGGGCAGCATCCAGTTTCTATTCTCCTTGTCCACTCAGCAACCCTCCAGATCTAATTCAGCAGAGCCCTCAGCCCACCCTTGTATTTCATCTGCAGTGTCTTCCGCCTGCATTTCTTTGACAGTGGCAATTCCATTCCCTATCATGCAGGGCAATTTCCTCTGACTGTACTGTTAACATTTTGACATTCAAGTCAGTGGCAGTTTGCTTCGCAATCCTGTCTGTAAATGCGTTTCCCTCTCCCACTTTGCATGTTACCTTTTTATGCGCCTTGCATTTCACTATTGCTAGGTGCTTTGGGAACGTAAGTGCAGACAGCAATCGTACAATCAAAGGGCCTTGTTGGATCCTGGCCCCATGTGATGTTAGGAAACCCCTCTCAGCCCAGAGTCGGCCAAAGTTATGAACCATGCCAAAGAGGTACTGACTGTCAGTATATATGTTTACACTCAGATTCTCAGAAGTCTCACAAGCTCTGGTTAATGCTATTATCTCTGCTGCTTGTGCAGAGTTGTAAGAAGGGATTCTTTTACTCTCCACAATACTTTTTAATGTGGTAATGGCATAGGCAGCAGTTGATGTGCCATCGGGCAGTTTAAAACAGGAGCCGTCACAAAATAACTCTCCATCTGGCTCTTTTTGTGGGGTATCTGTTAATTCAATTCTTCCCTTCGTCTCTTCCTCATTAACCATTAAACAATCATGGGGAGGTGATTCGTTGTCAACAAGTTCTTCCGTGGGTAGTGGGATTAATTCTGCAGGATTCAAAGCGCTACACCTCATAATTTGGATGTGTGGCGCGAACAGGACAATTTCGTATCTAGTTAATCTAGCAGATGTGAGGTGTTGCGTCTGTGTTCTATTAAATAAAACGTCTATGGCATGTGGCACCATCAAAATTAAGGTGTGCCCCAATACCATCCCTTCCGTTAGTGTTTCACTGATGCAGCAGCCGCTGCAACAGCTCGCAAACATTGTGGTAATGCGCACGCTACAGAGTCCAGCACAGAAGAAAAATAGCTGCACGGCCTATTTCTTCCAGCTGGCTCCTGTGTTAAAACTGCCAACGCGCAGCCGTCATTCTCATGCACAAACAATCTGAAAATGTTTTCATAATTTGGTGTCCCCAAAACTGGAGCAGAACACAATGCAGTTTTGAGCAAGTCAAATGCTTTCTGACATTCTTCATTCCACTGCAAAGGCATCACAACATCCTTCTTTGTCAACTCCACCATTGGCTTCACAATTAGGGAAAAATTCACACTCCATTGCCGACAATAAGAAGCCATGCCTATTATGGCTCTGACTCCCTTTTGTGTTTTTGGAATAGGCATACCAGAAATGCTTTCTATTCTTTCTGGCGTTAGTCTTCTCCCTTCTTTCGAAAGTAAGTAACCCAAATAAGCCACTTCCTTTCGGCAATACTGTAACTTCTTTAAACTGGCTTTGAGGCCATGTGCTGCTAAGTGTGTTATTAGTAAAATGGTACTCTCTTTACAAGTCTCCTCTGTATCTGCAGCAATCAACAAATCATCTATATATTGTAACAATACACAACCTGTTGGTAACTCTAGCATATCTAGTTGTTCTTTCAATGCTCTGCTGTAGATGTTGGACTTTCTGTGTAGCATTGAGGAATGCGTGTGAAGGTGAACGATCGCCCTCCTAATGTGAAGGCAAACAGATATCTACTTTCCTGGTGTACTGGAATACTGAAGAAAGCATTCTTCAAATCAATAACACTAAAGTATTCTGCCGAAGCTGGAATCATTGTCAAAAATGTGGTAACATCTGGGACCAGTGGAAATTGAGGATCTACTACCTTGTTTAGTGCACGCAGATCAATTATGAAACGATATGGTACCTCATTACATCCTTTCTTATACACCAGAAGAATGGGACTGTTACACATGCTGCCTGTAATCTCTTCAATCACCCCCAATTTTACCAAATCAGGCACAATACTTTTCAATCCTTTTTCTCCTTCTGCTGAGATTTTGTACTGTGGAATACGGGGCAATGTTACTCCCTCTTTTAGTGTCATTTTCACTGGCTCTGTTTTCAAGCATCCCACATCATTATTATTTACTGCCCATATACAAGTTGGTACTTCACTTAATTCCCCTGGCAAAGGTTTGGACAAAAACTCAGACACTGGTACATTCTGTGGTGAAATAGTCAAAAATGCTCCATCTGGTGTACAGTGAATAACTGCACTCATTTTTTACAACAGGTTTAAACCTAACAAATTTTCCCTGCAGTTTTCTGTTAAGAGAAATGGACAGTACTCAGTGAATGGTACTGGTTGGGACACTGAATCTATTACTGGGGTACCTGCGAACCGTACTGAAATATTTATTATGCCCTGACAGTGGTATTTCTGGAACCAAGTGATGGTCTATTGAACACTTCTGTGCCCCTGTATCCACAAGGAAGCTGTGCTCACTATTCCCGACTTTCATTTCTACGTAGGGTCCTTTCGGATTCACAGGAATAGACACTGGTTCCAACCCTGTCTTGGGCTGTCCTATTGGGTAAACATCATCCGATGTATAGTCGCTGCTGTTATTATAATACGCATTCGAATGAGTATCAAAAATGTTGCCGCTCCTTCCTCTATTCCCATTTTGCATGTTCTGCTGGCTCTGATTCTGAGTAGTGGTATGATTCTGGACTTGGTTCTGATTTTGGGCATCATTCCCTTGACTATTTTGGTGCTGCTGCATATTATTTCTATTATGCCCATTCGCTCCTGGATGCCCCCTATGATGTCTTCTCTGGCCATTCCCATTTCTATTTTGTAAGTGCGGACATTGCGCTCGCCAGTGACCTTCCTCTCTGCAATACGCACATTGATTTATTCCCAGAGGCCCTCCATGCATATTCGAATGACCTCTGCCTTGTGCATTCCCTCTCCCTCTATTGTGTCCCGCTACTTGCTGGAGTAGCACCCTTGTTTTCAAATCCGCCCTATCGTTCACGTCTTTCTCTTTCTCCGTATTTACTCTATTCTCATAATATTGGGCCATATGTAATACTTCGCCCAACGTTTTTGCTTGCCATGCGCTTTCTGATGTCATTATTAAATTTTGAATTGGAAGTATTAACCCTTTCACATACTTGTCAAAAAATAATCTTTTCCCTGCTTCCGTGCTTACATCCTGTCCACTAAAGTCTGTAAATACTTCCTCAAATGTATTAAAATAATCTGTAGCTAACTCGTCCTTGCCCTGCACACATTAATAAAGTGTGCCATTTTAGAGAACAAGTCTACAACTACTAAGATGGTGTTGAATCCTTGACTTGGCGGTAGATCTGTAATGAAATCAAGGGACAGTGTGTGCCATGGTGCGGGACTGAATTCCCAATGGTTAGAGAAGACCAGCTGGTTTCTGCTTTTGGGACTTGTTTTGTGCACACACACCGCAAGATTGGATAAATTGTATGATGTCTTTACGCCATGTGGGCCACCAATAGTTTAGTTTGACTTTAGCTAGAGTTTTGGCAATTCCAGGATGTCCTTCAATCAATGAGTTGTGATAACCCGAAATAACCTGCTATTGTAAATCATTACTTGGCAAGTATAGACGGTTTCTAAAATATGGTAACTGGTCTTTAATGGTGTAATGTTTTCCTTGAGTATACCACTCTTGTGAGAAAGTGGGATCCATTAAGAGTGGATCTTGTTTTGGAGTTCACCCTGTGTCAATGTTGTCGTAAGACCCAGGAGTTTGTCTTCTGGAATGATGGCTACTGGATCTGGAGTTATGTATACCTTCTCATCAACACCCATACGGGACAAGGCATCAGCCTTTCTGTTTTGGACTCCTGGCTGGTAGGTGATCACATAGTCATATTCAGCAAAGAAAAGACCCCACCGCAGTTGACGGGATGATGGAGCCTTTGATGTTTTTAGTTATTGCAGGTTTCAATGATCAGTTATGACCGTGACAGTATGTCTAGCATCAAGGAGATAGTGTTGCCATGCCTTGAAAGCTGATTTTATAGCCAAGAGTTCTTTGTCTGTGATAGCATAGTTGAGTACGGGAGGTGAGAATTTTCATGACCAGAAGGCCACAGGGTGTAACTGGCCAGTTCCTGGGTCCCTTTGTGAGAGAACAGCTCCCATAGCCATGCTAGAGGCATCTGTTCCAACTATTTAAGGGAGGTCTGGGCGAGGTTGCCATAGAATTGGAGCAGAAGTGAATTTTTTCTTAAGTTCTTGAAAGGGCTTCTCTGCTTCTTCAGTCCAATGGAACTGTTTATTGTTTTTTCTCAATCGTGATGTAATTGGATGCACTATTTGGGAAAAATCTGGGATGAATCGGCGGTAAAAGTTTGCAAAGCCCAATATACTCTGGATTCCTTTAGTTGGTGACGGCCAGTTAAGAATGGTATCTACCTTGTACCTATCCATTCTGATACCTTTTGTTGTGAGGATAAAACCGAGGAACTCCACTTCGGTGACATGAAAAGAGCATTTTTCAAGTTTAGCATACAGTTTATGTTGGCGGAGTTTAGTAAGGACGGAGCGGACATGCCTCACATGGTCTTCTTTTGTAGCAAAATACAATAAGATGTCATCAATGTAAACCAGGGCGCAAACGTCGATTAACTCACGCAAAACATAATTCATTAAGTACTGGAATGCAGCAGGAGCGTTGCAAAGTCCAAAAGGCATTACCTGGTATTCATACAAGCCGTATTTGTTACGAAAGGCGGTTTTCCATTTGTCTCCTTTCGTCACTCAAACAAGATGGTACGCCCCCCTAAGGTCCAGTTTGGTATAGATTTGGGTGTCTTTGACTTGATCCAATAATTCAGGAATAAGGGGCAGTGGATAATGTTTTTTTTACTGTGATCTGGTTTAATGCGCGATAGTCGATGCAAGTCCTCAAATCTCCTTCCTTCTTTGGTACGAAGAATAAGGGACTGGCTGCCGGTGATATAGATGGGCGGATAAATCAATTTGCCAGGTACTGATCAAGATAAGATTTCAAATGGAGATTTTCTGGTTCCGTAAGTGCATAGATTCGACCACAATGAATTTGCGCACCAGGTATGAGGTCGATCTGACAATCGTAGGGCCTGTGCGGTGGTAGAGTATTGGCTTGTTCTTTCTGGAACACGTCTTGAAAATCTTGGTATTCATTTGGTAGAGTACTAGTCACACCTAGTACAATCGCCACCGTACTGGGAGTAGCAGATGTATGTAAGTCTGTTTTCCCCTTTTGTTGGTAATAACAGGTGCGAGCACAATCATCGGAAAAGGCCAACCTCTTGGCAAGCCAATCTATTAGAGGGTTGTGAGCTACCAACCATGGCATCCCTACGAATAGTCGAAACTGAGGAGCTTTGATGAGTTTGAATGCAATAGATTCTCGGTGTCCATCCTGGCATAGTAGAGTTAGTGCTGCTGTGCATTGGGTTACTGGTCCCAAAGTTATTTCTGTCCCATCAACTGTAGTAACTTTTTCAGTAGTTGATTTAGAGCATAATTGTAGCCCCATCTCTGCTGCCAGATCTTGGTCTACATAATTCCCAACTGCTCCACTGTCTATGTATGCTTCGACAGCATGCATTTGAGACGGTTGTTGGTGATTGATCAAAATTACTGGTAATGCAAAGTGTGAGGTCTGTGGCTCATCCTTCTCGCTCGACAAGCGGACCTCTATGCTTGCCGGGCTTGGTAGTTTTCCGACTCCTTGTTATTATCTTCCTTCTCTGTGGCTCCAATAGTTCTCCTTGGTGGTTGTTAGGGAGAATTCTCTGTTTAGGCTGAATTTCCTAACCTAGTGAGTCCTCCAGCAGCTTTGCTGGATTTTTGGGGTTTGTTTTTTTCTCCTGCCAAGAGTGAGACTCTTTTACCCTCACTCTTGGACATGATTTGAGTGTATTCCTTTGACTCTAGATGTGTTTAATGGGCTATGGGGTCTTTTACTCCATAGGGCTTCATGTGTTTTTGTGATGTGTATTACACAGCACCCTCAGTTCAGTAACACAGGGGTGTCATAGTGACCCCCCAGTATAGACTCCATACCCTGGGACTGACTACTGTCTCCCAGGGCATGTAAAGTCACCATTGACTTTACTAGTCTTGAATTCTGAACAGAACCAGTACAAACCATCATATTGTGGACGTACTGGCCGGGGCAATTCGATTGCCACTGGGTCTGTTAGTCGAGGGGGCACGTCTCCGTCCCCCCTGATCGAGTTTTGGCTGGTGGCAGTGGATGCTACTTTTATATTCAACCACAAATATTTCTCTATGGGATTTTCCCATTGTTCGAGGCTACTATCTTTATTTATTTAATTACGATAGCCTCGAACATACCGCCGGTTTATTTAATTATTATTAATTCTCCGGTTGGTATTTTTTGCCAAAACGCAGTTCTAAAATGGCGTTTGTGTTCTCTTCTGTGACTCCATCCCAAGTCGAGCCCTTTGTTCCACTTTTTTGGCGGGCTTCTCCACAGAAGCCCTCCAAAGTGGTGCCCCTCTGTCTGGGGTACTTAGGAGAGGTGGAGGGGGATTTAGGCACCCTGGACTGAGTTGCCTAGGCAACTCAAGTCACACTCCGTCCTGATTGGCCCAAGTGGTGAGCCGGCTGGCTCACCACTTAGCATGTTTGAGTGACAGCTAGGCTGAGTGAATGGGGGTTTTCTGCATAAAAGCAGGGGTTTGGGGACTGGAACTTCAGAAGTCGCCACAGGACCTAAGAATCCGACGAGGGAGAAGCTGAGCCAACCTGCTATGACGACACCACCGGTGGAGCCCTGCTGAACCGTTTCACCACTTTTCCCAACGACAGAGGAGATCTCCCGCCGGAGAGTCTTCTTCCTTTGACTGGTGGGGATAACCAGTTTCACCGTCTTTTCGCTTTCCCGATGCATCTCGTGGACGCCTTGCCTGTGCCAAGCACCCTGGCAACCGGAATACCATGTTTTACCACGACCGCAAAATAAAGGGCAATACCTTTAACCGGAAAACTCTGCGGCTGGTTTCTTCCCTGGCAGTGCAACGACCTTCATCTTTCCTCTAAGTCGAGATCTTCTCTTCCTCTGGACGACACCGAGACTTGCACCCGCTGCCAGGAACAACTGCCACAGCTGGAGGATCCTTCCCACTTAAGGTACCGTGTTCCGCCTGGCTTCCCTTGCCACTGACTGTACGGGGTAGATTTAGCCCCCGGCTTTCGAACCTGGGTTAGCCTGGGACACCCTGGCTAAACTTTTCTGAGCCTCTCTAAACTCTTTTCGAACTCTCTGCAAGACTTTCAAAGCCTAGTGTAACTGTGTGATCTTGGGCGCATTTGTGCTCTGCTCTCTCTAAGAGTGGGCCCAGCCTATGGACTTTGGCTCACTAGTGACTTTTGCTCTTCTGCCTTGCTAAAAAGTGTTCCTAAATCTTAGAGTGGTGTATCTTCACATATTCTGTCTTTTTCCCTCCCTTTTTCATGAACTTATTGGAGTTAAGCGCTCACCTCTGTCTGGAAATAAGTGGTGTTAACTAAGACTTGTCTGATAAGGAATAAGGGTTGTATATATCATAATAGTAACTGTGCTTAGAGTGTGTTACAATAAGAGTGCTGGAGTGTTTCAAACAGTGTGTTTTTAAATAAATAATGATATACTTTGATACCAAAGCTCTGGTCAGTGTTTGCTTGTGCTATTGTGTCTGAGTGCCTATTGTTTATATTTTGCATACTTAATTTAACTTAATAATTTATTGTGACTTAGTTTACAATGAAACTTTACACATAAAATATATCTTAAGTAAGAACAAAATTATAGTAAGAAAATTATCAATAATTAACAACACATTGCATAAAAGATACCAAGAAAGGCAATACATTATATTCTCTGAATATACATTTCCTAAAACCATATAAAACAACTTCAATTTTAAATTCGCATTTACATTTACAATAGTTCTGGAGCCATGGCTTACCACATACTGCCCTATAATCTCCACTGAGAGTTTTCAAATGGAGTATCAGTCTAAATACCGTAATGTTACGGATCCTATACAAATAAATGCCAATGTTGGCCGGCAGTCCTTCGTGGTTTTCATCTTTGGCTATACATCAGCTCTTCCTTATGTCCACCTATATGGTTATCTTAAGTCTTATTTCCGCAATCAGCCAAATACTGTACAATGCCATCAAGAGCCTTATACTGTTTGAATTAATGCAGTGGTGCCAGAATAGTTCCTCATAGATATAACCTTTGTTATGCACAAACGGCCCCAAACCAAGGTTTATGGTATGTGACATTTTGCAACACTCGGTCAGTACATGTCTGGCCGTTTCTAGCCGATTCACTCCTTTACATAACCGGCAGAGCCGTAATTCTAGGGGGATCATATCTCTTCTACCTGTTATCATTAAGGTAGGCAGTTGTTCTAGCCTTAGGAGTAATATAAAACGTCTAAGTCTCCTATCTGGGCATAAATTGAGATATCTCTGCAGATTTTTGTAGTTATACAGTCTATACTGGACAAACTGATAGCTTTTTAGCTTCTGGAGATGAGCGTAGTTCTCCAGCCAGTCCCATAGCTCTATGCGTTTAACCAGGGCCCTTTGCATTTCTGTAGTAACACTGCCTTCCCTAATTTGCCACCCAATGGTCTTCAGAAATTTAGACATTTGCTCCTTCAAGGGGCACGCTGGTTTGTCTTTCGAGATCTCTAAGTAGACCGCCTTAGGTAGCCCATTCTTAGTCTCCTCCCTCATTCTCAGATATAGTAGGGCACGCTTTTTCAATACGATTGCTTTCAATGAGGTCAGCCCCAATTCTAGTCTTAGTATTGCCATTGGGATTCCCGGTGGGAGGCCCAGGATAGAGCGCCAAAATTTCCCCTCAATCACCTGCAGCCATTTCAGGTCAGAGTTGAGGAGGGCTTCTAGGCGATAGGTGATCATAGGTGATAATACCTGCACGCACAGTTGTCTCGTTCCCCAGATAGTAAATCCCCCCTGCTTCACTGTGAATCTATGGAACAGTGCAGTCAGTTGTGTTGCCTTTACATTACGTGACTGCTTGCAGAGTCCATAGTCGCCGATACTCTCAAATTCTATCCCCAGATAGCGATAATGAGGAGAATAGGCAATGGTATCTATACCAACCCTAAGCTGTACGCGAGTGGTGTTCTTGATGGTAAATCTCATTGCCTTAGTTTTATCTAGATTAATTTTGAGGCCGTTTATCTCGGCGTATTCCCATAAGGCAATGGCCGACCTTCGAAGCCCCCCAATTGTGTGGTCCAAAATAACCAGGTCGTCCGCATAGGCCAGGACAGGGCAGATGGAATCTCCTATTTTCGGAGGGCAATTTGTCGCTGCCCTAATGGCCTCCGGGATGTCATGTACATACATATTATAGATCAGCGGGCCGTGACACATCCTTGTTTAACCCCCCTATTTTGGAGCACACTTCTAGTGGTGTGTCCTTCCTGATCTAACTTTACTTTAGCAGATGTGTTCTGATGGAGTAATCTAAGATAATAGGTCAGGCCATCCGGGCAACCCATTGCTTTTAACTTCCTCCAAAGGGCCTCTCTTGGGATAGAGTCAAATGCCGCCGAGAAGTCTATATATAGGGCATATAGTGGTGGTTGCCCTCCTGATCTGGCACGTGTTCTCAGAAGATCCAGCACCATGATGTTGTGTGCTGTAGAATATCCTTGCCTAAAGCCGCTCTGAAATTTGCAGAGTATGTCTGATTGCTCTACCCAGAGCTGCAGCTCCTTTAGAAGGAGAGAGGCAAATATTTTGCCCGTGACATCCAGCATTGAGAGTAACCTATAGTTGCTAGGATCAGCTCGATTCCCCTTCTTAAAGACTGGTATGAGCACCGCTGTTTGCCAGGATCGGGGAATTCTCCCCTCTTTTAAGATCTTTTTAAACATTATAGCTAACAGGGATGCCCAGAATTCAGGATGCGCCTTCATCACAATGTTAGCTAGACCATTCGGACCCGGGGCACGAGAAGATTTTAGTTCAGAGATTGTATTCAGCACCATTTGATATGTCACATTAAATGGGGGGATAGATGGCCTATGAATCAATGTATGAGGTTCCTCTGAGTCTGCTTTGGAATTCCTATTTTCGAGGAAGGCTATCCATGTTTCAGCATTAATAGGGTTAGCTATTGTGCCTTGTGTAGTGCCTCGCGCATCACCCAGCAGAGCCCAGATGTTCCGCGTTTTGCCTGTACAGATCGTGTTAACTAGTCTTTGCCAGGTCTTGATTTTATCTAGTTTCCGTTTGGCCTTGATCATAGCTCTGTATTTGTTTTTAATGCTCCTAACCATCAGAAAATAGACGTCTGGAGAGTGAGCTTGTCTCTTGGCCAACCGGAGTTCCGCTCTACGCTCTCTTTTCAAGTTTCTCATAGCTATATCAAAGGGTGGCATTTCCCTACCGCAGCTAATCATGGGCCCCATTCGACAGACTGCATGTTTCTTAGCAAAGTTGCAGATCCAGTATTCAATGGCGTCACTCGACATCTCCTGGAAGTCCGGTAGTGAATTTGGATCAATGTTAGCCAAAGCTGCCACGGCAAGAGCAACGTTTTTGTCTGACCAGCTGATCCTAGTGCCGGTTTTATTTGGTACAATATTACCCATGTTGATACTAATAGGGGCTTTTGTCCCGATATTCAGTTTACAAATGAGTGTGGCATGATCACTCCACTCATTAGGGGTTATTTGCATGTCCTCCACTATCTCGTAGAGGCTAGGGGAGACAAACATGTAGTCTATGGTACTTCTCGAAATGCCATTGGACCAGGTATAATTACCTGGCGAGTCGCTCACTGTTTTACCATTAAGCATTTCAATGTCCCATAGATCAAACAAATGTTTCCATCCTTGGCCCTCAGGATCATTTTTTTTAGAGTGTAGCATATAATTTTTAGTTTTTAAATTAGGGTTGTAGGACTTCTCTATGTTACCGCTCATGTGGCAGTTGAAGTCTCCCGCCACTATTATCCCAGTATTCCCAGATTTTAGTAACCATGTAGCCAATAGATTATGTAAGGCCTCCTGGAGTTGTTCTCTTATTAGTGCACCCGGGGGGTTATAGAGACTAACTAATAGTAGGTCCTCCATTCCTAACTGGTTGTTATAGTCGATCTCAACTGCCATCAAGTTGCTGGAACAATCAGTTTTCACTAACTTAGAGCCAAACATGTTAGCCACCCCTATAATAAGTCCGCCGTAGGGTCTTCCCTTTGTACCTTTATTAGCTACCATTTGATAAATAACAAAACCATCCAGGATCAATGGCTCCATTGCCCAGGTTTCTTGCAGGCAAAAACAACTGTGTTTATCTAAGATCTTAATGGAGCCATCGGTTGACAACAAATGAGCAAAACCCCTACAGTTCCAGGAGAGAATAGACATATCTCATTGCTTTAGCAGTACTTCAGGTAGCGAGTCCGCGAGCCATTTTAATGCTTGTTGTATGTCTGATATGCCCACATTTTTTCCTTCCGGGAAATTGGGGCGAAGGTTAGTTTCAGCTATCAGGTCTACCTTAGTGGGCGGTTGGCGTAAGTCTGGTTCATTGAGATCGACATCAACCTCCACGTCAACTGCTTTCAGTTCGGTCTTATAGTTCCTTAGCAATGTCGCTGTGGATAGAAACTTACAATGCAGTGCTGAAACCTGCGGATTAGGGCCTTTTAGTGGTTCCATAAATTGGAAATCGTCTGACTTGAGTACCCTCAGTTGTGGTACATAGCTCAGTCTAAGTAGTAATTCTGAGCGAGAGAGCCATTTTGTGTTTTCACTTAGATACAGATTCTTTATAAGACATATACGATTTCCTTCCATGGTAGATGTAGATTCGGTGGGCCGAGTTATATTAGATGTTGCTGATAACTCTAATGGACTCCCGGAGTTGTCTTTGTCCACAGTCTCTGGTACTTCACTCGGGTTTTCCTCCTCACATAAATCCTCCACCTCCTCAGGCTCAATCATTTTTTCTCTGTCGGCTATTAGCCAGCTAGTCAGGCATCCCTCACCACTGTTCTTCCTTTTCTTTGCTCTGGCTGCCCGTTTTTTGGCTTTCTTTGAGGGGTGCCCTGCGGATTCATTGACCGACTTGAGGATGGCCATTTCTTTAGCTCTTTTGATCCTTGCTGCCCTCCTGGCCAATCTGCGTTGCTTACGCGAGAAGAATGGTTCTTCGTTTTCTTTATCTGTCGCCCGCCCCGGACTGTGGAGCTCGTCAGAATGGTGTTCTTCACTTGCGTCCGCCAGTTTTATGGCTTCCGAGAGGTTGGCCTCTGCTGATTGATCAACTTCAGCAGTATTCTCTTCTTTCTCTCTCTCGGCCATCTCTAAGGTTAGGGCGTTTGAGTTGTCCAGGATTTTTCCTGTCATTTTCAGTAAGACCTTAAGGGCAAATTGCAACGATGCAACTGAGGACTGGATCTCCGCAATCTCTGTAGCTCCTGGATAAGTATCAGCCAGGCATACACTTTCAGCTGTGGGACTGTCTTCCATAGAGGCCATCACCAGATTTGGTGATGCTGATAGTCTGCCCATGGCTTCAACTGAGGTCGAGGATGCAAATGGAGTATTTCTCTGCTTGTTTGGATTAGCACAGTCCACGCTAATAGGTAGCGAGCATGGGGCAGGAGTCATTTTCCTCTGAATATTAAGACATAGTTCCAATAATGAATTATTGTCAATGTCGTCGTAAGTAGAGGCACATATAGATCCTACATTGGACGGCACAGGAACCAGTTCTTCCTCAATTGTGGTCGAATTAGTTTCAGGAAGTGGGTTTTGCGGAAAAAACTCAGTGATCATTCCCTGATCCGCAGGTATGTCGTTCTTAACTTTCTTTTTGGGTTTTGCCCGCCCAGTAGTGTTGTTTGAGGGATTCTTAGTTGTCTCCATTCCCTTGGTTCCTCTAAGGTTGTACTTTGACTGTATGGATCTCTTCTTTGGAGGCATACGGGTTTTCACAATTTAGCGCCCTCCGGGCTTTGTAACGTCCAGGATCAAAGGCCTAAGCCTGCAGTCTCCTGTGCGTATGACCTTAAGGCCCGCTTTCGTAAGTTGGGTAGTACTGGCCCCACTACTCACTTCTAAGAGAAGTTAGGCACAAGGTAGAAGTGCTGGATCCACCAATGCTCCTGTAAAAGTCCCCTCTGATCAGGGTGGGTAGAGGGTATGCGCTCCACTGGAGGTTATTATGGCACAAAAGCTCTCCGCCCGGTAGTATTCCTATCCCAGCTGGCCCTCTGGTTTTATTGTACTGCCAGCATCCAATTCACATAAGTCAACCAATGGGCCTCAATACTGGATCTGTACAATGATCCAATGATCCAGTATCCAATGCGGAGAGCGTAAGGTGAAGCCCCAGGGATATACTACATAACTCCCCACTCACCTCTGATATTGCAAAGAACTCTCGTTTTGTGTGGGAGCCGGCGGGAGGAAGCACGGAGTCCTCCTTCTTCCGCTCTGTGGCTCCTCAACAGGACACGAAGCTCCCCGTCCTTTCACTGCTCCGGCTCTCCTTCTGTGCAGCAGCTCCCGTGGGCGTCGGGGGACCGGGGGACCAGGGGACCGAGGGCCACGTAGTGGATCGTCGGCATCCGTATCGGGCCGGTCTCTCCTCTGCCGCTCAGCACCGCGCTTCGTGAGAGGAAAGGACCCTGCGGCGTGGTACGAACGCGTGTACGCGTACGCGAGCCGGGAAGCCAGGAAGTGTCAAGCCGCACCTCGAATCAAACACAGCGTACGCAGGACCGTACTGCTAGAGCATACTGCCTAACTCTTCTTGAGGGAAGTCTGACTGCTCAGCCACAGCTACCAGGTCAATCTGGGTGGTACAGACTGCTACCAAGTGGGTTTACTGCTAACACCTGTAGTCCTAAATATTTTGCAGTGTTCCCAAAAGGGAACTGCACAGGTTTCTGCCTAACAGTGGTTTCACTGGACATTATTTGAGGAAGTCGCCTGATGTTCTGCAATATAAGCATAATTGGTGTTGCCTTCTCTTGTCTCTTTCAGTTTTAGTTAAAGGGGGTCATACACCTCCGATTTGGATGGGTTCTACCGTGTTTTCCAATGTACGTGGAACATTATCCTTTGACCAGACATACACAGCTCGAGTGTCTACCCTTATCCGTTCCGCTTTTTGGTCTTGTAATCTGTGATCTAATTGCACTACAAGGTTGATGAATTCTCCACAGTCTTTAGGTGGTTTAACCACTTGAGCAAGTACATCCTTTAGTTCCCCTCGTAGACCCCGAGGAAATAGTTTGGTCCTTTTTTCCTCAGGCCACCCAGCTTCAACGACTAGTCTGTTAAATTTTGCTATATATGTAAGCAAGTCTTGACTTCCTTGACGGAGTGACAAAAGTTTGTTGTCTAATGCTTGGCCTTGGGTATGACGAGCAAAGAGTTTTTCCATTTCCATCTGGAAACCCCCAAAGTCATGTAACAACAGGTTATCCTGACTTACCAATGGAACCGACCAATCCGCAGCACTGTCACTCAGATATGACAAGACAAAAGCAACCTGCGCTTGGTCGTTAGGAAAAGCCCCAGGTCTGCAAAGGAAATGAAGACGACACTGGTTCATGAAGGTTGCGTACTTCTTGGGGTCTCCTGTAAATCGTTCAGGTGGAGCTAGAGGAATTGTCCCAGGAAGGGTTATTTGTACTGGATTGGTGGAAGAAGTTGGTACAGGTGCTGGCTGAATGTTACCAGGCAATGGGGTCTGTCCTGCCTGTGATTGGAGCAATTGTCTACTTATTTCATTGGTACGATCCTTAGTAACAATCAAATCCCTCCTGAGAGCGTTGGTTTCTTGCCTGGCTGAATGCACTTCAGCGCGTAATTGTCCCAACAACTGAACTAACTGGTCAGTCTCTGAAGTCTCCATGAAGCCCAGGTGGATAATATTATTGAGGCTTTGCGTTCTGTTACACTCACCTGGTATCCACGGGGACGCCACCCAGCCCTGGTTGGATGATGTGCACTCTCGAACCCTCTCCCGGTCCCTTGGTAAGTCCTCTGGTTAAAGATGGGTCTGCAATATAGGAGAGCTGGATTCAATACCAGATTGTCTTTATGTTTTCCCACCACCCTTGGCCTCTACTCCTTCCTCCCTCTTCGGCCCTCTCCTAACCTTAATATTGTAAAAGGTGGATTCTCCATCCTGCGCCTTGTGGCAGGGGCATGTATATGTGGGGGCGAGCAGCGACCAAGTTACTTCACTGGTGCTAGCCATCCTGTGGGAATACAGGCCTGCGGCGACTCCGTAGATTTTCTTCTTTACAGTCTTTATATGCAGTTCTTATGTTCCTTTTAGTTCGAATAATAATGTCTTGTTCTTTCCTTTTAGGTATGGAAAGGTATTTTGGTTTTGTCATGCAGTTTGAAGATGAGCATTGGCCGGTAGACGAAAGCGCGGTGTGCGCGATGCTGTCCTGTGAGTAATGCGTGATGTGCGGTGCTGTTTCGCCTTTTATATTGCTAAACTGTGTCTTTTCTCTCCTTGCAGGTTGCGATGTTCCTCGGCGAGTGCCGTAATGTTCCAGCAATGATACTGACCAGGAGATGACTACCCAGGTAAGAATTGTGTGGCTTTCTTCATTCGGGAGGAAACATGAGTAAATGCTTACTAATGCTGTCTTTCTTTCTCCTCTTTCCAGGTTATGGTATCCAGGATGCATGCGGTGCCGGATGATGGAGTTCGTACCTTCAGGTGAGTGGAAATGAAGTCAGCGATGGATTGAAGACAGGATACTGATCCAGGTAAGTTTCGTATTGTTCTTTCTCTCTCTGCATGTCCTTGGTTTCAGGTAAACTGGCATCAAAGAACTGGACAAGGTGAGCGTTACGCTGCCCACAGCAGAATAATGCAAAGCATGTTCTGCTGTTTGGGTGCGGTTTAAATAGTCTCAGGTAAAGTAGTCCAGGTAAAATAGTCCCAGGCCTGCCACACCCAAAGTAGTCCAGGTAATGTAGTCCCAGGCCTGCCACACCCAAAAGACTAGACCGCATAGCTCAGTTCCTTGTAACTGAGCTATGTGTGTGCCTCCATGTTGGCTGAACCCCCCCCCCAAGTTAAATAGTCCCAAGTAAATATTGCCATTCTAATGCTGGTTTGCATGATGGTTATGAGCCTGGTGCCAAAAGTGCCAGGACTGACTCTAAGAGAGTCTTGGATGAGGTTTTAAGGCCTTTTACCTGGCCCTAACTGGAAGGCTGACTTGCCAGTGAGGGCCAGGCGCAAGGGTCATGACATAGTGCTTTAGAGTGATTAATATTTTGGAGTGAACTTGAAAAGTGTACGTCATTGCTACCAGTAGGCCAGGACTACCATCTCTATTAGACATTCAGGTAATCCGGATTAGACAAATGTTAAGCAATTCTCATGTTATATAGGCCAACTTTAATAACGAGATCTGATATATGAACGGGACCTTTGTTGATATGTGAAAAATTAAGTATGCATATCGTTATTTGGCCCTTATCAATATGAATTGGAAATGTATAATATACGATGAAGATATATACTTTGATCCAATTGGGATAGATGTGAAGCGGAAAGTGATGATCCTTAAGAAATATTGTCAGATTGATGGATATGTTGGACGTATAACCATGAGTTGTGAAATTTGAATGGGGCTTTATCTTGTACATGAAAAAAACCCTCTGTATACTGTAATTTGGTCATTTGACAATATGAGTTGGAATTGATTACAATATGAAAAGGACACTAACTCTGTTTTATTTTAAGATAGTTGTATGGAGAAAAGAGCTGTATTTTAAGAAACATTGGGCCTCATTACGAGGCCGGCGGTAACAGAGGCGGTAAAACTGCCTGGTTACCGCCGGACTCATATTAACATTCAGCCTCCGTGACTCCCGGAAACACCAGGGTATTACGACCCATCGGACTCAATGGGAATGGGGAAGTGGAAACACCGGCACCATCTCGGTCAGACCTGGCGGGAACATCACCTCCCACCTGCAGGAGTCGGGATTGGGCGGTCTGGAATTAACAGTGGCGGCGGGTTTACCGCCACTGTTATTTTCAGACCGCCCGACCTGTAATGAGGCCATTGTTAGAATTATGTATACGATGGATTTATTAGAGTTGCACTTTTAGTTGATCACAGGATATTAGAAATGTTTATTTAGTTATGATGATTTTTATACTTTATATTTTCATGTAAATATGGCAAGGCTTGTACAAATGTGTAAAGTTTTCTTTTATTGTTTGTAAAGGTGCAATAAGCACCAAACACACATTTAAAAAAAGAAAAGAAGCCTTGTGGCATTATCTTGATGAGCACTTACAGAACCTTCCAAATTCCCAGGAGGGGCCTCTTTGTTTTTTGTGCCTAAAAAGGAGTCAACTGAACTAAGACCGCGCCTTGACTACCGTGGCTTGAATAAAATCACAAAGAAAGACAAGTACCTCCTGCCACTCATCCCAGACATCCTGGAGGCCGTCTGTGGTGCCAAGATATTCACCAAGCTGGACCTTTGTGGCGCCTATTATCCAATCCGGATTAAGAGTGGGGAGGAGTGCAAGACCGCTTTCTGAACACCTTTTGGCCTTTTCCAGTATCAGTTGATGGCAATCGGCCTGGCCAACGCTCCGGCGGTCTTCCAGAGATACATGGACCACATCTTGGCCGATTTACTGATGCATTCAGTCATCGTTTAGTTTAGTTAGATGATATCCTTGCGTTTTCTAAATCCCCCGAAGAATACGAAAATCATGTCTGTCAGGTCCTGGAGAGACTACAGGCCCAGCGACTGAAGGTGAAACATGAGAAATGCCAATTTGATGTACCTTTTGTACCTTAATTGGGGTACATTCTTTCCAAGGATGGTGTTTCCATGGATCAACGGAAAGTACTGGCAATCTTGCAGATGCCTTCCCCTCTATCAATCAAGGAGCTTCCGCGAATTCTTGGCATGGCAAATTTCTATAGGAAGTTTATTCAGAACTTCTCAAGTACTGTGCTCCCCTTGACGTCTCTACTCAAGAAGAATGTCACATTCATTTGGTCGTCTTCAGTCCAAAAGACCTTTGAGGAACTTAAGCATGTATTCACGTCAGTGCCCTTGTTGAAACAGCCTGATTACAGGTGCCCTTTCATACTCGATTCTGATGCTTCTGACTTGGCTGTCGGAGCCGTCCTCAAACAAGAATTCAAGAACCACAAAGAAAACCCGGTTGCCTTTTTTTCCAAGACCCTCTCAGGGGCGGAGTGCCACTACTCAGTACTGGAGAAAGAGCTGCTCGCTATTAAATTAGCTTGTGCTGAATGGAGACACCTACTCCTTGGTGCCCGGACACCCACCGAAGTATGGACTGATCATCAGAACCTAATGACATTACAGAACTATGCATGCCAGAATAGCAGGCAGGCACGGTGCACACTCCTTCTCACATTATCTCCTGGTGATGACTTACATCCCTGGAACCAGAAATGTCATTGCAGATCTCCTATCCCAGAATAGCTACAACAATACTGAAAGGGTGCCTCATGGGAAGATGTTTCCTACCATATCCTTTGTATGTTTTATTGAGACCTGGTTACAACAATTAAAAAGAGAGACAGTCGGGGAGCCTCTAGCGGCAGAACTCAGGAAGATACTTAACCTCCAAAATGGCTTGTTCTACCACCAATCTGCTGTCTTTGTGCCATCTTGTGCATTTCATCTCAAAATCCTGGAATTAGGTCACAATTATTTGGTAGCCGGTCATCGAAGCCACAAGGCCACCTTACAACTGATAGGTCATTATTTATGGTGATATATAATCTGAATACGGTCAGCCATGGTTTAAATTCTTCTGTGGAATGGAACAGTTTAATCATATGATTCGGATCACTTATGAGGGTGCTGGATATCCGTATTCCCTTTTGTTTCACTCTTTGTCTCCCTTGGACCCCTGATTGGTCATATGGTGGCTGTTTCCCGTTGTGGATGCGCTACCTGGGGGCACCTCTGGTGGACTTTTGCCCACGGGTCATTTCGGGCCGCTTTGGACCTTTTGGTGTAGCGCCCCCATATCTCCGGGGGCCCTCCCCTGAGTGGTTTGCCTCTATTGCCATCGTGCAGTGGCGTGTGGCTCAAGTCCATGCCTGCTGCGAGGCAATTATAACACTGTATCTTTAAATCAATGAGTCCCCGCCTGCCGTTACGTCAACGTTGAGACCTATTTAATCTCGTCCTCCGCACGTCTGTTGTTCATTAGTCTTTACAACACGGCCGCGGCGAGAGGATCGTTCGTCTCGGAACCGAGGAGTGCAAGGTAAGCATCCGTATTCCACACACCTCACAGTGACAAGCTCGTTCTTGTCAATAGCGTGTTCTCTGACCAGTTCTTTGTGCTCTGTATTGTTACAGATTGCCCGCACACGAATTGGACAACATGTCCTCGACTACACGGATTTTATTTCCACCGGGGTCCTAGTGTTGGTATCAATTTTCCGACCGCCTCTTCACACTATAAATTAAGATTGATGTTTTCCTTGTGAAAAGGTATACAGAAATAGTGCCTGTTAAAAAGTTTGTTCATGTCTAACAAGACCCTAAGATTAAATACTTTCTCCTTGTATTTTACTTAGGATACTCTGTGAATTCAATACCACAACGCCGCTTCTAAGCTCCACTCTGGATGTGTTAAATGATGCCTAGCGGGATCTTCCTCCGGTTATGTGTATGACTTACTTGACGATATCCGGAAGTAAGTCTTTCTCCGCATGAACACTATTGTTCTGTGTCCCGATGTTTGATTGAACACTGTCCCTTGGTAGTAACAACCTGATAAATGATAATATTAATAGAAAAAGAACCAATTCAAAATGACTGGCCATTTCCTACCTATCTATGTAGATGACGCCATGAATTAATTAGATGACTAATAATTAGGCATTATGGGCGACATTTTTGTCCCTTAATGGATCATCAAGGTCCATTCTTTCACTTTGCTGATCACACTTGACCCAGGAGCTATTGGTAAGGGTTGGATCTTTCTTAGTTGTCACACAAGGGTATGTTAACTGTGGTCCGTGGTAAACACGGTAGATAAACTATCTTGTAGACAGAATACAGTTTGATAGTTTACCTACATAGTTTTTGTGAATAAAATAGACAGCCAATATGAGTTTTGTGTATACATCAGAGGTTATGCATGGAAGAACACTTTAGTTCCACTTTTTAAGTCAATGTTTGATGTCTTATGATTAATTGTATATATATGTATCTTTCTAGATCTTTGACGCCAATAGTAAATTGTCCATAAGGCTCATCCTGAAGAAATGTCCTGTCCTGATGATGGCCACTACATTTATCCTCTGTATGGACACTTGAGAAACTATCCCATCTGATTATTGGCCGAAACATGTCGACATTTTTTATCTCATTAAATGTCTAATTTTAGTCATTTTGTATAACTTGTGTATTAGGATTAGAAAGTATATTAAGTTACTTCATCTTTTATGTTTGTTTTCTTTTTGGCTTTCTGTTACCTGTAGCCTTGCCTTATTTTTCCCGACACTGAGCACTGTACCTTAATTTTGTGTGCCTTCTTAATATGTTTGACATCCCCAATTAAAATTACTTTTATGTATGCTCATGCATATGGCTCTTGATATAATTGCTGTCTGTACAGACTAATGCTGTCTTGTAAACATATATATGTGTGACAATAAGTTTTCCAACCTATCTTTGAGGTTAGAGTAGTGAGGGGTAAGCAATTCTCCAGTGCCAGTTCTCTGACACACCTATATATTCTCTTGTTATTTATCCCTATTTTGAGAATTGCTCCCCCGTTAACAAAAAACGTTGGGATTGGGCCTACTTTTCTATCACCTGCTTTGCCCAAAGACATTAAGGAATATGTCAGAACCTGTGTGACCTGTGCCCAGAACAAGACACCCCACCAGTTGCCCATTGACGACTTTGTTCTCCTTGTTCACCAGCTCGTCCCTGGCAGAAGATATTGACAGACTTTATTGTGGATCTCCCAGAGTCCCAAGGATGCACTGTGATCATGGTTACGGCGGATACATACACCAAGTTGCCACATTTTTCTGGTTTACAATAGATTCCTACGACAGAAGGCATGAGTGCTGTTTTTCTAAAAGACATATTTCATTTGCACTGTCTCCCAGAGGTGATAATTTCCGACCACTGTTTTCAATACACCTCAAAGTTCTGGGCTGACGTGTAAAAAAGAGGTATTTCTAGGGTTATGTCTTCAGGTTGTCATCCCTAGACCAACGGCCAAACTGAGCACCTGAACCAAACCCTGGAGCAGTATTTGAGGTGTTTCACCAACCTCTCCCAGGGTAACTGGTGTTCGTTGCTGCCCCTTGCAGAATTCTCATACAACGCGGTTCATACTGCTCTTGGCAAATCACCTTTCTTTTGCTACTATGGATACCATCCCACTTGGTTTGCTAGGATTGTTCCAGGGTTCACCTCGTCCCCTCCGTGGAACAGCATTTGGACCACCTCCATGTGGTTCAACAAGGGAGCCTTCAGGCCCTACACTATGCCCAAAGCAGCATGAAGAAATTTGCCAACCGTTAAAGAAGAGACATAGGCAGTTACCAAGCAGGGGAACTGGTACAGCTTTCTTCCAATCATCTTCCCAGAAGACTGAAACCCGGAAGTTCTCTCCAAGATATTTCAGTCCCTTCAAGATTCTCAGATGCATTAATCACGTGGCCTACAAACTAAGGTTGCCCCCTACGTGGAGTCGAATACACCCTGTATTCCACATTTCGTTGCTAAAGACATTCCAGGGGAGACTCCACAAGGATATAATTCCTCCTTATGAAGACAAAACCGAGGAATATGAACTGAACAAGATCTGTGACTCCAGGTACTATCATGGAACTTTACAGTATTTGTTTGACTGGAAAGATTATCCCAGTTCTGAACGGTCTTGGGAATCTTCAAAGAATATATATGCCTTGCGATTGGTTCACCGGTTCCATCAGCGAAACCTGTGAAAACCAGGAGAAACCAGGTACAGAAGGGGGCATGATGTCATGAGGCGGATCAGCTGGTGCTTGTGTGACATGGTTTCCTTATCATGGCACTTCCATTTCTTGCCCTGATCCAAGATGGCATCTGGATACCTCAAACACGCTCTTATGTCATCACGTGTGCGTGCAGTGACCGCCCGTTATCCGGAAATAAAACAGTAACAGACGGTAAGAGCCGCACATTGCAGTTGCCCTACATTGCTCTACACTGTGTTGCGCTCTTATCCTCTGTGCTTCTGCCTTTCCTTGAACTCATTTTGTCCTGGTTTCCCGTGCCTCGCGTTTAATCCTGGTTGCGCTTGGCTCCTCTTGCGGCCAGGCCGCCACTCTTTCTCCTTTATTCCTGGACTCCATAATGTTTTCCCTTTTTCTTCCCTTCTCTCGCGTACTCTCCTGCCTGCTTTTGTCACACGCCGAAGGAACTGGCATGTGTGGAACAAGGGGAGCTTGCGCGGCCATTATTCTCCCCACCACGTTGTTTCCCACGTTGCATTGTGATGGTCTACAGCCCCGGGCGCGAGACGCCTTTTTCCGTCAGCCGCAGCTGGAAGCCTACGCATTGCAACCCATTCGCGTTAGGCTCCGGGTGAAACGCTGACATTGTTTTCCTCGCTCCGCTGTGTCTTCGCTTCGACTTGCTCTCCTTTCCTGGGCATTCTGTGCCTCTCTCTTTTGTGCTCCGTCCTCGCTATTCTTGGTTATTTTCCTTTTCTCTGTCTATCGCATTTCTGATGCAACTTTTTTTCCTTCCTCTTCCTCTTACCTGTTATTTCTTGTGTTTGTTCAGCTCGGTTCCGCCTCTACTGCATTTTGATTGATCCTTGTATTTCTCCTTACGGCTTCCATTTTTCCTTTCTTTTTTTTATTATTCAGTTTGCTTTTTGGTCTGCAACCTCTGCAGACCTTTTCTTCAGCACGTGTGATACTTGTATTTGGATTCCTGGCTCCACCTTCAGTTTGAAAAGTAACAGCCTCTGGAACCTTTTCTTTTTTTGCCCAGAGAGGTTTTTTTTGTGCTGTCAGGCTTTTTCCCCCGAATTGTTTGTTCTGGAAGAGGGTCCCCCGAGACCTCTCTGTCTTAAGGTCAGAGTGGCTTCCTTTCAGGGCAGACCTTATCTGCTAACCAAAAAAAAGGCTCTGTGGAAAAAGAAGTTTGTGCGCCCAGTGGACTCCGAGACTTCAGGTGAGGAGGAGGGTGACTGATGTGACCAGGAATCGGGGACTACTACAGCTGATATGGACTGCTTTTGCTGCTTCCTTCCAGTTCCTGGTAGCTGGTCCTCTTGCTCTGCGCGTCAGAGCCTCGTAGGACCTATTCTGTCACCGCTATTGGAGATTCATTCTTCCCTCCTCATACTTGCGCAGCAGATTCCTTCTGCTAGTTCTGTTACTTGGCCTTCTTTCACATCCTCAAAGACTCTTCCTGGGATTGTGCCACTTGGATTCTCTACTCTGCAACTTGTTTAATTTTTTTCACCCTTCTGATTTCTTTTTTCCTGAGACCTGGCTCTCGGGGCAGCCGCCGTGCTTACCTGTATTCTACTAACCAGGTTGCACAGTGGCTACCTGTAAGGACATGCCTTAGCTCTTCACACCAAAGGATTCCAGAAGCAAAGAGGTGAGGACTGATCCTGACACCAGGGCATGGATATTTGTTCCAGGCGGGCCCACTCACACAGGATCTTGTCCCTAATTTCCGAAATTAAGGGAAGGCCCAGTTTAGGAGAATGTTTGTACTGATGACAGAAGGCCTCTGCAGCCCGTTCCACCACAGATGGCGCCTGAGAACCCATGGAGACTTAGATCTGGTCCATTACCAGTTGGACCTCTTCCTGGTCCAAGTATTTCCCAGTGGTCTCCTCGTCCTCAGAGGAAGGGGAGGCAGAAGAGGCAGAAGAACAGGAAGATGAAGCATCCGGGCAAGCTTAGACACCACCAGACCTGCATTGGAAACACCAGGGGCATCCACCTTTCTCCTCTTAAAGGGCCTGGTGCTGCTTAGAAGTGTACTTCCCCATCTTAGAATGCAGCCGTGGAAAGATGGAAACACCTCCATTTGAAGAAAAAAGTCTGGGAGGGGTCAGAAGCCCCGCAACTGCCTCCCCGCCCACACTCACTATTGACCCGAGGCAGGGCATGTAACCCCCCCGTCCCAGGCCCAGAAGCGATGACACACCGGGAGGCCAACCACCACACCCGGCAGGCAGAGGCCACTAGAGACCTCCGCAGGACCCCACAGCCCTGCAGTGGATCCAATGGGCATCCATGCACCCAGTAACACTCCAAGCCCCGCAAAGGAGCAACTGAACTAGGGTTGCCAGCTATTGTGCTCACGAGCCCCACAAGGAGAGGATACACCAGTTCCGGCAGGAACAAAAGAACTGCCTTGTATTGGGTAAGTGGGAGGTTATACCTCCTGGGTGGGAGGGGCCAGAAGAGGCCAGCTTGTAGAAATGAGTTCCAGTGAGCATGGACTTACTCAAAGGTAAGTATTGGGACGAGGAAGAGGAACTTGGAGGTAATGCTCTAACAAGAGACAGTCATAATACAACTCTTGAGTGGCTTGACCTCAAAGAAAGTATTGCAAACTTGAAGGGAATCATTTCTTTCACATATCTGAAATACATAACAACATTATGAGGCACCTGGCAGGGACATTTTCTCAAAAAAATCAGGAGAATGCTTTTTTCCAATTGTTTTGCATTGGAGTATGAATTATTTTAGGAGGGAGAAAGTAAATAATAGCAACATTGTTATTAAAATAAGTGTATGTCTCCCACCTAAATCGGGAGGGTTGGCATGTTTTTAATTTGGTGAAGATATAGTGTAGCTAAGTAACGTACATGCCAACCCTGCTGATATAGGCACGAGACTACAGATTAAAATATATATATATATATATATATATATATATATATATATATATATATATATTCAGTGAAAAAACTTTGTTAAAGGGACGTTATGGTTAAGTTGCGCTGCTAAAAACCTTTCAAATTCAGTGAAAAAACTTTGTTAAAGGGATGTTATGGTTAAGTTGCGCTGCTAAAAACCTTTCAAATTCAGTGAAAAAACTTTGTTAAAGGGATGTTATGGTTAAGTTGCGCTGATAAAAACCTATGAAATTCAGTGCAAAAACTTTGTCAAAGGGATGCTATGGTTCCAAGTAAAACTGAAAAACCCTTGAAATTCGCCAGTTATGGCAAGCTAAGCAACCATAACTCGCGCCACCACCGTGCACTGCTAAGACTAACACCCAGGACATCAAAGATGACATCACAAATGTCATTGATGACATCACTGATGACATCACATGTGTATGTACTTTTCATGAAATATGTGTACAAGGGATTCTTATTATAATGTTGCGAAACAAGTGTCAAGGATCATTGCAATAAATATCATACCCTAATTAGTGCATTGAATGATGTATTGATATACATAGCATTCTATTATGGGGTTCTATCTAGTATACTAAGCAACTCATACAGAAACATAACATTGTGAGCAGTGTACAAGATGAAGGTATAATAATCGTAATGTTAATATGTTGAATAATGATATGATAATTGTTTTCTTAATAGATTTTTGTGTACTGTGAAATATGTAATAAGTAACTAATAAAACACATGTATTACATAATTGCATTACTATAGACAAAACACAAAGACACAAGAACACATACCAATATGGGTATATACAGGGAAAGTGAAGTTAGCAAAAAAGCACAAGTAGTAGCAGAAGCAATTCATAATTTAACTGATTATTTTCATGCAAATAAATGATTGCTCTGTTTCAAAACTGCTATTTACCCTAGGTATATGTATCACTTGATGTGATTGGACCCTAAGGAAAGTAGTGTGAGTACAATGTATACAAACATGACCATATACAGGGAAATTACATCCATAAAAAAAACAACAGAACTATCAGAAAGTGCTCATAAGTCTATTGATTATCTTTATGCACAAAAAGGATTGCTGTCTTTCAAGCTTGTGTCTTCCCGTATGTATATGTTTCATATGATGTGACTGGACTCTAACAGAATTACTGTAAGAACCTACTAGAAGGATACGTCTACAAATAAAATACAATTTTTTGTTTCTGACTGTTACTGAAGAAAACCATGTGGCCTAGATATGTCAGCAAAAGAAAAAAGAGTGAGCCAGACATGTGATGTCATCAGTGATGTCATCAATGACATTTGTGATGTCATCTTTGATGTCCTGGGTGTTAGTCTTAGCAGTGCACGGTGGTGGCGCGAATTATGGTTGCTTAGCTTACCATAACTGGCGAATTTCAAGGGTTTTTCGGTTTTACTTGGAACCATAACGTCCCTTTGACAAAGTTTTTGCACTGAATTTCATAGGTTTTTATCAGCGCAACTTAACCATAACGTCCCTTTAACGAAGATTTTTCACTGAATTTCATAGGTTTTTAACAGCGCAACTTAACCATAACATCCCTTTAACAAAGTTTTTTCACTGAATTTCTTAGGTTTTTAGTAGTGCAACTTAACAATAATGACTTTCACTATATATACATATCATATGGAACTGACTGAATCTCTTCTACTGTACTTGATGTCCGTGAACTCATTTAATGATTGCGGACATGTTCGAAGAACAGTACCACTACCTAAAAACTCAGGGGGGGTATGTTTGATTGTTATATCATAACATAGGAACATTTAACAAATTCAAAAAGAAGCACACAAACACATTATATGTACTAATACATAAGAAATGTAACCCATATATACAACACACTAACCATTCATTTAAATGCACTATGTTCTAAAATGGAATATACCACAAGAAAATAAATTGGCTTCCAACATAATTACCTCACAAACATGACAGAACTGAGAACAAGAGCAGACCCATTGAGTACATAGGACATATCTTACCTGAAATAGTAAGTGTACTTAATTGTATTCATATATTTATAAACTTTCTGTATTAGATAAAAAAATATGTTATCTTTTTTTTTTTCTCACAGAAATGTCTAGTACTCTGGAATGGCTAGAGGAGCATTTCCCACATGAGGAAATGTCACAAGATAGTGAAACTAATGGTAAACACTTTATAATATAAACCATTTAATTATTATTATTTTGTATACATTTAACATATATATATATATATATTTTTGTACAGAGCATACCAAAATAAAAAATATTTCAGAAAAACCTGTTATGGATAACACTTTTCACAGTATAGAAGAAAAAATTGATTTATTATTGACTAATTTTAATAATTTGAAAACTTTTGTGGAAGATCATTTTAAACCAGAAACCTCGTACCATTGCCCCACATGTACTTGTCCCTCCTCACCATATCCCAGTCAATTATCCCCAAACCCTCTCCATAACCCAAAACGTTTTGATGAGACTTCCATCCCTTCTTCACCTAATAACAATCATGTTGAAACCCCAAATTCTCCTGTTTTTGTTTCTGTTTCTGCCTCACCTTCTCTGTCATATTTTATTAATATATGTTAAATAAAGTTTCATTTTTATATTGTGTTGTAAATAGTTTCGTTTTAAAAAAAAAAAAACAATGTAGGTGTCCGCGGACAGTGCAGGTGTTCTGAAATGTTCGTAAATAAACGAAAATGGAGGTGTCCTGAAGAACACTATACCTGTTCGTACTGCTCGCTAGCAAGATGAAACTATTCTAAGAACACACGCGGTGTCCTGAAATGTTTGTAAAAAAAAAAAAATTAAAGTGTGCTAAAGAACACTATATCTGTCCGTAGTGTTTGCTATCAAGTTTAAACTCTTCTAAGAACACAATTGTTGTCCTGAAATGTTCGTACGTAAATGAAAATGGAGGTGTCCTGAAGAACACTATACCTGTTCGTAGTGTTCGCTAGCAAGTTCAAACTGTTCTAAGAACACACGCGGTGTCCTTAATTGTTCGTAATTAAACGAAAATGGACGTGTCTTAAAGAACACTATACCTGTCCGTACTGTTCGCTAGCAAGTTGAAAATGTTCTAAGAATACAATTGGTGTCCTGAAATGTTTGTACATAAACGAAATTGAACGTGTCCTGAAGAACATTATATCTGTCCTTACTGTTCGCTAGCAAGCTTAAACTGTTCTAAGAACACACGCAGTGTTCTGAAATGTTCGTTTCACGTGTGACGCAATTTTAATTAGTTCAGGACCCGAACAGCGTCCGTAGAACAACAACGCGCATGCGCTAGCCAATCTCTGTGCATTTGGTGTCCTGCGGACATGCGCTTCCTTCGCGGATTTCTTCGCGAACGGATCATATGACCGCGCCCACACTGATCGCATGTTCTGAATGCGGACACTGTTCGGGTCCCCGAACAAATTAAAAGTACATTTTCAATTAATCCATAATATTTTTCAATAAAATCTCACCATGGCACAAGTCCCACATAGTAATCCTGAGTTTCTACATACCTTTTGAAACTTTTTTTTGTGTTCGATCTGTCCACGGACAGCGCGCATGTCCGCGGACCATGCACAAGCACCCCTATAAAAGACCACACCCTAGAGCTTATTCTCATTGTGTTTCTGGCTATTCTTCAAAACACAGCGATTTTTGCTGCCACCTGCAGATTACACCATCATCGAGATGGCATCCCTGGCTGCTAAACTGCCACCTGGTGCTGCACCTGCTTCAGCACCACCCCCATCCCCTCCACCACTACCACCTCCCCAAGTGCCTGAAGAGGGGAACAGGAGTGAGGATGCAGAGGAGGAAGAAGAGGATGATGAGAATGAGGTAGAGGAAAACCCTACTACCCGCACTAGGCATGAGTCTTGGGTGTGGCGGTTATTTACCATTCATGGGAATGTTCCTAAGGCTTGTGTGAACCGTGTTACCTGCAATGAGTGCAAAATGATACTCAGTCGCGGGAAGCACGGTAAGTACAGCTTTGGGACCACTACTATGAAGCGACACCTGAGGTCATTTCACTCTGGGGCTACTCGCAGGGTTGTACCTTGCGAAGAACGTAGCAGGTTGATTTCCTTTACTTCATCCTTTGTTTCTGATCCTGTCACCACAAGGACCACCTCTGTGGGACAGCGTCTTCCTCAAGCTGCCTCACAGGCCATACAGAATGCTGATGACCCTTACCTTTCGAGAGTCACAGTTGTATGTATGTACTGTGACACAGTACTCTGCAGGGGGGAGCGACTTCGTAGTGCTTTTGAGACTATCGTCTCAGAGCACGAGAAGATCTGCTCACTGCCCAAATAAAACCCACTCTACAGCTTCCTCTCTTAGGTCGCCCTTTCTTTTCCCTGTGGTTGGTTTCCCCCCTTTACCTTCCTTTCCCCTCCTCTCCTAGTGTGTTGTGTATAAAAAAACAAAAAAATACAAAATATCAAAAATCAAAAAAATAATAAGGCTCTTTTCAGAGCCGCCTTTCACAGTTAAAAAATAGAAGTGAAAATAAATGAAGCAGGGCCCTTTGTATTTTTTAGAAGTCCGCGGACAGTTCGCGAACATTTAAAAAATTGGGTTGCTACCCTATCACAAACATTGCAATTTTCTCTGGGATGAAGTGGTGGCTCTGAAAAGAGCCTTTGGGAGGTGTTTGTAAGTCAAAAATTATAAATGCTTAACACCTACTTCAAAATGGATGCTGTAATTCCAAAAAAGGTTGCAATGCATGTTGTACATTTCTCAGAAAAATCTGATTGCCACCATAAGTAAGATGGACTCCATATTTGTGAAAAATGTTTGTACTACGAAACTGAATATTTTCATTGTGAAAAGAAGACATGCCAAAATCTTTTAGAAAGGCACAAACAGCTTTATTAACATTGTGCCTTGTTTTTTCCATTTGTGGACCAAATGAAGAAGAACGAAGCCACATTTGTCTCTGCGCAATCCGTGAAAATATCACTTGAGAATTAGGAAACATGTCCATAACCTTCCCAAGTCCTTCTTTCATAGCAAATTGCAAATAAATTCCAGTCACATGTCCTAAACTGTTCCCTCCACAATGAATTACAATTATGTCTGGATGTTGCTCTGTCTCCAAAGTAGCACAGAGAGGTAGCAAGTCCAACCACTTCATTCCACGTACTCCATGCCAGTGTACTTCCACATGTGGGAATCCAAGATCTACAGCTACTCCACAGCTTCAACCAATATATCCATGAATCTCCCAAAATCCATTCAATCTTTTTCCTAAAATACACAGACATAGCTATCTGTTGTTCTCTCTGCAAAAACAGTATATGAGAAACTCTCTTCTGGCACAACACACCCACTAAACTTTCCTGACCAATCCCTTTTAGTACTCATTCTCATTTGCATGACTTCTGAACCCAGGAATACCCGGATGTAACTCCCGATGTCCGCGAACTACCGCCATGTCTGCGGACATATCGTAACATGAACAGCCCTTCTACCATTTCCACTTCACTCTCTCTGCCATTCCCTCATTGGATGTAGCTAAGAAATCACATGACCATGCACCAATCACATTCAAGACCTCTACATCTAACTGCATCATCATAGATCAGCACTGCAAATGTACTGTGAATCTCTCTGAGTACAAGTGTCATATCATTGGCAAGCACCATCTACCAGAAATACTGTACAAGTCTCCAAGATTTCTACTTGCAGCTCCATGCATATCCATATGCATGAACACAAACTTCAGGTATGCATATTTTCTGTACAGTAGATGAACACATTTTCAAACAGACTTTTAGCTTTGGTAATCTGTAAAATGAATTTACTGTATTTTTTTTCAATTTCCTAAAATCGACTATCACTTATAAACCTTTATACTATTTACTTTCTTTATATACACACACTCAAATCATGTTAAACTAAAAAAAATTAAATGAAATATATAGACTACATATATTCAAACAGAATTGCATGCAAGCACAATCTATGTTTAAATCTTTAAAACAAATACTTATACAATTTCATATTTTTTTGTTTTTATGTATTTATTTACTTAATTACTTTAATTTAGACATGACATTGAGGCGCTATTACCTAGAAGAGCTTAGTTACAGAAATAGTGGTATTCACTGGTATATTATAAATTTCACAAGACATAGTAAAGATATTTTTTGCTACAGTTAATCATTCAATACAATTTGTTCATTAAGAACATATCATATGTACTGAACTGATGCAATGTATCTTATGTAAATAAATTAGTTTAATGGTTTTAAAGAAGGCACTGAGGATTTCAATTAAAAAAATCTATATCTAAATTAAAAACAGCGCTATGTACCAACAAAGTTACTAATTTGAAGCTTTTACAATTGCAGTGAAGACCAGTCTCCTGAAAAGAAGCAGCCGAATTCAAAGAACAAAGAAGAACTAAGAAGTTACCTGTTAATTTAAGAAAAAAGTAAGTAGACTATCACCATAATATTTGTATTATTACTCAAACATACTATAACGTTAATACAAGCTATTTCTGTGCCTAAAAATAGAGATCGTGTACCATTTTGTCCAAAAATCTCCATGTCTTAAACAGCGATTTACAGCCAGAATGGCCCACAAATTCCTATTTTTGGACACACAAATTACCCAACTGAACCGCTACAATTTTCATATTATAGAACAAACAACTGTTTTAATTGTATACATTAGATTTACTATTTGTACTTTTCCACACCACTAGCTTACTTTTTTTTGTCATCTAAACCCCAGTTTAGTAACACATAAATTCAAGAATACCTATCCCTACTAGTTGTAGTTCCCAATGCACAATCACACACCATTACATACATCTTTATCATCTTACTCAAACACTCATGCACACAGCACACATACATTCCAGAACACCCCAACCCATATCTTCTTTATTTTTTTCAACAGACCCTAAAGAATGCCTATCAAATGTGAAGTCCGTAGAAAGCAACGCAAAAGTAGAGCAAATGAAAATAAGTGTCTAACATAAGCATCCATCTCTAGCAGAATTTGTAAAAAAAGTTGAAACAAAACAGCTAATACAGTCATTTAGTGAAACACAAGAAGTTTCAAGTACAAAAACTTTGCCTCCTCTATCAAAATGTAAAACAAACCAAAAAACAATTAACAGAAAATCAGCTATCACTACAGATAAAACTACTTCTTCAAATTTTAATATAGTGCAAAGTAAGCATACCAAGAAAAGTATTTTAGCAAAAATGTACCGTCACAAAGTCCTTCAAAATCTTATAAAAACAGGAGAGAAATCATGTTCAATGCTTAAAACCTATCGTAGGAAATTAATCTTAGAAGCGTTGATGGACAGTGCAATTCTTCTCAAAACAAAGTTATTTATTTTACTGTTAAACAAAATGAAACCACTAGCAAAACTAATAACTAAATTACAAAAAAGACTTCTCAATAAGCGAAATGTCAACAGAAAGAACTTCTTAAGTATCTGCGGAGGTGAATGGAATCACACTACGAGCATAGAACCATATTTTAATGAAGAAGCGTACAAACAAAAGCAAACAAATACAATTGCCATACATAGCAGTGGTCGTGGTTATGAAAAAGTGAATAATACCATAATGGAACAAGAAGTACTCCTTACAAAAATATGCCCTGAAACCTTAGAATTACCCCTCCATTCAACTGAATCAGAACGTGTAGTGTACAAATGGCCATGCACGTCAATGTGTAACATTCCCAAACAGTGTTTCAAATCTTTACACCAATTCCTCAATAAATATGTAAAAAGCAAAGACAAAATCAAAATTCAATTACTGCAAAATATGGATACCTGTCCAGTGCGCAAGTACACAGGACTACAAGGACATTCATTGGCCTGCATTACAGGACCTACTTGTAAAACCACTTTCCATGATATCAAAAGGATATCAACACATCATTCAACTATAAGAAATCTAGTCTATAAACTGTAGTATGCTAAAAGTCCTGCTTCAGCACGAGCAAAGTTAAATAACTTCCTTCTACATGGTACAGCAAAAGACCTACTTGAAGAAATTCACTATATCCAGAAAAAATATTTTGGAAGTGAAAGCCATTTACAGAATGAAATAGCTTTAAACCAATTAAGCAACAATTCTACACATGGCAACCTTTTGCTAAACACATACAAAAAAGAAATACTAACATTTAAAAGTACATCAGCTGAAGTACCAAACCATGTATGTGTATGTTGCCGTAAAACTTTTAATAAAAGTAACACAAAAACTGTAGATCTATCATACAAAATAGAAGACAATGAAGATTCTAAATGGTTTGAATTAGCTCTCTACCTTGTAGCAGAAAACAAATACGAAATAACTGAGCCCTTAATACTTTGCAGTTACTGCACTACACTACAAAACTTGACAACAACCAAACTCCTTCACGTGCTATCACAAACAATTTGGAATTATACCCAGTACCAAAACCCCTACAACAACTTAATTTATATGAGAGCATCATAATTCAAACAGTACACCCATTTCAAGCAATAATACGCCTTCAACCAAAAACAGCAAAATTACCTTCCTCTGAATTGGTAAAATGCATTTGTGGAAAAGTAGTTTATTTACCATTAGATCTCAAAGAAAATTGCATACTCTAGGAGTGCAACGTCCAATACAGCAATCTTTAATTATCTTAGTAAATGGAGTACCTACAAAAGACAAAAAAATATGGCAACAGCTGGTAGATTTATATAAAGTTAGACAAGCCTTCCTATATCTTAAAGAGAATAATGAATATTACAAAGAAATTAATATTGAAGAAAACTTGAAAGATACAACTGAAATAATTCAAGAAACACAAGAAGCTGGTCAATTTGAGCTACTAGATCCTGCTACAATATCAAATACTTTAGACCATTATACAATTCATCCTTTGCACTGTAATGACACCGTAGAAGATGTACTGGAAACTTACCAAATGCGTCAAACAAAAGGATCGCCAATCAGCATATGGGAAAAAAGTATTGAAGCACGTGCTTTTCCTCTACTCTTTCCTACTGGCAAAGGAGGAAGGTATGATGATAGACCTATTCATATATCAGCTTCAGAATACCGCTCATTACGGATGTATTCTGAAGATCCCAGATATAGACAAAATGTGGAATACATATTCCACCTACTCTTTGAAAGTGAACTAGCAACTTTATGTTACGGAGTTGCACACATATTAAAATCAGGATCACACTTTCAAAATATGACAGCAACACAATTATTAGAAAAAGTGCAACAAAAGGATGAGGTTTTACAATCAAATATTACAAATCTATTAGCAAATATGCTTGGTACTAAAGAGTACTAGTTTCGATGTCATGGAGATGTACGTTGTATGATCAGAAACCTTGGCCCACCCACTTGGTTTGTTACATTAAGTTGTGCAGAATATGCATGGGAAGATTTACATGATTTCCTACGCATATCAAATAAAAACAAAACAAATATAGATATACTAACACCTGGAGAACTTTGTTCTTTGGATCCTGTTAATGTTTCAAGATATTTTCACCATCGCTTCATTGCTATGCTACATTTTATTTGTAATATAACTGTTCCTCCCCTTGGAGAAGTGCAACACTTCTTTTGGAGAAAAGAATACCAAGCCAGAGGAGCACCACATATCCACATGCTTTTATGGATTAAAGATGCTCCTAAATTTGGTCAAGACAGTGATGCCACTGTTTTACAGTTTATTGAAAAATATGTCACTTGTAATTCCATCAGAAGCCACAAATTGTGATCTTCATGCACACATTTTACAATTTCAAAGACACAAATGTGGAAAATATTGTCGTTGCAAATACAAAAACAAAGGGAAATACTACACCAAATGCCGATTTGGTTTCCCTAGACCAGTTAGAAATACAGGTCAAGTGAACAACCTCATGTCTTCAGTTAGACATAGTGTTAAAGGTAAGTCACCTAAAAAATACATATTACATGAAAAGAAAAGAAGAAGAAAAATATATCAATAATTATATTGCAATCATTGCCCACTTATGGAATGCAAACATAGATGTGCAGTACATTGCAGACAATTCTACTGCAGTTGTACGATATGTCACAGCATACTTAACTAAAGCAGAAAAGACAGAGCTCCAAGACCTCTGGAATGACCTGTCATCAGATAAAACAGTGTCTCAGAAATTATACAGCTTGGGCATAAAAATGCTCACCCATAGAGAATGTGGATCATATGAAGCAGCTGATCGTTTAACTGGTACTGCATTGTATGGTAAATCTGAAAATATAGTATGGCTAAGTCTTGGTCCAGCTAAATCTAGAAAAAGAGGTCTAAAATCATATGAAGATATAGAAACAATAGCCAAACATGATCCCAACAGCCAAGACATTTTAAAAAACAATTTATTGGACACATACTACCCAAACAGAAGTAATACTTTGGAAAACATGTGTCTATACCACATAGGCCAAAACTACACATACAAAAATAATATGAAACCTGATGAAAAAAAAGGTAAATATAGAGTGACAAACTGTGAAGGCAGCTTAGTTAAACTCACTAAACCAAATTTAATTAATCATATCAAATTGCCATTAAAGACTCCTCAACTTAAAGAAGTATATTACATGTCCCTGCTACAACTCTTCAAACCATGGAGAAAAGAAGAACAATTACTAGATAACTATGACTCATATGAGGATGCTTTCAAAGCAAATGAAAGCACTATAACTGATGTAAACTTTACACAGTACAAAACAATGTTGCACAATGAACAGCAACACGAAGAAGAACTCCAAGCCCAACTAGATATGGACACTCCTGACAGTAGTCAACCTTCTGTAACAGGAAGCCAAGAACCACTGGGAGAACCACTAATAATAAATGAGGCAAAATTAGCTATGATAGAAGTAGAAAACACCATGTGTCAGTATGAAGATAATGAAGACTTAACTATACTACAATCAAAACTAAACAATGAACAACATAGCATTTTTCAAGAAGTAACAAAACAAATTGCACATGGTGTACAACATGAAAATAAAGAATGTTCCTGCCATAATTATAAACCTATACTACTGTACGTCAGTGGTGAAGCTGGTTCTAGCAAAACATTCCTAATCAAAATCATTAGTAAGTTCCTTCAACAATTGACAAACAACAAACTGTCAGCTGTTGTCACTGCCCCCACAGGTTTAGCTGCCTACAACATAGGTGGTGTTACATTACACCAATTACTACTATTACCAGTAGAACACCAGAACAAATTAGACTATTACAAACTTTCTGCAGAAGCTGCAATGGAATTACGCAGAGTATTGAAACAAATGAAAATGCTATTAATAGATAAAGTGAGCATGGTCTCCAACCTGATGTTAGCTTTGATTCACCTCAGATTACAAGAAGTACTCAAAACAGACTGTGGGCCTCATTACACGGATGGCGGTAGGGATTTACCGGTACCGGTAAAATACCGGTACCGGTAAATCCTTACCGCCTTACTACGAGGTCCCTTTGCGGGTTGGGGGATTTAACGCCTGCTTTTTGCAGGTGTTAAAATCCAACCCGCTAAGGGACATCAGAGCTAATTACGGCACCGCAAAATTGCGGTGCCGTAAATAGCGCCTTCCCCATTCCCATAGAGCCCTATGGGGCAGGAATGGGAATGGGGAAGGGCAATGGTGGAAGGGGGATTTACCGCGCCTCCAACCTTGTAATGGAGCGGTAAATCCCCTTTCCGCCAAGGCGGTGCCGGTATTTTACTGGCATGAGCCATGGCGCTAATAGCGCCATGGCTCACCGCCTACCGTGTAATGAGGCCCTATGAAGAGCTCTTTGCAGGAAAACACATTATTGTTTTTGGAGATCTGCTTCAATTAACACCAGTAAAAGGTGAGCCTATTTTTAAAACATTAGGACACAAACTCGGCCGTAAAACTGTTGGCAGCATTGGAAATGTCAACCTTTGGCAACATTTCCAATACAGAGAATTAACAGAAAACATTCGGCAATCTGCAGATCTCACTTATGCCAACATTTTAAAAAGTATCAGAGTTGGTATACTTTCTAAAGAAGCAGAAGCAATATTGAAAACCCGGCACATTAATGCACTTTATGGCGATAATGCATGTGCTACAGATGTTATGGAACAATTAGCCCACAGAAATGTCAATTGTATGGCCTTTATGCCAACTCTTGCAAGCTGTTTTAAATTCAATGAAATCATGCTAAGTAAAGAAATGCAACCAATCATGGAAATTAGTGCCACAGAAAAACTAGATGTACATGGTATGACACTACCCATGTGTGACCAAGACACAACAAGACTAAATAGTTTAGAAAAATCAATCTCAAATACAGCAGGCTTAGAAAAGATATTAAAATTATCCTTAAATTGCAGAGTAATGCTTAAACGTAACCTTGACGTGGACCAAGGACTAGTTAATGGAGCACTGGGTACAGTTGTTGGCTTTCAAACATACCCACGCGACAACAAAATTCAGTTTGTCAATATACTCTTTGACAAACTTTCAGAAGTAAAAAGGATAGGACGCTCAACAGCTAGATTCCTTCTCTTCAAAGATATGTATGTACGCAGAGAACAATTTTCTCTAACTCTTGCATACGCAGTCACGATTCATAAATCACAAGGTCTTACCCTAGACAAAGCAATGATAGATATTGGTAACACAGTCTTTAAAGAAGGCATGAGCTACGTAGCACTTTCACGCTTAAGTACACTTGACAGTCTATTTCTAAACAACTTTGATGCAAGTAAAATAAACGCTGATATTCCTTGCATTTTAGAATACAATAGACTTTGCTCATTATACACCCCCCACCTAACCACATATTCTGTTCCACAAAAAGTAAAACGTTATAAAAGAAAAATAAATCAAACAGAAATGCAACAGGATGTCACTGCAAATCCTCCAAAGAGAGTAAAAGAAACGAATACTTCATCAAGTACCACAAGCAAAAAAGAATCAATTAGGGAAAGTAAACCAGGTACGTCTTTAAAGAAGGAAGACACACTCCAAAAAAAGCAGTTAGATACAGAACTACCTGGACCATTTAAATTCTCAAATATAGTTGGTGTAAGTTGCTACGCAAATGTAGCAATGAATATTCTATTTCAATTACCACCAATTGTTGACAACATTTACTTACACAGTACAGACCCATTGTGTTTGCAAATGTTAGTACTTCACAGAAATGCAGCAAACAATCCTGACAACACGTATAGTGTTTATGGAATAAGACAACAATTGGACTACTGTGCTGGAATGGTGAAATTTACTATAAACTCACAGGAAGATCCACAAGAATGTCTAATGTACTTACTATAAGTACTGGAAAACAAAAACATACCTATAAATGAAATCCTTCAGATTTCATACATGTGGAAACATACATGCACTCTCTGCAACAATGTGACACAAGAAGAACTCCCCAATGAACGCTTCATATATATATCAATACCAAATTGTGAATCCATTCCATTTCAGCGACTTGTACAAAATGCAAACCATGGTAGATTATGCTCTACCTGCAATTCAGATAATCGTTCCACGTTAGTAATACAAACACATAGTAAATACATAATACTAATGCTTCTATGTTACAATGCAGATGCTACCAAAAACAACTGCAAGCTGACTGGATTCACACATGGTCAAATATCACTTGGTAAGAAAACCTTCACAACAATAGGTATAATCTACCACGCAGGAGCCACAACCAATTCAGGGCATTACACTGCATATATAAAAAAGAAATGTGGATGGTTTGAATGTAATGATAGTACCATTACTCTAAAGCAGAGATTACCAGCAAATCTTACAAACGCTTATTTGATGTTCTTAAAACCAACATTTGATAACTAAACTGTATTTAAACCCTAAGTAAACTTGTGTTAAAAAAATATAAACTGTTAGAATACTCCAAAAGCTATCTAACTGCTCAGAGATTCTACAACTAATCAGATAAATGAATACCACTAAATTAGACCAAAAAATACACAGTTAGAATACGCCAATTGGTATCTAACTGTCCCAAAATGTAACAATATCCAAATAGATAAATCAATACCACTAAAATATATTTAAAAAATAGACAGTTAGAATACGCCAATTGGTATCTAACTGTCCCAAAATGTAACAATATCCAAATAGATAAATCAATACCACTAAAATATATAAAAAAAATAGACAGTTAGAATACGCCAATTGGTATCTAACTGCTCCAAAATGTTATAATATCCAAACAAATAAATAATATGTTGCTGCTCCAAAAAAATGCAACAAGCCAAAGTATAAAGCATTAGCCAGAAACAACAGATGAACACTGAAAACAAACAAACAAATAAACTGTAGCATAACAGAAAAAGTTTTTTTTTAATCCAACATGAATTTTTTTTTCTCCCACAGACCCAATGATTTTAGCAACAAATACAGAAACTGAGCAAATTGCACAGTACTCTGATTTGTAATCTACTAAATATGAGGGTCCAAAAAAATAAAATAAAAGTATGTTGATTATACAATGTAATAAATCATTACAAAATACTAATACTAACATGCTATTTTCTTTTATCAAAGAAATTAACAAGAAATACATGTACTCCGGTTACTAGACCAAACAGTAAGTATACAATAAGAAGGAGAACCATAGCAGCATATCACATCCATAGTATCTAATTCCTTTGTTCCTTGTTTTTCACCCAAAGTTATAAGCAAATATGAATTTGATATGCTGCGGTGGTTGTGGCCAGGGCATAGAGTCTTGGGTGCATGGCCAAATGGCCATGCACCCAAGACTCTATGCCCTGGCCACAACCACCACAGCATATCACATCCATAGAGACAAACATTTCAACCATGGTCTAATGAAACTTTTAATGTCCGTGGACATTATGAGTGGTCTTAGAACACTTTCAACTTGACAACGAACAATACGGACAGTGTCCTCAGGACACCCCCATTTTGTTTATTTGCAAATATTTCAGGACACCGCGAGTGTTCTTAGAACAGTTTCAGCTTGCTTGCGAACAAAACAGACACATATTGAGTCCTCAGAACACCCCTCATTCAGTTTATTTAGAACATTTCAGAACACCCGTGATGTCCGCAGACAAATCGAGCACTAAAAGAACGTCTACCACATAAAAAAACACAACTTTCATCCTATCTCATACACTCCCACCCTCCCCAAACACTCCTACACACCAACACAGTCTACTAAATACAAATTTTGAACAAAGTTTCACCGCGCTGTCTGCGGACGTCCGCGAATCCAAGATGGCAGGTGCTACCGAAAATCTGACGCACTTCACGCTCCACGCTGTCCAATCAGCGAACACGTTGCATGTCTGCGGACATCACGCAAGCCGATTGGCCAATCAGGACACTGTCCGCAGAGCGAACAGGGAAGTGTGTCCGCGGACCGAACACAGATATCACAACATTTTTTTTACCTACTTTTTGTTCATTTAAAAATAAAACTACTGGACGGATTTTCACCAAATTTGCAAAAGCACGCTTTCGGGACCAAGCCGCTGCTCCTGGTCCAAATTTGGTGAAAATCCGTCCAGCGGTTTGGGCTGTAGATGCGAGCAAAACATTTTTCCCATTCAGTCTATGGGGTTTTGGGACCCCCCCTATAACTTTGCCCCCCCTGGACGAATCCTCCCCTATTCGAGTGACCCAAATATTTTTTTTGCTAAGTTTGGTGAGGATTCGTCCAGGGAGAGCGAAGTTATAAGCCGCCCAAAAAGTACTCTTCCTATGGAAACACCAACTTAACCATAACTACACTGCCACTATCGTGGCAGTGTAATACGTCTTTTATCATAAAAGATGGTTTTAGTTTCTCCTGCAGTGATGTCTCAGGCGATCCCAGCAGGAGAAAAAAGAGGGAGATGTATGAGAGGAGATGCTGGAGATGTGTAGGGAGAGATAATGGAGATGTAGGGATACTGTATATGAGGGGCAGTGTGTGGGACATGACATTATATTCAGAGGAGGCAGTAAACTGAATACAAAAATACTGACAGCAAATGTAAATGCACAGTAAGCACGTTTTAAAATGATCCACTTCAGGGTGTGTAGAGGAGGAGCCAAGTACCCCCACCTCAACCACGTCATCTATAATGCATATAGATTTTAAACCAGAGTATGGAACATACACGGAGCAGTTGAAACGGCAAAAGGCAGAGTATGAAAAACGTGCAGTACCTTTGAGAATAGTAATCCTAGATACAAGATTCCAGAGGAAGCCATACTTGCTTCCACGGAAGTATGACAATCATTTGAATTTTATTCCTGAACAAGCAGGTCAGATAAACAATGAAGAGGAATGGTGACATCGCACTAAGTCGAGTGACGCGCATAAAGGATGCAGAGACATAAAGAAAATGAAGATATTTTATAAGGCATCAAGAAAGTATTAAGGAAAAGTGACATCTTGGGATCAAGGTGAAGAAGCTTATGCCACAGAATGAAGAAGACATCAAGTTGTTTTACACGTGGAAAGATGCAAGAAACATAAGCAGCATAGTAATCATGAAGCTAGCCTTATGCTTTATAGTGAATAGTTGCGGCGAGTGCCAAGTGTATATTCAATGCAAATGATCAAGTAAAGGATGGACGTTTCCACTATACATTATAGCAGTTCTGAACAGTAACAAGAAGGCCTCATTTTCAGTGTGTCGCAGTTAAGAAAGCAATTGAATTACAGGAGTGAATCTCAGAAGACAAAGTTGGATGAGCCAAAAAGCCATGGTCTTATCAAACCAGAGCAGACTGACATTAAATACAAAATGTGTGAAAGAGAAATTAATGTTTAAAATACACTAGATACACTAGAAGCTCGATTGCATGGTCTCCAGTCATGTGGAAGGATGAAGTTCGACGAACAAGGTGGTCACACCTACGCACAAGTGCAGTCCGTGCCCTCACTCCCTGAATTTCTCAGAGCACAGAACACTTTCAAGGACGAGCGTCAAAGCCCTAATTGACAGTGAACCATTCAGGTGATGATGGATTATTATGCTAATTGGTGGGAAGCAAGTGTTAAAACATGCTCACAAGCACCTGGATGTTCAGCCTGCCTGCAGCTAGACATAGGTGGCAAAGTACTGACGGGGGTTAGAAGCCAACCAATTGTAGAGGACCGCATACTTAAGGGTTCTATAGTTTGTTTGTTTGTTTATTTTATTTCTATAGCGCTCCGGACACGGGAGTAAAAGGGCGCTTAGTACAAGGTACAAGGCACAGTACATGGTAATAAGCAGTAATAGTAGAGCAACAGATATATACAGAATATACAGACAGTGGAGGTGATAGCAACCAATAAAGACAAAAATGAGACATGTGCAATATGTACAATTTAAAGCTATGTCTAACTTAAAGGTTGACTTTTGTCAAAAGCCACCCAATGGCAAGTTTCCTGAACGACTGGAAGGATTTGGATGACTTAATATTAAGTGGCAGGGCGTTCCAGAGTTGGGAGGCGAGGACAGTGAAGCTCGAGCCTCCGGCTCTTTTAGAGGTAAATCTGGGTACTGTGAGGCATAAGGTATTAGAAGATCTCGTGGTTCTGATGGAAGATTTCATGGTGAATTTGTTAGTCAGGTATAGGGGGGCTAGATGATTGAGAGCTTTGTAAGTGAGGCAGAGGGTTTTTAGATCGATTTTGCGTTGGATAGTGAGCCATTTGCATGTAGTTCTGGTGGCAGAGATGTGCTCACGCCTGGGAATGTTTAGCGCTGTCCGTAGCGCATTATTTTGAAGGACTTGGAGTTTACTAATTATCGCTTGGTTAGCCCCTAAGTAGAGGCTATTACAGTAATCTAGTTTAGATTGTATAAGAGCTCTAGCTAGTGTGAGGCAGCTGTTAGAGGAAGAAAATGGTCTAGAAGCTCTAATTAGTTTTCCTGTATAGGCTGAGGCTGTTGAGTTGACTTGCTTAGTGAGGTTAATATTGGCATCGAGGTAGAAGCCAAGGGTTTTCACGTTTTTGGCGACCGGGATGGTATTGCCATCAATTGTGATGTTGGAATAGTTGGGACTAAGTTTTTGTAGGTTGTTCGGAGAACCAACAATGAGAAGTTCAGTCTTCTCGTCGTTCAGGCAGAGGCCATGTGTGGCCATCCATGCCTGAATGACAGAGAAGATTTCATTGATCCTGGCTACATCGGTATTGTAGTTGCACGAGATGGTGAGGAGTATCTGGGTGTCATCCGCGTAATTAGTGTAGGTGACACCCAGACAATCCAGTTTATCAAAGAGGGGCTTTGTAAAGATAATTGTATAGGGTGGGTGAGACACAGGAGCCTTGTGGGACACCGCAGGTGATAGGGATGGGGTGTGCTGCTGCCACCGGAGAGAAAACTCTCATAGTTCTATTGGCCAGGAATGACTGTATCCACATGACAGCAGAGGGGGAAAAGTGGGCGGCCGAGAAGAGGTGGTTGCAGAGTATTTTATGGTCGAAGGCTGCTGAGAGATCCAAAAGGAGTAGGATGGCAGCCTTACCCTTATCTTTGATTTCGTCAATCTGACTTTTAAGATCAACAAGGGCCGTTTCTGTTCCATGTTGAGGCCGGAAGCCAGACTGCCGCAATCCAAGTAATTGGTTGGACTCTAGGTAATGCTGAATTTGCAAGTAAGCAACTCTGTCAAGGATTTTTAACAGGAAGGGAACGGTTGTGATAGGCTTGTAATTTGTGGGGATGGCTGGGTCCAAGGTCTGTTTTTTTAGTAGTGGGAGGACCCAATACTGTTTCAAATTGTTGGGTACCGAATTGGTGGAGAATGACACGTTTATGAGCTTGGAAATGAAAGGGGAGAGGTCTCTTGCTGCATCTTTTATAATCTGTGCGCGACAGCTGTCCCCTTTGCAATTTGACGGTTTGAGGGAGGTTATGATTTTTTGCACTTCTAGTACGGTAACTTTTTTGAAGGTGAAGCCATCGTTAGTGTTAGGGGTGGAGGGTGGGCTAGGGATAGGGGGGCTAGGGGTGGGGCTACTATTAGAGAGTTGTAGCCAGTGATTTTGTTTGCAAGGGCGTCTTGGATGCTAGTGCACCAGGGTTGGTCCTTCACGGACATGTCCGTAGGTGGGTTGGGATTTTCTAACTCCTTCAGGGTGGTGAATAATTCTTTGGTATTGGAACTTGCATTACTTATTCTTGTATTGTAGGCTTCCTTTTTAGTGTGAATTTTGCTGACAGAAGGGGTGGATGCAGATGTGGTTCTGAGAAAGACGGGAGAGCAGCAGGCAGAGAAAGCAGAATTGTGCACTGCAAGATTTTCCATGAAGCTGGGGCCTCAAGTGGTCCTTCCAGGGTGTCAGAGCAATACTCTCGTGTGCTGATAATCCACTTCAGAGAGGGGTTTCCCATGATAACAGTGCAGAAGTCTCACACACTGCAATTGAGTATTGGTAAAATTGAGGAGCATGTACAGATAACTGAGTTTATGTTTACAGTCAGTCAGGCCGATTAAGTGGTAACTTTATGAACAATTTTTTTTTTTGCATTTGCTGATGTGTAGACAGAGAAAAGAAAGTTGGCATACTGTCATGCTTTTGTTTTTGTTTCTTCTCTTAGACTGTATAGTCTGCCAATTGCCTCGGGACCCAAGTTCTGGGTAAGATATGAAATGCAAATGTTTTGTAACACAGGCTGGTCATGTAATCTAATGTAGAGGTGATATTATGTATTAATGTTCATACACATGACCTGTTTTCAAACAATATTGCATATTAAAAAAAGGCATTTTTAAAACTGAATCAGTGGGGTTTTCTGTGTCTAAGTTTATTCAATGACAAAGAGGGTGTGAAATTACAGTGAAGAGCCCCAGTGTGTAAAAAAAAAAAAAGGCAACACATTTTACCATGGGTGGCAAAACAGGCGGTAAAGTTTGGGGTCCTAGCAAGTAAGTTTAAAAACGTATGTTGCGTGTGTGATTGGTGAATTATTCAAAATGAAATGTGTTTTATAAACAAATCTGTCCAAGACAGTAGTCCAGACTTGTAGATAAGTGACTGGAATGAAAGTTAGTACTGTCGAGTTTCTGCGTGTACGAGGCCCATCGTTCTGTGTTTAGAGTTGACCCTAAATAAAATACAGGTATAAAAGGGAGACTTGTCACCCCACATAGGGCATCACCATAACCACGCTGTACCACCATTTTACCACTATACTAAAATATCACCAAATTATGTATAGCCCTCTGACAAAATTCCTAACATTTCTCTTTGTAGTTCTGCATTGCAGAATGTTTACTTCTTCAGACTTCAATGGGAGTGAAGGTACTCATTATCTTGTCTGGAGTTAAGAATACATCCTATTTTCAGCCTTTGATTCACATGATAAGAGAGCATGATTTTGTCCATTTTGCAAGCCTTTTCCATGTCTGTAATTGTTCAGGACTTGTTCATCAACAGTTCTTTCCTGCACCTAATCCAAGAGAATGTGTCTTATGCACATGTCTTCTTAGATTCGTAGGTAGCGGGCCTTGGTGAGCCCGTCTTGACTTTGAGCCAGACCGCCTCACCTGGTGTTCTCCATGCATCTGTTATTCCATTGCTGAAGCATCAGCTTTTCTCTTCATGATTTCTTGCTTACTATTTTCACAGTACCGACGTCCATCTTGCATATAATGGTGGCTTTGCCTGTGTTTGGTTATAGGTCAAAGGATCGAATCAAAAGGATCGAAATGCAATAGTAAATTACGATATACAATAGTAAATAGAACACAGGGGTGTCCGGTCAAAGGTTTGAATACAAAAGGTTTGAATACAATAGGGTCGAATCAAAAGGACTTTTTTTGTGGGGGGGCCCAACCCCCGTTTTTGTGGTAAAAACCCCTTTTTTACCTATACGGAAACCCCCGAAAAATATATATATATATATATTTTTTTTTATTTTTTTTTGTGTTTAATCATTAAGATTTTTTACAAAGTGATCATGTTGAGAAACAGATTCTCTTTCTCACTGATTATTTAAGCAAAAAAAAAAGTTATTTTAGTTGCTAGGTGTCTGACAAGGGGGGTTTTGTGGCAGTAATACAGAGTTTACATATTTTACGATGTTAAAGGTTGCCAGTTGCCATTGTGTTCTGTCCCCCCCTATTAACTTATCCCAACAATTTTCTTGGTCACTTAAAGCAAACTCGCTTAGAATGTCCGGAAGATATGATGATCTTAAACCTCTGGTACTGGGACACTCAAGGATCAGGTGGCGAATTGATTCCGTTACTGATTGATCAGTACAAAAGCGACATTCTTTTTTCGATGATAAGCCTCTAATGAATAGGATTTCGTTTGTTTGTAAGAGGTTCAATCTCGCTCTCGTAATCAGGTCTCTCGCTGGTTTTGATGGAAATTTCTTAATGTAAGGCTGCACTTCGTTTATTTGGTGGCAAGTGCTAGATTAGTTTGTTTTGGGATGCTATTTCTTTAGTTTTGATCTAGTCCAGTTCTTTCAATTTCTTTTGTATTTTTGTTGGATTTACGAACAGAGTTTCTTCGTCGCATTCCACTGATGCTAGATATTCACAATTCCGGGTACACCAGATCTTTAACATTTTGTTGGTTACACTTTTAATTTCTCTTAGTATCAAGTTGTAAATTGATTGATCTTCTGCCATTCTGCATTTGCGAAATAGCATCAAGGAATTGATTTTTACTGTGCCTTCCAGAGATAGTAAACTTAGTTCCTGTCTTATCACTGCCATAGAAGTGGAATCCGGCAAGGCTAGTATTGATCTCCAGAATTGTGCTTCAAGTTTCAGCCAAAATGTAATTGGAAGAGTTGGCATTGCATCTGCCCCATATGTTAATGATGGAACAACCTTTTTTTTGTAAAATTCCAACACAGGCAGTAACGAAAAACGGCCAAATTTCCTGTTAATGGCTTTGCCTTGCCCAATCAGTTTCTTTACCTTCAGTTTTAAGTGCGTCTGCATTGCATTTTCTTTTTTCGAGCTGTCCAAGATCACTCCCAGATATCTTAATTCCGGCACCTTTTCAATTGGTTCTTTCGTCAGGTGCAGTGATATCTTTTCCGATTTTTTGGAGCTAATTGATAATCATGAATTTTTTTTTTTTTCCGTTTATCTCCAAATTGTTTGTCCTCATGTATTCCTCCTGTTCAGCTGCCGCTGCAATCCAATTGGAGTGTGATCCATTAAGATTAGATCATCAGCGTATAGCAGTCTATTTATATGGGCGCTTCCTATTTTGGGCGGAAAGCATCGAGTCGACAAGTTTACTTCTTGTAAATCACCCAAGAAGGACAGGAAGAGCGCAGGCGCCAGGGGACACCTCTGCTTGACTCCTCTGGCCATTGGAATAGCTTTAGAAAGGAGGCCTTGTGGAGTTAACTTCACTTTCATGGTGGTATCTGTGTATAGCACCTTAATTGGGTCCAGGATATCTTGTGGACATGCCCAGGCTTCGGTCAACACGATCAAAAGCCTGTGTAAGATCAATGAAAATGACAAACAGCCTTGGGCCCCCTTCTAAGACTTTGCTCTTTAGGGCGCTCAGTAACAGAATGTTTGCCGAAGTCCCCAGGTTTTTTTTAAAGCCCGTTTGAAGTTAATCGCTGCACGGAGCTGATTTTGCCCATAAGTCAAATTCCTTCAAGAGCAGGGAACCAAAGACTTTTCCAATACAGTCCAATAAGGCTATTGGCCTGTAATATACCGGGTCGGCTTTGTTCCCTTTTTTGTAGACAGGTACCACAATTGAGGATTTCCATGAGGGTGGGATATAATGTAATGTTGCACATCTCTTAAAAATATCACTCAAGAGACTTGCCCACTCCGCTGGAAAGGCTTTAAGATCTATGTTGGTTACGCCATCTGGACCCAGAGCTCTAGAATTTTTCAATTTCATTATTTGTCTTGTTATTTCTTTTTTGTCATTTAGAGGTCTCCACGCTGTTGGAATGGTCTCTTTAGCTGGACTTGGCCATGTTTGCATCTTCTCAAAAAGTGTTTGAAAGAAATTCACCCATGTCCCTTCTGCGATTATTGAAATAAACGCTGGCTCAGATGGAGAAGAGGCTGTTTTTAAGAGAGACCAAATCTCTCGGGTATGGTTAGCTGTTATTGCAGTTATGATGTTCTCGGCGTCTTGTTGGTATAAGGCCAAACGATGGTTATGAACCCAGGTTTTATATTCTCGTTGACCTTGATTGCGAGTTGTGTACCTAGTTTACTGGCTTGTCGTTTCAATTTTTGCATTTCTCTCTTTTTAGCCGCCACTTTTAGGTCATACCTATGAACATGTGATCTTTTGGGATCCTTATTTCCAGTTTTATAGATGTATACGAGTAGCAATGGAGAATAGTCGATCTGTTTTTCAGAGGTAAGCTCTGACTGGGTGTTATACTTTGACCTGAGGTCACAGATCGCTGCTGCCGATAGCTTCAGTCTTGTGCGTTGATTGTTGATACATAATGGTAATTCCCCCGTAGATTTTACCGTCCTTTTTCTGGGCCACGTTGCACAGAGGAGATTGAGGTCACTTGCTGCAGTTTCGATTACTTCAAATGCCGTCACAACTGATAGCAAGGCTGTGGATATAAAAATGTAATCTATTGTGGCCCTTGTAGACTCTCTTTTCCAGGTTGGCAAGCGAGAGGGATCTGGGAAAACACTGTCTATGTTGTGCATTTCTCTAGATTTCATCAATTTGAGCCAAGCCGTACCTCTTTTAGCTGTTGCACTCATGGAATCGTGGGGTGCTAGCTTGTTTGAATCTTGTATGCACGTGGCATTGAGGTCACCACAAATCAAAAAGGTAGGGTGCCAAATGGACACCTATGGCCTCGTCAATTGTGCTTTCCAGCATTTCCAGGTACTCTAAATCAGTGATGGTCGCCGGGTTCCAATAGGTGTTTGCAATTATAATTACTGGTGGCTTGCCTTTGTCTCCTTTCTTGATACCCTCTAGCCATATAGCCTTGACCAATAGCAAAGAAGGGTTACTGATCAAGGTTTTTTCCAAAGTGCAGCCACTTCCCTATCGGCAGGCTATCAGAAGCCCCGAAGATGGTCATCCGCTCGGTCCTTTTTTTGCTGGAGAGAACGCTATTTCATAGCCATCCAATGTTGGTGCTTGTGTTAACCACGTTTCTTGGAGGCACAGTAGGTCATAGTCTGCTAATTTTATAGGTCCTTGTGCTGTCAAATGAGTATGGCCTCTGGTGTTCCATGAGCCTATACGGAAAATTTGCCTGTGTGTTGCTTCTTTGTCGTTGACGCCACTCTTTAGATTTTGATCGTTGGGTTGCTATCTCTTAGATTCCCTTTGGAGGGCTTTAGGTAGCCAGGACCAAATGCTGTGAGACAATTTTGACTCTAAATTAGGTCCATTGTTGTCTTTGGCTGCTACTTTCTTTATGGTTCTCGTTATCGTAATGACTTTGCTTTTATCACTCCCTCTTCTGGCACTTCTGTTTTCTTGCATCTCATGCTTATTGTTGTCCACGCTCTTGTCATCTTCTTCTGAGAATTGTACAAAGTGACGATCCTGGATAGGTCCACGAAGTACTGTTTCGTTTCTTTTTTGGGCCGGGATCTCTTCCTCTTGGTTTCCAGATTTGGTGGGTGACCTTTTTCCATGTCGAGTCCCTCGCTGAAATGACTTGGAGTTTCTTGTTCTTGATTTAAGCTCCTCGTCGCGCCTAATTTTTGGCATCAAGGCTATCGACCTTGATGAGTCAGCAATGTCATAGCCCATTCGTAACAGCGATTTGGTCTCTTCTTTTAACAGGTCACGCACCCTTTTGGAAGAGAGGTATAGGTGAGATATGGCCTTTTGATGTGTCTTGCTGTGGTCGACAATCAATAGGTCGTCCGTTTTAATAGATCTTAGTTTAGGGATAAAGGCAAAGAGCCTTAGAACTGACCCTCTATTCAGAATCACGTCATCTTCGTTCCCTGGGATCTGTTCCAATTTGATCACTGATCTCTTTTTCTCGGGGTCAGTCTCCTTTATTTTGATGTTCTCCTTTTTTCTTAGAGGCTGATCATTTCCCCTTTTCTTCTCATGTCTCCTGTTTTCACCTGTTACTTTATGCGTGTGATGAATACTTGGCAAAGTTTTTTCTCTAGGCTCCTTTTTCTGTAAGGAGGTCGCAAGAGTGGGGGATGAGATAGCCTCCCCTCTATTTTCATCCATTATATGTTGACTTAGGTTCATCATTTCCTTGATGCCAGGAAATCTTCTACCGACCTTGGGGAGCCTGCAGGTCTAAGAATGACCTTGGGATTTTTAGTTTGTGGTTCAGTTTCTTTCTTCTCATCCATGGTCGGTTTAGGATCACCTTTGTTGGAAGTACAAGCTGTGGGTGTAGAGGATCTAATAGCCTTCGTGATGAGCACTTTTTTAAACATTGGGGCCAATGGAGCTTCATTGCCCGCCAGCACGATCATACTTGTACGTTCTTTCGTAGTTGCTTTTGTTGTTTTCTCACCGGTAGTTTGATCACGTTGTCCCAATGTTACTTTTCTAGACTTTATTGAACTTAGGTTGTTGTTTGTCGACTCTTCTGTAATACACTCCTTCATATTGCTACTAGACGGGCCCCAGATACTTGAATTTTTTGTCCACACGTTGTTAGTCTCCTCAGTCAGATACATTTTTATTTCTGTTTGAGTGCTACTAGATATTTTAGTTTCCAGGTGTGACCTTGTGTGGATTTGTCAGAGGAGCGTGATACTAGCCTACCTGAGAGCAGTGCAGCCTCCAGTTGCTCTCATGCCAGGATATGAGCCTCCAGGCAGATTCGTTTTTTGTTCATTGTAGTTTGAATGTTTGTGTGGTGTTTTAAACTGTCACTGATTGTTTCATATAGCTTTAAGAATGGATTTAAAGCTATTGTAATTGCTGACATTATCGAAAGCATGTCACCTTTCTTCGTTGGTGTGTCTGGAGGTGACAGGTTTTGTTGGCCGTTGCTTCTTGTTTTCTCTTGGAGTTCCTGTATCCTGGGCTGTCTCATCGGTTGGTAGATGCCCTGGCTCCCCACTGCCCCAAAAGAATGTCTTCGAGGATCCTGTGGTCGTGCATTTTCATTTATGGTTGAAGAACCTATTAAAGGTAAGTTTACATTTTCTTTACTACTTTTTTTAGGTCTTTGTTGAAGGTTCTCCAAGCTTGCAGGGTCTTTTAGGTTTACTTGGGTCGATGTCCCCTTGTTCGTCACTGGCTTTTTCAGAGGTGTTGTATTTGTTCCTGTGTTCATGTTTTTTTCACCAATTCGATCTTCAGTAAGGGGCTTATCATTTTGTGCCATGATCGCAGGATTTTTTTGACTTACTGGAGGTGAATTCAAGTTTTCAGAACCTGGGCTTTGGAAGGGTGCTGTGGTTGCTCCTGTCGATCTGTTTTCCTCGTAGCTGTGTTTTTCCGTGCGGAACGCTGTGGGGATGAGACTTTACGGGCTACGAGTGTGGTAAGATCTTCCTCTGTTGTCTGTGGGCCTGCTTTTGTTTGGGCTGTCGCATCGCCCCTTGACGGTGTTACATCGTCAATTTGGCTGGTTGGAGCAGAGCTCAACTTTGATCCCACTTTCTTGCTTGGTGTCAAAGGCCTTTCAATTAATTCCTCGGGGCCCATATTTTCTTCTCCTCTTGTAATATCTGGGGGGTCTCCCCGAGGAGTAGAGTTTGTTTGAGGCTCTGGCTCATTTGTTCTACGATGTTTAAAAAAAGGCCAACAATCCTGAACAGCCTGGAGGATTTCTGCGTCTGAAAGTTCCTCTATCAATGGCCTGTGTGTTTTGTGGGAAGGTTGGAAATAGTTTTTTTAATTATTTCTTTCATTTCGATCCCCATTTTGCTCTTTGAGCATTCTATTGTTTTGGGGGCCCCAGCGGAATATCGCTCGATTTGGTACTTTTCCTTTTAAATTTCTTTTTGGTGCGGCTTTGTTTTTACTCAAAGAGTTCCTATTATTCTGTCTTTTCCTAGGATTTCCCCTATTTACTGTGTCAACCTGTTGCCTTTTTCTTTTTAGCCATTTGTTTCTTTCGACCGCCAGGGAGTCCGGGGCTCCTAGCTCCTGCTCACTCTCCGTCGCTTTCACCTGGTCGGCCCTGAAATCACAGGGTATCTGGGGAAGGTGGATCATGGCTTCAATCAAGACTGTTCGTCCTGCAAACCCCTGGATTTGTTTTGGATTTGTAGGAGGGGCCCTTGGGAAGAGCTCCTTTCCTTCTTCCAAGTTTATGTTTGGAGGCGGGGCTCTAGGGAGCAGCTCCCCCTCGTTAGCCTCCACGGCCCTCGATGGCATGGGCTCCTTGATGGGGGTTCTGTCCCTTACCTGCACCTCGAGCGGCTTCTGAGATGCATTTGCCTGGGGTCGCGGAGTCGAGGGGGGGGAAGCCCCCCCCTCTCCCCCTCTGCTGCCGGCTCCACTCCGTGCCCCTCCTCTTCTCTCCATACGCCAGTCCCAGTTACCACCACAACCGTCGCAAAGTTAAGAGCCACCGGGCTGGTGGGCTCTGGGTCGCCAGCCACACTGGGGGAGGGCAGCGCAGGATTATGCTGATTGGGCAGGGGGGGGGGGAAACACTGGGTCTTTTGTCTGTATCGCGCTTTGAGTGGGTGACAATGTTAGTTTTGAATGGTTCGTGCTTTCATTAGGTAGCGTGATAACAGTTTTATGAGGCAATTGTGATCGCTCACCTCTTTTTCCAGAGACTGGCTTGGCAATCACAGCGTCCGAGCCTAGGCGTAGTCGAGAACTGCGTAGTCTCCCGATGTCATCTTCAGCTTCACACACAGAAGGTATAGGGATCATTCCTTCATGCCTTCCTACCTGCATGACTGCAGGACTGCACCTACTCAGCACCTACTCCGCTCCGCTGGAGAATGGAGTTTTTGACTGTTGAATTTGCTCTGCTTTGCTCCACCCACAATAGACACTATAAAAAAAAAATTCAAACCTTTTGTTTTCGGTCCTATTGACTCGACCCTATTGCATGCGAACCTTTTGTATACAAACCTTTGACCGGACACCCCTGTGTTCTATTTACTACTTTAGCAAGCCTCCGAGATGACTTTATCTACCTTGCATTTCAGCATATGTACATCAATTAAGCTTCTTGTCATTTGTCTTCTATTTGCATATACTTCTTTCTCTTTACATCTGTATTTACTTTGTTTCATTGTTTTCATTGTCACTTCGTCAATATTTATACATCGTCTTCAGTGTATCATCTTGCTTCACCATCAGAGTCATATGTGCCTCTTTGTATCACATCCGCTCATGACGTCACTGGGTCTTTTGCTTGGTTCTTGGTATATTCCTTCAGGCATTGGTTCTTGCAGGCTTTCATCAACTCTGGGATACATTCAATATGGTTGTCTCAATGGCAACTGCCTCCCAAAAGCTTGCTGCGGTAATAACTTTATAGCAGGTGTCAGGCACAGTACAGTCTCATGTCTCCAGTACATCAGAGGTTACCCGGTGGGGTCTCCTGATGACAGATATTTCTGCTCCTCCACAACAACTTCCCACTACGGAACATAAAATGCTGCTTCTTGGGCCCGGCCCTATGAGGTATTAGAAAGAAGTGGCGTGTGCAACTATCAGATTGCACGACCCGATAGAAGGCTTAAGACACAGATATACCACATTAACCTCTTGAAGGAATGGAAAGAAGACCCTGTTGAGTCTTTCTCTGTGGTCATGGCTGGCTTATTGTCAGAAGAGAAAGACAAAAATAACTTGGTACCCTCAGACCTTCCCTTGCACCAACAAATAGATATCCAACTCCTCTTTGAACAATTCCCCAATGTCTTCTATGGCGAACCCGGGAGAGTCTAAGGAATCTTCCACCATATCCGCATGCCCTCTGTTTAAGTTGTTATTTGAAACCATTCAGGATCCCGAGATCTGAAAAGAAATAGTCCTCCAAGATATGGAGAAAATGTTGGCCGCCGATAACATAGAAATATCACAAAGTCCCTGCTCCTCACCAGTAGTCCTGGTAGCTAAACCCAATTAATCGTGAAGGTTTTGATGTTTTGCATAGAATTTAGGGAAGCTCAATGCCATATCCCAGTTTGATAACTACTCGATGCCTCGGATAGACGACCCCATTGATCAACTGCAATCAGCTGTCTATCTCTCCACTATTGATCTGGCCATGGGCTATTAGCAGGTCCCCTTAAATCCAGCAGACAAAGAAAAGACTGCATTCTCCAACTATTCCACCTTAAAGTCATTCCATTTGGGCTTCATGGCGCTCCTGCTACTTTCTAGAGATTAATTAACCTAATTTTGTGGCCCTACTCCAGCTTTTGCAGTGCATATCTGGATGATATAGTCATTCATAGTCAATCCTGGCAAGAGCATATGTTACACCTGTATTAAATAACCAGAGCCCTGTTACAAGCAGGCCTAAACGCCAACCCCAAAAAATTCCACTTGGCCCATTCGGCAGTAAAATAGTTGTTTTTTTGGGTGGGAAATGGATTAGTCCCACCCCAAATAGAAAAAGTCTGTTTTGTCCAAGAAACACCAGCCCCAAAGACTAATCGGGATCTGAGAACCATCTTAGGGATTACCGAATATTGCAGGAAGTTCATTACAACTTATTCAGCCATCACCTCCTGTTTGACCAATAAGTTAAAGAACGTAGAACGACAAAAAATACGATGGAAAAGAGAAGACCAAACTAGTTTTGACACTAAAATCAATCCTTTATAGTGTGCCTGTGTTGAAGGTTTCCAACATCATACTCCAGACGGATGACTCCAAGGTGGGGATAGGGGCCGTTCTCTCACAAGAGTACAGGGACGTGGAACATCCCTTGCTATAGATCAGCCGGGAACTATTCCCTCAGGAACGGAATTATGCCACCATCGGATTATAGGCACTAGTGATAAAATGGGCCGTAGATTACTTGAGGTACTTCTTGACGGGTAGGAAGTTTAAATTAATAGCAGACTATTCGTTCCTTACTTGCCTCATTCTTGGAAAGGATACCAACCCGAGGATAAAGCACTGGTTTTTAGATCTGCAGCTCTTTTGCTTTAGTGTGGAACATAGAAAGGGAAAAGGTCAAGGGAACGTTGATTTCTTATCAAGCGAGAGATGGGGACGCCAGCAGCATTAGGTGAAGGGTATGTGACGAATCCCTAGAGGTCGTCACTTCTCCCCAGGGACAGTGTGGTGAGGCCTCTACCTGAGAGTCCCCTCTGGAGTGGTATAATGAGGATGGGGAGGGACTCGATCTCTGGGAACAGAGACGACTATCTAGGATATGGCCCGGGACAGCACAACAAAACCACACACCCTTACTCTCCTTTTCTATCTCCTGAGAACTCAGTATCTAGTCAAGAGATGTGCTATTGTAATACTCAATCTTTATCTTGAAAGTACTGGGATGAAAAAGAACATACCAGACTTAATTGGATCTAGGATTGAGACAATTTGGCCCCGCAGAACCATAAAGGAAATGTGGGGATTATCAGAACAAGGGGTGGAACAGACCTAAAAAGATTGGGCCAATGTTTGGAAGAAATATCTCAAATATCTGACATGGCTCAGGGACCCAGAGAAATCTGTTAAGATCCAGTTACTTGCACATTTTTTGTTTGTGTTTTAAGGGCGATAGCACAGTACCTGTTTGCACAAATGGGAACAGCAGCTGCACACTTTGTGTTGCTGATTTGGCTCGAGGTACATCAGCACTCCTTGATGTGTTTTAGTCTTGTAGATAGTTTGCAAATCAACAATGACCTCCAGCCTGGCGAGGGGTGTGCAGTCTCACTGCATTACACGTGCCTATCCTTATTGTTCCCTACAACATCTGACACTTTCCTGTTTTGTCCCCTGCGCCCCTTAAGTCACCAGACATGGACACCTTGTTGACTTTGCCTGAACGTGGAGTAGTGAAATTGTTGACTAGAACTAAAAGATCAAATTACATATCCCCAGTACCTACAGAAGCTCTGATGAACATTCCTGAGCAGCATCGGTTATTCAGCGGAACTGAGATGTTCTTTTCTTCTCTTTTGGCACCTGGCGGTTCAAGAAATTGCAAATACAAAGTGGCTTCAGGTCACCCACTACAAGTTTTTACTGTTTGTAAACATTTTTGGAGTCAACATTCCATGCAATAAAAGAAGAACTGCGGGCTGTGAGGCTCATGGCTCTGAAAAACAGGTACACCCTCAACCTCCTCACAGCTATGGAGTGGGGAGTGTGCCAAAATATTGGGAGCACGTGCTGTACCTTTGACTTCCTATTGATTCAGGAAATGGGACTCTGACATAGACAATTGCTGCATTACATAATCTAAGGGGGGGTCATGCAGAAGGAAACAGAAATCACAAATGACCCTTGGATGGACTCTCTTTTCTATTAGGTGCCAATGTGAATAAGCAAAGCTGTGAAGATCCTCATGCCAATTTCTTTTTTTTTTATTGATGATCTTTTGTACTTGTTAGAATCTCTTATGATGCTGTTCTGCTAAGATACCAACAGCAGCTGCCATGATGACTGCAACACTGTCAAAAGCTAGGAGCAAGGCTAGGATCACTGCCATTTCATATCACAGAGTCAGAGATGGATCCAGGGTTGGTTAGGCTCCAGGTTCTTCGCCATCCGTGTAATGAGGCCCAATGACTAGTCTGCTGATACAATGTCAACCTAATGTAATCGTGTGGCGTGCAACGCAGAACCTAAAAGATGGGAAGCCAAGAGCTTCATATGCGAACAGTTTGGGACAGTTGGGGAACAAAAGGGTACATAGTGAATGCATGAATCTGTATACCGCCCCATAATTGGGTTTGGTGTAGGCCACAGAAACCTGGAGTGGTGAGATAAACTCTACGAGACCTGGAATGCTGGTTGATTAAGTATGAAGGCTAGGGGAAGACGGCCAAACTGCATTCAGGTATTTGTGATAACATCAATGGTCAGTTGTGGCCAGGTAAGGGTTAACGACTTTGTGCTATTGTGGAGAGGAGATGTATTCTTCCTGAGTACATTGGAGTTTTTTATTCAGTGACCACGGAAGTCTGGCCACCTGGTAGGGTCGTCTTGAGGCCAGGTAATAAACCCGGTACAAGGGGTGTTTAAGGGCAGAGTTGGTCAATGATTTATGGGTGGCAATCAGATTCTCAGAAATCACTAGGATGTGGCCAGAGGCCATGCGTGCTGAAATGGTAATCATATAATAGATTAGCATGAAATAGGAGATCCCAGGGACGCCAGCAAGTCTGGGTGGATATGATGGCTGCCATCAGTTCAAAGGGAACTTGTTTGTCTCTCCCCCTCCTCATATTGTGGAATTGTGTCTTTGTCAAGGCATGTGCATCACAGCTGGGGTTAAAGGTCCCTGACAAGATGGAACTTGTAATAAATTAGGTTTGTTGTACGTGAATATGTAACAATGTCCCTGCTGACTACAAAAAGATCCCAAAAAGGGGTTTGCTGTTAACATGATTTCATGCAAATATATGTTGAAAGTACTTGAATGTATCATATGGGATTATGTGAACTTGGGGGAATTAGATTTCTTTGTATATGTTTGAACAATCATGTTTGGAGGGATCACTTTATAATAAAATATGTGGGAGTGTGTTAAATGTTGCAAAATGTATATAATGTGTAACCTTTGTGTGGTTAGGAGAGAATCAGGTTAGTTTGACACAGTGTCATCTAGCCCATCCCAGCCGTTTGTACAATAAACTTGCTTTACGGACAAACGTGCACTTACTACGGGGTCTATTTTGAGCAAGGAGATCGGAGGTCCACCCACACACCCTTTCCATACACCCCATAGGCACAATGTGAATTTGAGTGTTCGGCCAAATGTCATTTGCGCTGCCTCTTCGGCACGTGGCTCTTGGCTGGCCCAGGTGTCGCTGAAAGCCGATGGGAGCAGTGCCATGAACTTGCAGGGAGTGCATGAGGGACTCAAACATTGCCAAAATCCCCTCATTTCCCTCATGGACCTTTTGGGGCAGGATGATTAGGGAAGTGGTGGTATGGCCTTGTTAGTGTGTACTTCTGCGACTGCTGGCCTGGATGCACTCACGTAGCAGCCTCAACTCAGTTAGCTGCTGCTGTGCAAGAGTGGTCATTGCCCCATGCTTGTCCTCCATTGCAAGTAGTCGCCCATCCATGTCTCCATGTCTTGGATGCTGGGTATGGGTAGAGAAGGGGGCTGTGCAGTGTTGCCGGGCTGAAAGACAGGGTCGGGTAGGGGTTGTGGTGGTCATCCTCCATGCTGTACCTGCCACAACGGCTTGGTGGCTGGTGTGCTCATGGTGGTATGGAGGGCACAGGAGGTAGGGTGGAGCCACTGACCAAAAGTGGTATGCTGGTGGCAGCTGGCAGTCGTCCTGGCACAGCTGGCAGTGGGGCCTTCCCAGGCCTGCCTGCACATGCTGAGACTAGCATTGAACGCCAGGCACACCGCTGTCTGAGGATGTGCCAGTTGGGGTGAGAGTAGTATGCCGGTAGTCTTCTGCGAGTCACATCTGTGGCCTTGCATTACACTCGCGCTACATTGTGTGTGTCCTGCTCTTGACATGCTGTTTCTTCAGTCTGTTTGCTCCAACGTGTGTTTCTACATGTGGGTGGCAGGAGTGCACATTGACCGTCTACCAAGATAGCTTGTTGTTGCATGTGCTGTGGGCCTATGATTCCCGTCCTGGTTTCCCTTGGTATACATGGGCGCTTGTCATGTGTCCATGTGTGAGGCTGTCCATTTTGGCTACGCTGCTTGTGCATGGCTATATCTGCAGGTGTGTGTGGGAATGGGCCATTTGCTGTGACTCACACGTGTTGGACCTGTTCCCTTGCCCATGTGGTGTTTCTCTGCCTGCTGATGCATGTATTTAGACTCAACATTTGCATTTACATGGTGTCTGTTGTACTTGCCACCATTGCCTTGGGTCCCAGCTCCTACCTCGGTCATCCCAACTTGCTCTATGCCCTCCATGTGCATGATGGAGCTGCAAGTCTCCCCCCGGGGCATGTGGGTCACGTGTGCCACTGTCCTTCCTCCTGTGACAGCAGATTCCCTCCTGTGGGTGGCCAGGAGGTTTTGGACCCTCTGCCACAAGTCGTCTCACCACTTATGCAAGTCCTGTGGTGTGCGTGGGACAGTCCCCACAGCTATGACCTCATCTGCCAGCGCCTGCCAGATGTCTGTCTTGCTCCTCTGGCTGATCCTCCAGTTGCAATTCCCAAAGAGGGCCTTGGCATGCATCACGGATGTGTCCGTGAGTTCAGCAAGCTCTGGCGCAGCAAACTTCAGCTTCCTTAGCCAGACCACAGGGAACCGCGATTTGGCACTCCCAGGCGTATCTGCACTTCCGGTTCTGGTGGATGGCAGCAGGCAGTGGGGTATTTAAAGTGAAATGAGTTTTCAAAATGCCCACCAGCGAGCTTCCTGTTCCTGCGGTGATGCCATTTCCGGTGCTGGAAATAGAAGCGACAGTGATTCCGGCAGTTTGCTTGCCAGCACTGCCTTTTCCGGCACATTTCTCATTGGGCCAATAGCCTGGCTGCTTAGAAGCATACTCGCTCGCCAGCAAGTTTATGTCCAGGGCCTTCCCACACACTGCAGTGGCTTCTGCAGCGCGATACATACCGTGGAGTCATATTTCTTTTGGTCAGAGGCCACCACATCTTACTCCGACCGAGACGGCATGACACCCCAAGGAATGGATTTTCATTTTTGGGTACATAAAGGGCAAATCGGTTATATAATTGTACAGTCCTACCTGGGATCCTTGGGCTGATTTAAAATGTGCAGATTCGTTGGTTGGCGCCCAGTTCAGGTACACATGTCTCTTTTTTTTCTTCTGTAAAACAGTGCCTTTCCTGCAGTGTTCAGGGAACTAGGATAGCTGGTGTGTAAAATATAATTGCAACATGAAACTTATACTTTGTGTGCGTGGCGTACAGTGCACACTATTCAAAATTACAGTGCACACTCTTCAAAATTACCACCATGAGAGAGAGCGTCCACACATTATTATTAGAAATATAATCTTTATCTAAAAACACACCACACTTACAGGTAAGCAAACTTAAAAAAGAAAGTGCCACAATGTATCAGGCACATGAATAAATTTAAGGAGAGCGTTTGAGAAAAGTCTCTTTCGTGGAAGGAATAATGTGGTAATAGGTAAAACAAAGGCCTACCAAGGTCAGCAGTTCTAAGGGTAGACAAGGGAGCTCACTTGTGCAAATAGGGACAGTCTTTGGCAAGACAGGGCTACCTTTAGCAACATTTTTTCAAAAGAGCTTTTCTGGAGTACCAGTGAGCAGGGGTGGGAGGAGATGTTTTGACCACTCAAGCCATAGGAACCCATTGATCGGAAATAAGAAGCCAAGAGTTAAGAAACATGCAAAGTAAATGCTTGCCACTAAAGCCAGAGAGTCAGTATAGCAATGCACTGTGACTGAGAAAGCAGTCCTGCGGATGGTGTTTCCCTGGGGCTGTTGCTATGCACGTTGTTTTGGGACTTCCTTAGGCTTCAGCAAAGAGACACTGGTGCAGGATGGATCCCAGGCACTTAGAAGATGGATTATTGAATATTGAGGTATACAGGGTCCCGGCCACAGGAGTGGAAATCCAGAACAGCTGCAGTCATTCTCTGGCACAGAAGGGGGCTTCTAATGGTGGGGTTGTGGAGACGAGACCCCGGGAAGAAAGATTATTGAAAACTTGCTTGTAGAGTCACAGGAGAGATGTTCCAGACACAGAGGAAAGACCAAGTGGAGTGCTCACCGGTGTCGCTCAGGCTCGAAGGCAGCACAGGACATTTCAGCATCCCACACAGGTGAGAATGAACCAGGGTGCTTGCGTCCTGGGATGAACATTCTCAGGTCAGTTCAGCATGTCCGATTTCTGGCACTGCCTTCGGGTTCAAGTGATGCCACTGAGGCGGTCATTTGTTTTGTGCAGCGCACATGCCGACATTTGACACCAGCTGAAATTACTTTAATGGGCAATCTGAGTGAATTAAATAGAACTGCAAACTGAGTGTCAATTTCTCCATTTTGGGCATGTTGAAACCTCATCAGTAGTCGCATTTGCTGTTTTTTATTGCTCCAACATGGGCACCACTACTTGACCACCAGAGTGCTTTGGGGGGGTTTGTTCCTTGAGGGCCTCTGATTGGCTGTGGCCTAACACTCAGGGCCAATCAGCATCACCAGCAGGCGAATACCAGCCCCCCTCCAAAGGCCCACTCTTAAAGCCCCTGCCTGTGCTCTGCAGGCCCTGTATCATACTACAGCCTAAGAATGTGCAATGATGCTGTGTACTTCATCCTCCCGCACTTGGACTTTGGCATCCGCACTTTCTGTTTTTACGCGAAAACTGACTGTTTGCTCTGTTGCCTGTCTTTTCCCTCCTCGACTCTGTGCCTGTGCCACCCCTGACATTCTCATCACTGGTCTATCTCAGCTGGCACTTCTCTCTACTTCATGATCATAAACTCCTACATTGTCTTCCCTTCCTAATCTCTCACTCCCACTGCTTCCACTCCTGTACTGATGCTGTCCTGCAATGCATGTGTCTTAAAAATAGAATTTAGGTGTGCTCACATCCTGCACAGTTCTGCGGCTGTTACTCTTACCATCCACTTGCTGCCTGTGCATTGAGGTCACAACTGTGCACTGCGGCACCCAACCTCATTATCTCTCCACCTCTCCTTTCCTTCCTCCAAGAAGGCACTCTCCATTTCTCCAATCGACTCCAACTGCTTCACTATCAACTATACTCCCTCTCTCACAAAATCTGGATGAATAAAACATAAAGACATCTTTGCTGCAAATCCTGGTCTCCCAAATGCAGACACCTATGTCAGTGCATCCTCCAGAGAAATCTTCACTGACATCCTTTTCTCTGTCCCATCCCCAGACCTATGGACTTCCCATATAATCTCTACTTAATCCCCTTACTCTTCCTCTCCCATTAATGTCGGCACAAAGTGGGAAGTTCTCTTGGAGGGCTTCTTCTCATCTCGCTGCTGCATTGTCTACTTCACAGGCACCATCCTGGTTCAAGGCTCCCAGGCCAACCTTCTCTTTGACCGGATCCTGCCGTCCCTCATCAACTTCCTTCCTTTTCCTGCTTCTCCCCCCAGCTCGGCCACCTCTTACTTTATTACCACGCCCCAGTACTCCACCTCAAAAGACGTTCAAAGGCAGCGATCATCTCGACCTGGTGACTCTCAAATCACACTCAGCCAACAAACACTATGCTGACATCTGAGGACACTGACCTTGACATACTCACACTCAGTGAGATGTGGCTCAATGCCAGCTCTGTCACTTACTTTGACTCTCTCTTACCAAACGGCTTTAATATCACCTCCAAGCCTCGACCTCGCCGGGCTGGCATTGCCTTAATCGTGTGCCTTAATCTTAATCTTAATCTAAATGGATTCCTTCTTCAATCCTTCGCACTCAGCCCCATTCATCCTTCGAGAGCCTATTATGCAAATTGGTCATCTCTCCCTCCAGACCATTGCCAGCATTTACTGGCCACCAGGTGCTTCATCTCTGTTTCTCTCGGAGTGGGCTGATTTCTGTTCCTCCCTACTCTCAATCACCTCCAACCTGCTACTCCTGGGTGACTTGAAATCCAATTAGACACCACTTGCACAGCATCCAACCTTTTCATTGACCTCTGCATCCTTTTATCGCTCTCCATTCTTCCTTCTGGTCCAACCCACTCTGCCGGACACACATTGGACACCATCATCCATTCTGACCTCCCTCTCTCATCTCCTCTGGTCACACCTCTATCTTGGTCTGACCACTCTCTTCTCTTCTCCCACCAGGGTCCCTATGGCCTTATGACAACTCCTCCAAAAGCCCTGGCAACCTCGTTCACAGAAATCTGCCTGATGAAACGAGTGTCAGCTGCTGCCTCCACTTCCACTCCCACTTGCCTACCCAACTCAGACTCTACCTCTGACTCTTCTCCCAGCAACCTCTATCTTTCCATCACCAACACTCTTGACATCCTTGCCCCAGTCACGGGGATCCACCTGAAACCTGCCTCCAAGCGTAACACCTGGTAGGACGCAGAACTTGCAGACATGAAACGTAGGTGCAGGGCTGCAGAACGGAAGTGTCAAACCTTGGGTTCACCTTCTGACAAACTGGCCTGCAGCCTGCTCCAAAGGCATTACAGACTCTGTATCCGTACCAAGAAAAGGGCTGCCATTCAGGCAACAGTATCTGGCGCGTCCAACCACACGGCTGAACTCTTTAAAATCTGCAGGGAACTTGCCAACCCGTCTGCAGTATCCTCTGCCCCTACTCCTTCCCAGGCCCTCTGCAATGCACTCGCCACTCATTTCACCTCCAAAACCCATGCCATACCGAACAGCCTTGTCACACACTCTCCTAACCCAAACCAACCCCCCTGCCTCCCCCAACCACTCACCCTCCTCCTTTAGCTCTGTCTCTCCGGAAGAAGTCACCAGAGTTGTCAATTCCATGAAGGTCTCTTTCAAACAGGTTGCCCCTTATATAGAACCATAAAGGACATTTTCTCTCTCGCTGATCTTTGTCATCTATTCCTTTGCTACTGGTTCCTTTCTATCCTCCCTCAAGCACTCTCTTGTGCATCAGAAGACTCTTCCTGACCAGCCAACTATCACCCCATCTCCATCACCCCTTTCCTGGGGAAAAGGCATGAGTAGTTGGCCCTGCCACAACTTAACCTCCACACTGATCTTGTTGGCAGTCTCCACGACCATCAATCTGGGTTCTGAGAAGCCAGAAGCACAGAAACTGATCTTCAGAACACCCGTGAAGAACTCCTTGCATCCCTTGAGTCCAACTCCCCTGCTGTCCTCATCCTCCTTGATATCTCTTCTGCATTTGACACAGTGAACTACTCATAAAAAAGGCTCCATGACACCCTTCGTATCTCGTTGCAGGCACGGGACTGGCTGACATCCTTCCTAACTTATCACTCTTCCAAAGTCATACTGGGCATCTTCTCCTCCCATACTTCCATCTCCACCTTTGGCGTCCCCCAGGGCTCCATTCTTTTGCCTTGGCTCCATAACATATATCTTGCTCTATGAGCACACCTCGTTTCCTCCTTCTTCTCCCCCAAATTCTAGTGCGTTGCTGATGACACAAAACTCTTCTTCAAACTTCCTACAGACACCCATGCACCCTCCATCATCCCAGACTGACTCTCAGACATCTAGGCCTGGTGTATCTCCAATGACACTGCCCCAATGCCAGCAAAATGGAGATCCTCCCTATTGGGACCCCGGCACCTGACTTCTTACCTTCACTCTGGCCTTCGTCCTTGGGCTCTCACCTTGCTCCCTCTTCGGAGGCAAGAAACGCTGGAGTAATCTTCACCTCCTCTCTCTCCTTCCTCCCTCATACTCAGGACATTTACAAGAAGTCCCACTTTCAGCTTTTCCTTCTACCTTTCCTCACCTCCCCCCAGAGATTCAACGTTACACAGGCACTGGTTCTCTCTAGCCTTAAATATTGCAATACCTCCTCCTTAATCTACCTTAATCCACACTTTCCCAGGCAGCCATCTGTATATGCCAATCAGAACTGGCTTCAGGCCAACTACAGCCCCCAATCATGGGATACAAGGAACCAGTAGCCAAAGTGGCCAGTGTTAGTTGTTTTAAGAAAATCAAAAAGAAAGAGAAAAAACCCACATGTTAAGAGTGTGGTGGCTTGCAGCAATGCTGTGGGGATATTATGGACATTTCTGTGGGTTGGGGGAGGGATCGAGGTAAGGTTTTTTTTTCATTCATTTTATTTACTTATTTATACAGAGGAGGAACAATGCTCTTTTGATCACAAAAGAACATACAACAGATGGAAAATCAGATTTGGCGGTGAGTAGTGAGCTTCTTACAATGGGGTGCGCTTGAGGGGTTCACCAGGTTGTGGATGGGAGTAAATGGAGCAGTCAACTGGGACAATGCATGTGTATACTTACACAGATTAAGGTTAACCAGCATTGGACATTTTTAAGTTATGTTGATCAATACCACACACCGCTACCACCCAAGGGCAGTCTCCAGGCACTGAAGTGCAGGTAGGCGGTACGGCCAGCTGCGCTCGGGACGCGGACATGATGGTTGAAGTGCTAGAGTGGAGGAAGAGAAGGACAGAGGCAGGTTAAGGGTGAGGGGAAAAACGTTTGCTTGAAGCAGATGAAAGGTAGGGTAAGAGGATAACTTGGAGGTGAGCGTGAGGGGTCAGAAATGTGAGGCAGATAACTTTGTGAAGGTTTTTAAAAGATGCCATTTATTAACTCAAATGGTTCTATAAACGCCTCACTATCCCTAACCTGACGAGGATTTCCCTGCCTAAAAAAACTAAAGGACACCCTCTAACAAAAGGATTCTATCCCTCACACTTGAGCGTGCGTAACTTAACAAGGCAATATTTAGCGGTTAAACAGCAACAAACATAACCTATACATTCACATCATAACAAATGTTTCTCCTTCTAATCTGGGTGAATTTCACTTTCCTAAATTCAAGCAGGATGTTGACCAACAGTTCCAAAAAAGGTTAAGGTAATCCTGTCTCATAACAAAGTTCCATTTAAGTTCTCCTTTTGGTTGCAACTTTATAACAAAGTTCCAACATGTATTCATCCGACAATTCACAAGCGTTCAACAACTAGGTCTGTGTCAGTATATTTCTGTACCAGTTGAACAAACACTTGTTTGACAACATTAAATACTTCTGTAGCAGTTCACACAACACTTGCTTCAGTGATATCCATTTGTCATGATGTTTCACAATTAATCCACAAAACTACACTTTAGTGGTTTCTTCAACTTCTATTTCAAGATGTTTAACCACACAATAGTACTTCAGTGGCTTCCACCTGGTTCACGCACCTGCCAGGTGTGAGAAACCTGAGGGTATTCTCCCAGTAAGACCTCGAGAATCCCATATTCAGGTGGCCAGGACACGGCCATCGCTGTTGGATCCAGTACCTGGGGATGGACCAGTGGGGTAGGATCACCTGGGAAGGGGAACCTGGGGTTATGTTTGGGGGAATACCCAAGGTGAGAGGCGGTATTCTATCGAGGAGTGGGAAGAGGGGGACGAACCACCTGCTGTTTTCTTTGGTTATTCCATTTCTACCTCCCTTCCACCCACAGACACCTTAGTAAATTCCTATCAATCCTACACCTCTGGTAAACTAACTAGAAGTCCAGACCCCATGACACCTCAAAACCACATCTCCCAGAACCTATGTTTCCCTGTTTCCTACCTGCATACTGCCGGCCATTCTTTTCCATGCCCCTCTAGTCAGTATTCCCTGTGCTTCCCATTTGCGCAGAATAAACACTACCGTTCCCACAACTCCCCTTGTTTATTTTGTGAACCCTATCAATCCCATCCCTTTGATTGTTATCTTCCGAACATCCAATCTACTCAGATAAAATGCTACAATTCCCACAATGCCCTATGTTCTACCCTCCTTCCCAGTCATTCTCGGCCATTTCACAAACCCTACCCATTCCGTTCTTCTCAGTCTACCCCTCAACCCCCTTCTTACAATAGCACTGTTTCCAAATCCTATCCCGTAGGACATTCCGAGATGTATTCTGTTTTACCGACTGATAATAAAGCTGTTTACTTGACATATCCCGACAAGAAGGTCAGGCAATTACTTCTAATAACACACACCTGATGGCCCTTCCTTTTCTCCACAGGAATAAAAGGTGGAACAAGAAGGCATAGGACGAGCAAAGTGAGTACAGAAGAAAGCACAACGAGAAGGCTACCACTCAGCAGTTCAAGAGAAGGAGAAAGACTGCAGGGAGCGAGAGGGTGGCGAGGAGAGAAGACCCGCGAACAATAGCGCAAGTGGCCTGCACCAGATGTCACTGGTACACGAGGCAAGCCTATGCAGATAGGCAGGAGCAAGGGAAGCTCCTGCGGCCACTGTACCGGCCTTAACTCCAGAGAGAAAAGCCAAATGGTTCATTACAACTAGTGAATCGAAGAGGGAACCAATAACAACTGGGATGTGTTTAGCGAGAACCGCAGAGTGGCTAACTTTAACTGTTTTCCAAGAAACATTGAGTGAAATGTAAAGTGTTAAAGGGGAGACCAGCTATAGAGGGAAACCTGCACCATGTGGGTGCTAAATCAAGAGACTCTAGTCGATATCCCCATGTGAAAGAACTACAGAAACCAGTAGGCCATAGGAAGGCCACCAAGGTGGTCATACATGAGGGTCAAGCAAAATCCCTGTACAAGCGAAAGACTTTGATCTAAAAGCTGGTTGAATGCAAGGGAAGTGAATCCCGTAAATATTGACATGTGTAAAGAGGGGTGAACCACTATCACCCTGCTGGAGAGCCACAGAAGATACGGTGAGGAGAGGCTAAAAATTGAGAAGGGTCGGAGCCCGGCAGAGGGGTATCTAAGGGCGAAAGGTTGTTGCCCCGACATAAAAGAAGAGTAAAAGCTTTCAAGTAAAGAAACGGCAAGAGTGAACCAGAGGGAGGGATGCCGCAGATGGCGCCATCACCCAAGTACCAGCCGTCAAGAGGGGTCCAAGCCCGAACGAGGGAGATCCAGGAGGGGTGGAGCTAGCATCCAAACTTCAAGTGAGAAAGAAACTGAAATATATATCTCATATGACGATCAATTATTTTTCTGCCCTATGCACCATTTTAAATCAACTTGATTCACAACAGAAGAATGCTTTACATTATTGCAGTACTCAAAATTATTGTTCCTCTTTAATGCTACTGTGTTTATCTCGTTTCTATCGTTCAAATCGATGGACTTGGCCAGCGGGCATTCACAGAGCGGTCTGGGGTCACAATGTAACAGTGAACTCACCGAGTCTGGCATGCAGATTCGTTCGCCTCACTGCCTCCAGGTCTTCTGCTTGAGTTTCCCTGCACAGCCCAGCAATATCTCCTTTGCAGTTTCTTCTGCTCTGCGTCTGCCAACCTCAGAGCTCTCCTGGCTCCCACGGTTTACCGGCCCTCGTCTGCCAAAGGTGCACATCTCACAGAGGGGAAAACTGCTAAATGAAGAGCTTTCCACTGAACAATCGCTGTAGTTGAAAACTCGAGTATAGGAGACCCCCGGAGGACCAGCATTCAAATTACACACCACGTTGGTCCAGGCATCTCGACTCACATACAACTTCTGCTGCTACATGGAGGTGGGATAACTACCCCACCTTCTCCTACTGCTCTTCTCCACCTTCTTCCATATGGCCTGCACCTGAGGGGAATTTTATGCCTCCCAGTCTCACTCAGGTGTGGGTCATATTTTTCTAATTGACTGCAACTTGCAATCTTGTGCCTCTGCAATCCTCTTCTTCGTCCCAGTATTTTGGGAATTATAAGGCTTAAAGCCCACAACGTCAAATTCAGCTTTTCCAATGAATTTATCACCAGGTTCATTACACTCCTTATATATGTACACTCCCCAAAGAAGTACCATAAGGAGTCCATTACACATTACTCTCCTTATATAAGTATACTCCCTGAAGAAGTACCATAAGGATCCCATTAAGTATTACTCTCCTTATATATGTATACTCCCCAAAGAAGTACCATAAGGATCCCATTAAGAATTACTCTCCTTGTATATGTATACTCCCAAAAGGAGTACCATAAGGATCCCATTAAGTATTACGCTCCTTATATATGTATACTCCCAAAGAAGTACCATAAGGATCCTATTAAGTATTACTCTCCTTATATATGTATACTCCACAGAAAAGTACCATAAGGATCCCATTAATTATTACTCTCCTTATATATGTATACTCCCCAAAGAAGTACCATAAGGATTCCATTAAGCATTACTCTCCTTATATATGTATACTCCCCAAAGAAGTACCATAAGGATTCCATTAAGAATGACTCTCCTTATATATGTATACTCCTCGAAGGAGTACCATGAGGATCCCATTAAGTATTACTCTCCTTATATATGTATACTCCCCAAAAAAGTACCATGAGGATCCCATTAAGTATTACTCCCCTTATATATGTACACTCCCCAAAGAAGTACCATGAGGATCCCATTAAGAATTATTCTCCTTATATATATATACTCCCCAAAGGAGTACCATGAGGATCCCATTAAGCATTACTCTCCTTATATATGCATACTCCCCAAAGAAGTACCATAAGGATTCCATTAAGCATTACTCACCTTATATATGTATACTCCTCAAAGGAGTACCATAAGGATCCCATGAAGTATTACTCTCTTTACATATGTATACTCCCCAGAAAAGTACCATAAGGATTCCATTAAGCATTACTCTCCTTATATATGTATACTCCCCAAAGAAGTACCATAAGAATCCCATTAAGTATTACTCTCCTTATATATGCATACTCCCCAAATAAGTACCATAAGGATTTCATTAAGCATTACTCTCCTTATATATGTATACTCCCCAAAGGAGTACCATAAGGATCCCATGAATTATTTCTCTCCTTACATATGTATACTCCCCAGAAAAGTACCACAAGGATTCCATTAAGTATTACTCCCCTTATATATGTATACTCCCCAAAGGAGTACCGTAAGGATCCTATTAAGTATTACTCCCCTTATATATGTATACTCCCCAAAGGAGTACCATAAGGATCCCATTAAGCATTACTCTCCTTATGCATGTATACTCCCCAAAGAAGTACCATAAGGATTCCATTAAGTATTACTTTGCTTATATATGTCTACTCCCCAAAGGAGTACCATAAGGATTCCATTAAGTGTTACTCTCCTTATGCATGTATACTCCCCAAAGAAGTACCATAACGATCCCTTTAAGAATTACTCTCCTTGTATATGTATACTCCCAAAAGGAGTACCATAAGGATCCCATTAAGCATTACGCTCCTTATATATGTATACTCCCCGAAGGAGTACCATAAGGATCCCATTAAGCATTACTCTCCTTATATATGTATACTCCCCAAATAAGTACCATAAGGATTCAATTAAGTATTACTCTCCTTATATATGTATACTCCCCAAAGAAGTACCATAAGGATCCCATTAAGAATTACTCTCCTTGTATATGTATACTCCACAGAAAAGTACCATAAGGATCCCATTAATTATTACTCTCCTTATATATGTATACTCCCCAAAGAAGTACCATAAGGATTCCATTAAGCATTACTCTCCTTATATATGTATACTCCCCAAAGAAGTACCATAAGGATCCCATTAAGAATTACTCTCCTTATATATGTATACTCCCCAAAGAAGTACCATAAGGATTCCATTAAGCATTACTCTCCTTATATATGTATACTCCCCAAAGAAGTACCATAAGGATCCCATTAAGAATTACTCTCCTTGTATATGTATACTCCACAGAAAAGTACCATAAGGATCCCATTAATTATTACTCTCCTTATATATGTATACTCCCCAAAGAAGTACCATAAGGATTCCATTAAGCATTACTCTCCTTATATATGTATACTCCCCAAAGAAGTACCATAAGGATCCCATTAAGAATTACTCTCCTTATATATGTATACTCCCCAAAGAAGTACCATAAGGATTCCATTAAGCATTACTCTCCTTATATATGTATACTCCCCAAAGAAGTACCATAAGGATCCCATTAAGAATTACTCTCCTTATATATGTATACTCCCCAAAGAAGTACCATAAGGATTCCATTAAGCATTACTCTCCTTATATATGTATACTCCCCAAAGAAGTACCATAAGGATCCCATTAAGAATTACTCTCCTTGTATATGTATACTCCACAGAAAAGTACCATAAGGATCCCATTAATTATTACTCTCCTTATATATGTATACTCCCCAAAGAAGTACCATAAGGATTCCATTAAGCATTACTCTCCTTATATATGTATACTCCCCAAAGAAGTACCATAAGGATCCCATTAAGAATTACTCTCCTTATATATGTATACTCCCCAAAGAAGTACCATAAGGATTCCATTAAGCATTACTCTCCTTATATATGTATACTCCCCAAAGAAGTACCATAAGGATCCCATTAAGAATTACTCTCCTTGTATATGTATACTCCACAGAAAAGTACCATAAGGATCCCATTAATTATTACTCTCCTTATATATGTATACTCCCCAAAGAAGTACCATAAGGATCCCATTAAGAATTACTCTCCTTGTATATGTATACTCCACAGAAAAGTACCATAAGGATCCCATTAATTATTACTCTCCTTATATATGTATACTCCCCAAAGAAGTACCATAAGGATTCCATTAAGCATTACTCTCCTTATATATGTATACTCCCCAAAGAAGTACCATAAGGATCCCATTAAGAATTACTCTCCTTGTATATGTATACTCCACAGAAAAGTACCATAAGGATCCCATTAATTATTACTCTCCTTATATATGTATACTCCCCAAAGAAGTACCATAAGGATTCCATTAAGCATTACTCTCCTTATATATGTATACTCCTCAAAGAAGTACCATAAGGATTCCATTAAGAATGACTCTCCTTATATATGTATACTCCTCGAAGGAGTACCATGAGGATCCCATTAAGTATTACTCTCCTTATATATGTATACTCCCCAAAGAAGTACCATGAGGATTCCATTAAGTATTACTCTCCTTATTTATGTATACTCCCCAAAAAAGTACCATGAGGATCCCATTAAGTATTACTCCCCTTATATATGTACACTCCCCAAAGAAGTACCATGAGGATCCCATTAAGAATTATTCTCCTTATATATATATATATATATATATACTCCCCAAAGGAGTACCATAAGGATTGCATTAAGCATTACTCTCCTTATATATGCATACTCCCCAAAGAAGTACCATAAGGATTCCATTAAGCATTACTCACCTTATATATGTATACTCCTCAAAGGAGTACCATAAGGATCCCATTAAGCATTACGCTCCTTATATATGTATACTCCCAAAGAAGTACCATAAGGATCCTATTAAGTATTACTCTCCTTATATATGTATACTCCACAGAAAAGTACCATAAGGATCCCATTAATTATTACTCTCCTTATATATGTATACTCCCCAAAGAAGTACCATAAGGATTCCATTAAGCATTACTCTCCTTATATATGTATACTCCCCAAAGAAGTACCATAAGGATTCCATTAAGAATGACTCTCCTTATATATGTATACTCCTCGAAGGAGTATCATGAGGATCCCATTAAGTATTACTCTCCTTATATATGTATACTCCCCAAAGAAGTACCATGAGGATTCCATTAAGTATTACTCTCCTTATATATGTATACTCCCCAAAAAAGTACCATGAGGATCCCATTAAGTATTACTCCCCTTATATATGTACACTCCCCAAAGAAGTACCATGAGGATCCCATTAAGAATTATTCTCCTTATATATATATACTCCCCAAAGGAGTACCATAAGGATTGCATTAAGCATTACTCTCCTTATATATGCATACTCCCCAAAGAAGTACCATAAGGATTCCATTAAGCATTACTCACCTTATAAATGTATACTCCTCAAAGGAGTACCATAAGGATCCCATGAAGTATTACTCTCTTTACATATGTATACTCCCCAGAAAAGTACCATAAGGATTCCATTAAGCATTACTCTCCTTATATATGTATACTCCCCAAAGAAGTACCATAAGAATCCCATTAAGTATTACTCTCCTTATATATGCATACTCCCCAAATAAGTACCATAAGGATTTCATTAAGCATTACTCTCCTTATATATGTATACTCCCCAAAGGAGTACCATAAGGATCCCATGAATTATTTCTCTCCTTACATATGTATACTCCCCAGAAAAGTACCACAAGGATTCCATTAAGTATTACACCCCTTATATATGTATACTCCCCAAAGGAGTACCGTAAGGATCCTATTAAGTATTACTCCCCTTATATATGTATACTCCCCAAAGGAGTACCATAAGGATCCCATTAAGCATTACTCTCCTTATGCATGTATACTCCCCAAAGAAGTACCATAAGGATTCCATTAAGTATTACTTTGCTTATATATGTCTACTCTCCAAAGAAGTACCATAAGGATCCCATTAAGTATTACTCATATATATATATATATATATATATATATATATATATTACAAGGCCACGGTAGTGGCCATTTAGTTATGGTTAAGTTGCTGTTTCCATAGGAAGAGCACTTTTTGGGCAGCTTATAACTTCACTCTCCCTGGACGGATCCTCACCAAACTTTGCAAGTTGGGTCACTCTGAATTTTCTTGCAAAGTTTGGTGAGGATTCGTCCAGGGGGGGAAAAGTTATAGGGGGGGTCCCAAAACTTTTTTTTTCCCCATAGACTGAATGGGAAAAAACTTTGCGCACGGCTACAGCCCGAACCGCTGGACGGATTTACACCAAATTTGCGGCAGGAGCGGCGGCCTGGTCCCAAAGGCGTGCTTTTGTAAATTTGGTGTAAATCTGTCCAGTAGTTTTTTTAAAAATGACCAAAATGTAAGGCAAAAAAATTAATGATATCTGCGTTCGCTTCGCGGACGGACTTCCCTGTTCGCTCCGCGGACAGCACCCTGATTGGCCCATGGCCTTGTGTCATGTCCGCGGAGGGGCGTGGAGCGCGTCAGATTTTCTGTGGCACCCGCCATCTTGTATTCGCCATCGACCACGTACAGCGCACTGAAACGTGGATAAAAAATTGTATTTAGTGCCGTGTGTTGGTGTGTAAGAGTGTTTGGGGAGGGTGGGGGAGTATGAGATAGGTTCAATGTTTTTTTTTTAATGTGCTAGACGTTTTTGTTGTGTTCGATTTGTCCGCGGAGAACACGGCTGTTCTGACATTTTGTAAATAAACTAAATGGTGGGGTGTTTAGAGGACGGAGTATGTGTCATTTTTGTTCGCAAGGAAGGTAAAAATGAGCTATGAACACTCGCGGTGTACTTAATTGTTCGTAAATACACAAACTGGGGGTGTCCTCAGGACGCTGTCCGTATTGTAATCTGTCTAGTTGAATGTGTTCTAAGAACACTCGCAGTGAGAAGCACATTATTAGTTTGAATATGTTCACAATCGCAGGCAGCATATGTAATAAGACTCTACTCACTAGTAGTGATGTGAACTCCTCACGTAGTAACTTATATGACTTTGAAGTGCAAGCTATTGGGGGAAAGGCGCCCTAACGGGTGACAGAGAAGTGGTGCTCCAATGGGAACATTTAGTGGAACAGAGGTAACATGCAGCAGTGAATAATACAATCCATTTTTTTTTAGAAATGTTCTGCATCCAAAACACTAGGGAAAAACACAGGCTTGGTGAACAAACATTTTAAATGCATATTTTATATATTTATTCAGAAATTACTAAATTAGCACATGGAAGCTCCCAATTTCCATACACAAACGATAAAAGGCAGGCGTTTGCACCAATCGGGCGCTTGTTTGACTTGACCAGTCCATTATGTAATCACTGATTACTTGTGTATTGGCCCAAACATGAATAATATAACCCAACAAACAGCACTATCGAGGAAACAAGGAGAGAATTGTGATTTAAAAGGGAAAGCACCAATCTCTTCCCACGGTGAGAATGGCACAGGCCATGCTGCCACTACATTCAAAACATTATGCCTCATTACACGGAAGGCGTTAAGGGTTAACGGTCACTGGTAAGGGTACCGGTGACTGTTAACCCTTACCGCCATACTATGAGGTCCCTTTGCGGGACCCGACCTCAACGGCTGGTTTTACCAGCCGTTAAGGAACGGGCCTGCGAAGGGACTTTGGTGGCAATTACGGTACCGCAATTTGTGGCACCATAATTGCCGCCTACCACATTCCCATTGAGCCCTATGGGGGCTCAAATGGAAATGGGGAAGGGCCTTGGTGAATGGGGAATTACCGCCCTGCCATCATTGGAATGGGGCGGTAATTCCCCATTTCACAAAGGCGGAATCGGTAAAATACCGGCGGCAACCATGGCGCTATTAGCGCCATGGTTACCGCCGTCCGTGTAATGAGGCCCATTGACTTTAAACCTAGATAAGCTTATTTTTTCTGTCAATCCTGGAAATGAGGGATGGATTTGGAGTTTGTGTCAGAGACCAAAAGAATAAAATGTATGAAAGACTCTGTGAACTCCACAATATCACCCCATTTGCATTCATAATTTTTTATATAAATGCCCCCTTGCCAAGAACTACATTTAATTGGCCAGAGGGGTCCCACTTCCATTTCCCTGTTCAAAATACCACAGTATTGTTTTCAGGAGGTGGTACACACTCTGGTTTACTGTTAAGGAGTGGGTGTAAATGGGTCTGTTACTTACCAGGCTCCACTAACCCAAACCAGACCACTTATTGTGGATTCTGATCCTTGCACCTTAGGTTCAATCTCAGCGTGCCCCTGTACCCTCTGTGCTGTGACCAAAAACTGCTTTCATCACATCCCTAGTAACTAATGGGGATGTTGCCCCATCACCATTGATATCCACAAATTGATGCCACCATTTAGTGATTACACACATTATTCCAGTTGATCTACTGTGGCAATTCTACTCCAGGGGAATCCGCTCAACATAATCCCACAGATCCATGACCTAAAAGGGCTAGAATTCCAAAGCCAGCATCTCTTGCAACCCATATGTCAGTGACCCTGGAATAAGATGTATGTACGTGTGAATAGTATGCATAACCCCAACTGTCCACCTGTTGGTCTGCCAGACCTACATTTATTGTGGGTCTAGTGTAGGTATTGTGTGTCTAGTGTAGGTATTGTGTGTCTAGTGTAGATAGCTATCACAACAGTATATGCGAGAACCTTTGAGCGTTCCAGTATGGGGGGACAAACACCAGTTTGAGGTGACACGATGAAATCATTTTTTGGGAGTGCTCTATGCTCGGAGTGGATAATCCTTAGACGACAAGCTCCCCCTCATCTGTTCTCAGGTGTGTCATCTGTGCAGCCACCACCGTAGGCTGTGCGAGCTTACCCACCCTCCAGAAGCAACACCTCTGTTTATTTATCATCTGCCTCTACCACAAAGTTGACTAGTCTACTCAAAAAGTTGCCCTACTTCATACCTGGATCGCAACAACCCTTGACGATATCGCCAAAGAAAAGCCCTTCACCCCATCACACAAGAAAACTACAGCAAAATGGTTCAACCCACTACTCAAAGCCATTAAAGGAAAAACCGAAAACTAGAATCTGAATGGAGGAACAACAACACCGCAAACAAATTGAAATACCTACAACAGATCCGTGCATATAAAAAGGAAATACAAAAAGTGAAGAGGAAACATTACGACAACCGAATCTTCAGAGCACCAAACGCTCAAAAAGAACTATTCAAAATCATAAACGAAATAAAAAATCCACCGGCCTGCAACAACACGCCAATCCCATCGACAAAACTTTGCGAGGACCTCGGAGACCACTTCAAAAACAAAATAACCTCCATCCAACACACCATACAAAACAGACCAAGCGTTCACAGCTCAAACCCCACCAACACAGACGAGGAACACGCAAACAAGCTACGAAACTTCCCAGAAATATCAGTTGAGGCTTTCGAAAAACTGGTAAACCAAAGCAACAAATCGTGCTCTCCTGAAGACCCTTGCCCCCCGGACATATACAAAACAATTCTCAAACAAGGAACCCCCATGGAATACCACAGGAACCTCCTCAACCTCTCAATCTCAACAGGTAAAGTACCGCAGGCCTTCAAATCGGCTTACATCAAGCCACTACTCAAAGACACAACAGCAAACGTAGAGGACTTATCTAACTACAGACCCATCTCCAACATACCCTACATAGCCAAACTGCTAGAAACGTATGTCTACCAAATAACCCAAGAATTCATAGAAGAGCATTGCCTACTAGACCAGGCACAAGTTGGCTTCAGACCTATGAGAGGAACAGAATCGGCTCTCCTCTCAATATGGGACGACCTAAAAACAAACGCAGACAACAGCACCGCCCTGATTCTCCTTGATCTGTCTGCAGCCTTCGACACTGTCAACCACGCCCTCCTCATAAAGAGATTAGAAGGACTAGGGATAAGAGACACTGCCCTACTATGGATCAAATCCTTCCTAACAAACAGAAAAGAAACAATATGGATGAAACCTTGTAAATCCAAACCCAGAGTCTCCACGTGCGGAGTACCACAAGGATCATCCTTCTCCCCGCTTCTATTCAACATCTACATGTACCCATTAATCAAACTCATCAAAAAACACGGCCTCACATGCTACAACTATGCCGACGATAATCAAATAATCTTCAACATACAAGACACCCGAGAAGAAAACACCACACTAGTGAATTGCCTTTGTGACATATTCAACTGGATGAACCTCAACCATCTCAAAATCAGCCCAGGCAAAACAGAGATAATGATTGTTTCAAAAAATGGAGGAGACATCAACTACATCCCCTGGCTAAGAGAGCTCGGCACCACACCAGAACCATCATCAACTGTAAAAAACCTAGGGGTCCTGATGGATAACAACCTCACTCTGGAGCCACAAGTAAACTCGGTAATCAAGCAATGTTTTTTCCTCCTGCGAGCAGCAAAAAGGATCCTACCGTTCCTGTCATTCGCCAACAAAACACTTACCATCATCGCTCTGATCATGTCCAGAGTGGACTATGCCAATAGCCTATACCTGGGCAAGCCCGAACGACTTCTAAAAAAAACTGCAACGCATACAAAATGCTGCAGCCAGACTCCTCCTCAAGCTACCCAGAAGAGAACACATCACACCTGCGCTAAAAATACTACACTGGCTACCACTGAAACAGCGAATAAAGTTCAAGGCCATGTGCATCACGCACAGAGCAATACACAAACAAGGCGCAGAATTCCTAAGTGACAAACTACGCCTACACCAACCGACAAGAACACTAAGATCAAGCACCGACGTACGCCTGGTACCAAAACCCTACAACAGAAAAAAACTTGGAGGATCGTCTTTCTCTCACCAGGCACCCAAAACCTGGAATGACCTACCTAAGAATATACGGAATACAACAAACCACCTAGCATTCAGGAAACTCCTCAAATCATGGTTCTTCAAAGCGTAACCACAACGGAGACGCACTAGAATGCCCAAACATTAAAACAATGACGAAAATAACTCCAACCTTGACCACTTTCAAATTGTACAAACACTCAAACCAAAGAACCAACCACTCGACAGAGCATAAGACATCATGGAAAATAGCCACAGAGGAAGGCTGCAGAGACTGACCACATACCTAGACCCACACGAAAGCCCAATTGACTCTCCCAATCGTACGTACCGGACGAACATATCCAGACCGGCAGACGCATCTAGATAGACGTTGGCTTGCATCGCATCTGGATAGGATCGATTGAAGGATAACATGCCCGCACCTAGAAAAAACGTGAATGCTAACATGTGCCACACCTAGAGTTGTGAACACCAGCTTGCGTGGCGCTCAGATGGAGTTGTGAATGTTAGCATGCCCACACCTGGACGGGTCTCTAGACACTAGCCTGCGCCGCATCTGGGAGGGAGTGTGAATGTTGGCATGACTACACCTGGATGGAGTCCTAAGCATTGGCCTGTGCCGCGTCTAGATGGGAATGTGAGGGCCAACAAGTGCCACACTCAGACAGAACTGTGAATGTTAGCATGGTAAAGGTCAGGTAACCCACTAACTAATATAAGCTCAAACTCTGCATACTTATCTCACTCGAAAAACTCACACAACCATCTCTCGCACAAGCCACACACACTTCACAACACTGCAAAAACACATAAACCGGATCCACAGCACATGCGGACTGACTCCGATCCGAAACCCGCACCAAAGCTCAGCACCCGGTGTGTACTGAGTTGAAGCTGCCAACAGAACACCACTCCTCTCACTATCCTACTCCCTTCTTCACCTTACTAACCCATCCCACCTTTATCGTTTACAGATCCGCCTGGGGAACAATTCCTTTGGTGACGGTGCGCGGTACAAATACCTTTAACATTTAACATTAACAAATGTAATGCACAGGTTTTCCCAGATCCTTGCATTGTTTCACAAGTTGGTGAACTGCTCTCAGCTGGACTGTCAGGAATCTACAGCTGAACACTACCACAAGTTGGCAAGGTAATTCTAGCAGGAGTAAAGGCTTTGCAAAGCCCAGGCCATTTGCTTCCCTGCATCATTAATATCGTATCAGCCCGCTGTGATACTGTGGATGACTTTGCCTGCCAGGGCTTGGTCTATTAAACCACACCTTGCTGCTGCCTTCAGCCATGCCCATCTCTCTGTACTCTAGTGCCTGGCTATTATCGTCAATGCTTCCTTTTCCCAGGACGTCTGCCCAATGGAGCATCCCACCAGGGTAGGTGCAATCCTGCAGGAAGCCTGAGCAACGGGTTGGTGGGAGATCTCTGGAAAGCCTAGATATGGATTGCTCATTCGTTCTCTCCTCGGCCTCACAGGTGTTGTATTGTGCTGTTGCCTTCCACAGCCCTTCTACTCTGCATGCATGAAGAACGAGGCATACTCCTCTCCAGTCCAGATGATCCATGTCCTCTTGCCTTTCTGACATTCCCCTGCCGGGTAGTGTTGGAAGGTTTGGGAGTCTGTGTAGGCTCACATGAGATGCCATTTTGGCAAGCATATAGTCTAAGGCGGTGTATATGCAAAGCTATCATGGTCTAGATTAAGTAGCGAGCACCAACGTTACTTGAGAAACTAAAAACCAAACTGGGGTGACATCTGTGAAGCAAATCACATTAATGTTGGTCTCAAATTAATGTATTCTATGCAAATGGACTCCATAAATTTGTTATAAGCAAATCTTTCTCCGTTGGATAATTGTTGGCTATGCCCAAATTGTCTTGTCATTACTTACAATCCATTACTGTTGTGTGTTTACGTTAGAAGTACGCAGGCTAATTAATACACATCTTTCCTATAACCTAAAAACCCACATTACATCAGTGTTTTATTAAAATCATCCATTTTAATTGATACACTCTAGAAAAAGTAAACTCAGAACAAAGCTCTAAGTACCTCGACGCCACAGGTCCACCAACCACTTGTAAAACACAAAGTCAAGACACCTGCATTTTTACTGAATGATTCAATGATCTTTCTTTAATAGAGCGGCCCGAAAGCCTTAATTAATCCATCATTCTGAGATGAGCTAGATCAACCCTAACTTTCTCAAAACCACACAAACTTAAGGCTAATCAAATAATATGCCAGCAAACCTCTATTACAAAATGACATTTTATTTTACAACAAAACAATGTAAACAAACAAAATCTCAACAATTCATATCATTCAAATACCACGGGAACCTATGTGTGCATCATCGTGCCAACTGTTTAGCCTACACAGTTGGCACGATGAAATCTCTTGGCACGCTGAAATCCGCGCCTCCCTGAAATCTCCTCTTCTCCATCCCCCGCCCTGACCTCCTTCACTACCTTCACTTCTCTCTTACGTCCCTATGCTCCCTCCTGCGCACCTTTCCTACCCTCTCCGTTTCCCTCTTATGCCTCCTCATATCCCCTTGAAACTTCACCTATATTCCCCATGTTGACTCCCTATTCTCTTCCCTTACTCCTCTCCCCTCCCTTCACCTTTCTACTACCTAGGTAAATTGTTTCATTGGTTTGTTTCATGTTTGTAAATATGCATCTATTTCATTATTCTTTGCAATCCTGTTATAATGTAAAGCGCTTTGGATTAAAGCACTATATAAACCTAATAAATACAAATAATAGACTTCACTGCAAATCAATGGAAACATTTGAGAACACTAATGAGATTGTTATATTTTTTTCATAACATTTTACTAGGTTGTACAATTCAGCAATACATCAACAACAGCATTGTGATTGATAATCTCAACGTTCAGCAATATACATTTGTATCTTGGTGGATATATCAGCAGTTATGGGCTAGGTGATTCTAATTGAAGGTTATGGGCTGATCAGTAGAGGGGGCTGGGAATCTTGTAGCATAGTCCATGAAGTGATCCCAGATATTCATGGTCTTGGTGAAGGAATTATTTCGGATCGCGGTTACCTTTTCCGCCACCGCAATGTCCCAACATTTGGACCACCATAATGCTATCGAAGGTCCCTCCTCATGTTTCCGCAGGCGGGCCATATATCTAATCGGTTGTCTGTTGACATGCTGTGTTTCCGTCCACTTCGAGCTTAGTGTCTTATGGCTATGGCTAGTAGGGGACCTTCATCAGGACAAAAACAAGCATTGGCAAAACCATTTGTTTTGGCTTTTGTATGGACAGGGGCTCAGCATTTACCAGGCCCTTCCATAAGACTGGTACCTGGTAATAAGATGATAACATCTGGAAAATGATGCAAGTACCTGGCCATATGATGTCAGTGTGTGCCAAATGTCTATCCTATACACAAGCCAAAAGTCTTGGCTTTGCCAGTGCTTTTTTTAACAAAACTTCAATGCAAGGAACAGATGTGAAGAGACGTATTGCTTATAAAGCAAGTAGCTGAAGGCACACTCAGTGTTGGTATCTTTATTACACCAAATGTTCCTTTTCAGCTGCAATTGAGCCATTCTCAGACAAAAATAACAATGGCAGGCCCTATATACACAGCATAACGTTTGATGTTGCTGCTAGACAGAGCTATCTCAAATAGGTTTCAGAAGGGTGTGTTTTGAGTGGGGAAGGGTAGGTAGTGATTGGGAATGGCCATAGAGATTGGCCTGGCAATAGGCAGTCAATTGAGTCAGTAAAATGCCAAACACAGACAAGCTTTGTGTCCCTCACTCCTATCTGATCTCCCTCTTATCGATATTCTAAGGCAAAACATTTGGCTTCTAGCACCATATAATACCCACAACTAAGAAGGGGTGTACAGATAACATGCAATCATCTGTTCACCCTCCTTTAGTAATAAAGGGAAATATGATGGTCGGTTTTCACAAAATGATTGTTCAATATAGGTAAAGAAAGAGAAATTATTTTTCTTAGAGGAGAGAGCTAGTCAATAATTAAAGTGGTATCCATAATTTGCTAACGAGGTGCTACACCTTTAAGGTTTTGGTCAGTTGTACAACTATTGAATAGTCAAAGATGATAGTTGCACGAGACGCGACAGAGAGTGTGCTATAAAAGGGCAGGGTGACATTCTTGGCGTTCCAACCGCATAGGGAGAAGTGCAGAAAAGCCAACAGCTTTTGCTTTTGGGTAGTACAATTCTTTTTACAGGTATTGGTATCAAATGGAAAGTTAAAGACAACAGGCGGTCAATTCAAATGGAAGGCACTCAGCATTATCATGTATTGCTATTATGTGCAAGGTGCTTTCCCAATTTGGCACAAGTTTTCCTCGCTGGTGCCTTGACACTCCTTCCCACGTTTGGACGCCTCTCACTCGTAACTAGTCATGGTCGCCAGTGCTGAGAGGCGGGAAAGGGATGGCCCTGAGGGGTCAGGAATAATCAATTTTTTCTCGCGCCAACCAAAGCACTTTCACTGGCTCCCGGTTGCTGCAAGGATTAAATTCAAGACCCTCTGCATGTTCCACAAGGCTTTCTGGGGCCTGTGACCCTACTACATCCAACTCTCTGTCCTGAAATACCTAACCGCTATAGACCTTAGGTCACTGAGCTCCAACTTTCTTTAGATCAGATGTTTCTCCAAGCAGAGAGTAAGGGGATAGAACTCTCCTCCAAAGGAGGCTTACGCTGGAATGGCCTCGTGAGCTGGATCTCCTTAAGTTCCGGAAGCTTCTCAAGATCCTCCTTTTCTTCTTCCCTACCTCTCCTACTCCCCTGCCACAGTGACTCAAGACCTTCCCTTTTCTCTTCTTCCTTCCCTCTCCCCCTGCCAATTGTACCCCTCTGCCCTGGTTCCTTCAGAGTCTTACAGGGCACTAGCCCCCCCTCCCCCTTGTCCAGTCCACCCATGCCCTTGTTCTCCCCGGACCCACCACGCCCTCCCTCCCTGGTCCCCCCGCCCCCCGCCTGCACATGACTGGATGGCCATTCCTTCCCTCTCCATTGCACTTAGCTTTGTTCCCCTTCTCTTACCCGGCCCTGTCCTCATCACTGGCCCAACTGCCCTGTTCCAGCACTTCACCCCTCCTCCTGCACTTCTGGTTACTGCACTTGCATGATCTCAATGTCACATGGCCTAGTAAGATCACTTTTCGTCTCCCCTGTTTCCACCCCACCCCCCAGCCTTGTTGCACCTCGAAACACTTGTGTATAGGCGCATTACAAATAAACCATATCCAGAGCTACTGATTTGCTACCGCTATACTTACAGTTAGATGAAACTACATAGGGAAATATGGTACCCCGACGTCACCAGACCAGCCAGGTCTGTGGCTCAGTGGACTAATGCATCCACTACAGGGGCCTTTGTTTGACCTCATGGTCACAAGTTCGAATCCTGGCAGGTTCCCTCAGCCCTTCTTCCTTCCGAGGTCGATAGGAGTACCATTAAGTTGGGTAACAAACAACTGCTATTAGCGCCAAGATGGGGGTGAAGGTGCGCTTTATAAATTACACTGGTTATGTTACAGAGTTGCTAGCGGGGGTTGGGGGAAAGGAGAGTGCAAGTAACTAGTAAGTACTGCCAGGAAATGGCTCATATGTGCAGGGGGTCAGGGGATTGCAGGGTTGCAGATACAGTCCCTTAAGTGGCTGTGTAGTCCGGAGGCAGTGCAGGGGCAACTGATCATGCATGTGCCTGGACCCGTAATATCAGTGGGTGGCCAGATAGCCAATAGGCACAGCAGTCGGGGACAACAGCAAGGGAGAGGAGGAGAGGAAGTGAAAAGGAAGATCTTGAGTTGCTTACAGAACCTTAGGTGGTCCTGCTCAAATTTGAGAGGCAGGGAGGCTGTTCCAGAGGGAGGCCCCAGCCGAGGACAGAGATCTATCACCAACTCTCTGCTTGGAGAAGCGTCTGACCCTCAGAGAGTTGGAGGTGGATGAGCGGAGGACTCAAGAGGGAAGATGTTTAGGAAGATAACGTTTGATGTAGTGTGGTTCCTGGCCCCAGAAAGCCATGTGGACGATGCAGAGGGTCTTGAACTTGACCCTCGCAGCAGCTACAGAGAGCCAGTAGAGAGATTTCACATATAATGTATGGCATATATTTTCCTGTACTAAACTTTGGTTGTATTGTACCACATGTGTTGGTTGAAACTTCACGTTTACGGTTTCCAATATGGTAAATTAAAATTTAAAACAAATTTATATTTCGGGTTCGCCCTGATCCCTTCTGTGTTACATATAAACTTGTCTACCTGGACGAGTCAGGGAAGTGCCAGGAGTCCCTTAACATATCCCAAGAGGAAGCACATTGAATTGAAAATGATGGTTGGATACATTGAGCTGCAGATGTTGGCAGTAGCCTGGAAAAGTCTGCATCATGTTGCCATGACATCGCCCTTCTTTTGCAGAGGGATATCTTGGAGGGTAACCATCCTGAATTTCTGGGATTTTACACATGTTCTTACTGGCTGTTAGGTCCAACACTGGCCTTTTGGTTTATCTTTATTGGGTACACGGAAATCGTGAGAAAATACCCCCTACTTACCCAATGGCTGGTACTGGTTCTATTGCTCCTTTTTGTGGCAGTGCCTTGACCTCGTTAAGGAGATGTGAGAAATTATTGTGTGCAGGCAGCTCAAGTAATTCTCTGACTGCGCTTAACATCCACTTGTCTGACAATCCCCTCCCATTCGTGGGTGAATGCTGTTAATCAGTCCTAGGAACTGCCACTTAGCGGGACCCAATCCAGGGACTGAAAGTGACCACTGCATCCACGACACCTGGACCATCTGCAACCGAATTAAGGGATCCCAGTGAATTTAGGAAGCCTAGTGGTGGTTCTTAAATTAACTGGAATAAGGGGGACAAGCTTGCATATTAATTATACTGTGCACACACCCATAACAGGGATTAAGGGGTGGAAGGTAGTCACCCTACCTCTTCCTTGCCCTATCAGGATTGGTGTAGTTTTAGCCAAGGCCCCAGATGCTTTTTTTTTTTTTAAGGATTAAGGTGACTGCTTTTAATGGAAAATATAAGCAGTAGAACATTTGCTTACATTGTAAAGAGCATGGGTCCCCCTGGACATCCTTTAGGCCCCAACAAAGGGGAGGGGGGCAACTTGTAGGTGGGGGGCCAGAAACAATATGTTTACTTAAAGCAGGGGTGGGGGGGCTAAGTATGAAAAGGTTTGAAGACCACTGCACTAGTGTGATCAGATTGGGAAAGGATGCCTAATCTCCCACACTTCACTGGAACAATATACTCATCTGTTGGCTTTAAAGACTCTTGACTAACTACAAAAAATATTCTTCAAATTAAAGGCCACTGATCTACGTACCTTAACAGGGAAAGGCTCCAGGCTAGAGGGTTTAAAGGCCACTGGGTCTACGTACCTTAACAGGGAAAGGCTCCACGCTAGAGGTCTTAAAGGCCACTGGGTCTACGTACCTTAACAGGGAAAGGCTTGAGCTAGAGGGCTTAAATGCCACTAGGTCTACGTACCTTAACAGGGAAAGGCTCCAAGCTAGAGGGCTTAAAGGCCACTGGGTCTACGTACCTTAACAGGGAAAGGCTCCACGCTAGAGGGCTTAAAGGCCACTGGGTCAACGTACCTTAACAGGGAAAGGCTCCACGCTAGAGGGCTTAAAGGCCGCTGGGTCTACGTAACTTAACAAGGAAAGGCTCCACGCTAGAGGGCTTAAGTGTATGATTGGAGGATTTACCATGATGAATGGCTGAGCGCAGAGTCTGCCCATGTGACACATGGTTCATCGGAAAAACTCTGACACTCCACTAGGTCTTTGTTAGTCACAATGTACTGCCACTTGTATAAGGTTTGACAATCACCAAGAGCGAGCATAGTGACCACTCTATCCTCAATCTAATTATTGAGGGATTGGGGAGAGGTTAGCAGACAGAAGATGGTTGGAGACTGTTAGGAAAAATTTCTCTGTACTGTACCTTTCCTTACATCTTTATGGAACCCCCAAACTTTTTAGTCGTGTTACAGTGTTACTGCTTTTGGTTACTTTTTTATCACTTGTGGTTAACTTTTGTACAATTCAGCTGACAGTGCAGTACAATGGGGTACACTTTTTGGTTTTGCCCTAACTAACATTCAGAGGATTTTTTAGTTACTCTAGGTGTGCTAAAAGGAATGGTGGCAGCAGTGACTATTTCCCACTTTTTGGGGACTTTTCGTTTTAGCCTTACCGCATTTAGCTACTAACTGTGGCTAGTGTCCAAACATGGCCGTGCCACATGGTTTTTCACATGTCCTTTGGCCATCTAGTTCTTTAGCCATCTTCCTGGTCTGTGAGGCCAGGGAAATCCTAATGTCATCCGCCGTCACGGCCATTGCTGTAATTGGCAGTTGTATCCGCATTGGAGCTGGAGACACAGAGGTAGAGTATTTTAGTCCTTTCTCTGTGTTCTTGCTCCCAGTTCCAGTTACGTGACGCAGCGCCGCTGGAAGTATTTAAACTCCCCGCCTCTGGGTAGTCGCTGCGTTGCAACCCACTTTGGACACTTCCTGTTTCCGGGTTTCCTCGCTCCGATCCTCTGCCGGATCTGCCAGAGGGTTTCCTGTTTTTCCTGTATTTCCTTCCTCGGAAAGCCACTATTTCCTTCCGCTACTCCGGGAGGTACTTCGCTGTGCCTATTTTCAATTTCTCTCTCTCTTCTGATTCCGGGAATCCTTCCCATTTCCCTCTTCCTGTTGGCTCCTCCGAGTTGGCTTGCTGCACACCTATTTTTCCTCTTTCTGGAACCATTGCCATTTATTCTAACTGCCACAAGGAGCCTCCGTCTCTCCTGACTCGACGATTGGACTTCTTCTACTCAACAATCCGCCTCGCTCCATTGCTCTCTTCAGCGACTATTCTGGGATTGAAGAGTCTACACTGCTTCGCAGGGTTTTTTCCCTTTTGGGTTTTTCCCTGATTCTGGCTTGGTTCCGGAAAGGGAGTCACAAGACAGCTGTTTATCCAGCAGTCACTGTGGCTTCACTCCGTGACAAGCACATTCATCACAAGAAGGAAAGAGACTATCTTGCACGATGACGTCTACAAGAAACCATCAACTCAGACAGCTCAGGTGAGGAGAGTGTGCTTGTGGGGGAAAAGAGTTTGAATTGCACCACTCATCATAGATTGCAACGCCCCAACGCTTCAAAGATGTCCGCTGAGGATCAGGTTCAAGAACTGTGGAAGGCTTTTCAAGCAATGTCTCAAGAGCTACAAGGAGTGAAGACCGAGAATGCTCTGCTTAAACAGATGGTAGCAGCTAGAGAACCTGCCCCCCCGGAATTACCACCCATGGCGCTGTCCTCTGGGAAATTCGATGGATCTCCCAAAAAGGTGAAGGAGTTTCTGGAAGCCTGCATGGTTTATTTCACTTTTAGGCCTCGTACCTTCGCTACAGATCAAGCCCGGGTGGGTTTCTTAATTTCATATATGACAGGAAACGCCCTGTCTTGGGCTACACCATTGGTGACTAGTGGAAACGCCATTTTGCAGGATTTTCCAGGGTTTCAGAATTTGCTGAAACAGACTTTTGAACGACTAGAACTGTCCTTTACCGCCTGCGAAGATTTACTGGATGTCAAACAAGGTTCTCTAGATGTATTATCTTACATCTCCTCTTTCAAAACCTTGGCAGCTGGAGCGGGGTGGCCTGAGACAGCACAATATGCCATATTCAGGAGAGGATTGAAGGAAGAAATTAAAGATGAACTGACCAGGTCTCCTCGTTCACCCACTTTTTCAGACCTACCAGCGGCTGCTCTTCACATAGAGTATCGTTTACAGGAAAGAAGGACGGAGCGTCGCAAACAAAGAAGCCCTGTTTATCCTTCAGAACCCTCTGGACACTCACTCCCTGGGCGCTCTACTGCTGCTTCTTCCGAAGAACCAATGCAGATCGGCGCCACCAGAGCACCGTTATCAGCTGCTGAAAGACGTTGCAGAAGAGAAAAAGGATTATGTGCCTACTGTGGTTCAGACCAACATCTTCTCAAGGACTGTACAGAATTACCAAACAAGAGGTCGGGAAACGAATACCCTCGGCGTCAGTAGGGACAAACGACCGGGGGTCTCCCAACATTTCTCACCGTCCCTTTGTCTCTCTTTCAGTTGCATCTTCCGAGTCTAAAGAGGACTGCAGACTCATGGTGATTCCTGTTCATCCTGACCTAGAGAACAGACAAGTTAAGACCCTAGCCCTACTGGATTGTGAAGCGGCGGGTAACTTTGTTGACACCCTGTGGGCAGACAAGGTGGGTCTTCGCCGGATACCACGGAAGGAAGGTCAGAAGGTTGAAGGAGTGGATGGGACACCATTGTCTTCTGGTCCTATTACCCATACTATGGAAGAGCTTTCTTTGACGATAGACCAACACAAGGAAACATTATGTTTTGACATCATCAGAGCCGCCCATTTTCCCATTATATTGGGCATCACATGGCTCAGCAGACATAATCCATTGATAAACTGGTCTGAGAATAAGCTAAGCTTCAATTCCCCCTACTGCGCTACCAATTGTTTTCGGTTAGAGAGTAGGAGAGATCTACAGCCAGTCAAGATTTTTCCCAACAATCACGTGGGAGTCCATGCGTTGCCCAGTTTTTGCTCAGGATTTTCTGAAGTTTCTCAGGAGTGCCTTAATGCCAAATTGCCGCCTCATCGGCCAAAGGACTGTACCATCGACTTGGAACCCAATGCCCTGGTTTCGTTTGGTCGGATGTTCTCTCTCACACAAACGGAGAAACAGGTTCTTCGGAAAAACTAAGATACAAATTTGGAGAATGGCCTGATACAACCTTCAAAATCCCCTGCAGGTGCCCCTTTATTTTTCATTAAGAAGAGAGACTGCACTGATCTTAGACCCTGTATAGACTACCAGGGTTTGAATAAGGTTACCATTCGTGATAGGTATCCGATGCCCCTTATCACTGACATCATTGAGGCTGTACAAGGGGCTAAAGTATTTACCAAGCTTGATCTTCGAAACGCATACCATCTGCTACGGATTGCCCAAGGAGACAAATGGAAGACTGCATTCCGTACACCTCTGGGCCTGTTTGAATATAAGGTAATGCTGTTTGGTTTGGTGAATGCACCAGCGGTATTCCAGAGATTTATGGACCGGATGTTTTCCAACATGCTTTTGATATCAGTCATCATTTATCTGGATGATATCTTGATTTTTTCATCTAACTTGGAGGATCACATCGAACAAATCAAGCAATATCTTAATCACCGGCAAAAGAACAATCTTCTGGTTAAGGCAGAAAAATGCAAATTTGCTGTTCCTTTGGTGCACTATTTGGGATATGTACTGTCTGAGGAAGGGATCGCAATTGGACCCAGACAAGGTACACGCCATTCTCAACTGGTCGGCCCCTACTTCTGTTCGGGAGGTGCAGCGGTTCTTGGGTCTCTCGAATTATTATAGGAGATTAATTCCAAACTTTTCAGAAGTTGTGTATCCCATTACCGGACTGCTCAAAAAGGAGGCCTACCCGTTTTCCTGGTCCACTGAGGCGGAGGAGAGCTTTTGTCATCTGAAAAGCCTTTTTTGCTCAGCCCCGATTCTACAACATCCAAATCAGACTCTGGCCCTCATTACGACCCAGGCGGTAAATTACCGCCTGGGTCGTACCTTTACCACCATGGCGTAAACTATGTTTACGCCATGGTGGTTGGGGGACTTACCGCCCCATTCCGAGGTTGGCGGGGCGGTAAGTCCCCAATCCCCATTTACCCTTCCCCATTCCCATTTTTGCCCCATAGGGCATAATGGGAGTGGGGAAGGCGTTAATTACGCCACCGTAAATTACGGTGGCGTAATTAACAACAAGGTCCCTTAGCGCCATGGATTTTAACACCTGCTAAAAGCAGGTGTTAAATCCTCCATGGCGCTAAGGGACCTCGTAATCAGGCGGTAAGGGTCGGCGCTGTTTACGCCGCCGTAAACCCCTTACCGCCTGGGTCGTAATGAGGGCCTCTACCATTTATTCTTGAGACGGACGCTTCTGCCATTGCTGTTGGAGCCGTTTTGCTTCAGAACTTCCAGGATGTAGAACACCCGATCGCCTACTTATCTAAGACTCTCTCCTCCAGTCAACTCAATTATTCTGTCTTGAAAAGGAGTTACTGGCGATGAAATTGGCTTGTGAAGAATGGCGGCACCTCCTCATGGGTGCCCGTCATCAGTTCCACATTCGCACAGATCACAAGAATCTGAAAGCCTTACAAGAGATGGAATGTTCAAACTCCAGACAGGCAAGATGGGCTTATCTGTTTTCACAGTATGACTTCCAGATCACATACATACCGGGGTCACTCAATCGACTAGCTGATACCTTGTCTCGTAAGGACTCCCATACTGAAACAGTGTCTTTCAAGACTGAGCCCATGTTCCACCGAAACCAGATTCTAGCAGTGGTGGGTTCATTCTTCAAGAGGTGAAGGCTGCTGTCACGCAATAATTGCCTCAAATCTCCTTCTTTTCTGATTCCCCCTTTCAAGTAAAGGATGGATGGATGTTTTATAAGAATAAGTGGTATATCCCAGAAGGACCGGTACTCAGGAAGATTCTGAGATGGTGTCATGATTCACGCATGGTGGGACACAGAAGTGTAGACGGCACCTTAGAACTCATCTCAAGGTCGTTTCTCTGGCCCAACATAAGAAAGGAGGTGTTGGAATAGGTGAATTCTTGTCCAATTTGTGCCAAGGCCAAGTATGCCTCGGGCAAACCTCTAGGACTCCTCACCCAGGTGGAAAAGCCGACTCGCCCATGGGGACTCATCTACACAGACTTTATTGTGGATCTTCCGGAGTCCGAATCATGTACTTGTATCATGGTGACGGTGGATGCTTTTTCCAAATTGGCACATTTCTCGCCCCTTCCGAGATTACCTACCGCAACTAGGATGGCAGAGACCTTTGCCCGAGACATTTTCAAGTTACATGGTCTCCCTGACAAGATAATTTCTGATCGGGGAAGTCAGTACATTTCAAAATTCTGGACAGCCTTGTGTAACCGATTAGGGGTAGAAAGAGCCCTTTCTTCCGGTTTCCATCCGCAAACAAATGGACAAACTGAGCGTCTCAACGCAACTCTCGAACAATATCTGAGATGTTTCATTTCTCAGCACCAAGACAATTGGGTCTCTTTACTTGCCACGGCAGAGTTCTCCTACAATAATTCCAAACACTCCGCCACAGGCCTTACTCCGTTTTTTTGTACTTACGGAGTTCACCCGAGATTTCTAATACCAGATGTACCCCGTTTTTCCAATTCACCAGCAGTTGAAGAGGTTTTGAGAAGTTTCCAAGAGGCACAGACCAACGCATTGCAAGGATTGGAAGATAGCAGACGAAGAAATAAGGTTGGAGCTGACAAGCACCGTAGAGAATGCCCTTCATGGAAGGCAGGAGATAAGGTGTGGTTGTCTACTAAGTACCTTCCCCGATGGACAAGACCTTCCAAACTGTCTCCACGCTTCTTGGGGCCTTTTTCCATTCTCTCAAAGATCAATCCTGTGACCTTTCGTCTTCAACTCACCCCTTCTCTTAAACGCATTCACAATGTTTTTAATTCCTCTCTCCTCAAAACTTACTATCCAGATCCCCACCACAGGTCTCTCTCCCGACAAATTCCTGTGCCTACATCCACTCAAGATGAGTATAAGGTTTCTGCGGTTAGAGATTCTAGGTTTTGTCGTGGTAGATTGGAATACCTTTTGTCATGGAAGGGTTACCCGGAGTTGGAGGACTCCTGGGAACCGGCTTCCCAGATACATGCCCCCCGGTTACTTGCCAGATTCCACCGCTTGCACCCGGGGAAACCGGGGTGTTCGCGGTCCAGGGAGGGGCATACTGTCATCCGCCGTCACGCCCATTGCCGTAATTCACGGTTGTATCCGCGTTGGAGCTGGAGATACAGAGGTAGAGTGTTTTAGTCCTTTCTCTGTGTTCTTGCTCCCAGTCCCAGTTACGTGACGCAGTGCCGCTGGAACTATTTAAACTCCCCGCCTCCGGGTAGTCGCTGCGTTGCAACCTACTTTGGACACTTCCTGTTTCTGGGTTTCCTCGCACCGATCCTCTGCCGGATCTGTTTTTCCTGTGTTTCCTGTTTCCTTCCTCGGAACGCCACGATTTCCTTCCACTAATCCGGGCGGTACTCCGGTGTGCCCATTTTCAATTTATCTCTCTCTTCTGATTCCGGGAATCCTTCCCGTTTCTCTCTTCCTGTTGGCTCCTCCGAGCTGGCTTGCTGCACACCTATTTTTCCTCTATCTGGAACCATTGCCATTTATTCTAACTGCCACAAGGAGCCTCTGTCTCTCCTGACTCGACGATTGGACTTCTTCTACTCAACAATCCACCTCGCTCCATTGCTCTCTTCAGCGACTATTCTGGGATTGAAGAGTCTACACTGCTTCGCAGGGTTTTTTCCCTTTTGGGTTTTTCCCTGATTCCGACTTGGTTCCGGAAAGGGAGTCACGGGACAGCTGTTTATCCAGCGGTCACTGTGGCTTCCCTCCGTGACAAGCACATTCATCACAAGAAGGAAAGAGACTATCTTGCACGACGACGTCTACAAGAAACCGTCAACTCAGACAGCTCAGGTGAGGAGTGTGTGCTTGTGGAGGAGAAAGAGTTTGAATTGCACCACTCATCACACCTAAGCACTTCCAGTGCCTGGGAAAGCAGAAGCTTTTGGCGGGATACTGGTTTGCTGGCAGGATATGGGCTGGGACTGTCTGGTTCCAATCCACAAACTGGTTTCAGTATGTCCGAGTCATATGCATGAGTGTTGCCGCCAGTGGTCCTTATTGGACCACGGGAAGGATGTGTGTGGGCTACCTCCGTCTTTGGCTAGTGAGGGAAGCTGCTCTTACCTGGCTTTTAGGATTAGAATGGAACTCCTGCATCAACTCCACAGAGATCCTGGAGAAACCTGAAGGAGGAAAGACTTCTATCCAACTGAGACCTGCGAAGAAACCAGAGACCCGTCGGAAGCAGACCAGGCTACCGATTTATGCTGCTGTCTTGGAGGAGCGCTGTCTTGCTGAAGATCTTCAGCGGTCCTACGAAGGAGCTGCGACCCTGGGAGCGGAGGGAACATCCATGCCCGATGTCTGCTCGGTGCCCTGCAAAGAAAAGCCTTCAGAATTGCCCCTGGACCGTCCTGTGGCTGACCAGCTCAGAGTTTGGGCTACCGCGCTCCCGTCGTCACTGTTCCGTGTTTTGACTTGGAACTTTGGGGATCATCAGCTGGCCCTACAAGACTTGCCTCTGCGAAATCTCGGCGTCCTAGCTTCAAGGGGAGTCCCTTTGCATCACTGTGCTGACCACCATCCAAAATCACTTACCTGACTCGAGACCAGTCCCGAGAGGGGTCCTGCATTGTGTTTAAATACATTCTTCATTCAAGAGTCCTTGCAACAGTGAAAGACACCAACCAGAGATCAGCTAGAACCTGCAACCCCTGCAAATCGAGGACTGCGACTTCGGTGGGAAAAGCAACCTCAGGCCCTCTTCCTTTGCCCTGCCAAGTCTGGGGAAGAATCGGGAGTACGGGGTAAGTTACAGAGCTTCTTACATACCCCTATACTCCCATTATAAGTCAATGGGCTTATAATAAACCTTTATTCTAACACTATTGGCTTTGCCATTGCTTGTGTAAGACTTCTGAAAGTTGGGGCTACTTCTGTTAGCTAGTTTAACTTGTACTCTGACAATTATAAACCTTCACTGGACTCCAGAGACCCAACCTGCATTTTCTCCTGCCTCAAAGATTCTGTGGAACTTTACTTGAACTATTGGGCAAAAGGCCCCAGACAACTTAGGGCTGGACATGTTTAGTTAGGGCTCATTCTCTGTGGACCTTGAGTGCATAAATATAACCTTACCTTTCCTTTGCAGGGGCTATGTATATTATGCCCTGTGAAAAGTGAATGTATATATGCATCTATTTTGCCAGTAGTCATTTTTCTATAGCGTGTTTTTGGCCAATACATAATAATTGTATTTTTATAAATCCTAAGTGTCATTTGTGATTTCCATTGTGTGAACTCATGGTGGACCCTTTACAAGTTCATCACCTCTGAAGAACTTAGCCTGTCACTGCTACCTGAACTGGTTTGGCTACAGCTCCCCAGAGTTGTCTGTCACAATATAGGCTGGCATTCTATACATCCGTCAACCAGGCCAGAGTATAGAAAATCAGTCCTAACAGGGACCTTGACATCCATTGTGGTGGAAATAGGATTAGTTGGTTGCACAGAAACTTGCAGAAAGTACACAATTTTGTCAGCAATTTTAGCACCACTGATTTGGATCAGTTTGGCAGCCTGTGGATGTGACGGAAGATCGGTTAAGAGAAACAGTGGCAGCAATACAAAAGGGCAGTTTTATAATATCATCCACAGTCCCTACTCAGTACTACTTCCATAAGGAAGTCAGAGACGCGAAGGGGGAGATGCGAAAGGCCAATCGGGGCATTAAGCGCAATACTCCTATAAAGTACACCAAGATCAAGACGATCAGTTTGAATAAAAGCAAGTACAGGAGATTGATTAAATCATGACCATAAAAGCTTTATTTTGACATACAATGTCATAAAAGCACATACATACAATACACATTGTAAAAAGAATATAATAAAAATACAATGAATCTCAATATTCATAAATATTACACCCTATTGCACAGCATTGGTTTATTTTTTATTTATTGAACATTTGTTAGGTGCTTGTACAACAAGCACATTGGGCCTCATTACACGGTAGGTGGTAAAAACCGCCAATTACCGGCATGGCGTAAATAGCGTGTCCGCCCTCGCAAGAGGCCGCAAATTGCATGCCATTACGAGATCGCGGGCACGAGCCTACCGCCATGCCGGTAATTAGCCTACCGCCATGCCGCAAAAGTCCCCAAAAAGTCCCTTAACGGCATCCTCGAAAGCGCTGTTAGCACTTCTGCCCTGCCGCCACATGCAAATAGCGGTTTCCGCAAATAGCGGTCACCGCTATATTGCGGAAACGGAAATAGCGTCATCGCACCGGAACGGGAAAGAGCACGGCGGCCATCTTTAAAAAACAATCCATTGCCATCCCCCTTATCCAGGACACCTTACCAGGAACCACGTTGGGAAATACACCAAGGACACCGTGAAGATGCCCAAGGCCATCAAAAAATCGTCTGAGCGGCAACGCAAGGAGAAGTTTTGCAAGGAGGAGCTCCTGATGCTAACGCAGACACTAGCAGACAATGCTCATGTCGTCTTCAACAACGACATGCGTCGGGAGACCATTGTGAAGAAGAAGGCCATCTGGGAAGAGGTAGCCCACAAGGTCAGCGCGGTAGGCACCACAACCCGCACAGTAAAAGACTGCCGAAAGAGGTGGGATGACCTCCGGCTCCGTGTGCGGAACATTCTATCCGTGAACTGCAATCTGGCTACGGGCACAGGAGGAGGCAGTGAATCGCCAATCAAGCTCACTGAGTGGGAGGAGACATGCGCATCAACCATCGGGGTGGAATGCATTGAGGGAGTTGGACAAATGGTGCATGGCGTGGCCGTTTCGTCCGATGGAGGTGAGTGTATGCATCAAACAACGCACAGTGAAGTGTGATGTTCCCCCCAATCATGTGTCCATATCAATGCCGTGGCTCCAGCCACAAACAGACATGCATGCATCACCACATGCCCAAACAACACAGACCCATTCATGCATGACCCACCCAACATCCCCATTACCTGCATCCACACTGTAGAGCCCGGAATGCATGGAACGGCATGACGTATTCATTTTGCTCAAGGCAGGTCGACCCATTACTGATGGTTGTCAACATTTCTCACCCTTGCAGGATCACACACTGACACTGAGGAGGCACGCACTTCCACACCTGCTCCCACATCCAGCAAAAAAGCAAGGAGGGATGCCACAGGGGACACCGCCACATCCACAAGGGCAGCCAGGACGAGTGTCCATGACCACAGGGACAAAAGCAGCCGGAACACCAGTTGCACGCATCCACAAGCCATGGCTGCTCCCGTCGTGGCACCGACGGAAGTGTGTCTCCCAGCAGGTGAGGGCAGCATCGAGGGAATGCACTCTGCTGCCACCAGCTCAACGGGTGAAGCAGCAGCCACGGCCCCCCACCTTCAGATGAGGAGGACACACCTGCCATTGATGCTGATAGCCAGAGCCCCAGACCAACAAGCCCCTTACTGGCAAGCCCGAGGTACTCCTCAGGTCCGGGTAGTCATGGAGATTCACCCACCCCTGAAGGGATATGGAGCCCCCAGATATCCTCTCCTGATGCAAGTGCAATGGGACCAGGTGCATCAGCCATCCCACCAGCACCCACCATGCGACATGACCTCTCGTCCATCTACCAGAGGCAGAACGAGATGAGTGGCCTAGTAGGTCAACATGTGGCAGAGACAGTCCACCTGAGGGAGGACATAGCTACATTGGCACAGCAGACAAGGGAGGGCATGGAGGCATGCACCAGCCGAATCTGCAGTGAAATGGCCCAACTGCGGCAGGCCATGAACCGCATAGCAGAGGCTATTGAGCGTCGGTGCCCACTCACGGCCCAGGAAGAACCAGGCCCCTCCTCGTCTGGGAGTTCACGCCAGACTAGTCCCCTGCGCCGGTCTATGCGGAACCTGCGGCGCACGGCTTCACAACCACCAGATGACGATGCAGGCACTGGCAAATAGGGCCACCAGGATTCGTGTGCCACATGTGGCAATGGACACAATCACGTCATGAGACTCACATGGGAGTGTTGAGGGGGGAGGGGGGTAAGGGTCTGTTTGGGTGTGTTGAGGGGGGAGGGAGGTAAGGGTGTATTTTGGGAGTTTGGGTTATGCACTTTCGTACCACAATATGTTCAATATACACTGTTCAGAGTTTGAAACCCAAGCGTGGTCTCCATTATTGTGTATGTGTCATTCATTGTGGACAGGGTCCTTTGTGGGCCTCGAAACATGCACCAGGGCAACAATTCCCATCTACGTCCATGCTATTTCACCTTGGTGCATGATGAGATTACAGAATCAGATGCTGATGCACATCGTGTGCCTCCTTGGCACTGCCTGTTTCATGTCCTGCCGTGGCATTCCACCCACACTCATCCTCAGCCACATCATACTCTTCTGGTGGTTGCATGTCAATTTCAGGTGGCATAGGCACGTTCCATCATATGCACATTTTGTGATGCTCTACACATGCCATGGTTGTCTTTGCCACTTTGACACGGCCGTACAGGAGTGCCACACCCAGGCCGCTTAGGCAGCGGAGCACTGTCATTGGAGGGATGTACTATATTGTCGTCTTCTTCCTGCTGGTTCTGTGGGTTCCGTACAGGTGTTGGGAGCCACCTCCTCAGTGGATCGCTGGCATTGCCTGTATGGTGTGAGGAATGGGTACCTGTTACGGGTCACCTCTGGTGTGGGCTGTTGTTGTTGGTGCTGCACTGCTATCATGTAGTCAAGGCTGTCATGTCATGCTGCTGCTATTGGCACCATCTTGGTGTGGGAAGGGGTGTGGGTAGGGGTGTGGTGTGCTCTTTTGTGCTGCCTGTCTCCATTGCATGCATCTGTGCTGATTGTGTCCACCTGTAGTTGATGGGTACACTGCTCAGGTCTCTTAACGGGTGCTTTTCGATGCCGTTATTAGCGTCATGCCGGTAAGGGGTTTTTGGGTGTTTTACATGCCGCTAATACCATGTCCGCATGGCTTGTGATGGCCTGGTATTAGCGCCATGGCGCTAATTCCGGCCTGGTGGTCGCGCGCCCGCGGCCTTGCCGCTATTAGTGGCACCGTAATTAACGGGTGCGCAGATAGCGGTGGGTTCGGGTCGTGATTGGCTTAGGGAATTAACGGTACCGGTAAATCTTTACCGGTACCGGTATTCCATTACCGCACAACGTGTAATGAGGCCCATTGTGTTTCAAAGCGCCCACAGGGAAACAGGGAGGGGACATGGGATAGAAAACAATACACTGGAGGATAAAGACAAACCTACTAGGCCTTGTGAGCATTCAGAGCATGCATGTGCAGAGAGAGGAGAGGGGAAGGGTGGAGTGGGGGGTAAGTGCTGAAGTGCTCGTGCGTGAGCAGCAGGTGTAAAAGTGCAGGTCTGCAGTGGCAAAGGCCGGTAAGTGTCAAGGCAAGTGCAGCGTGCAGGCAGTGGCAGAGGCGATTGGGTGTGGAAGGCCAGGGCCCCGAACACCAATCACATCGACTGTGATTAGCAGAGAAGGGAAGAAGGGATGGAGGAGGTGAAAAGGAAAGTCTTGAGGAGCTGCCAGAATTTGAGGAGATCCGGCTCAAGAGGAAGGGGGAGGCTATTAAATAAGAGGGTGCCAACTGAGGAAAGAGATCTGCCTCCGGCCCTCTGTTTAGCGAAACGATTGACACACACATAGTTGGTACCAGAGGAATGTAGAGGTCTAGAGGGAGAGTATTTAGTAAGAGCATGTTGTAGATAGCGTGGCCCCAGAAAGCCGTATTGGATGATACAAAGGGATTTGAAATTGATCTTTGCAGAAACTCATAGCCAGTGAAGAGTTTTTAGGGAAGGAGAGATGCGGTCCCTGGGCTTTAGGCCAAGGATAAGTCTTGCTGCCCTATTCTGGATTAGCTGGAGGGGTCATGGAGAGGAAGAGGGTAGATTCAAGAGAAGGCTGTTGTAGTAATGGGAGAATTCCTTTGAGAAGGAAGAGTTGAAAGTTGAACTTCTTAACTAAGGTCTTAACGGATGAGGTCCATCCCGCACTCCTCCTGCCAGGATGGTCCAATATCAGGATTTTAGATCCCTCACATAGCACGTCATGCAGAGCTCATCACATGTCATGACTGAATCATGCTGCTGTTCGGAACAGTAGCTGCAGGGTGAGAAGACCTAGGCCCAGTTGATGAAGCCACATCTTGGAGCTTCCGTCCCAGGGCAATTTGTGGGAGAGTGCTTCAAAGTGGGTCATCAGGAATGCACACGGGCTGCTAGCCAATAGGGGATCCCAACACCTACCAATGGAAGTTGGTCATTTTATCCCACAACTGGCGACAATAAGTGAATAAATAAGAGATGCAGATCATTTCAGGAGCCTGCAATACTCGGATCACCTGACTTGCTAACCGTTCACGAACGTGTGCAAGTGGGCATGCCACTGTCCTTGACTCACCTTCCTTCACAATCACGAGGGCGCCCGTTTCAATCGCCTCATGTTGTGACTGCTCTAGCGGGTGGGCATGGCAAGGGGAGTGTGTGTGTCTGTGATACTTCTGCACTCCATACCATCCTTTCCATTGACTCTACCGCATGCCCTCAATTCCCCTCCAGAACGCTCACTCATTCATGCCTAGAAACAAAACAACACCCACCAAAGTGCAGATCTGGTGTTCTGTTTCATTCAGCCCCTCCCGATTAAGGCTTTACCATCAATCCCTTGCTCCCCAGGTGATCAGCAAAAAGGACAACCAATACTAGGTGTAGCTACTAATGTGCTTAATTAACTCACTTTTACAACTCCACTCCTACACCCCTATAGAAAAGTGCTGAGATCTACCATACAGGTCCAATAGCGAATTACCAATTGAATTTAATAGGACGGCACAGAGGAATGGATTAACATAACATACTATGTGTATTTTCAGAGTGCACCCCATCCCCCCTCACCTCCCCCACCACACACACACACACACAAACACACACACACTGATGTATTTTGGTGTTCTAGACAGAAGGTAACAGATGTTCATTGTTACAAAACTCTGAGGCTCATTCTGTCAATCTTGGATGGAGGGCTGGGTGGACCTGCAGGATTCAAACTAGTGACTATGAGATTAAAAAACCATGGCACCATAGAATGCACTAGTCCACTGAGCCACTTGTGGGTGAGAGACCGGCTATCTCAGAAGCATAGAACAACCTGTGCAGACAAAAACTACAGCCGTAATTTACCTTTTGGTGCCTGTGCTTCTTACGTTTTGCAGAGTAGGATGACCCAAAATTGTTTTTAGATTTAGAAATGGAAGACATTATTACGTTAATACTACAAACGCAAGACATCCTAGAACGATATATAATCGAAACATCCAAAGAGAAGCTCCCGTCCTCTCCCCGCCTAGGAATGCACCCTCCATCACAAACAAAGAAGACAGGATTAACTGGAGGATTATGAAGAACAAGCAGAGACAACGTAAATAACACTTGGCAAAAACAGATGATCACTTTCTCACTAAAAGAGGAGTGAATAGTCACTGGTCTCTCACCCACAGCAAATGATCCCCTAATGACTCCTTAAGACATATTTTATGTTTAAAAACGTAGCATTTGCGGTCCCAGGGAGATAAAAAGGAGCCCACCCACCCAGGACAGTTACTAGTCCAGTTGGTGCCCAGTGCCCAGTTGGTGCCCAGGGAGAAACACTACAATGCGCTCGCTGCACTCGGCATGCGCGCCTCTCCCAAACTACACCCCACAGTTAAGTAACTCCTACCCAATATCAATAAATCAATGCTATACAAATGAAACCAGTTTTATTACATTGCAAGTCAAGAACTTTGCAAAAGCGCACAATGCTAGTGTGGGAGCTTTTTCAGTCAAAGTGCGACACTTTGAACTAGCAGTTTTGAACACTGTTGCTGAATAAATATCATTTAAATGACACTATTTGCATTACATTTTATCAACCACAATCCCCCCCCACCCCAAATGGGCACTATTTAAACAGCCTGCCGCAAAAGTAATGAATTGCATTTTGCAAGTATGGTGCACTTTTTCATTGATATTTTATTTGTATCGTGCTCGTACACAAGTGTTTCAGAGCGTGACAAGGCAAGGGAGGGGTACAATGGAGAACATAAACACCACCACTCATCATCCTATGTACATCCTTAAATACATCTTCGCTGCCTTCACCACCACCTGTAACCTGTCCGATTTCGACAGACACTCAGCCGTCATATTAATAGTTGTGATAATAAAACACAACAAATCCGCCATTCTGATAGTGACACCCCCTCCAATCACCCCATCAACCGCCAAAGACTGAACCTCCCCCACCTCCAGTCGCTTCACCACTACAGCAGGACTACCCAATACAACCACCTGCTCCTCCCGCACCTTCTGAACTGCTGCAGCATAACTGATGTTATCGGCCACCTTCGTACTGACACCTTACAGGCCTCCACCTGTGCAAAACACCCCCTAAAGGAAGCAACATGATCCCCACCACAATTGCAACACTTCAGTGTACATACCGAGACACTCCGTAATATCATGGGGACCACCACACTTGCCACACCTCCTCTCCCTCCTAGAAGATCGTGCCACGTGATCGCACTCCTGACACTTATAGGAACATAAAGATTCACCCAAAAACGCTGAAACCCCAAAAACACATGCTCCGGCACCTCACTCCCCCTAAACCTAACAGCCACAGTCATAGAAACTACACCTCCATTGGGATCTTTCCTAACCAAATGCCACACCTCCAAAAAACCCAACTCCTGCAAGGAACTCACAATATCCTTGTCATACACACACAGAGGCACCCTATAAATCCCCCCCTACACACCACACTGCCATGTTCTGACACGGAAACAGGATGTCTCCCAAGACATCCCAAATTCAACACTTCATTCCTGGTCATGTCACCCTCACCCTTAACCAACAAACACCCCCACAGATTACCTGGACAGACTGCACAGCACCAATCCCTTTCCAGACCCACTCTGATGCCACAAAAGGGCTAAACCCACTAAGATGCTGATCAGGCTTCTTTCAGAGAAGTCCTCTTATAAATAAAAGCATTGGCAAAGCCAACAGTTGCTGGCTTGTGTATACGTAGAAGGCATTTGTGAGGCACTAATAGATGCCCACAATCAGAAAAGTATAAGCATCTCTAGTAGTACTTTTTCTGCATTTTCCTCAGTTCTCTCCTTTTCTTCCTTCAAAGAAAGACTTTCCCGCCTAGTGATTCTTAGCCTGGCATTGCCAAGACAGGATCAAATCAACATTTTCAATACTATCACTGCAAAAGGTGTTGTCGTCATTGTAGTAAAGTGATCTCCAGGCTTCTGTCTTACCCTCCTACTATTAATTGTAACATTAAAGAAGCTTACCTTTTCTACGTGCCTGGCTCTGGAGTGGTTCCTGTGTGTCCTGCCTAAGTAAATTACCACTCCCGAGCCAGGCACGTGGAAAAGGTAAGCTTCTTTAATGTTACAGTTCTTTAATGCCTTACATTCGTGCCAGGAGTCCTGCCACTGTTCGAGCTGTTTACGCTGGTAATACGCGGCGTGATGGAGAGAGCAGTCATACGAAAGGGTGACGTTTGAGGAGAGGACCCAAAGAAGAATGCTGACATGAACCGGAAGTCTGTGCAACGTGAAACCAAGGTTGCATCAAGTTTAAAAGTTTGTCGAGAGCCCTTGCGCATACATGGAGAGGAATGTAGTGACAAAGGAACTACTGCTTTGAACTAAGGCACGCAGAGGCCTTAAGAAGTGACCAGCAAGGGGAAGATTGTGGGCAATGTGGACATGTAGAACAGTGAAACACTTCACTGAAGGTGCTACAGTGGAGTAATAAGTTACTGGGTAAACGCATTGCATTAGTGAAAATGCACCGCGCGGAACGGCAAGGAAATGGAAATGCAGATATGGAGGTATGGAGATTTCTGTATCCTGCAGGGTGTGGGAAGTTGACACCCTATACGTATCCTTTATGTATATGAGTAATGCTATGTTGCCAATGTCTGAAACTGACACATCAGTAGGGCTTTACTAAGTTTGAGTAATTTCAGGATTAATGGACTATGGACCATTTGAGGAATGGTATTGACAATTCAGTAAAGAGGGAGCACCGCCTGAATGGGTGTGTGGTAATCCCAACATTAATGAAAATTATGGTGCAAATGCTATAAGGGACGTGGGCATTTAAAAGTGGATGAGCTGCAAACATGAATATGGATGGATGTGTTAATGTTAAAGGATATTTGTACCGTGTACTATCACCACTGGAGTGGTCCCCTGGCGTTCTGGCGGCTCTGAAAAAGGCAGAGGGGGGGTGAGTTAGTGGGAATGAGATGGAACAGTGCAAGATAGCAGTGATGTGCTGTTGGCTGCCTCAGCCCGGTAGGTCCGTTGGCTGGGCTTGGGGTGTTTTTCGGTTGGTAGTCGTCGTGTGCTGTTTTGCAAGTCTATGGGCCTCATCACGAGTTGGGTGGTAACGCTGGTGCTATTACCGCTGGCGCTATTACTGCCGGCGCTATTAGCCCTACCGCCAAACCCTCCGGCGCTATTAGCGCCGGATCACGGGTTTGGCGGAACGGTTAGTGCCCATTCCCCATTGGGCCCATTCGGGAATTCCTCAATCCCCATTGGGCCCAATGGGGAAAATTTGCGCTATTACTGCCAGCGGATTTCCCGCCGGCGGTAATAGCACCGAGAATTGGCAAATTTGCAGTGCAAGGCCATGATCTGGCGGACTCTTATATGCGGCGGTAATAGCGCTACTGCCGCATTTAAGGGTTTCCGCCAGACTTGTGATGAGGCCTTATGTGTGGTTTGTTTTGTTGTTGCAGTGTAGTGAAGTTTGTGCGGTTTGCTGCGTTTAAGGCTTGTGGTTGTGTTTGGTTTGAGAGGTGCATGCAGAGGAGTGAAATTGTTAGTGGGTTGGTTATTGATTCATGATTGCACGCTTGGTCTAGGCTTGGCAGGAGAGTCGTATATCAATCATTGAATAACATCTCTATCTAGATGCGAGGCAGGCTACGTTGAGGATTCCAACTAAGTGCAGCATATGCTGACATTTACAATTCTATCTAGATGTGGCGCATGCGCAGTTTAGGAGTTCCCTCTATGTGTGCACATGCTAACATTCACAATTCTATCTAGATGCGACGCAGGCTACGTTGAGGATTCCATATAAGAGCGCCCTATGCTGACATTAACAATTCTATCTAGATACGACGCAGGCTACGTTGAGGATTCCAACTAAGTGCAGCATATGCTGACATTTACAATTCTATCTAGATGTGGCGCATGCTAAACTTAGGCGTTCCCATTCACAATTCTATCTAGATGCGAGGCAGGCTACGTTGAGGATTCCAACTAAATGCAGCAGATGCTGACATTTACAATTCTATCTAGATGTTGCGCATGCTAAACTTAGGCGTTCCCATTCACAATTCTATCTAGATGCGATGCAGGCTACGTTGAGGATTCCATCTAAGAGCGCCCTATGCTGACATTTACAATTCTATCTAGATGTGGTGCATGCCAAGCTTAGGAGTTCCCACTATGTGTGCACATGCTAACATTCACAATTCTATCTAGATGCGACGCAGGCTACGTTGAGGATTCCATCTAGGAGCGCCCTATGCTGACATTTACAATTCTATCTAGATGTGGCGCATGCTAAGCTTAGGAGTTCCCCCAATGTGTACACATGCTAACATTCACAATTCTATCTAGATGCGAGGCAGGCTACGTTGAGGATTCCAACTAAGTGCACCATATGTTGACATTTACAATTCTATCTAGATGTGGCGCATGCTAACGATTATTACACATGTCAAAGGGGACACAGGCTGATCTTGACCGTTCTCTATAGGTTAGTAAAGATTGGCACTAGTTAACATTGGCTGTGCGGACCTATCAATGATATACAAAGCGCTATACAAATGTGAAGCAGCATAACATAACAGTTTGTTAGTGCATAGTGTAGTGCAACATTTATGATAGTCAACGTTATGGAGGGGTAAGTAGAGTGGCGAGGGCTCTCTGGAGTAGAGTGATTGCTCCACCCCCCCACCCATGCCACACATACAGTTTTGTTGGTGTCTGTTAGCTGCAGGCTTCCTTTGCTTCCCCTGCGGACACCGGCAGACATCTTGGAGCCGCCAGTGCAGGAGCTGCCCTTTGCCTTAGGGCCCATAGCCGCAGGGCTGCCAGGCAGAGGGCTGCCTTGGTTGGGTCAATTAAGACCAGACAGCCAGCCAATCACAGGGGAGGGAGGTCCAGGAGGCGGGCGGAGGGAGGGGAAGGGGAAGCCATGGGGAACGGGATCGGATCAGGTCAAGAGGGTCAGGGGTGGTCCGAGGCCGCATGGTGCAAGGAATGAGGTAGTGGGTCTCTGCAGCTTACCTGGGTCGCCATGCTGGTAATGGCGTTCTCCCAGGTGAAGCTGCAGGCACACAGCAAGGCCCGAATGGCCAATCACAGGGAAGGGAGGTCCGGGAGTTGGGCGGAGGGAGGGGAAGCCACTGGGAATGGGGATCGGAGCAAGTCGAGGGGGTTCGGGGGGGGTCTGAGGCCGCATGGTGCAAGGAATGGGGTAGTGGGTCCCTGCAGCTCACCTGGGGTCGCTGTGCTGGCAATGGTGTTCTCCCAGGTGAAGCTGCAGGCCCAGGAACGGAGCAAGCCAGAATGGGCAATCACAAGGTAGAGAGGTCCGGGAGGCGGGCGGAGGGAGGGGATGCCACGGGGAACGGGATTGGAGCAGGTCGAGGGGGTCGGGGGTGCGAGGCTGCATAGTGCAAGGAATGGGGTAGTGTCACATTGTTCTGGATGGTAGCGCCTCCAGTATGTAGTATGAGTGTGGTAGTATGTGCCACAGAGGTCCGGATGGTAGCACATCCGGTATTTAGTATGAGTGTGGTGAGTGTGCCACAAGGGTCTCTGGGAGGTAGTGCCTCCAATATATGAGTATGAGTGTAGTTAAGTGTGCAGCATGGTTTCTGGATGGTAGTGCAGTACGTGAGTTGTATCTCTCCATAAAAAGGTGCGCTGTGACTTTCCTTGTTGTTTTCAATGTTGTCGTGAGGGTGTGATATGTGTTTGCATTTGTGGATTTCAAGTACCTTGATGTCTGGCTATACGTGCTGTGGTGGTCCCAGGGAGGAGTGCTAGATGGTGGTAGGTACAACCGTGCTTTGTACAAGGATGAAGACATATGGCTGCCACTTGTTTTTGCCATCCTGCATGGAGGTTGGAACTGTCCCATGCCCTTCACTAGTTCTTGGAGCACCCAGCCTGTGTCTGACATCATTAATGGTGAATGTGTGCAGCGTGGGTGGTGGTGGTATGATATGTGCCAGTGTGTGTGTGTGTGTGTGTGTGTGTGTGTTAATAACAGAAGGAGATGTGTTCTATAGTGCCTGTCTGTGTTTCCTGTAAGCTGGTGATGTCATGTGGAATATTGTTGTGTGAATGTGAGAATGTTGGCCTGAAGGTTCCACACTCAGGCAGTTAGATCTCCGCTGCCTGGGTGATGGGTGCCAGTGTTTATTTGTCCTTATATCCTTATGTAACTGTAACTTAAGGACCTTTAATAAACCTCTCACATGTAACCATAAGAAGCCTGGAACCTGCTTTACTACAATGTCATCTCAAAAAACAAAACTCCTATGTCTCCAGAATACACAGCAGTGGTCCCAGTGCGCTGTGTGCAATGGAAAATGCATGCAGTATTTTTTTTTTAAATGTGTATTAGATTTATAAGGCATTATATAGCACGCGTATATAGTTAGCAGCAGCAAAGTGAGGAACCCTGTAGTGCTGATTGCTAGCAAGATATAACACAATTCTACTAGCTGTAAGGTTAGATGCGCTCTTTTGAGCATGCAGACGTCTATTACTTTTACAGCGTGAATTCCTCTGTTGGGTTTTCTCCCTGAATTTACACATCGCTCCGTTAAAGGCATACTCTAGTAAAAAATGTTATTGTCCCTATGGGTCGGCCATGTTTTTTTAAGGCTAAGTGGGTTGATTTTAGAAAACTTTCCTATGGACCTTTCCCGAGTTTTCGTCCATTAAACGCACGCGAAAACAAGCACCTGTGAGCCGCCATTTTCTGATAATCCTATCTTTTCCCCGATCGCCCTGGCAGACCTGCTTTTGCGGCACTAAATCAATTACCCCGCCCCTGAGCCTGACATTATCAAAACATTCATATTCCCCGCCTCTCTCTGTGACGTTTCTGTGCTGCGTAGGCAAACGCGCCCAGTCGTCTTTTGCGCGACTCCACACAGAACCCGGAAACCAACACAGATCAACTCACAACACAGCGCGCCACAATTCGGAATATGAAACTGTACTTTACAATGAAACAGCAAAACGGTACATTTGGTAAAGTACATTTATTTGGCATCAAATGTTTAGAGAATATTCATATGAACTCCGGAAGCCATTTATTTTCTTTTATCTGTATCCGCAATAACTGTTCTGTTTCATCTTGAGTCACGCGCTGTTCCATTATGGCACACAGGGTGTTCATTTTTGTAAAAAGAATCACTTTGGAAGCACGGTGAACCGCAAGGCTGTTCCATCAACTAGGCACTAGTCCAGCCTAAAGTTCGTTATGTTACTTCTAGCCACTAGTACAGCGTAAGGGCATGTGGGCCCTTGGCGATCGTCCCATAATATGGTGATCGTGCTCCAGTTGTTGACACGAAGCTGCAGGTGTCTGCTGAAGAATCCGTCCGCCGGTGTCGTAAACAGGTGGCAGTTGCAGAAAGGGATCAAATACCTATTAAGAAAACAAATAAAAGATAATTAGTCTCGCTAGCCGAACTTCATTAATATTACTCATTTCATTTATTACGGCCGATCAGAAACTATTTGCTTGCAAGGGTAGTTCAATGGAGTATGTTGTTCTCTAACATAAATGCGAAAAGTAACTAGATAAATCGAGGGCAACACACAATGATAAACGACACTCTACATGCATGAGGAATGATATGATATATGATATGGCATTTGTAACACGCGTATACTCAAGTGTTTCTAGGCGTGACGAGGCAGGTTGGGAACAAGGGCAGACAGACAACGATCCTACTGGGCCAGGTGTCTTTCTGATCGCGCATGGGGAAGGGCTGTACATGGTTAGTTGAATACAATTTAAATAATTGGGCCAGCTGTTGGCAAGTGCAAGGTAAATGCCGGGACAAGGGGCTGAAGGGTACAGAGACAGTCCCGTGGTGCAGGGAAAAGTGGCTGGGCCAAGGAGCGAGATCGGTGACACCAGTGATCCTGCATGCCGATGTGCCCACTACGAATAGTTTTAACATCTTTTACAGTCTTCATTCATTCATTTATTCATGCATCCATTCATTAAATCTTCATTCTGGTATAAAAGCGTGTAAAGATTTACTTACATTATATTTGAAATTTCCATTGTGTCTCTTCGTAATGCAGTCTGTAAAACGGACCGTGCTCTTGACAATGATTTTTCGTATACTGACCTAAAACTGAAACTCAGTCTAGTTTCGGAATTTCCTGCCTTATCATCTCTTACGTTATTGCGCACTCCCTTCAAATGTAGTTCTTTCTGCATGGTCCCTGTCTCAAGGTCAAAAAACAATAGACCCTTATACTTCCAGTGTGACTTGTGGGCCACATCTGTGCACTGTCCTTCGCATTCTTTATTTGCAACATCACGTAGTATAGGCATCTATGAGAACTTGAAGTTTTGAACCCGTCTATGTAGTGCGCCTCAATGTGCAAATGCGAACTGGCTTCTCTCCCAAATGCCACGGCCTGCTTGGCTGGCGCGTTCTAAGTGCCCCAATTTTTTCCCCGTTGTCTGCGAGCTTTGCAGCCCAAATTGAGACATTAAATTTTTTGCGGAAGGTCAGGGAAAGTATAAAGTACCACAGGAGTTGAGTTAAAAGTGGGATTTATTGTTTGTTTGTTTTATTTTTTGCAATACGCAAGCCTCCCCTCCGTTAACAGTGCGCAGCATTTACATTTACATGAGATGAGACATGAGAAAAATATATACATACACATATGTGAGGTGAATAGAGAGAATTCAAAGATGACACCCAGCTTAGGTTTACAGGTACACTGTACAATAACATTTATTTACAAAAATACAATCCTATTGCAATTATTTAAACCGCAATTTGTACTTCACAATCAGCTGTGCTCCGGGTGGGCATGGCACAGTCGCAATGTTTGGTGGCAATGGATCACTGCTCTGTACAAAAACGTCCAAAATTCCATATCTGTGCTTCTCTAACACAGCAATGATAAGGCCTTTCACAAAGTCGAACTGCATTTCATCATAGACTGGTTTGATCACCCATTGCTTACTTCGTTTTGAAAACACCTTGGTGTAGCGAGGCATCCTTACTTTGCCCCTAGTCCTAGATTGTTCTCGTCCGACATTGCTGTTATGGGCCAAGTCCGCTAGTAGGGTGCGATGTTTCATGCCCCGAAAGCTAAAATGCAAGCGCTTTGGCCTGTACTTTAGGCACATATTGTGGAACACCTCCAAATCTCCTGTGTGACAGAATTCTGTCAGTCCTCTCAAATCTCTTGATAGAGTTTTGTCGAAAACAATCTTCTCAATGGCTTTGTGTGTCGGTGATGATGGAATCAACCATTTCTTCTTCCGTGCCTCCTCTGGGGACAAAGGGCCATGTTCACATTTGTGGAAATGTTAATTTGCTGTCCAGCGGTGAACGTTGGTACAGTGGTGCATCAGTGACCTCCATTTTTCAAGTAGTATTTCCACTGACCCCTCGCAAGTTTTTGAGCTCCACCAAAGATGGTTGGTGATAGAATGTAACCACTGCAAAATACTTTCAAAACCTTTTTTTTTTCCTGCAGCCGAGATTTTCTTATTGATTGATTTAGCAAGATGCCATACGTCAAATTGATGTTTAATATGTGGGAACTGCTCTCGCATTGTCTTGGCAATTGAAACGTGTCTATCCGTGGCTATGAGGTCGATGTGCATCCCCCTCGATTGTAGATCTTCCACTGATTTTATAAATCCTAGTTTCTCCATGGCCACTGAGGATGTACATTGTGTTACCTGCACGACCTCGGAATTCACAATTTTCTTACTATCCATGTCCTGAAAGTGGTAGGTGCAGTACTTGGTACTGTCCATCGCCGGCTAGCCTGAATCGTTTGCCTTCGAATGTACTTGCTAGAGACAATTGTTCAATTCTCCAAGCATCACTAATGGCCGGAAACAGATTATCACGTTGGTATGTGTAGTACAGCGCACTTGAAATGAATTTGAGTCCCACAAACTGAAAGAAAGCCTCTAACTTTCTAAAACTTGAGCCACTAAAAAGTAAAGCCGCTGCACACAGTAAATTGCCTGCTGGCAGTTTCCCCAGCATTGGTTGTGCAAACCATGAGAACCTATGATTTAATCTACAGGCAGCATTTATTTTAAGGTTACTGCCTTTCATTTTACGAGTCACATTAATGAATGGCTTCCCACATACTTTCCCTCTAACGGAATGCACACATTTCAGCATACTTATAATTTCCATCAAGCAACTGTCGAATACAATGTATTTGCTCTCTTTCATTAGACTGTCATCCTGCGTCAACGTTGTTTTGGCCTTTGACGTTGTGGAGATGTCAACACATTGGAAAGTAATATCGCTGCTATCAAGTATTGTTGCGTCTATGGATGCTGCGGCTGGTTCATTCTCTCTCATTTCAACATCTGCTAATTCAACATTGATGGGAGAACACAACAATGTCGACATGTTTTTTGGTGGCAATTTTTTGGCTGGTGTAGATTGTGTAAATTGATCTGCAACTACTTCCGAGCTATCGCCAAAACATTCAATAACATCTTCTTGTGGTGGTCCGGTCTCACAGTAGCCATGGTCCAATGCAACTTTGCTGTAGTCTCCAAACAGAGCTAATTCATGTTCTGGCCATTGGACATAAGCATCTCGAGCCTGAACACGCCTCGCCTCAATTAATAGTTCCTTCATAGTGTACATGGTCTGGCAAGCCACATCTCTCATTCGCTTCACTGTCTGTGTGTGTATAGTTCTGACGCCGACGGGTAACTGGAGGAGAGATTGGAAAAGGGATGTTCAGTTTAAACACAAGATGGAGTGTAGTAGAATTGAATAGAAAAAAACATAAAATAGTCCCCACCACAACAATTGTTTTAAATTTTAAAGTTATTAACTGTTTGTAACTAACCTTTTTTTGTTTTTTTTTCTTTGCAACTTTTTTGACTCGACCTTCAACATCTGCATGCTGTAGCTCCGATTCGTTTCCGCTTGTCCTCCCTTCCGCTTGCACTGCAAGGACTATACTTTCTGTATCCGCATAGACAGCAAGGAATGAGGCTCCATCGTCTCCCTGAAACATAGTACTTTCATTACTATGTATCAAAATATTGTTAGCATAAAACACGTTTGGAGGAACACACAGGTACATCTCAATAGCCAAACACGATTTAAACATTGTGTGCAACAATCAAACGACAAGTATTCGACCAGTGATGATCTATTTCGATGGAACTGTCAGTATCCATACCTCTGGCTCTGCATGGACTGCCATGAATGGTTGTATTGGAGAGGAGGCATCCGCATCTCCCTGAAACACAGTACTTGCATTAGTATGCTTTTCAATATTGGAAACACAACACACACTTGGGGTCGGTACATATAAAGAGATAACCGCGAAAGATGCATTGTCCAAAAGAATCAAGGAAAATCCAAATATGATCACATTTCATCGACTTATTTCAACGATTCCTTTACATCTGCATCATCTAAATGAGATGTTCTGATTGTGGTGGAAGCTCCGTCGTCTCCCTGAAACACAGCACTTGCATTAGTGAGGATTACAATTGTGAAAACATAACATACACCTGGGGTCGACAGCACAGGTACATATCAACGGCTAACCACGTATGAAACATTGTGTAGAACAATCAAACGACAGGAATTCCGGCTCTGAAGATGACGCTCGATGGAGCGGTCAGTATCCATACCTCGTGCTGCTGAAGAATATCTATGGATGCTGCAAATGTAGTGCGCACTTCCGAAAGCTGTTGCACCGATTCGTATACTTGAATGTCAGGCTCTGCATCAAGTGTAGGGGTTGACGCTCCGTCGTCTCCCTGAAACACAGCACTTGCATTAGTGAGGATTACAATTGTGAAAACATAACATACACCTGGGGTCGACAGCACAGGTACATATCAACGGCTAACCACGAATGAAACATTATGTAGAACAATCAAATGACAGGAATTCCGGCTCTGAAGATGACGCTCGATGGAGCTGTCAGTATCCATACCTCGTGCTGCTGAAGAATATCTATGGATGCTGCAAATGTAGTGCGCACTTCCGAAAGCTGTTGCGCCGATTCGTATACTTGAATGTCAGGCTCTGCATCAAGTGTAGGGGTTGACGCTCCGTCGTCTCCCTGAAACACAGCACTTGCATTAGTGAGGATTACAATTGTGAAAACATAACATACACCTGGGGTCGACAGCACAGGTACATATCAACGGCTAACCACGAATGAAACATTATGTAGAACAATCAAACGACAGGAATTCCGGCTCTGAAGATGACGCTCGATGGAGCTGTCAGTATCCATACCTCCTGCTGGTGAGGAACATCTAGAAACGTTGTAGATGGGGCGGACGCTTCAGCATCTCCCTGAAAGACAGTACTTGCATTAGTATGGATAACACTAATTATAACTGAAAACAAACACCAGTGGACGATAACTAAGGTGTATATTAATTGGAAAGCAGTAACCAAACATTCGGTAAAATAATTACACGATAGAATAAAACTATTACTTGACATGCATAACACAAGTATGTAGCGGATTAGCCTAGTAAGATTACCTGATACGCGCTAGAAGTGGTTGATAACTGCGACCACGTCAAGGATGTAGAATGTTCTTGCTTCAGATTCAAGGGATAGTCAAGAAGTTGTAAAGGTCAATCAATGATTGATAATGAAATGCCAATATAAAAAATAGCCACGTAAGCCGACAGAATACTTGGAAAATGCTCAATACAGCACAGTTCCCTGTTCCCATATATATACATTGCGTTTGTGGGTTATGAAATCGAAAAAGAATATATTGATAAATGTCATTATTCAAAAAACTATACACTCATATCAATATCGAAATTATTACAAGGGATAGAACACCTACAATATCTATTAGTCCATTCGACTACACACTACCGCAAGGCCTAAAGCTAAATCCGGACACATGACTCACCGGTGGCGGAATGT